>NC_068351.1:11116072-11743028 GCF_014633365.1 Diospyros lotus | reverse complement strand
GTCGCTCCCCAAATAACACAGGAACTAAATCAGCAGCAGGTCCCTTCAACACGCCTTTACTCAGTTGTATTAATGTATCTTTCATCCTGCGGTAGGTCACCTAGAAAACAATTAATTGTAAATCATTTTTCATATACTTCTCAAAGTTCAAATAACTTTTTCTTTCTTCATAATTGTACATCATGCTGGCAACGAGTTAGATATTCAGCATGTTACCACCCACTCATATCCTGACTCAATACCCACATCTAGGTCATCCATCACACCCCATACCCCTTGATTTTTTTTTTTTTTTGTACCATCTTGCCCCACTCCATAAATTAGACAGCTTATGGGTTCAGGTCTAGTATCCCCAACCTTATGAGAGATGAATAGGATTGCAATAAATTCTACCCTCGCATTGGAGGAGCAATTGGACTTGTTGATAACATTTGGACACATTTTGTAGATAAAATATTCCCAAACCCACTTCAAATTTCCTTAAAAGCCCATCATCCACCCATACACTTGGCTTCCCTACTGGGATGGGGCAAAGCCCAAGGCTATCAATTCCAAGTCAAATTGCCATCACTATATAGCCATTTCTAGTCAGCAGTTATTAAATGATAACTACTTTTGGTTAATTTCCTCCTAAAAAGAGGAACAAAGAAAAAGGAGAGAGAGAGAGAGAGAAATTTTTACATTTTTGAGAAAATAAATCTCTGAAAACATATACCTCATTGGCCACTTTCTCAAGGCGTAGAGGACTATCTAGGCCCTCCTCTGGAATATCATCAAAAGCCACAGTAAATGATGTGTCCTGTTCATAAGTAAATCAATACAACTCTCAAGCAACTAATTGAAATTTGAAGATGTTGCATTTTGCATTGCAATATCAGGCAGCATCAACAGAAGAACCCATGATAGAGTTCAAAATGCATAATTACCTTCAGACGGTAAACAACACCTTGACCAAGGGGTGAGGATCCTAGATCAGCTTTGTTTGGTTTTAAGACAACAACATCATGAATCCCAAACTACAAGGAGAACAGAGTTAAGATTATTATCGACATTAGTTTGAAATAGATAAAGCAAGCAGTTGAAGTATGAACAAGAGAAAAGTTTATTTACATAGTTACTGTCTTCATAACAGAGTATGAATCATTGAGACTCAATCAGCAATGTTTCTGACATCATTAATTTTTATGCTACATGGATTTTCCTATATTCATGAAGTAATTGTGTCAGAAACCTATTGTTGGAATACAATATCAGATGTGTCCAAAATTCTGCAGTTGGATATGCACTCAGCAAATATCTTAACTGAAAAGAAGCTACTAAGCATCCCTCTCATTCAGTTCACAGAAACTCCAACTTTAGTCTGGGAAACCCATTTTAAGATAAATAGAATAAGTATTTGAGAAATACAAATTCAACCGTGCCCATACATACTTGGGAAAAAGAATAGATAAACCGGGTATTTAAACATGAAACTGCACCCAAAACTCATCCTTGAATTAATGCAAGTTATGATTGATTCGACATGAGTAGTCAGTATAAAGAAAAACATCAAAACATGATTTTATGCAGTAAACATCAAAATCAAAACAGCATCTAGTGGGTGCTTTAGATTCACCTTGTGAGCAGGAAGAACATCGCCTTTATTAGATTGAAACTCAAGAAGGGTTTTTCCCATTAATCCAGTCTACATTAGAACAAAAGCAACAGAATTGCAATAAAATAACCAAATAATTGAAAAGGATTGAAATGAATCTTTCATCTACAAGATAAAAAAGTTAGTGACCTGAGCATCAACACACTTCAAATTAAGAATGGTGGAGCCCCTCCTCTGAGCAGAATCCAGAGTCCTAGTTGCCCCCGTTGCCATGGAAGTTGATATCTCAGCCTCCTAAGAAGACAATTACAGACACTCAAACACTCATTCTTGTGGGCAAAACATTCTTTAAAAAGACTCCTTTTTCTTTTACATGCATTTTTGTCTCTACGCATCGTTAGGCCCAAATTGAATTATCATAATTGATTATAAGCCGCGAAGAAAGAAAACCGAAGTTGCTGAATTACGTATCAATACGAGCAAGTTTCCAGGAAGTAAAAGGGAAATGATTATGAAAATATATGCAGTGCAGTTGAGAGAGAAACTGAAACGAAGTATCTAATTACGCACAGAAATGTCGAAACAAAAAAGGAGGAGACCTTTTCTAGATCGATAAGAGGGGCCATGGTGGAGACGAACTGCTCCAGAGAGATGGATGAACCCGTACTCTTAGTCTTCTTCCCTTTCTCCATCTCCTCTTTACCGTCTATCCCTGCACTGAACTGCAGTCAGACGAGGAAGAAAGATCACTGAGAATCAACTTCAGCCTTCAGGGAACGGCCGGGTTGGCCTGGGCTGGGCTTTGGGATTATTTTTCCATTTTCCAATTTTCATTTTCTTTTCCTTTTAGTATTTGTAAATTTATATAAATTTTCCAAAATCACCTCAATTTACGAAATTTGAATTTTGAGTCCTCTCCCTCAAAACTCCAAAATTCTATCACCTACCACAAACCACTAAATAATTGCATATATTCTAACCTTATTTTATTTACATTTTACTTCAAATATTAAAACCCAATAATAGAGAATAATAGCTAATTTCCATAATAATTTATTTTTAACTTTGATTTCCTCTATTCTATGTCATTAAAGAAAAACTATGAGCTTGGTACTCTAATTAATAATAATATTATAAATTTAGAATCATGTTACATGTACATTATTTTTGTACATTTTGAGCTACACAAGGGGTATTATGACCAAAATACCTTGCGCCTCACGTGCCTCTATGTGCCTCATGAGAGATATTTTTGTCATTGATTCACTTTTGTGTAGCTCAAAGTGTACATAAAGATGTACCAATAATATTATTCATAAATTTAAATCTATTTTATCCATGCATTATAACATGATTTCTCGCAATTATACAATAAATTGCGAGTTTTAAGAGGAGAAAATATATAATAATACTATCAAAAAGGTATCTACAAGAAGTAAAACCCAGCAATGCAATCAATCGCAATCATCTTTGATCAAATTTTGAAAATAGTGTGGTATTCTTATCGTATTTCAATTTTTAATTTTAAACTTATTTTTAATTTTATATTTTAAGTATCTGTTTAGAAATTTTTAAAAATGAATTCTTTTTGCCATTCTAAATTTTTTTTTTCTTAAAATAGAAAACTAGAAAATGTGTTTATTTTAAAATTTTGAAAAAAAATTATTTTATGATATTTTATACAATAAATTTGATCATTAAACAATAAAATTAACTCTTTTTAATATAATATTTTATATTAAATATTATTATACATAATATGTGTAATACACTTAATAATATATTATATGTTATCTTATATTTTTTAATTATAATATATATATTATATTTTTAAATAAATATATAATTTTATTTTTTAAATTTAAGAATAAATTTTTATTTTTTTCTTTTTCTTTTTTTATTTTCTCCTTCATTTGCATCTTATTAAAAAAGCCAAATTTAATAACTAAATTTTCATAAATCTAATTTTTAATTTTCAATCAAAATCCAAAAATGCAGTTAGTCACCACCGACCACAATAGCCAGTAATTTTTGGCAATTAGAGGCCTCAACACCTCCACCATGTTCGACCGACATGGTCTTATGCATCGTCATAACCGTCGATCTTTTTCCCTCTGCCATGGCCATCGTTTGGATATTGCTTGGTTATTAGCATCATCAAGCTATTATCACTGGCTTCGTATGGCCACTGGCAATAGAGGGTGTAGGAGAAAAGTGGAGTTGTTAGTGGTGAGCAAGGTCAACAACAGCTTGAGAAAAAAAGAAAAAGAAGAGAAAAAAAAGAAACAGAGAAGATAGATTCTATGCGAGATTGAGTTTGGGGTGGGGAGTTATTTTCCTCATTTTGGTGTTCTCAGCTAATTTTGGCTGAAAGCACCCAAAACATTTGTTATTTTATATTTTCTTTATATTTTTTTTATTTTTAAAAATAACAAAATAAACATATTTTTAGTGTTTTGAAAAACTCAAAACGAGCCAGGCCTAAACTTCTGGCACTTCATTACACCAAATTGCAGTTTAAGTTTGATCAATTAGCACTACGAGTATAACCAGCTTATCTCCTGGTTGGTTTTACCAAATGCTACAAAAGCACTCCCGCTTACAGCACAGCAGACGAGACCAAACAACAAACAAAAGTTATCAAATCAGAATTTGCATTTGCATGCAAAAAGCCTTTCTTTCTTTCTTTCTTGCTTGAAGACTAATCCCAATCAAATAGCACATGTTCCGCCAGCATGTGAAGCTCATCTTGCCCTAAACAAGCACAGAAGCCTAGCTAGGAAATCCAGGGCAAAAAATCAACAGTATCACTTGTATATAAGAGCATCCCGGCCAGGCCCAACCCCTATGTAGTGGATGGGAATGCCAACAAGTTCTTCTATCCTTTCCACGTACTGACGTGCAGCCTTAGGAAGATCTGAATAGTTTCTGATAGTGGAAATATCAAATTGCCATCCCGGCAAAACTTCGTATTCCACCTAAGTGAGGAGTAAAAACATATCACAAAGTAAATAAAACGGAAGCCACACGAATGCAGAACAACCCACTTGTAGAAAAAATGTATTGCACTTGCACTAAACACAGGCATGCACACAGATAAAGAGAGAATGCACCAAGTTGTCCCATTCCATTGCTAACAGCCTGTTCAGGATATACTAAGTTGTTAAAAAAAAAATATGGTGAAGAAATAGGAGAGGACCAAACATCAGGTGTAACTATCCAAGTCATTAGATTCCTGTCCTATTCATGACACCATATTTGTTTTCAAGATGACCAAGGTTCATTATGGAGATTCCATGTGGAAATAGGCCACATTTTAAGTTCTTTGCGCCAATTAATCCTTTTCCCCAAGGTGTTGGAATCCTTAACAATAAGGGGCTCAAATGGATTGAAGACAAAAAAGACAATTCAACCATATAGTAGGGTGCTCTTCCAGTTTAAAATTTAGATCTCTGGTAAAGTCAAACAGCTATCAGTGGAAGTGAAAGGCTTCTGTACCACATCCAAATAAATAAACGTGGAAAACTAAGTGCTTACCTTCAATTGCTCAAGAACACGAAGATCAGCAGGGAATGATTTGATTGGTGTTCCGTCAATTTGTTTATAAGACACTCCCAACTGAATTTCAGGGAGATCTGACAACACATCAAGTTTCGTGAGATTTAAAGAAGTAAAGCCATTAATCTGACAGCAGTACTTTAATGCAACTACATCAAGCCAGCCACAGCGACGTGGACGACCAGTAGTTGTGCCAAATTCCTGTCCAGCAAACCTCAGGAGGTCACCACCTCTACCCAAAATCTCTGTTGGGAATGGACCAGAACCTACTCTTGTAGTGTATGCTTTAACCTGCAGTAGAAACACCAGTTAGGCACCAAAAATGGCCATGAGAAGGAGTGCTGAATGAAGCACAAAAGTTATTGCTTTTACTTTTTATTTTTTCAAAACCGGGTTGGAATTTGTAATTGCAGTTTCAAAGCAAGCTTCCAATTAACAAAATGCAGTTCCCATAAAGCCTTTCAAATGAATGTTTGACCATTCAAGCTGTACTAAATACTTGCTACCAGCTATATCTACCAAGTGGGAAGAAAACTCTTTCTATTAAGACATTAGGGTAAAAATATATAGAAATAGAGGACCATTCACTTACCACACCAATTAGGTCACCAACAGCTCTAGGGGCAATGCCAAGACCAGTGCAGATTCCACCTGCTGATGGGCTAGAGGAGGTCACAAAAGGGTAGGTTCCAAAGTCAATATCCAACATGGTTGCCTGACCACCTTCCACCAAAATCTTCTTTTTTTCTGCAATGGATTCATTCATGACATGCACAGTATCAGAAATAAAGGGTTCCAACCTCTCGGCGAATCTCTTGTACTTTTCAACTTCTTCTTTGAGCATGTCTGGGCTATAATTAAAGCCTTTGAATCTCAAAGATGCATCTGATAATAACAGATCAAGCTTCTGAGGAAAAGTGTCCATGTGCCTGAGGTCACACACTCTAATGCCATTACGAATCACTTTGCTCGAATAACACGGTCCAATGCCCCTCTTGGTAGTGCCTATGAAGGAATTAGCTAGTTCAGCCTCTCTGAGCCCATCTACTACTTGATGAAAATCAAACAATAAGTGAGCACGATCAGATACTAATATCCTTCCTTTGCAGGAGATCCCATTAGATTCAAGCCCATCAATTTCATTAAACAACCCTGGTAAATGCACCACGACTCCATTACCAATCACACAAAGAGTTTCCTCATTAAGAATACCCGAAGGAACAAGATGGAGGGCAAACTTCTTGCCCTCTGAATTGTAAATGGTGTGTCCAGCATTAGCTCCACCCTGGCATCAAGTTTAAAGCTTCAGACAAAAAGATTGCAAGTCACAGTTCCCTGACTTTTGAGGAAAACTCAACACTAGTCCAGGTAAGACATTGTTGCTATTATAATCATTAAAAACATGTTAAGAAATGATTTATTAACTCAAAAGGGTGATCCTTTTCATTTACATATTTTTTTCTTCGAGAAAAGAGATCTCTCACCAGATGCACATAATAAGAATTTACACTGTCCCAAAATAGATGTCATGTTCACGTGTAATCAATATCTGAAATCATCAAGAGAGGTGGGAAAACGATATAACTTGGATTTCACCAGAATAACAATCACAGATGCCACATTCAAGAACCAATACAAGAACTACACCCATAGCAAATGATCGTGTCATATTGATACTAGAAGTCAAAACCTATGTTGATTTATTGCCCAAATAAAGCAATGTCTTTGATTTGCATTACAGATCACAAATCAACAATCATTTTGGGGAATCTGTCCAGTGATTATACCCTTTTCTTGATGCTTTCGCATCAACAAAATGTGTTTAGACACCTTTAACATACACACACACACGAGGAAAAAAAGGTAAAAACAACAATAATGCACTTTGTAAATCCAGGGTTTCTAAGAGATCATACTAATTTTTGCACATCTTTCAGTTGACTAGGTTTCTTTGTTATACTACTAGTGAATTAACAAGACATTAAGTTGTAGAATCAAATCTCAGATCACCTGTACAAGGATTAAACAACCACCGAATTATTACTGTCATTATTTTATTCGTTTATTCCTCACTTTTTGAAAACACACCAATCAGATTGAGTTCTAATATAAAAAGTATACTTCAATCAGCTATTCAAGACACAAACTCAGCACCTGGCCAACGAATACTAGAATAAACATAATAGAATTGCCTTATGATAATTTTATGAATGTGAAGCCTTAGAATAAGACGATGAACGAGCAATAATAAGAGTCCATCCATACCTGGCATCGAGCGACGACGTCGAAATGCTTGGCCAGAATATCGACGAGCTTGCCTTTGCCTTCGTCGCCCCACTGACAGCCCAACACGCCTGAAACCTGACTGAGCGAGCCGATTCGACTCAGCCCCTGGCTCGCCTGCTCGGCCGCCGCAGAGGACGAAGAAGGAGAAGCAACAGGCTTCACGGAGCACACGACGACCTTACTACGGTAACGCAGAGGCCCATCGGAGAACCTCCTCTGTGGAGCCGCGATCGGTTTCGATTCGAGCCTGAGCGACGACAAATTCATAGTGGCGTCTTCTTGCAGCAGAGAGAGAGAGAGAGAGAGCTTTTCAGAACAAGGGTTTCAGATTGAGAGGGTTTTTTAAGTTACTGTTCACCCGCGGTGTGGAAATGGGACACTGTTTTCTTCAAATAATTTATTTTAAATTAAAAATAATATTACGTTCCAAAATAGTATGCATGAGTGCTGCTTAATTGGTTTGGATTTTATATATATAGCGTTGGATGGATTGAAGAGCAATTCTGATTGGTCTGAAATTTGACGCAAAGTCTAATTTAATATAGGACGCGCTATTCGTACAAAAAAAGGATTCATAGAATCCTTTTCAGGTGCAAGATATCACGAATTTGTTCATCCCCTTCACCCTCTCTTTTTTCTCTCTCTATTTGTCTCGCCCTCGCTTGCTCTTGACACTATAATCTCATCGCTACAACCTCACTATCTCTCGTTGCCTCTTGTCCCTCGCTTCTGTTGCCTTGCCACCTCACCTCTGCTGTCTCGTCTCTTCACTATTGTATCTTCCAACAATCAATGACCACCCAAACCAACTGAGAATGCAGCGGGCGATAGTGAGAGAGAGAGAGAGAGACAAATGAGAGAGAGAGTTGTTTTGGGTCATTTATGAGAATGACAAGTTAGTCATTTTATTAATCTATAAAGCAATATGTACACTTCCTTAAGTACAAATATTATTATCCTTTAATATAAACTAAGCTAAACCAACTAACTCACCCCAATAAAAATTTAGATTATAATATTAATGGCTAGAAAATTATATTAAAAATGCATAATCTAAATCATGTAGCACATTTTAAATTTTTAATATTTTATTTTAACATATTTTTTAATAATAAAAACAACAATCATCTAAATAAAATAAATAGTTTGGTCTGACTTAAGCTCTATTAGATATTAATTGGGTAAAAGAAAATTAAAATCATATCAAGTTTGAAAGATACCCAAATCACACTAATTTAATAACACTGGTTCGATTTGATTATTTGGTCTATCTAAATTCATGTGCACCCTCAATGACTCACATGGTATAAATGGTTTCAAGTCAATTTTATAAATTTATTTTTTTTTCATGGATTATACATTATTTTTATATACAAACTATAAATTTTTATTTATATAATATCCCACAAAATATTTATAAATTTGATCATGATGGGAAATATCCAAAAAAATAAATTTATTAAGTTGCCCTAAAGGTTGATTAGTCTCATTTAACCACGTGTCCTTGGTCAACAAGGAAATAACATATGCCTCTTCACTTATTTCAATATTGAAAGATAACTAGAACAACTAATTTTTAAATTCTCGTATTTAATAATTTGAATATGATATTTATCTTTATTTGAGTTGAAAAATAATCGAATATAGGAGTATTGGAGATAAACTCTAAAAATCTAAATTGATATCTAAGCTCGTGTCATCTCTGAAGAATCTAATATAAGTATTATTTCCATCTGATTTTATAAATTCTTGACCAACTCGAGATAACCAAATATAAGAATAATAAAGAAAACTTTGGATATTTCACCTTACTTCTATCTCTATTTGGTCGAAAATAATAAGTCTGAGTATCTTAACTTAAGCTATTTATATAAAAGTAAGGAATCTCCTCAAGTAAATTATAAAATTCATAATGTTCTTACACATTTATTGTTTATTAATTATATTAACTTGAGGTTTAGAGGTTATACCATAAAATAAGCCTAATTTATCTTTTAGGTACCGGAGACAAAGTTGTGATAATTAGCCTCAAATACTATCATTAGATTACAAATTTTATTTTGGACCATTTATTTCTCATGAAAGTTTAGGGACCTATTTAGTTGAAAAATATTTCATATTTTTAATTTTAATTTTATTAATGAATAGATTTTTTTTTTTAATTTTCTACTTTATACTACAAAGTAGAAAACATGATTTTTGAAAATATATATTATAAAATTTTGAAACACAAAATATTATAACATATTTAATTATAAAATTAAAATAAAAAATAAAAAATTTGAAAGTGAATGGGGTGTTCATTGCTTCACTTTTGTGGGTTTTTAAATTTATACGCTTGAAGAATAAAAGTAACACATAAATATTACGATTAACGTGAAAATTAGCTAAAAAGTTACTATAAAATACTTTAATCATATAAGTATTTATAATATGTTCATACTTACTGTGTTATTCACATAATTAGACAAACTATGGAATCGCAAGCATAAATATTATTACATTTCAATCATCAATCAATTACATAATAAGCATTCATACAATTAATTGATGCATTAAATTATAAATAATTATCAAAGTATATCAAAATACAAATAAAATAAAAGTTAATAACAAATTAAAGAAAAATTCTAAAAAAGATTGTACATGAGAAAAACTGATCCAAGAGTGAGTGTTCCAAAGCTTGTGTCTTGCAAAGTATGAATAATTGAATATAAAAAATCTAAACATACGGAATGGTGGCAAATAGCAATGAATAGGAAGTCAAGCTTTAGCTGTAGGTAAGTTTTCTATTTTTATTTTCTTAACAATTTGATTAGACGTAGAACATTAATAATAATCAAAATGTGAATTGAGTAAATTTTTTTTTTACATAAAATCAAATATTACATGACAATTATGTAAAATAATTCTTTGACGCACAGAGTCTCCTCCTCAACAAGAGTTGTTATATATATATATATATATAATATTACCCTTATTCTACTATTAATAAAATGTTTCTACAATTCGAACGAAGCACCTAAAATTTGCTACCCCTTTTCTCCAATGAACAAATATGTTCCAACTCCGATGCCTGAAAGAGGAAAAATGGATGCAGGTGTATCAAAATTTATCATGTAGGATTAGTATTACAAAGCACTGAAGAGGGATAATAATGCCACAATAACAAATTCCATAATCATTCAATCAACCAGGGAAGAAACCAGAAAGATCTCCCTCAACTAAATATTCCAAAATCTTCAATGCCCGGTAAGCCAGTAAGCCATGGGAAGAATGAAGAATGTCTTAACATCCCAAGTACAGATAGTTCATCAATGTAATACCTATACCTTGACTTCTAAGAGTTGAATCTTTTCTTTGTGAAGATAGGTAGATCTTCCATGTAATTTTCTTTTTCCTATGTTTCTAGTCAACTGTTTCTAAGAGGTGATCCCACTTGTAGTTGTAAACACATTTTCAAGAAACAGAAACAGAGACAATTATTGACATCTTCCTCCTCTCCTTCCTATCGGCAAAATTGGAAATCCCATCACAAACCGTGTTCTCGATATGGCTGCCGTGTGCATGCTGCTCCTTGTGGAAATATCAAATAGTCACCTAAATTTGAACTCTCTTGTCAGGCTTTGAGGTCTGCTTCTTCGGTTTTTCCAACCAAAAAGCCGCAAAATCAGTCAATCTGCTTGAGTTAGTCTAGTACTAAGTAGTTCTTATCAGGCACTCATGTGGTAACCCGAACTCCTGCTTAGTACGAGCAAGTTGGCGCCTCCAAGGGGCGTTGTGTAACTTGTAGTGTAAAACCTTCAAACGAAAAGGACAGTGCAAATTCTTCAGCTTAAAAAATTGAAGAACTAAAAATATCAACTGACACAGGTGATAAATTCAAATAAGAAAACATTTCCACCACCAAGATATTACAGTAACAGAGACATATCAAAGCCTTCTCATTCCAATCCATAGCCCATCTTCCACCACCAAGAGAGTATGCTTGCTTCTATAACTATATCCAAGACAAGACACTTATGCCGGTTTTCTCCGAGTGTGTGTGTGACAATTTCCAGTGCAAAATATTTGAGAATATACCGGTTTTCAACACATCCAGCATTTTGTTACTCTTTTCTAGCCCATGATTAGCATGCATTAGTTTTACTCATATAATTATGCTAAGAACATGATATTTAGGGTTATAAAATTGATAAATAGCTCATTCTTTGTTCAATGGACTACATTGCGATGATTAATATAATTCCACAAGAACATATTGTCCATTATCTGACACAGTTAAACTAAGACTTACTTAGGCAACATGCAAGGTGAATGTCACAAAAGAATATATTGCCTATTTGCATTTAACAAATACCAAATTCATATTACAACCAAAAAGGCAGGGGAGAAAAAGTAAACTAAGTGACAAACTCCCAATAAACAATAACAACAACAACAACAAACCAAAACTAAACATTACTAGGTGGGATTTTGTATAATATCCATGATAGATCTGACAATTTTTATATTAGTTGTCAGCTACTTAAAATGTTTGGAAAGCGATAATTCATGTAGCTGACCCATCATGGTGGAATTAAAGGTTTAACATGTTATAGGCTACCCAAAATGATCGATAAGCTAGAATTCATGTAACTGACCCACATTATGGATTAAGGCTTAATATATTGTTGTTGGCTACCTAATGCAAATCTCCTCCTCTTTCCGAGCCTAAGACTGGTTGTGGTCTTAGGTTGATTTTCTTTCAGATTTGGTTTGGGTTTGTTTTTAATTGGTTACTGTTGTTACTTCAGTTTGTGAGATATGGCATCATCCAATCCCAGTGCATTAAATCTTAGAGTGGTGAGTTCACCTTCACTTGCAAATGTTCCTGTGACTCTGCTGTTGTTTTTTGGTATTCCTACCATTATCACTGAAAAATTGAATGGTAAAAGCTATTTATCATGGCCAGCCTCTGTTCACATGTGGTTTTGAGGACATGGTGTGAGTGACCATCTGACTATGAAGCTCTCTACTAACATCAGTGAATTTGAAAGGATTGTTTGGGATCACCTGGATGCACAGTTAGTTACATTGTTGTGACAGTCGATAGATGTTGAGTTAATCCCGTTATTTTGTGTCTATGAGAATTGCTTTGACATTTGGTCACATGCTCAACAGTTGTATACTAATGATATTGTACACTTATACAAATCATTAGTAATTTATTCTATTTTTAGAAGGGGATTCTGATGTGGCTACGTACTTGGGTTGTATTCAGTCTGCTGTGGCTGATTTTTAATGCCAATGCCCCCTGTTACAGCCAACCTTATGGAGCAAAAGAAACAAAGGAACAAACAATTTATGATGCTTACCCTTGTAGGTCTTGGGGCTGATATGGAGGGTGTTTGTACCTAGATTTTGAGTCCAGCTATACCTACTACGGAAGAGGTGTTTGCTTGAATTTTACATAGCACATGATTTTTTTCTAATGTTTTAGGTGGAGAGCGATCCATACTTGCTTCTCAGGCTCATGGATCTTCTTCCAAGAGTGGAACTGGAGGTGATCATGGTACGGGTGTTGGGCGTGGCTAGGATGATAAGCGACCTTAGTGCAACTATTGTTGTCGCCCTGGTATACTTGTTATGCACTCCATGGTCAGCCTTCTAAGGCCAATGTCGCAGTTCTTGAGGGTGCAGAAGTGTAGTCAATGGTACCAGATACTTCTTCTCATACTAAGAGGCCAACTCCTCCATACACAATCTTTGTTGAGGAGTTAGTAGAGTATCGTCAGTTGCAGGCTGTATGGCAGGCCTCTTCTCCTATAACTTATGTTGCCTAGGCATCTTTTCCTTCTATTTAGTCACCTACTAGTAATCCTCATATATGCCTTACTCATGCTCCACTTAGTACTTGATTCATGATTCTGCCGTTTCAAAGCATATTTTTGGTAATAAAATTTTATTTTCTCTTTTTGATTCATCTACTTCCCTCTGGCCTATCACTATGGCTAATGGTTCTAAAACCATTTCCACAAGTATCAATAAGGATGATCCAATTCCATCTATTTCTCTTAATTGTGTTTTACGTGTTCCTAGTTGCCCATATAGTCTCATTTCAATCTTTGAATTGTCATCTTTGATTCTAATCTTGTTCTTGTGCAGAACTGGGGTACAGGACAGATGATTGGCACTAGACATGAGTTCAAGGGACTTTACCATATTGCTTTGCCATCGTCTACAAAATTTGCTTACTCTACTACAGGGGCCTCTCCTCTCTAGATTCATTCTTGACTCGGTTATCCTTACTTGTCCAATTTCCACAAGATGGTCCCTTCATTGTCCTCATTGACCATCCTAGAATGTGAGTCTTATCAGTTAGGAAAACATGTCCATACTTCTTATTCGAGTTGTCTTAATAAACGAGTTGATACCCCTTTTGGTTTTGTACACTCCTACATTTGGGGTCCTAGTAGAGTCACGTCTAGACAGGATTTCTCCCATCTTATTACATTCATTGATTATCACTCTCTTTGTACTTGGTTTTATTTAATAAAAGATCGTACTGAATTGCAATCTTTGTTCACTTCTTTCTATAATGAAATTTCTACTTAATTTGGTCATCTAATTCAAATTCTTTGAAGTGATAATGCTAAGGAATATTGTTATACTACATTTCAGGCTTTACTCTCATCTCAAAGTATTGTTCATTAGTTCTTTTGCCTTTATACCCTGTAGCAAAATGGGGTGGAAAAACATAAAAACCATCATCTCATTGAGATTGCTCAGGCACTCCTTCTTCACATGTATGTTCTTGTTTCCCTTTGAGATGCAACTATTCTCACCTCTAGTTATTTAATTAACTATATGTCATCATTTGTTTTAAATGGGATCATTCACATACTTACTTTTCCCTCATGATCCATCTATCCTATCCCACCCTGTGTCTTTGGATCAACTTGTTTTGTCCATCTTCTTTTGTCTGGTCGTGACAAATTGTCTCATCGCTCAGTCAAATGTATGTTTCTGAGCTATTCTCATCATTAGAAGAGTTACAAGTGCTACTCACCTAATCTTGATACATACTTTCTCTCTTCTAATGTCACCTTTTTTAGAGTCTAACCCTTTTTCTCTTATTCATCTGTTGTCTCTTCCTCTTCTCTTCATGAGGTTCTTCTCATCCCATCTTTTCCTCATTTGGTCTTGCTCCATGTTCCTGTTCCTAGTGTTCCCGCTCCTCGTTTGACTTATCGTCGTTCTAACCTCCTGTTAACCCTCCACCACCACCTATTGCAAATGATGATGTTGGCCCTCCACCATCACCTCTTGCAGCTAGTGATGTTCCTCTAGATGGTGCCATTCTTCAGTCTTCGTTTGGTTCTATCCATGCTCCTATTTGTCCTATTACATATTCCACTTAGAATCCTTATTCCATTTAATTTTTTGAGTTATCATTGTTTTTCACTTGTTTATTCTACATTTGTCTATGCCATTTCTTTTGTTTCTATTCTTAAGATCGATGCAGAGGCTCTCTCTCACCTTGAGTGGCGCAATGCTATGTAGGAGGAGATGTTTTCCTTGTTGGCTAATGCAACATGGGAGCTTGTTCCTCTCCCTATGGAAAAGTCTACTGTTGGTTGTCGATGGGTGTTTACTATCAAGGTTGGTCTGGATGGCACTGTTGATCACTTGAAAGCCCGATTGGTTGCAAAGGGCCATACTCAATTTTTTTTCCTGGACTATGGTGATCCCCCATGGCTAAGATTGCTTTTGGTTGTCTTTCTTGCTATGACATCTATTCAGTAGTGGTCTCTCTATCAACTGGATATATCAAGAATGCTTTTCTTTAGGGCAACCTTCAAGAGGAGATCTATATGGAGCAACCACCTAGGTTTGTTGCTTAGGGGGAGTCTAGATTGGTGTCACCTGTGAAAATCCTTATATGCTTTGAAGAAATCTCCCCAATGTTGGTTTGGTCCCTTCAATTCAATCCTTTGATATGACTAAAAGTAAAGTTGATCATTTTGTGTTTTATCACTGTTCTACTAGTGGAGCAATATTCTTGGTGGTGCACGTAGATAATTGTTAGAACTCGATTCTAACAGAGGATTCTCTCGCAATTCAAGATGCATTGCGCGGGAATTGATGAACAGAAAGAGGGAGAGGAAATACAGAGAGAGAGAGAGTCAAAACAAAGAATATGAGAGAGGGAAATGAGACCCAATTATATTCAAGCATGCTTGCCACAATAGCAGTTGCTGGCTTATGTACTCCTATTTGAGGAGTGGCGCCAAGATTTGAATTACATTCTTCTAACTACCGATCTTCTACATTCTTCTACCCCCATAACCGCCATCCCCATTTATTATAATATTACCCCTCTTCTAATAGGTTATTACACGATTACCCTTATCACATGACAATTCCTCTCCCCTTGGAATTCTTCTTGTCCTCAAGAAGAGTTAAGAGTAGTCCTACAACCTTTGGGAACTGTTGAAGTAAGTCCGGTAAGTATTCCTATGTGTTGTTCTCCAGGTGTAGCGTAGACCATTGCACCAGCACCTGGGTAATAGGTAGTTTATGTTTGTAGATCACTCTCTTGCCCACAATAGCTATAGGTTCAACCACATGTTGGATCTATGGGATTACCGGGAGAAGGGTAGCACTCACCGAACTACCGCCTGGAGATGGTTTGAGAAGGGATACGTGAAAAACTGGATGGATGGAGGTCCCTTCCGGTAATTGTAGTCTATACGCCGCTTTTCCCACCTGGGCTAACACCTCATAAGGCCCATAGAATTTTGGATTGAGTTTAGTCACTGCCTTTGGAGAGAGGGTCTTCAATTGAGCTTGCCTCAGCTTCAAATATACCCGGTCCCTAACTGAGAAGGATCATTCGCTCATATTCTTATCTGCATACTGTTTCATTCTGTTTTGGGTACTTGCCCATTCCTTCTTTAAAGTTTGCATGACTTGTTGCCGCTGATCCAAATAGTCATCAACTGTGGCCACTAAATTAGGACCTCCACTGATGGGTAACAGGGATGGTTTGTACCCAAATAGTGCCTCAAACGGGGTCATCTTTAGGGTAGTATGGTGGTTGGTGTTGTACCACCACTGTGCTAAGGGTAGCCATTTGTGCCACCTTGTTGAATGCACTAAGCACACGCACCGGAGATAAGTTTCAAGACATTGATTGACCCGTTCTGTCTGCCCATCTGTTTCTGGGTGGTAGGCAGATGACATATGGAGTTGTGTGCCCAATGACTTCATTAGCTCCCTCCAAAGTAGGCTTGTGAAGACTTTGTCCAGGTCCATCACAATGACTTGGGGCAACCCATGCAATTTCCCCACCTAGTCTAGAAACACCGTTGCAACTTCTTAAGCCGTGAAGAGATGTGCTAGACTCAGAAAGTGGGCGTACTTCGTAAGTCTATCCACAACTACTAGTATGCAGTCCTTGCACCGCCTATGTCACAACCCTTCACATATTCTTGCACCGCCTTTTTCAGTCCTGGTCAATAGAACAACTGATGGATTCTGTTGTAAGTACTCTAAACCCCTGAGTGGCCTCCAACCAAGGAGTCATGCAAGGCTATCAAGATCTTTCTCCTTAGCAACTCATCATCCCTAATCACCAATTTTTCTTTGTACCTTAGCAGTCCATTCCTTAATGAATAGCCTAGTCTATTAATTGGATCTATGGTCAATTGCTCCATCAGATCTTTGGTCTAGTCTTTCTTCTCATAACTGGATGCCACTTCCAAATACCATTCAGGTATAATAGAAGTCATTGCCGCCAAAGTCCCTTCTTCCATGCATCGAGAGAGGGCATTTGCTGCTTTGTTCTCATGTCCCTTCTTGTATTGGATGATATAATCAAGACACATTAGTTTGGACATACCTTTCCTTTGGAGGTGTGTATGGAGTTTCTACTACAATAGGAACTTTAGACTTTCATGGTCTGTTCGGATAATGACTTTACTCCCTTCCAAATAATGCCTCCACTTCTCTATTGCTATTAGGACAGCCAATAGTTCTTTCTTGTACACACTGAGGCCTAAGTGCTTTGGTGATAAAGCCTGACTAATAAAGGCTAGTGGTCTGCCCCCTTGTGCCAACATTGCTCCAACCCCATAATTGCTAGCATCGATCTCTAGTACAAAAGGCTAGTTGAAATCCGGGAGGCCCAGTGTAGAAACCTCAGTCATGGCCTTCTAGCCTGTCAAAAGCTGCTTCAACTTCCTCACCCCAAAGGAATCCCTCTTTCTTCAACAACTCAGTCAATGGCTTGCTGATGATGCTGTAATTTTTAACAAATCTTCAATAATAGCTTGTAAGGCCCAAGAATCCCCGTAGGGCCTTCACGTTCGTTGGCTTTGGCCAAGCAGTCATTGTTGCTACCTTCTGGGGGTCCGTGCTCACTCCCTTTTCTGATATAACATGGCCAAGGTATTCCACCTGAATTTGTGCAAAGGCACATTTGGACTTCTTGATGAACAACTTATTGAACCTGAGGATTTGTAGAGTTATCCTTAAGTGCTCTAGGTGTTTAGGAAAATTGGGGCTATAAATTAGGATATCATTGAAGAATACCAAAATGAATTGGCGTAGGTAAGGCTCAAATATCTTATTCATGAGGGCTTGGAAGGTTGCGGGTGTGTTAGTCAATCCAAAGGGCATTACCAAGAATTTGTAGTGCCCTTGGTGGGTTCTAAAGGCTATTTTATGGATATCTTAGGGATTCATACAAATTTGATGATAACCGGAACGAAGGTCGAGTTTAGAGAAAACTTTGGCCCCATGTAACTCATCTAATAGGTCCTCAATGATTGGAATAGGGAACTTGTTTTTGATGGTAAGAGAGTTGAGTTGGAAGTAATTAATACAAAACCGTCAACTGCGGTCTTTCTTTTTGACTAAGAGTAAAGGAGGCATAGGGGTTGATTCTAGGTCAGATAACTGATTGGTGTAGCATTTCTTTTATCATACATTTGATCTCAGCCTTTTGTTTTGGAGGATATCGGTAAGAACAAATGTTAACAGGTTCAAAATTGGGTTTAAGGTTTATAGTATGGTCCAAGGGTATAGGGGGTTGCAGAGCCTTAGGCTCCTCAAACAAATCCTTGAATTCAGCTAAGAGTACTCAAGTAAGTCCAATTGGTTTACCTCCCAGGGAATGGAGTCATCCCTCTTTGAATCCAACATAAGCTTCCCACCATAGTCCGGTTCCTCCTCCTCCTGTTCAACTGCTTGTATCGAGAACAGTTGAGTCACCTGTGTCCACTTGTTTTTGAATAGCTTATGTAATCTCTTTCCCGAGATAAGCTTGCAAGTACCAACCTCCGCGCTGCCAGTGATAGTCATTCTTTTCCCTTCTTTTTCGAACGTAACTTCCATTTTATTAAAATCAAAGCAGATGGAGCTTACTTCTCTCATCCAGTCCACGCCCAAGACCATGTCATAGCCTCCCAGCTTGAGGAGTCTTAAGTCAGCCTCAAAAGCTTCCCCTTGCAATTGCCAACAAAACCCCATACATGCTGACTTGCAAATTACTTCTTGTCCATTAGCGACAATCACAGACAACAGTTGAGTTTTCGTTAGCCTACAATGAAGCCTCTTAGCTATGCCCTTATCGAGGAAGCTATGTGTACTTCCACTATCAATAAGTATTAACAGGTCGTTCTCCTGGGCTTTCCCATCTACTTTTATGATCTTGCTTATGGACACTCCCCTCAAAGCATGAAGGGAAATCTCCATTTTCTCATCCTCTTCTTCTTTCCCTTGATTATCTGCTTCTTCAATCTCTTCCTCCTTCTATTCCATTCCTTCTAGTAGCAGTAATTGGCATTTACTTTGATGGCCCGGGGTGTACTTGTCCCCACATCTGAAGTAAAGCCCTGCTAACCTCCTCTACTCCCTCAAATTGCCCTCAAATGATTGAGAAGGAGATAGGAGAGCTAACCCCTTGCTGCTCTATCCCCACGTTCCTCCCTCCTTATTCCACCCTCGGTTACTCTGTTGTAAGGGCATCACTTTTCATTCTTTGTTTACCCCCTTCTGCTTCTTTGTTAATTCCTCCACTGTTAACTCTTGCAACTTGGCACACTCAGTGGCCTGTTGTACTGTTTTTGGTTGGAACATTTTCACGGTAGGACGGATCTCCTCGTTCAAACCACTGATGAAGCTTGACACGAAGTATCCCTCAATGAGTGTGGGATTGGAAATCAGCATGAGGGCCTTCAACTCCTCAAACCTCTGCTAATAAACTTGTACAAACCCCCCTTGTCTAAGCTTATTAAATTCTTCCACAACGTCTAACATTCCTTTCTCCCCAAATCTCCTACATAGTCCTTCCACGAATTCTTCCTAGGAGCACTCTTCCTTCACTCCCATCCATCCTTGATACCATGCATCTCCTACGTCGTTAAGGTAGGCCACTGTGATTGTTACCTTCTGTTGTTCGGCCACATTGTAGAGGCTGAACACTCTCTCACATCGCCTCATCCACCACCTCGGGTTTTGGCCATCAAATAGGGGAATCTCCATCCCAGGCATAAGCGAACCGATTTGGTTCGATCCGGTTGCAACGCTGGGCCTCCTTACTCCCACATGTTCCTCCATCACCGGTTGCTTTGTTTCTAATTCAATAGATCCCTTCGATCTAAAATTACCTTCTTGGCCATTTAGGATCGACTCAGAGCTCGCCCTTGGAGGAAACTCAGGTGAGATTCGTACCTGAGTTTGGCGTGAAAGCATCAGCATAAACTGATGCATGTGATCCCTGAGAGTTTGGCTTTGTTCTCTCATCTGATCCTCCAATCGAGCAGCCTACATTTACTCTCCTCATACCATACATTCATTGCTCCATCGATCCTCCTTTCCACCGAATTTTCAAATGTTTCCATCCTGTTATGCATCTCCGATACCGTTGCCGTCACTGTTGGAGCTGTGCTTCCATCTACTTCATCCTTGTTCCATCTGCCATGGCCTAACCCAATCGCCTAAGAATTTGCTCTGATACCAGATTTTCAAAACTCGATTTTAACAGAGGATTCTCTCGCAATTCAGGATGAATTGCGAAGGAATTGATGAACAGAAAGAGGGAGAGGAAATACACACACACACACAAAGTCTCGAAAGAGAGAATATGAGAGAGGGAAATGAGACCCAATTGTATTCAAGCATGCCCTCCACAGTAGCGGTTGCTGGCTTATATACTCCTCCTTGAGGAGTGGCGCCAAGATTTGAATTACATTCTTCTAACTATTGATCTTCTACATTCTTCTACCCCCATAACCGCCATCCCCATTTATTACAATATTACCCCTCTTTTAATAGGCTATTACACGACTACCCTTATCACATGACAATGATATCGTTATTATAGGTGATGAGGAGGTTGGTATTGGGTAAATGAAGACTCAATTGCACTCTCATTTTCAGACCAAGGGTTTGGGTAGGCTAAAGTATTTTCTTAGCGTTAAAGTATTTTCTTAGTATTAAAGTAGTCAATCTATACATAGTGTGCATCTCTCAATAGAAGTATGCCTAGCATATTTTGGAAACTAGTATGCTTGATTCCTAGCCTATAGATTCTCCTATGGATCCTAATGTTAAGCTTATACCAGGATGGGGGGAGCCATTGGAGGATCCTTGGCGAGATAGGAGACTGGTTGGGAAACTTAATAACCTCATTACACGACCCAACATCTCTTTTACTATTAGTGTGGTAAGTCAATTCTTAGACACTCTTTGTGATAGCCACTGGCATGATTTAGTGTGTTGGGGGCTTTCGAGCCCCTCTTGATCTTATTCATAGTTGGTAGAGGCTTGTTGTTTGAAAACAAAGGACATTGACAGGTTGTTGGATATACAAATGCATATTGGGTTGGTTGTCCCACAGATAGGTGCTCTACCTCGGGCTATAGTGTCTTGGTTCGAGGTAATTTAGTGTCTTGGAAAAGTAAGAAACAAAATATTATGGCTAGATCTAATGCAAAAGCAGAGTATCGAGACATGGCTTTAGGCACATTCGAGTTGCTTTAGCTCAAGCAACTTCTTAAGGAGTTGAGATTTGGGGATTCAAGGCCCTTGTAGCTTATTTGTGATAATTAGGCAACCCTTCATATTGTTTTTAATCCAATCTTTCATGAGTGAACTAAATACATAGGGATAGACTATCACTTTGTGAAACAAAAGTTGATTTCTGGAGAACAGTACCTCATTTGTTGGCTCTAATGACTAGTTAGCTTTTTTTCTTACAAAGGCATTATGGGGTCCACGGCTTGACTATATTTGTACCAAGCTAAGCACATATGATGTACATGCACCTGCTTGAGAGGGAGTGTTTGCTTTGTAGTGTTGTACATGCTTAGCCTTGTACATAGTTATTAGCTTTCCTAAGTTGTACCTTGTAGAGTAGTATATATACCTAACACATGAATAAAATATAATAGTTTTTGTGCCTTCTTCAAAACAGGATTTAATGCTAGAAGTGCTTAGGGGATGACACAATCCTTGGAACACATTATATCTAGTAAAATAAAATGTTTTTCAACATTCAGAGATCTCAACGATCAATTTCCTTTTTCTGTTATGAGCTCATTGGAAACACATATCCACTGTCAAATTAGAAATTATGGTCTTATCTACTTGTACAATAAATTTTTCTTAAAGCAGAAAGTGCAGGGTTCTGGATCAAATTTTAGAGCTTCATTAACTTCTGGGCATTTATGAAAATGTAAGTTAGCCTCAACTTGAACCTGAACCTAGAAGGATGATCCTCAAGGGCATATCAACTTTCTCTTTGATATTTCTGCACATTTAGAAACCAACATGCAGCATACATCCCAACCAAAAGCAGGAAAACCAAAACTCAACCAATTGAACTTTATTCAGCTGATTTTAGTACTTGGAAATGGAAGTCAATGCAATCTTCCAAGTCATAGGGTTCAGTCAAACAGTTCAAAATGAAAAAATCAAGAAGATAAATGTTTCTATCACTTGAATACATCGTAAAAAACATCAAGGCAATGTTTACATTAACATTATGCAATAAAGTTATATGAAGAAAACATCTCTAAAATTTAGCTGAAAACCCAAATGGCAGGAATAGAAGTTCAAGTTGAAAATATTAGGGCCTTCTCGGTAGGGATTTCGTTTTAAGTTTCTAATTTCCGTTTAATTATTTTGAAAACAAAACAAATAATGGTGTTTGGTCACTTGTTTCTCAGTTTCAAAGACAAAAAAGGAATTTTCGCACTTCTCATTTTCTTTTCATTTTCTTCCCTTCCCCACCCCCTGATTGCCAGAAACATAGGTTACTGGGAAGAGGGGGGGGGGGGGGGGGGGGGGGGGGTGCCAGTAACCCTAGGGTCCTGTCGGTAGGGCTTTCATTTTAAGTTTCTAATTTCTGTTTAATTATTTTGAAAACAAAACAAATAATGGCGTCTGGTCATTTGTTTCTCAGTTTCATAGATTTTGAATAATAGAAAAACAGAATTTTCACACTTCTCATTTTGTTTTTATTTTCTTCCCTTCCCCACCCCGACTGCCAGCAGCATAGGTTGCTGGGGAAAGGGGGGGTTGGAGGGGGTGTGCCAGCAACCCTCCTCTGGCAGTCTTCAGTCATGAACTTGCCAGAGGAGTTGCCAGCGACCAGCAGAGGGGGTTGGGAGAAGAAAAAACTAAAAACAAAAATACAAATTTGAAAACGAACCATAGTTATCAAAGACGTTAAGTCTCATTGTTTAGATGAAAATGAAAAGTAAAACACAAAATATTGAAAATGAAAACTAAAAAACTGAACAGAAAACAGAAAACAGCTTTAGGCACGAAGGGATTATGTTTACCTGTATGACAGTAGCAATGGCATCATCTTCACCTAGCTGCAAAAACTTCACAGCCCAATCATCCAGCCGTCCCAATGAAGTTTTCTGCCGGTCAGCCTCAAGCAAAATTGAATCACGATACAAGAATCTCTGCCAGATCTTCTGTACATTTGCCAGCCTGAACTCTATTTCTGTGTGATTGAATCCCTTCAGGATGAAAAAATCACACGTTAGTTGAGCTCCAGTAATGTTTGACAGCAAGTTATTTCATTGCTGTTATATCACTAAACTAAATAAAAAAATTACCCTTAGAATTTTTATCAAATCTGGAATTTGATCTTCCTGTATACGAACAGCAAAGCTTTCATAGTTGAGCACATTCTCATATGGCAGGTAGATGCCATCCTAGAAGCCGCAAATAAATGAAAAAACATGAATGTCGGTCATGATGATGCCTGTACTTTTGGAATATTAATGAAGTTTAAAATAATCCTGTATCTGATACTGACAGAAGGCTTGAATTCATTATTGAAACCAAATTCATGGGAAAAAGTTACAAGGTGCTCTCCACAAGCCATAATCTAGAATCAGCTTACAGATTATGGAGAGCTTAATCACACACAAACGTCAATTTCCACAAGCCTGAAGTTGGCATAAACAAAGAAGAGAACCCTACTACCTGAATGACCACAGGTATGCAGCCTTGCAATATACTGTCTTCCATTCGACCACTCCAACCATCTCCAGGCATAACACCACAAAAAAGTGAACTTGCCAAATCTTCATGATAATTACCAGTACGTAGTGGGGTCACGACCACATCTTCAGCATGCTGTTTCCCAAGCTTACCTTCCTTGTTAGGAGTTGACCCAAACTCTTCAGCCACTTTCTGCCTGATGCCCACACTATATCTGAATCACGCCACCAATCCAGTAAATTATATTTCCCATAACGGGTTGTTGAGTGCTAAGGGGAAAATGTAGATTCAACACATGCGTCAAAACACCTCAGAATAACCATTAAGTACAAAAAAAAAAAGAAAAAAGAAAAAAAATTGGGCAACAGGAACCCTATAGGGAAGCAACAAGAAACATTTACAAACATGTGCTGTTTTGAGGTCCTAAAGAACCCTTTTGTTTACTTACGTGTGTTCTGGCCTTCCGTAATCATAAGCTGGCCCCAGGTTTCCATTGAAGTAAAACAATGTCTTCCGCTCCTCACGGGACCTGCAGAAATATGCTCACTTGACCATTAATGCCATCATATCATATACTCAGGGTACACATATACCCAAGCAGCAAAAACATAGTTGGAAGCTGGGTTATTAACAATATTTTCAAGATGCAAACCTAGACCAAAGTTTTGAGCTCAAGGATTTTGCATCAGGTCTTTTCCATGCAGGAAGGACTAGATCTTTATCTGGGTCAAAGCATGGATGTTTGCCTCGTATATCAGAAGAAATTCCATCCCAGTTATCAGCCCAATAAGCTGTTGTTGAATGATTATGCTTTGAATTTATATTACCCCAATGGACCAACATCATGCTGTTCCATATCTCCTTGGGGGCATAGCAAGCACCTTCATCCCATGAAAAGAACTGCCTTGAGATGTAAAAGCAGCTTTAGAAAACAAACCATAAACTGTCCCAACAAACACAAAATATTCTCTTCTCCAGATGTTCCAAAGTTGTCAATAGATGAAGTTGTTTAGCCACGAATAAGATGCTCTTACCCATATGTGGTCTCTTCCAGATGAGTGGTTCCAGAAGGGATATTGTCCCACAATGTGATCATATGCTTTCTTATAGAATTCCAGAGTTAGAGAGCTCCTTAGACCCCTGTGTTTCTGAAATGTAAGGGGGCACACATATTAACAAATGACAGAAACAATGTAGACACATATATAGATAAATGGGCTAATTAACGAAGTATAGTGCCTGTGCATGAACTTACACATGGAAAACCACAGTTTTCCACTACCGCTTCCAAATTTCAAAAGAGTGAGCTATGTTAAAGTCTTGAAAGATGTGCATGGATTCTACTCTTACTTTTTCTTCCTCTATTTACAAAACATATTGCACTTCCAATGCTAGTCATAGCAAAGAGAGAGGGTTAAAGCATGAAGGGGGTAAAAGTTTCCTGGAAACAAAACATGCAATGCTACCTGTTGCAGCAATCAAAATCATCTTATACCAGAACAGGCAGGAGCTAAGCAAGAAACTGATACCAGGTACCACAATGCTTAACCAATTCCAAGCGAGAACTGTTGGAGATTCATATCAATCAATCAACCGGTTTGGTTCCTATGATCATGTTGGAGATCCATATCAATCAATCAACCAGATTGGTTCCTATGATTGTGGGATTATTCCCATAATTGTGGTTTGACTTTTTTGTACAGATTTGATTTGATTCCAGTTGTTATACTTCCCATTTCATAGTTTCCTTTTGTAGTCTTTCCTATTTTGTAAATCTTCTCTTGTATATAAAGGGTGATTGACCCTACTGTAAATGTAAGAGAAATTATCGTAGTTTCTACATGGTATCATAGCCTCTTTCCTAGGGCTTCTCATTTTATCTTTCCAGCCTTAATCGCCGCCACTACATTCCATGGTTCTGCCTTCATTGCAGTTTTTCCCTTGCTGTGATTCTGCGGTGCACGATTCTGCCTTCATTCCATAGTTCTTCATCTGCGTTGCAGCCAGGCTTTTCTCACCGGCATTTTTTCATCCTTCCGGTTCCTTTTTCAGCCTTCATAGCTGAAGGACCTCCCAGCACTTCTTTTCATCACTTGTCCCGACAAGATATGTCTTGATGGAATGGGTCTGCAACAAGATGATCCCAGATTTGTAGCATGGGATGAGGAGGACTCTGCAATCATGTCGTGGCTGTGGAATTCCATGCAGCCCGAAATCAGCCGCAACTGCATGTTCCGATCAACTGTCAAGGAGGTATGGGAAACTGTTCGGAAAACATACTAAAAAATGCAGGATTTGGCATTGATGTTTGAGATCAAAACCAAAATCACGTCTACAAAACATGCAAGTCTTTCTGTAACTGAATATTACAATACAACAAATGGCCTGTGATTAGAGCTTAATCACTATCAAAATCTGAAAATGAAAGACAATGAGGATGCCCAAGTCTTGCAGGAATTTATTGAAAGAGATCGAGTATTTGAGTTTCTAGCTGGGTTAAACTCTGAGTTTGACCCAATTTGAGTTCAAATCATTGGAAGAGAAAAGCTGCCACTATTGAGCGAAGTTTTTTCCATTGTTCGGGCTGAAGAAAGCAGACGCTTAGTCATGTTGGAGTCTCTACAAACCAAAGGATTTGCGATGGTATCGATGAAAACTAATGGAGGAAAGACAATAATTATAGGAGGACAAATGCATTTAACCATCTAATAAGGATGATCTTTGGTGCACGTTTTGTAAGAAGCCACGCCACACAAGAGAAAATTGTTTCAAGCTCCATGGAAAAGCCTAAGTGCTTAGTAGAATTGGTGGATTCAAGGGATAGGCACAACAGTCAGCTAACACTGCCAAAATGGAAGATCAGTCACAAGACAACTCTACCAATAATGATGAACTTGCTGGGCTGAGTAAGGAAGAAATTGAGAAGCTACGATGTTTTATCCAATCCCTTTCTAGCTCTAATTCTGCATGCTCTCTAGCTACTTCTGGTAAGTGTCTCTTTTCTTGTTCCTTTAATGCTAATGAAAGTTCATATCGTACTTCATGAATTCTCGACTAGGGAGCAACCGATCAAATGACTCCTTGTCCCACTTCATTTGAAACCTAGAAACCACTTTCAAGAAATAAAGGGATTGCTATTGCAAATGGCTCACATTCCAATTGTCGGTCAAGGCAATATTAATCTCATCCCAAACATCCCATTACACAATGTTCTTCATGTTCCAAAGCTATCCACCAACCTTTTGTCCATCAGCCAAATTACTAAATCTTTGAATTGCAGTGTTACCTTTTTTGACACACACTGTGTTTTCTAGGACTAGACTTTAGGGAGGAGGATTGGACTTGCTAAGTGTGAAGCTTAGGAAGAAAACATAGCTTTTAATATGTATAAACCACTTGATTAAATCCATAGACTATACACCTATATATATATATATACAAATGCAATGGGCCATGGGCTCTAACATAGGAACATAGGATTAACCTTAGACTATAACCATATAACTCAACATAATCCATAGACTATGATTATGTTGGAGATCCATATCAATCAATCAACCAGATTGGTTCCTATGATTGTGGGATTATTCCCATAATTGTGGTTTGACTTTTTTGTACTGATTTGATTTGATTCCAGTTGTTATGCTTCCTATTTCATAGTTTCCTTTTGTATTTTTTCTTATTTTATAAATCTTCTCTTGTATATAAAGGGTGATTGACCCTACTGTAAATGTAAGAAAAATTATCACAGTTTCTACAAGAACTTTGATGAAATAGATGTTGAAGCTGATAAATATGAGGAGGAGAAATGATTATGTTGTTTCAAATGATTAACTTAAAGAACAAAATGTGGTTAATTGAATAGAACAAAATTCAGAAAGAGCTAAGGAAAAACACTGGGGAAAAAGACAGGTATAAATATCACCACATGGTTTATTTGGGTTCTTCTACTATCAAAATAGAGATTTATCATCCGGATCCAAGCTTGGATAACATACAATAGTTAAATGGTAGGAGCAAAATTGTCTAAATAAGCAATGATTCCTCGTGTAACCAGAGGGAGGACCTATTATGCTTAGTTCATTGTGTATTATTCAAGGACTAAATAAATCAAATATCCCTTCTTGATCACATCCTAATCAAGAGATCACTTATTTTTCTTTCTTGGTTTGTCTTGCTAATCTAATCGTGTTTCCATGTTATATAGATTGGTTTCACAATATCAACTACATGATGGAACATGACCATATCAATTATCTTGTTTCACCACCATCTCATAAAACTTCTTCATATGAAGATAGTTGCCTCAAGACGAGCACCCGGCTTAAAATCTTGCCACATTATTCTTTCACATGGATTTGTATTGTCAATGTGACTTTTAGAGGTTAATTAACATTATGGATGCCGGGCCAAACCCGAACTTGGTTAGGATAAGGTTAGTTAATGATGATGATGTTAGTCTTGCTGATCAGATATAGTTTTCCCAATGTGACCCAGATTTGCTGCTGAAAATTATGTAATATGATAGTTCTCAGGAGGGACTTGGAGAATCCTCTCTACCAACATACAAAATAGAGTTTCAGACACATATGGTTGCCAATACTTTGTTCCTCAAAATTGTTCTTCTAAGTACATGGGTGCTGATCGAACAATAATGTGAACATACCAAGATATAGAACCTCCTCAACTGAAAGGGAATTGTTGTCAGGGCTCAAAACCCTCTGAAGGTTCCCTAACAGAAAATGATGTAGAACACTGTTGAAAATAGATAAAGAAGCCAGAAATCACTGGGAGAACGGATAAAAGAAGGCAGTGGTTGTTAAGGATGTCAATATCTTACACAGAATTATGTCGTGATGCAAATATTTCAGTAATAAAAAAAGACTAAGACTTGTGATGATGTTCCTGCTTTTGTTGTTGGTGGAAGGGTGGTTGCAGGTAACTTAGGTACGAACATGTAACCATCCAACACAAAAAAATGAACATAAGAAACCACTGCCACTGTACCTCCATACTCAAGTGCGGTGCATCATCAGCACGAGTTATTATGCATGCATCAAGAACAGGAACAAAGAAAAAATCTGCTTCTTCGCCATTTAATGTACGATGAGGGTTTGCTAGAATACTTTCATAGAATGCCATCTGCACATAAGAAGCACAATAAAATCATCAACTATTATCTATTTAATATTTTAACCGTACAAATGGATTCTGTTCTTGGGTCAAATGATACCTGTGAACCATACAGCTGATCTGTCCACAGTGTAAAATTATTCTGATCATATATTCTATTTACACACTCAAGCTTGAAATGCCGTCCCTGCAATAAATAATAAAGGGATCAGATAACATTAAAAACTCATCCTTGTGTTACAAATTTCACATTCTAAGCATACTGACCTCAAGCAAATGACTGTTGAACTCTGGGGGCAAATCATAAACATAAACCAGGGGTCTTTTCTTTTCCACCACAGCATTCAGAGTAACAAGATTACCTACATGTGCACTATCAGGGATATTAATCTGAGCTGGTCGAAGCCATTGAGGCCATTCTCTTACCGATGATGAAGCTGATGGTACACTGCAATCTACTCCAAACCAGCCATGGTCACACTAAATAAAAAGACAAAAATAAAAATAATTTTAGCACGGTGGCTGGAACAAGTTAAGAATGGCCTAAATGTTGCAAAATCTTCAAGTTGTGAACATGGTTAGGTGCACATAAAATTCTAAAGAAATTGTTAAATAACTGATCAAAAACAATATTCCTCTGGATGACATTCCACTTCAATGACTGCATGTAACCAATATTGAGTCATTCCAATGAACTGTGAAAAATTTTGTGGGTATGTCTGCCAGTTAAACATGTATTGTTTCAACATAAAGTAGTATACAAAATTCTTCCAAAAACTGTGAGTAGAGTGAATAACCACCACATTACTTGGCAAGTTAACCAATCATACTTGCTTAGTAGAACTAAGATGCATGGATATCTAGATACTCTATACTGACATGACAAGTTCGAAAGTAGAATAAGACATGATGCATGGACATGAAAATAATGAGATTTTTTTTATATGTCTGGATCAAAATAACAATATTTCATCAGTTTTTACCATGACAATTACATTTATGACATATCATACAGAATAATAAGAATTACTTTTTCTCCCTGTATGTAGGAAAAGTGCTTCCACATCTACATATTGAAAAGAACAAAAAATCCTAAAGTCTATTTCAAAAAGGTAGTTCCTAAAAAAATTATGAGTTTTGGGCTATAAATTCATAAATCTGAATCATCAAAAAGATAAGGGATTAATAATCAGAGTTGAAATAGTTTCTGTGCTACCAATGGATCCTCCTTTTTACTTAATCAAACCTGTTATGTATTTCATTTGTGAATAAGATGATGGAGAAGTGCATCCTTATGCGTCCAAAGCCTGTGGAGTTCTAAAAGAAAAAAAGCATACTCGTTGAGACATGTCCAACATAGACAGGTCATCTTGAAAAAGTAATTGTGATCTCTTAGTAGCATAATTTATTAAAATGAAAAATAACCTAGCTATTTCTGCAACCAGAAGATTTGACATCAAAGGTACAGGAATTCTGAAAGCTGAAGACATTGCAAGAAGAATCCAACTACTTCAAGTCTAAATGTTTTATTATTGACACAGGCACAACATGCTCCCTCTATCACCTCAAATGACTGAATTCATGGCCTAAAAACCCTCAGATCAATTAGGGTTTGATCCAACAATAAAGTTCTACCGTAATAAAGTAGCTTATATAATTGTCTATGGGTCTCAAGAAGAAAAACAAAATGCTAGAGATATGTTCCAGCTAACCAGTATTGAGCAGATATTGACTGTACATTTTGGGAGCACAAACTAATTTATTTGACAGACATAACAATTACCTAAAGGGTGCTTTGGACTGGATTTTTATTGATCTAGTATTCCAGCGTTCCCAGGTTTTGTTACTTCCTTCAGAGGCCATTAGTAAAATGTAGAAAAGAAAAAACAAAAGCTGGGGCAAAACCAACTTAGAGAGAAGTATAAGGCTACAGATTATGCAACTGCAAAATGCTAAAGGCAAAGTTCATCAATCAAAGTTGGGCATTCTTCATAATATTCAAATAAAATGTACTTCACTAAAGGTATAGACTATAGCAACTGATTTAATGTTTCATGGAAAAAAACAGAAGCTGATAATGATTTGATAGATCATTCTCGGAAGAAGACAACAACTCAAACAAATATTGCAGAATAAGATATGATGAGAATGTAAATCCCTTTTTGCACTGGGGAAAGACATAAACTAAGTTTAAACCAAATACTTAAAAATTAAATGATTTTGAATTTTTAACCTGCATTCAAATAACATAAATTGCTAGGGATTCTTATCTACTGTTAATCCCAAACCTGCATAAAGGAGGGTTGTAAAACTTATTGGATGAAAAAAATAAAAAAGGTGGACCACGCATCGTGGGATAAAGGCTTGGTATCTTGTTATTGTTGTAGGATGTGGTCATGTATTTTATTATGTATTTATAGATGCATGTGCATAGAATACAAAATAAGTTTGTCTTATTTAGCCAAAAAAAAAAAAAACAAAGTAATTTTGTCTTTTTTTTTAACAATGGACGGAACATGCAAGTGTAATGAGAATCCTATGGTGGATGTGCAACCATACAAGAAAAGACAAAATTAGGAATGAGGTTATCTATAATAAAATTGGAGTCACGCCTATTAGAAATAGGAATTAATATAATTTAGACATGTGAGAAAAGACCAATAAACGCATCTATGAGGAGAATGGATGGAATGAGAGAATTTGTAGCAACAGGTAAAGTCAGACCAAAGAAACTTGGTGGGAAACTTAGGCATGACAAGGGATATAAATATGGTTATATATAGAGAACATTGGAGATCTATAACCTACGTATCTGACCTCACTTGGCGAGAGTAAGGCTTATGATAATGATGATAGAAAAAAGAAGCCGCCATCCTTCAAGTGTGTACTAGGTAAACCTATTGGACACAACTAATAGCCCACAAACCGCATGTTCCAAGTAAGCACCAAAAATACCAAAAAATTTCCCATGTGTGGCCTTCCCCCTAGGGAGGTTCAATCCCTAGTGGCAAAGGAGTCCATTATAACCTGACCAACAAGAAAAAAGGAAAATAAAGTAAATTTTGTTATATAACAAAATTGTCTGTCTTAGTTTAGTAAAAAAATTCTCAATTTCAACTTACAAAAAACCAAAAACAAGTGCAAACTAAATGAACTTGGCCCAAATTTGAAATTATTAATTTACTATTTTCCAATTTTTTAGTCATGTTTACATATTCTAGAGGTTGGTTTAACCAATATCAATTGTGTGATGGAATACGACTATATCAATTATCATTCTATTCAAAGCCGTCTCATGAAACTTTTCCATATGAAGATGGTGATGGAACTTTAACTCTTCATTCCCTCGGTAGAGGGTTGTGTTAGGAAGGGCATCCGGTGTAAAACTTACCCACATTGTTCTTTTGCATGGATTTGTATTGTCAATATGATTTTTAGAAATTAATTGACATTATGAATGTCATGCCACCGCCCCTAACTTGATTAGGATAAGGTGCAATTGACGATGATGATTATTTTCCAATTTTTCTCCAGAGAGTACCAAAGTATTGGAAATTATTTCATATTTTTCAAGAACTTACACTTTGATGTACACAATACCCAATTTCAAGACAGATTGAATAAGTGAATCAGAGCATCCAAAAAAGTTTTTAATACTCTTCATGAAAATTATGGATATGTTTAAGAAGTGTTAGATTCATATCAGGTGGTACTTGAGGGGTATTGATATTGTTGACATATGGAAACAACTCCCATCTAGAAATACACATGCTTCTTGGCCTAGTGTTCTTTGTAAGCTTTTTGGTGAAAATTGATTTCCTTGCTAAAGAAGATTGTAGGTCCTAGTTTCACTTATGCATGTATATGAGGGAACACCATCCTTCAAGTCACAATTACTTGGAGAAAAACAGAAATTGCAGAAGACGTGTTTTATCAAAATCTTTCAAATGGACAAAACCAGATGCTCCACGTTCTGATATTACTCACTTGACAAAATCCTCCACGGCAATGTCCATGGCCAGAGCATTGATTAATGCAAGTGGATGACACGGGCACCTCACAAAACTGGCCAAATAAACCATCATATTTGCAATCACATTCTTCTTTGAAATGAACCTTTCCAGAATATGCATCTGCTGGGTCCACATTACACCATCCAGGTTCACTACCATTTGTAGTAAATATATTATCCAGGTCAGCCTTCGTCCAATCAGTCACTTTGGGACCACCAGGTCCAGAAGGCAATCTGAAACACTTATCAAGGTGTTAATTTATTAACGTTTGTATCATATTCTAATAGACATATTTACTAGAATTTCAAGTACACATACTTCACTTTAAACCCACACGCTTCAGCAACCGGACGGTTTGGGTATTTGGTGCCTTCTCCACAGAAACACATTGCTCTTGTTGTGTCACAATAAGCAGGACATATTGACACGACCCAATGCCCATAGGGTTGATCCTGTGATGTTGGACGATTACATTCCAATATCAATCTCTCAGAGCACCCTTCCCCTGCTCCATTAGAGAGATATTAAATCCAGCTAATACATGATTTAAGAGAAAAAAAATCTGCTTAATGTCAAAGTGCAGTAAATCTTTGAAGAAATAAGGGAACAGTTAAATGTTTGAAGAGTAACAAAAATGAATGGATTAACAGCAATGCTGGCCACAGAATAAGTTAATACTGTATGATAAGAATATATCTTTTGAGTGAAATGTGATGAAAGGAAAATAGATAGCCAGACAAATGGAAGTGAGAATAAGTGATAGGACTAAGGTATCCATCTGTCTAACACAGTAAAGGACTCTAGCCAAGATTCCAACTGTGATGATGCAGTGAGCAATCAAGTTCTGGTGGTTAACGAGGCAGATGGTGTGAAATAATATACCAACAGCAACAAATCTATCATTACCTTTGTGTTGTAGCTAAATGGGGAAAGCTATAGTGAACACTTTTTGAATATTGAGGCATCTGTGCTTTGACTAAGTATTTTTCCTATAAATCAGAAGCTACCTAGTGTGCTATTATGAGATAAATTTAAAATAAAACAGAGCCTTCCGAGACAAATAATGTCGAAAAGTAAGGTATATAGAATCTAATGCTCAGTGAAATTGGTTCTTTAAATAATAAATATCTAACATCATGACATTTTTGGTCCATGCACATGGAGTTGGATAGTCGAAAACACTGATGGTGATAGGACCATATACATTAATTAACAAATGCATTTAATTTAAAAGATTGGATTACTATCAGAATCCGCAGACTGCACGTCAAACATCAAACAGATGAATCTTTGCATATTTGACATCCAAAATGAAAAGGTTTAAGGCCTCAAAGTACCCAATAGCTCTTCATATTCTAACAAATTGGGCAATGGAATATTAATAGTTACTTATAAAAGCATCATAAGTATGTAGTCCTATGAGCAAACCAGTAATGCCTTGAAAGCAACTTCAAAGAAAGTATTATCAGTCGTAGGAGTAGCAAAAGATAAGGAATTCTACCAATTAAGCTCTGCTTAAATATTTTCTTCTTTGACAAGGTTATCCTTTGCTTCTTCATGGAGAATATTATGGTTCATTCTTTAACCACCTTTAATGGATATTGTTAAGATGATAAGAAAGTGCTTGTTCTTGGAGATGAATATGGTTTCCTTAAGCACACCTCATGTTATTGTTAAGATAAGAAACCGCTTATTTGTGGAGACGGTTATGGTTCATTCTTTAACCACATTATAGGAATAGTGTTAAGACGAGAAGGAAGTGTGTGAAATATCCACCAAAATGCTTAGAATTTAAACTGAATCCAGCAAGGAAAGAAGGTTGACATAAATAATACTGACCACTGTATCCATGAAAGCAGCGACATTGACCTAGTTCATGATTGCAAATGCCTTGACCGTTACAGTCATTTTTGCAGCTCTGGCCACCAATATTCTGATAACAGAAGCATGCACGTTGACCAACAAAGTCACAAGGGAATGTCAATTCTGTTCCAACTTTAACTTCGAATTTTGTAAGGGGCCCATAATTTAAAAGGCAGCTTGGCTTACATGTTATCGACGAGGCTTCAAACCTCATCCCAACAAGATGAAGAATTAAAAGAGAACAAAATATAAATATGAAGAATTTTTATGAATCCATTATTTGAAAGTACTTAAACTTCATCAGAAAATAAGTGATTAAAATGAACTTTAAACAATCATAATTCCATTACCTCAACGACTTTGACTGCTGTAGTAATTGAATCACAACCAGATAGCCAGCTGCCAATCTCAGCCTTCCATGGTGCACCATGGTAAACTACTGCTTTATGCAAGTCAGCTGGAAACTTTACATCTAAGTTAATAGAAGGCAGGTTTTTCACAGTATTGTCCTCATCTGCTTTAGCTGATCCATTCATTGGGACACATGAATTCTGAGCTTCCCTGGCAGCTAAGTAATCGAATGAAGGCACTATAGGAAACCAGAATAGATGAACTATTGAAACCAACGCCACTGTGGAAGCAATAGTTGCCACCAGAGACCATGAGCACCATTTCTGGATGGAGAACATAGTCCTGGAATACTCCTACTCAATCAACTGAACAAAGATCTTCTGAGTCTCTGACTTCAAGTTCATGAGAAGCAATCACTTTTACTCACCCCCCATGAGCTCTATAGAGGTGCCACAACAAAATTGGGCAAGTGTGCAGCCTCCCAGTTGATCATACTCCTATGAACTTAGGAAAAAAAAAAAAAAGATCCATTTAGAAAGATAATGTTCAACTAGAAAACCTAATTTCATATATACAAGTAGATTCATAAAGCCCCAATCTATCAAATTTTATTTAAAAAATCCACTAATTTTTCATAATTAATCCAGAAGCACATGAGCGCAGAGCTAGGACCCAATAAGAAAAGTAATTAGATGCACTAAAAGCTGAAGATGATGAAAAAAGTACACTTCAGGGTTACTAACACTCGCCAATTACATCTTACAATTTCCCAATAGAGACAACCAACGAAGAAATATTCTCAATAACACAAGTAGAAAAATATATATAGTAAGATTGGTTTGGAGTTAATCAAACAACAGAGACAGAAGTATTCAATGGACATAAATTCTTGAACCCACCAATTCAGAGAATTAATCCTATAGACTTCACAAACCCAGAGCTGAAATTCAATCTGACCTATTCCCAGAAAAACACACAGAAACTAACCTTACAGATCTGATATGGAAGTCAAGGAAAGCAGACAAAACTTCAATGACATATTGACGTATGAACAAACCCATATAGAAGGGGAGAGATTACCAATTGAATAAGAACTGATTCCCAGATTCCAACTGAACCCTCTAAATAAAAAATCGAATTCATGAAACCAACCATTTATTTTGACATAGAAGCACACAAAGAAATAAACGACATAATCAAGAATTGGATTCAAAAATCAAACATATAATAAATTGACATATAAAAGGAACCATAGAGAGAGAGAGAGAGATTGCCAATTATATAAGAGTTGATTCCCCGTTTCCAGCTGAACCCACGTAATAAAGAATTGAGTTAGGATATGATATACACGCATAGGCATAGAAGAAGTGGGAATGAGGAGGAGAGGACAAGGCAAAGCCGCCAAGGCTCTCGCTGGCGGAGTTTGAACAAAAGAATAGTGAGTCTTGAGAGCGGAAATTTAGACGATCATTGTACATTGTTGTCAAAATAAGTGGATATACCGCTCCTTTTCCCCCTGATTCTACCCTCGTTAACCAGCAGAGTTTGTGTTTGTCGAACGGTAAACACGCGCATAATTGGGAATTGACAGGAAATGAATCCCACGGAAATGAGTGGAAAAGAAGGAAATTAATTATGATTTTATCGTTGGGGTTGAAAGCTTTAACTTTAAGAATCAGGCAGAGGCAGTAATAAAAATTGAATCTTTTTTGTTTGAGAGAAACAAGGAAATGGATGATCTAGAATGATTCTAATCCATATATATACTTTTTCAATAAAAATATATAATTATTGATTAAGTTTATTAAAAAGTTATTAAAGTCAATATTAAAAATAGGATCTTGGATGGTTTATATAATTTGTTATTATGTGTTTCATTACAAATATCTCAATTAAAGTGAGGAGGACTCACTCCAATTCATTTGTAATCTTTGTGACTCTCCCAAACTAATTCACTTGGCATATTAAGATTGAACAAATTTGATCCATTTGAGATAAATAAGGATTTTGTTTTTGTTTAATGGAAAATGCGCGGGGGGGGGGGGATGGAGATGGGTGTAGATTAGACTCCTAATCTGTTCTTGGGTCGGCCTATATAAATTTAGCTCGTATCTATCGAGTGTGATTTTGTTCACCCCCTTTAACAGGTGAACGTAACTCCCGTCAGTGGGGTTAAAAAAATAACCCCTTAATTGAAAAAAAAATTATAAAATTGTTTCAAAAAAATTAATTATGTTTAAAAAAAAAGTTATTTTTAAAATTTAACTGAAAATGTGACAGGATCAAAATTGGATAGATTAGAACTTATAAAAAAATGACAGACTTATAAAAATAATTGATAGACTTACAAAAATAATTGACAAAGTTAAAACTAGAAAGTGACTGTTTTCAGCAATTAATTTATTAGAGTGGCTGAAAATGATTTTTTTCAAAAAAATAACTAAAAATAAATTTTTTTTTGAAACATGATTATTTTTTTAACCCCCACTGACGGGGGTTATGTTCACCCATGTTAAAGGGGTGAACAAAACCGCACTCGTATCTACCCACCTGCGTATCTATGTCTATATCTATAGATATATCTATATATATGAGACCTTGAGTATGAATGAGAATTTAATAAAGTTTAACTTTTATTAAATATATATTTAAATTTTTATAATTGTAATAATTACGTAACATTGTTAAATTTAAACTATTGAAGCAACAAATGATAAATTGTACTAAAACCCCTTCATTACTAAAATCATCACCTAAACCCCAATTAAGCTAAATTAAATTAATTTAAATAATAATTAAGTAACTAAAAATTAAATTTAATCAAGAAAAATAAAAAACAAAAATTTTACAAAGAAAATGAGAGACCATTGGGTTGTCTGCCGAAGAACAAATTCTATTGTTCGGCGTTCTCTGTGTTGAATTTTTGGTTTTATTTATTTTATTTAGTAAAATTTAGTTTTAATTTTAATTAAATAATTTAATTTAAGTTCATTAGAGTTAAAGTGACAAAGTCAGTAATAGAGGAGTTTGAGTGTGATTTACCGTTCTTTTAATTTTCTAGTTTTATAATATTTTAAAGAATTTTTATAAAAATAAAAACTTAGACGGTGTTCTCTTTACTTTTCAATTTTTAATTTTGAGTTTTGAATTCATTTTCAGTTTTCTATTTTCCTAGTCTGTTTTTAGAAAATTAGAAAACGTGTTCTTTTTGAAGTTTTGAAAATAATTTTTTAATGATATTTTATTCAATAAATTTGATTATTCAGTAAATTAAAAATATTTAATATTAATATATTATTAAAAATATATATACATTTTAAGGTTAATGAATTTTGTAATATTTTTTCCCATTACAATAATAAAATATAAATAAATAAATATATTTTGAGTTTAAAGTTTGTTTTGAATGAAAACACTCAAAACAATTTTTTGTTGTTTTGAGTTTTCTTTATAATTTTTTTTTCAAAAATACATTTTAAAAATAGTAAAGAAAATGCATTTTCATTATTTTAGAAAATCGAAAAGTAAAAATAACTTGAAAACAGTAAAAAGAATGCAGTCTAAATTTTTTGATGAAAGGTTACTTCCTTTTGTTACAATTATCAATGTTCAATTGTATATTTAATAAGAGTTAAAGTTTATTATATTTAAGAATTTTTTAATAATTTCTTCTACTATTTACTATAATTTTAAAATTTAAATTGTCAACCATATTAATAATATTAATGTGAACAAAGGTTAGGGTGCAACAGGGACTTTTTTTTCAGATAATTTGTATTTAAGGTATTTTATTTTTAACATTCAAATACTTTAATTGGTAAAATTAATAGAGATTTTTTTAATTTTATTAATAGTTTAACATTTACCTTTATTATTGCATAGCTCTCTTGTCTCTCTCTCTCACACACACACCCTATTCTTTTTTGGGTGCAATCTACTACCTGAGAACCAACCGTGCTACACCTGTGAGGGCCACACCATATTCTTTCTGCCTAGTATTGGTGTTGGGTTTGGAATGGAAACCCAACATTGTCCATGATTTGGGCTTTTGTTCCAACCCAATCACCTTTTTTTAGGTTCTAATTATTTAAAAACTCAATATCAACAATGTTACTGAATATTTATTCGAAATCCAACCATTTGCTATAATACAAAATACATATCTTGACTTTTTTCCTCTCAGAAAATTGGCATAAAACTAGTAGTGTGACATCATATTAACACTAAAATTTAAGTAACACCCATTAAATATTTTAATTGAGTCTAAAAGAATTCTTATTCTTCGTCATGAAATAATTGATTTGGTATATTATACCCGTTGAGTTGAAAAATAAAAGAAAATACTCTTATCTCACATGAGAAAAGAAACATAGCATTTTGATATTTATATAGGTTTACACATTCTATAATAACTACGCTTGTTAAACAAAAGGTTATCCCTTGTGCGCGCATGTGCAAGCGGGTGCAAATCCTAGGCTCGACGAACCAAACTTATGTGCGACCTATGTACACGAATGTAACACTGAAATGAGCACATTGGACCAAGCTACATTTCGGAATTTTTCCTTTGATTTAAAACAATAATAGCTGATTTAATCTAGTAGCAGCCAAGGGCAATGAATGTCATTAAGTGTCATTAGCTCACACTTTTCTCCTATAAAGAGTCATTTTCTTTCTTAAAATACAGAGAGTTTTCTCTATACAAAAATTGCATCCTTCAAAGCATTATGATATACAAATACATCTTGATAGTGTTCTGCCATTGTTCAAGTCTGCTGGAAGATTTTGAAGTATCTGTACTAACTTTAAAATTTGTATATCGTTGTACCTTTGGGAGACAAACGCCAAACAACCTCTAACACTCTCAGTGAGGAGGTAAATCTATTTTAAGGATATTGTGTGTCACACAGGTCTTAGTTATTTATCTCCTACACTACTTTTATTCAGTTTTATATACTATTGGATTGTTAGTTTTATTTACATAGTATTATATTTTGTAACAATCTTAAAACAAATTACTCACATTTAATTTTTATTTCAGAAATGGCTACCAGATTAAATTCTGCTAGAACTACTGAGAATGTGACTTAAGGATTTACCCCTATTGCTCAAATGCATGTTACTGTGACTGTGAACCATGGTGAAAAGTCGGAGAAATTCAATGGGCTGAATTTCAAGAGATGGCAGCAAAAGATGTTTTACCAAGAAATTTAGTCCATTGAATTTCTTCAGCTTTTTTGTAATACCCGGGAATGGTTTGAGTATATCAACGGTATTTAATGAAGGGTATAAATGGAATTTGCGAAAAAAATGAGACTATAGGGTACACTAACACAGCTTTGGACGACCGAATTAGTCAGAGAGAGTACCCCGGACCCTAGATAGCCAAGGAAAATGGTATAGTATCGACGAGAGATTTAAATTATGATTTTTAGTGATAAAAAAAATGAGATCGAGAACAGTTTTCGGTACAACAAAAATACAGCTGTCAATTAGGTCGTATTACCGAATTGTTATAGACGATGTCCAAAAAATCAACGGAGTGTATCTAAGACTAATATTCGATGTATAGAACAACCCTTAAGTGGTTTCAGGTTGAATCAAGTGGATTTAATGTCAAATTGATCAATCGGGCCTAAGTGTAATTTTCTAAAATTGCCCGAGGAAGGTCAAAACGATACTTTTTTGAAAGTTTCAAGGGAGAAATGAGAAGTACTAATCTTGAGGGTCTTAGTGATGGTGCTAGAAAGATCTGGGGCTTGAGGATAAGGGACAAAATGTAAAAGAAAATTTCAAGAGGGCCAAACTGTAATTTTTGAAAAAGCTTCACGCACATGGCAGATCTGGCCAAGATTTTGGCCTGAAAATCCGGAGATTTTGGCAGCAAATCTCGTCAAGGCATGGCCAAGGACGGTCCTGGTGGCGTGTAGGAGAAGATTTGCCCGAAAATCGGCCACGTGGGGTCGGATTTAGAGTATAAATACCAAGGGTTTTTGGCCGAATTTGGAGCATCAAATTGCTCAGTTTTGAGGGCGAATCGAGGGAAACTAATAAGGAGCTTTTGATCCTTGAGGCAAGAGGAGCATTTCTGGAGAATTTCGTGAGTTTTCAAGCTAGTTTGAAAAAGTTTCGTGGGTGGCCGAAAAAGCAAGGCAGTCCACTTACCGCCGTCTGTAATCGGCCGTTTGGTGGGTTTTCCGGTGGCCTTTCGGCCTGAAACCGGTGGGGTTGGGATCGATTATTCGTGGGCTTTCACGGGGTACCGGTTTCGGGGGCATCGAAGCAACCGCCGGCGACTGGTTCGAGGTTGAAGATGGTGATGCGTGAGCTGCACGCGCCAGCCTTTGCTTGCACCCACGCGCCAAAAGCGTGAAGGCGCGTGACGAGGGGCTTTTTGGTAATTCAACTTCCAGAAATTTTATTTAATTATTTTATGAATTATTATGTAAAGATATTTGAGAAAATAGTTGTGTAGATAATTATTTTGGATTATTAGTGAGAAAAAATAGGATAAAATTATATTTTGATGATTATTGGATGATTAGGGTACCTTGCGGCTTGAGGTGAAGTGACTCGTGTAAAGTTCGAAAAGGGCACACAAATCGAGGCAGGCACGCAAATCGAGGTGTATCGCGCTTGTCAAGAAGAATTTGAAATTTCGCTCAAATGTGAGTGGTTCTACCCGAAAAGACTTATAGTAGCATATGAATGGTTTACTATGAGTGTTCATCCCTATGGCTTGGTTTATTGTGATGGTCTATCCAAACGGTTATTTACACATGCATTGAATTTCGTACGATAAATTGCATACATCGAAATGTTGATTTTAAGTTATGCATGTTATGATTTTTCGACATTGGCATGTTGTGTTGTCTATGTGGGACGTGGGTTGTAACCTGTGACGTAGCTCTCGAGTGTCAGCACTCGGAATGCATGCCAAGGGTTAATGCTATGTGACCCACTTGAGACGGGGCTGAGACGGACTTCACCTTACGGTACTCAAGTGGCGGGGCTGAGAGTGGACATCACCCCGGTTGTTGGTTCAAGTGGCGGGGCTGAGAATGGATACCACCCTAGGTTCTTTTGAGCTATAACATTAAGGCCGAGGTGTCGTTGATTCCGGGGATAGTGCTGATGTGACACTCTTGGGGCTAGGGTTGCGTTGGGTTTTGGAATGCTTTTGAGTAGGAGCGTAAAGCCTAACAATGACAATGGAGTGATTCCCGGGTTCATATGTCGAGATTGTCCCTCTTAAGCAGGATTGGTTTGCTAATGGGTCGGTGTGGTCGTGTCGCATTTAGAGAGATTGCATTTTCTCCGGTTAGGGTTAAGTGCTATGTGGGATTCTCTTAGGTTGGAGCATGTCGGGATTTATCAGTTTTATATATGATTTTTCATATCTGCATGAAAATGTTTTTGAACTCTCACTTAGATGATTCAGCATCTAATTTGGACTATGTCCCTGGAATATTCAAACGTTCTAGGTGAATGTAGTAGCACCAAGAGAAAGAATGTCATCGAGATATAGCTGTTATGTTTAGTTTTCGTAGGTTTTTGTCTATGATTACGATGTTCAAAGGTTATGTAATATTTTGATATCTTCATGTGAAATATCAATTTGGTTATTGTAAAAGAAATTGTCAGTTATATATCATTGAGGTTTCGATCTTGCTTCCGCTGATGTGATTAATAATACCTGTTTTAGTCTATTAATTATTAAATTTTGATATACTGAGAAGGAACGATCGGGATCGTAGGGAAATGACTATGATAAATGTATGTATGTCAAGAGGATTGTGTTGTGTATATGATGTAAAAAAATATATATATATTCCCAAAATCTCGAGGTAATGCTCGTTCTGAGAAAACGGGGCGTTACATTCTCACCATGGTTCACAGCCATGGTCACAGGCATCTAAGCAGCAGAAGTAGATCCTTGAGTCACCTTTTTAGTAATTCCAGCAGAATATAAACTAGTAGCCATTTTTAAAACAAAAATTAAATGTGAGTAATATGTTTTAAGACTATTACAAAATATAATACTGTGTAAATAAAACTAATAGTACAACAATATATAAAATTGAAAAGAAGTAGTGTAGGGGATAGAGAACCGAGACTTGTGACATACAATGTCCTTAAAACAAATTCATCTTCTCATCAAAAGTGCTAAAAGTTGTTTAAGCATCTGTCTCTCATAGTACAACAATATACAGATTTTGAAATTAGCATAGATATTTCAAAACCTTCAAATGAACTTGAACAATGGCAAAACACTATCAAAATATCTTTATATGTCAGAATGCTTTTAAAGGATGTAATTTTCATGTAGGGAAAACTCTTTAGTCTTTTTAAAAAAAAAATGACCATATCTATAGGAGAAGGTTGTCACTTAATGACACTTAATGACATTCGTTGTCTGTTACTAAATTAAATCAGTTATTACTATTTTAAATTAATTTAATTTGTAATAACTAAGGGCAATGAATGCCATTAAGTCCCATTAAGTGACAGTTTTCTCCTATAAATAGGGTCTTTCTCTTTCTTAAAAAACAAAGAGTTTAACATGCACAAAAAATTACATCCTTTAAAAGCATTCTAACACACATAAATGTGTTATGCCGTTGTTCAAGTTTGCTAGAAGATTTTGAACTATTTATATTAACTTCAAAATCTATATATTATTGTATCTTGAGAGACAGATGCCTAAACAACCATTATCACTATCGGTGAGAAAACAATATATTTTAAGGATATTGTGTGTCATGCATGCCTTATTTCTCTGTCCCTTACAATACTTCTATTCAATTTTATATACTATTGTATTGTTAGCTTTATTTATACAATATTATATTTTGTCACACTTCTTCCCCCTTCCTATTTCTCTTGTATCTAACAACAACTCCATCGTTATCCCAATATGACTACTAAATTTGAAAATAGGCCATTGGATTTTCATGACAAGCCTACTCTTTATTTGTTATTTTTTTTCAGATTTTAGGATTTAGAGTAAGTTATAAAATTCGATTTCTTGTGAAAACTAATTAATAGCTATTTTTAATTAAAGAAAAACTATTTAAGAATTCATGGATATAATGACTATTAAAAAACATCAAGACACTAAATTTATATTATAATTAACCATTGAATAGTGAATCTCATGATTTACTTGACTCTCATGGATAAAATTCTATTGAGTTTTATCATACTGTTACTAAATCAATCAATCAAAACAAATGAATCGTATATTTTTGTATATATTTTCACAAATCAATCACTACGGTTTGGGATTTGAAAAATGTTTTTTTTTTAAAAAAAGGTAAAATGTTAAATTGACTATTGAATTTAAAACAGTCAAATAAATCATCAAATTCTTATAAATAAAACTACATTAGCCAAACTTCTATTATATCTAACAACGGTAGAATGAAAACTTGATGATTGGTTAATTAACATAACCCCAATTATAAATTTTAATAATTTATTTAACCATTTTAAAATGGGGGGAGTAATTTAACATTATTTCAGCCATTTTTATTTGAGGGGTGGCATGACATGATCGTGACCTATATATTGTCTATGGATTATCCTTGTGCAGCTGCAATAAGTTGTAGCCCAAAGTTATTTTTATAGGTTATGCCTAATAGCAAGAAGTTAACTAATCAATATCTAATATTGCGAACATAATAAAGCATTTTATTCACAAAAAACTTTATTTAATCTAAGGCGTCTGATAACATTTTATTATTAGAGTACGATTTGATAAGGGTGAAAAATGAGGATAAAATTCATTTTTTATCAAGATTTCATCAAATAGTTTTTTAATTTCATGGAATTTGAATTCTATCTTAGTTTAAAAAGTAAAGATTTTTCTTAAAATCAAAAAAATTAAATTTCTAGAGGGTGGGGTGAGAATTAAAATTCTACGAAATTGTAATTTCGCCCCACTTTTCACCCCCTAATCAAACACACCCTTAGCTTAACTTAGTGCTCGCATCAAATATATTCTAAAGAAAAATGCAAAATAAAGACCATAGTAAGAAATAAAGACCATTAATTTGTGATCTTAGTCTCCATTTTCCCTAACATATGTAAGGAATAAAGACCATTAATTTGTTAGAACACCCCCCCCCGCCCTTTGGTTTGAATATAATTAATTTAAGCATTCTGTTTGGATAAATAATTAGTCCATCTTCAATCTAATAAAATTAAAATAAGCTGGCTCCAATTCCATAACCTGATATGAAAAGGATTTTGCTGGTTTTAGTTAGGCAGCAATTGGATATGGGTTGCACCAAACATGACTAGCAAATAAGTAATGGATGGGCGCCCACACCCACTCTGACTGACTTAGCTGCCTCTCTCCTTTTATTGCGGCCGTTGGGATGGTTGAGATTTAGATTTGACACTCACCAATTTTTTATAGCATTTATTAAAATGACTAAAATAATACTGTATTAATATAATATATTAAAATATTTTTTAAATCAAATATATGAAATGGATAAAATAACGTTAGGAAGTATTTATAGATTTTTATTAAATTTTTTATATGCGTCATTTTTTTATTTATAAGATTCAAAATATGCTTATCTGAAAAGGGAGAAATAACTATATCTGAAAAATTCAAAATAAAAAGTTACATGATTTCTTTTTCAATTATCGCTAAATAAATTTAGTAAATATATTAAATTTTTTTTTTCTATAATACTTTTCATATCTTATATTTTTCAATCTATGTCTTAATTAACTAACACTAGCTCAATATATATAGTAAATGGATGAATTCCATTACAATGTTAAAAACCGTAAGACACCCTTCTTGTATCACAATCACAAATTAATAATGTTACACTAATTCTTCCCTATGCATTGTCAACAAGATAAGTTTATTTTTTTTATTAGTTATAAAAAAAAAAACTTACCTTTTGTTATCTAAATTTTTAATTTTATAATACTCAGTCAAATTATATCAAATATATACCACCATTAACCTATGATTAAAGAAGACTATTAATTTTCAATGTGTCATTCTCAATTAAATGACATACACTTAAAAAAGATGAATCAATACTATTTTTAATTTTGTAATACTCGATCAAATTATAATAAAATAGTTTAGAGTAACACGTTACTTCTCTCAAAATCTCCTACCTGCTAAATACTATGAATCGAAGTAGACATTTTGGTGATATCAATCAAGGTTTTGACATATTCCACAAGTTGAATATACATAGCATTGGAAATTGTTAGTTTTTTAAAGAATAATTGTAGCATAAATGGCAAAGAACACCATGAAATTTACCAAAATTGCAAGAAATTTTTTAACATTTGAGAAATAACAATAACCATCTCTTTTGTAAAAAAAAAAAAAAAATCTAAATGACCATTTGTCTATATTTTTTCTATTTCTCACTCATTTCTTCGCCTTGCCAACCACCAGAAGTCATTTGAAGAGATAAAAGAAAGGGGATAAACCAAACTTGGCTTCATCTCACAAAGAAATGATAGACCTATATTTATCATGTAAAAAGAGAAAAAGAAATGATAATTATTAACCTAACCATCTAAGTTTATTTTCGTAAACGAACCATATATATGGTATGTACATAGAAAGATAGATAAAAAAAAAGAAAGAGAGAAATCAAATAGAGATAAAAGGTGAAACTTTTAGTCTCAAATGTAAATTTTGGTTTGAAGAAATAGTGAAAGAGAAAAATCTAAGTTCAAATTTGAATTTGAGATGAATATCTCAAATCCATATTTGAGTTCAAAAAAGATAAAAAAGAAAAAGAGAAATAGGGGGTCCAATATACTTTTCAAAAGTAGATAAAAGTTTTTGTAAAGTTATAAGTTTAAAAAGATTTACCCAAGAGGCTTTAGTTATATAAAATTATCTCTTTAATACTTAAATCCCTTTAAATAATTTATTTGTAACTTTATTATAACTTTTTGTAACTTAGTTTATTAATTATTCTTATAAAATTTTTCTTCATTAAAATTTAAATCTTGTTTAGATATGTTAATAATAATTTTAATAAAACAAATATATTATATTATATTATATTAGTAATAATTCGTCAATATTAACATTAAGCATACGATTTAATTCTAAAAAAATTATTATAAAGTGTGTTCCACAGTGACGTTTACGAGTGTCAGGTGGAAGCTGGCACACCCTTTTAAGCAAACGCATGCATTGGAGGATTCATTAGAAGTTGGCTTGCGTGTATGGCACGTGAGTGAGTGCCGCCTCATCATCTGTCAATTTACAATTTTGGACGTGACAGATTTAATTCAATCACCAACGCGGATTTGGACGCGAAGGGATTCAGTCACTTTAATTAACTTTTGTAAGGACAATGTTAATTATTGTTTTGATCTCGATCAATGATTGGTAATAAATGTATTTTATTTTAAAATAATTTATATTTAAATTTTTTTATTAGTTAATAATAAACATATCATATATTTAAATTATTTAATTAATTAGCAAAATTATTTATAAATTAAAAATAAGATACAATAAATACATTTTATTTAAAAATAAGATATTACTTAACCCTTATAAAAATTAAATTTCAGAGTTTACTAATTCTATAATAAGGTTTAAAATTTAATAAAAATAAAAATTTACAATGACAAAATTTAAAATATAATGATTAATTTATTACAAAATGTATATTTAGTAGCAACATTTCCCGTAAAACTTGAATAATTAGCACTTTTTTAGAGTGTTAATTAATAATTTTTTCTCATTTTTCAAATGTGCGGTACATATAATTAGATTTTGTCATTATGTAATGCTTAAATTTGAAAAATATAAAGAAAAATTAACAATTAATATATCAACATTGTATTAATTATATAAATTTTAACGATATTGTAAAATTAATAAAAATTAAGACAAAATCTTTAGAAATTTTACCTCTTAAATTCAATTCCTATTGTGTATGGATTTTTCAACTATCAATTAAAATTAAATTTTAACTCTCAATTGCACTTTTTTTTTTAATTATATATGTATTGCACAATTGAGTGTTAGTAATTTATATTATACTTAAATTGTCCCCAACGCAATCCATATAAAATAATGCTTATGTACCATCACATTGACTAATATAAACAAGATATTTGGATATAATCGATATCAATCTAAATATTATTTTTATTCTCATCTAGATCTCTATATTTTGAATGTCATGGACCATGGTGTCACAATGATTTTTGTATGTTTAAAAATATTAATGACTATCACATGTTATCATTAAAATTATAGTTTAGTGATAGAGATAAATAATAATATTAGCATATTCAAATATTTTATATATTATTTTTTTGAAGTTTCAAATGTTATAATATTAGTTATTAAAAGAGAAAATTTCTTACATGTTAGATTATAAGGCATTTTAAAATAAATCTAATAATACAATAATTTATTTCATCATATCTTAACATAAGAATGACAAAATTAGCTTCAAAACGTCACCCTAAAAGTAAAACTTATTATTCATAAACTAATTCATTCCTTTAATATTATGCGTGGATTTAGGTAAAAGATGTTCTGGGAAGACGAGAACGGTTACAGTGTGGGACCCACGATTGGGAAACGGCGTTTATAGCGTCAACTGTCCACCGTTATATACACGATCTACAAAAGGCAGCAATTCGTAGATACATTATCATTATGTATACGTTTTCACGATCTGAACAATGTTTCTTTATTATATATGTATGCTCCGCGACAGCCACACCTCCATGATCTCACTGCTGTAGAAATCATTAATTTCTCTCTCTAAATCGAATCACTTCGTCTCTCCAGAGTTCGAGCATGGCGATTCCAGCAGGAGCTGTAATCGTTCCGTTGGGGCTTATTTTCTTTGCCTCTGGTCTCATCGTCAATCTCATCCAGGTAGAGCAATTACAATTTCTCCTTCTTTTTTATTTTGATTCCATTTTAGATTTTGTTCTTTAATTTTTTATTTTTTTTTTTGGAATTTCGCCGCTCGTGCTCCCTGTTTTACTGATAAATGTGTCTGTGGTCCGACTGAGCTAATTGGACGATGATTTGTCAGGTTTTTATCAGTTTTTGATTTGTATTTCTCGTTCCGCAACCTTCATCGGAAAGTCTGATGATTTTGCCTTTTTATTTTAGTGATAATAGCCATATGGCTATGGATCACCGAGTTTTATTTCGTGTTTGTAGGATTTGTCCAAAGGTTTAATAGGATATAATTTATTCTTGAACTTGCAAGTGTTGTTGGGTTTTCGGCGTTCATTGGGGCTCCTTTTTCCCTCCTGTTGACTTTCTAGATCTAATGGATTCCATGTCCTCTGTTTTCAGGGAGTTTGCTTTGTCCTTGTTCGGCCATTCTCAAAGAATACATACCGAAGAATAAACAGAGCGGTGGCAGAACTGTTGTGGCTCGAGCTTATATGGCTTGTTGATTGGTGGGGAGGGGTTAAGGTGTGCACATCCTGTTCTTTTTTGTTGGTTTTTCTTTCACCTTTTGGTGCATGCATTTGAAGACTTGGATGTTAGCTCGTCATGGTGTAGAGGAGCACTTGAAGCATCTTTTTTTTTTTTGCTGTTATTTGTTCTGAATTGTTACGCAGTGATCTCAGTTCTTGTGATTTAATGGGCGAAATTTCATTGCCTTGTTGGTAATGGGGATAAGCTTGTTGATTTTTGGGTTGTCTTTTGTAGTGAAGCAAGAGAAAATTGCTTGAGATGGTTAGGATATGTATAACTTAAAGAATTACATGCCATGGTTAGGAGACATTGTAATATATATGAGGTCAATGGTAGGCGATATGAGAGATCAAAATTAAATTGGATTGAGACAATAAAGAAACAAATGACATTTTGTGGTTTAACCAAAGTTATGGTCCTTAATAGAGAGGAATGGAGAAAAGGATCCATGTAGGTGAACCCAAGTAGTAGGGAGAACAGGCTTGGTTGAGTGAGTTCATTCTTTGGCTGCTCAGCTGTAGTTAAATTTCTTTCTTTATTAACTTCTGAGAATTAGTTTATTGACTCTCAGTTTTGGAATACAAGTGAAATTTCATTGTCCCGTTACTGGATATGCATTAATTTTTGTTTGGCTTCTTATGATTCAATTTTATAATCTTTCAATATACAAGTTGTTGCTGATAAGTAGTTCTGGGTGCAGATTAAACTGTTCACAGATTCGGAAACATTTCAATTAATGGGTAAGTTAAAGTTGTTATTGGTTGGTATATATGGTTTTATTTATCTGAGAGATAAATGTTATTATCTTCTACTGGAATATGCTGAACAGCTTATTTTCTTCATATATGTTGGTATATTCTCCAGGTAAAGAACATGCACTTGTCATGTCTAACCACAGGAGTGACATTGATTGGCTTGTTGGATGGGTTCTAGCTCAGGTGCTTACCTTCATGCATGCTCATACACGCATCTTTTCTTTTGCTTGCATAGGACAGTGTAGAATTTTCCATAATTATTAGATAGGTTATTATTTTCATTTATGCTTTATATTATGTTATCCACTGATTGGTTGTCCAATATCCTTACAACAGCGATCAGGTTGCCTCGGCAGCGCATTAGCTGTAATGAAGAAATCATCAAAATTCCTTCCTGTAAGATTCTTAACTGGAGTCGTTCTGTAAAAGAATGTGATTGTGAAACATTTCAGTTTAATTAGTTAAGTTCAACTCTTATGGAAAAGCCTGTTGTCTTTCAATGATCATTCCATTTTAATTTGTAAATTTGATGCTCCTATGTTTCTTGTTGCCTTGTTTGTTGCATGTTACCTCTAGCCATTATAAATTCTTTGGGATAATCAACTTTAAAATGTGTTTAGGCTGTAAAACTATATCTAATGAGTTAATAATATTTTCAACTTTATGACAAAGTGGTCTTGACTTTTCATACTCAATTTTATTGGACATACCCTTTTGAAATTTGTGTCAACAAAATATTGGTTACCTCTTGCATTACTGCTTTTATGGTTTGTCTTGTTTCGTATTTGAGAGTATATGAAAACTTTACAAGTTTGTGTTGTTACTGCTATTGTCTTTTGAATGTTAATCATTGTCACGTTCCTTCCACCTTCTCACTATCAATTACCTGGTCTTTTGAGCACCTCATGCTTCAAGGATATATCTAAAAAACAAAGTTTGCCGACTTATGCAGGTCATAGGTTGGTCAATGTGGTTTTCTGAGTATCTATTTCTTGAAAGAAATTGGGCCAAGGATGAAAGCACTTTAAAGGTATGCTGTATTTTAAGAACATCTAAATAATTGTTATGTATGTATTTTTTTTGTTTGTTGATTTTTGATTTTTGCTTTCAAGCAACTGCAATTGATCTATTTGAATACATCTGCAGTTAGGTTTTCAAAGGTTGAAGGATTTTCCTCAGCCTTTTTGGTTGGCTCTTTTTGTAGAAGGTACTCGCTTTACACAGGCAAAGCTTTTAGCAGCTCAGGAATATGCAGCTTTGACAGGGTTGCCTATTCCTAGGAATGTTTTGATTCCTCGCACCAAGGTTAGACTTTTGCTTCACCTCTTACTACAATAGAATACAATGTCATTCTGGGATCTTGTGTCGAAATTTATCTGCCTAGAATAATTTCCTTCCCTCATCCAGTGCTGAAATTCATTCTGTAAATATCTACTAGTGTCTTGACGAAGGATAAAGGAATGTTAGACTAAATGAACTAGGTGCTGACATTGAGTAATGGGTTCCTCAGTTTTCTGTCTGGTCCCTTCTCAAGAGCATTCTCTATTTTATTCATTTGAAATCTGAAGTTTTTAATTGTAGCTCACCTCTCTAGTTGGATTTTGTTAATTTATTATGTTCCTTGTAGGTTGAACTGGCCTAGCCTTCCAGAAATTGGTTCAAAAGTATGTTTTCTTTTATAATCTAAGATGCATTTTTTGATGTTTGATTCTAGATTTTAGAGGTTGGTTTGTGATTGGAGTAATTAAAACTTGAAAACACTTGTGGGATGCATTTGTTTAAGATATTTCTAATCAATGAATTTAGGTTTTACATTCTATGGCATATGGCTTATTTTTAGATTAAAAAAATGTAAACTGGTAGATTGGAGGAACATGTATGAGTGGTTTTGCAGGTACAAAGGTGAAATAAATTTTTGAATATCCATGCTGGGGAGGATTTTATTTGCAAAATGATCCTTCTAATAATTCCTATCAAGGCGAAAGAATTTGAATGAGCTTTCTGTTCTTAACTCAATCCTCTCCCTCTTTTTTCTTGTATCCTTCTTTGTTGTTTCCCCTTATGATATGGACTCCATTCATGCCCCTCCCCTCTCTTCTTTTCTCCTTTTATCCCACTCTTTTTCGTGTAATGAGAAGCTTATGCTAGACCCATCTTAAAGAAATTTACCCATTTTTGGAATTTTCATTTCTTTCTATTATAGCAGTGTCCTTTTCTTTTAAAAATGAATTAGGTTTTTCTTTTTTTTTTTTCCAATTAGATCTGATGCTTGTTTAATCTAGGATAAATATCTGTGATGGATTTTGTGATTACTGGACTGCAATGGTTTTCTGTGAAAAACCATGAATCAGATCAATTAAACAAGAGGAAGAATAAATATTTATCCCAGCACGGGAGATCATTTAAATATTTAAACAAGAGGAAGGCATGAGAGATCATTAGGAGGAGAAGAATAAATAGCTGAGGGAGAATAAGAAATCTGGCGAGAAATCAATAGGAGAAGAAGATCAGTCTTTGGTGGAGTCACTAGAGACACTCTTGGCCTTTTTTCCAACTGTTGAGAAACTAGAATCTTGTATGTGCCACATAAATAGCTGGATTCTAGCTATAAGAGACACCACTGCCACATGCAGTGCCCAGACCTGTCCCCTGGTTTTCCCACAATGGTCCCATTCTATCACATATGACATAACCATATGCTAACACCAAATGTTTTTTGCAATTTGTTATATGCTAATGCTCAAATCTATGTTCTCAATAGTTTTTGCATTCAACATGTCATATATATTCAAATAAAGATTGAAAGCATAATATATATATCAAAACATTTCACAATCATGCATGAGAATAATTTTTAACATATACATATCACAAAACAACCTCTCACCTGTTCCTTGTGCAATTAATTCCAACAGTCTACTTTCATCACAACTCCTTATTTATAAGTCTATGTCAATACCAGTCTAATTTCGGTAATGCTATTTGTACACGGAGTCTGTACACTCAAGAAATTAGTAGTATGTTTTCAAGGAATTAGTGACATTTAGTTACAAAATTGTCAACCAATTTTTAAAAATTATAAACACTCATACCATGCAAAATGTTTACAATTTTCAAATATTATGTGCACTTTACATAGTAAAAATGTTTATAATTTTTGAAAATTATTGGATAATTTTGTGAAAAAGTGTTAATAATATCTTGAGCATACAAACTCCATTTACAAATATCATTATCATTCTAATTTTGTAAGATCTAATCTGGAGGCATTCTAAGGGCTTTTCTGTCATTTTCACAAGCTTAGGGCCTTTTCCATCATTTTTGGAAACATACGTGCTTTTCTGTAATTTTTAAAAACTTTGAGATTGTTGTATAATTCTCATAAACGTAATTTTAGAACTTTAAGGGCCATTTTCTGTAGTTTCTGAAAATTTGGGTGTTAAAAGAGTAAATAATTGAAACCTAATGGTCAAGGAGCACGAGTTACCCTAAAATGGTCACGTTCTCATTGGGTTAAAATGGGTTGCGGCCCTAGTTGGCTAGTTATGTGCAAGGCTTTGAGCCTTTGTGATATCTATGGATCTGTTAGTCAAGTTATACTGTCTACTCCCTCTACATTGTGGGGTTCACAAATTTTTGGATAATATTATTCATGACATGGTAACTTGGTGCACTGCACATGAATCCCCAGCTTGCCTTGGGGTGCAAAAGAAGATAGGTCACAAGGAAAGGATCTTGCAAACAAAACTCACAATGGTAGCTTTCGTCTTAGTCTTTATAAGACCTTGTTTTTCTAGCTCACCCTTCTTTGTTTACTGTATTCCTCATGTTCTAATGTTGTTGTAGCAAGACGAGACTATTTATTGTTATAGCTCCAATCTCCTTCAGTTTGTTATAAGATGAAATTTTGTCAGGGTTGGCCTGAAAACTACTCATGTGCTTTCAGGGTTTTGTTTCAGCAGTACATCAGATGCGCTCATTTGTCCCGGCCATTTATGAAGCAACAGTTGCTGTCCCTAAAAGTTCATCTCCTCCTACAATGCTAAGACTCATTAAGGGGCAGCCATCTGTGGTAAGCATATGGCAGCTAAGGTTTCCAAAATTGCATCAGGAAGTTTGCTTATGTGATATGACTAGAATGCAATTTCATAATTTATTCATGTTGTTTTACAATGTCTCTGACATAGTTTCAAGGAACTTCTCAACATAAGTTGACCTATTTTTTCCCCGTCAAACATGATTATTCCATTTCTTGGTGTTGTGAACAAGTCATCCCCTTTCCAGTGCTTACTCATAGTACTTGATTAATTGAGAGAGAAAAAAAAAAAAAAAATGCACTGTAGAAAGAGCCACATGTAGTTCTTGTCTTGGACATAGTTCAATTTTTAGTTTAAAGAATAATATAATAATTTTTGTTCTGAAATTTTGTTTATTCTCTGCAAAATGAGTTGCCTAGCATTAGTATAATTGTTGTACGCATAATGATTGAAGGAACTTGTCAATATTAAGATGACTGTTTGCCTATAAATTTTAACTATGTACAGATACATGTGCACCTCAAGCGGCACTTGATGAAGGATTTGCCTGAAACAGAAGATGCTGTCGCCCAGTGGTGCAGAGATTTGTTTGTGGCCAAGGTTCCTTATATTTAGCTTGGTTTCATCAATCAGTTGTAGAGTGCTTTTCATGTTTTTTTGTATCTGATCTTTAAGCTGGAGGGTATATGGTGCGTGCAGACATGTAATGGATACAATGATATCTATGACTTCAGCAGTCTTGTTGAATGTAGCTTGAAATTTTTTTGCAGCTTCTATTGCTTACCTATGAAATTGATTTTGGCCTTTTCCAGGATAAGCTATTAGACAAACATATAGCTGAGGACACTTTTGACGGCCCGGAACAGGATATTGGTAGGCCAAGAAATTCTCTAATTGTAAGATACTTGTTCCTTTAACTTAGTGCAACCTTATGGCTCCAACTAATGTTGGTTTTGTACGGGCTGTCTGAAGCTAATCAGTACCATTATGTCGACAACAGGTCATTCTCTCATGGGCATGCCTACTCATTTTGGGGGTCGTGAAATTCCTTCGGTGGACTTCACTTCTGTCCTCATGGAAAGGTATTGCATTCTCGGCGATTGGATTGGCCGTTGTGCTGATCCTTATGCAGACCTTGATCCAATTCTCTCAGTCAGAGCGCTCGAATCCTGCCAAGGTTGCCCCGGCAAAGCCCAAGAACGGAAGAGAGCCTTCAGGAATAGGACAAGGTAAACAAGAGTAACAACAGTTCGCAGCCTGTTTACCAAATCACAGTAGTTGGCACGTTAATCTTTAATTCTCTATAGCTTTGTGTAGCACCTGTATGTTTTAGAAAATAGTCTCCTAAAATGGATGCCTTCGTTTGAAGTGGATGTAGTCCTTTGATTTCCATTCAGATGGGTTATATTTGTGCATCTAAATCTACACCACCCTTTGGTAATTTTTGCTTCCCTTCGTTTTGAATATTTCTTTTCTTTTTTTCACAATGTTTATTCTGCCTTTTGGTTTAATGAAATTCTCAAGGTGAAGGGGCTGAAATTGTTTTTTTTTTTTTTTTATTCACTTAAATTCAATTGTTATGGTTATTATTGTTATGTTTGGGAACCGAACTTAAGTTGGATTTATTTGTGGGTAACCTTAGCGGTCAACCTAATGGACATTTTTGTATGCTTTGGGTATTTGTTTTGTTTAAGCATCACTACATGCTCGTTAATTAAGCATTTAATTTGGTAAATATTTAATGGTAAGTATTTTTCCAAATCCTTCCTGGCTTTGTTTGTAATATAAATATAAATGGTGATGGACGCATATAAATATTAGAACGCCAATTAATAATAATCTAATCAAAGCAGAATTGTGTACTTGAAATAATTGATGCCATGGATGAACAAGCTTGAATAATTTGTATGAGATCTGTAAAATAATGACACCAAGACTCGGTCAGTCTCCCCCTCACCCGGATTGGGATTAACCAATGATGATTAACGATTATTGTCATTTACTCTAATTTCAAATATGGGCGTATAATAATGAATACTACAGAATTCCCCTAAAAGCCCTTTTAATATGATTACATATATACTTGAAAAATGTAAAGCTTAGTTCTTTTGCATTCAGGTGTCCGTCCAAGTTTCAGCTGTCTATGCAGTTTAGACTGTTCAAGTTTCATCTGTATACATAAATCATGTAAGATTTCATTCAAAATATGATGAATAGACTAAATACTTTTTATGATGTGAATATTGGTTCATATTCAATTTTTTTTTTTTCGTTTTTTTTTCACTCTAGGACCAGTTTAACTAATCCTCGGGCCTCGGGTTCCTTCCAGACAAATTGGTTAACGTCTTTTAATGTGACAACACAAGAAGAATGAAAAAAGAGATAATACCATGTTATCTTTAGGACCACCCAGAAAGGGACATTTAAACTTGTGAATTGGTGATTGGCATTTGGCAAAGGGGGGATCATGTGGCAAAGCTCCAAGTACAGCTCTGATGAAACGTAATTTGTTGGTTCCCAAAGTGCAGTCTTGCAAATGGAGTGGAAGGTAAAGACACCAGACTCCAGACTCCAGACTGAACTGAACTACTACGTGTCAGTGGCATTAATGTAATGTAAAGCCTGAACGTATGCATATACATTATACATATATTGGAAAAGTGAAGTGAAGACTCATCATCTGATAGTCATCAACTGGCGGAAGATGGGTGAAAGAGAAAGGTAGAGTTGGGGGGTTGGTTGTGTATTTAAGAAAGGAAGGACATGGTCCGTGGGTGATGTCAAGTCTTTTGTGTACAGTGACTCCCAATCATCATGCCCCCAGCCGCCTCCTCGTGTACCCCTCCCAGTTAATGTACTACTATTAGGCATTAGCCCCACAATGGGCCCATCAATCAAATCAATTTTTATAAGAAACCCAGCCTACACACAACCTTACACAAATATGATAAAATTACAAAAACATCTTTCTTCCACATCAGTTCCAAAAACCCTCCGATTTTAAAGAAACCCTTCACTATCGTCGCCTCTGTACCACCACCGTCACCCCCACTCACCCTAGCTCGCATTGTCATCGCCCCCACCTGCTTGTCATAGCTGTCAATCGCACCTACCGTCACTTTCACCTGCCACTGTCGCTAATATTTTTGGAAGCTTCCCGACCGCAGATCGAATAATTTTTGTGGCTCATGGATAAAGGTCGATCAAACTTTATCCATGAATGAAACTTGATCGAACTTCATTGAGGGAGAGTATGTCTACGAATTTGGCAAAAAAAAGAATCGACTGCCTAGTGACAAGAGCAATGACGGTGCAACGATTAGTATGAAACGAGATGACAAGGCAACAAGATGATGTAGCGGCTATCGATGGTGGCAGGGACGAGGGCAACAACGATGTGGGGGTTGGCACAAGGTGACGAGAGGATGCAACGGTTGTTAGCATTGGTGGGGCCATGGGTGAAAGTGGTGCGGCAATCAACGTGATCCTCTCGGCGAGGCGATGAGATGATGCATTAATGGTCGACAATGGCGATGACAATGGCAGTGTGGCGATCTACACTAGGCGACAACTGTCGGCGATTGCTTGAGGCGTCCATGGGAATGTGAGAGAAAAGAGAGATGAGAGAAGAAGCGTCCATGGGAAGGAAATGTAAAGTAATTGCAGGTAAATGTATTTTTGTCATTTTGGCATTTTTCGATCATCCATTATGTATTAGTAGCATTTTCTTTTTTATAATTATAGCATATTTATATGATTTTTGTCATATTATTTCAAGTAAATTGTTCAATTTTTTTTCTAAACATCTTTAAAAGATTTATTTTTAACTAAATTAATTTTTACATTTTTATTAAATGGTTAGCATATCCCAGCCCATCTGATCCTAACTCTTCTGATAAACTAGTTATTTAAAACGACAAGATTAGTTTGATTTGATTAGTGAATTATCTTTTTATAATAGAATAGTAAATGTAAGTTATTACTCTGTAATACTTTAATTTTCTTTAAGTCATTATTTTTTTAAATTTGATTCCTATTCATATTAGGCTTAATATACTTTTTAGTCTCTGGATTAATAAAAAAAATGATTTTAAGGATATCGACTAAATTGTACTCACTATTCATGTTTAGACAAAATAATTTTATATACTTTTAGTCTCTGGCTTAACCGACGTTAACTTTGCTACGTCATGCTGCCACGTCACTCCTTAATACTGCCACGTCACCAGAGTTTAATGCATTTTTTAGTCTCTGGACTAATAAAAAAAATAGTTTTAAAGATATCAACTAAATTGTGTTCACTATTTATCTCTGGACAAAATAATTTTATACACTTTTAGTCTCTGCCTTAACCGATGTTAACTTTGCCTCGTCATGTTGCCACGTCATTCATAATATCCACGTCTATTGTCCATATTTTTATATATAAAAAAAAAAACATCTCCACAATTGGGCTTCCCGACCACAGCCATAGGGAGGCTGGATTTCTCGACCCAGCCGTGGCTGGGACAAGGAACCTAGCGATCCGGCGGCTGACTGCCATGGTCGTCGGCTGTTGGGGGTCGGGGAACCCTAGAACCTAGTTTGGTCCCCGACCCCCAACCATTTCCCGACCACTGGGTGTAGGGTCCTCGACCCCCAGCCGTTCCGAGGCGACCGACAATGGCTAAATCGACGATGGGTGCAAAGGTAAGAACGGTCCAAAACGAGGAGAGATGGAGAAAGGAGGAAAAAAGGCTTCCCATGGCTGCTGGCAGCCATGACTGGGTGTGTGTAGACGTTTTTTTTTTTTATAAAAATATGGACAGCAGACGTAAATATTATGAGTGACGTGTCAATGACATGGCAGCGTGATAAGACAAAATTAACATCTCAGTTAACGTCGGTTAAGACAAGGACTAAAAGTGTATAAAATTATTTTGTCTAGGGATGAATAATGAGTACAATTTAGTTGATATCCTTAAAACCACATTTTTTTATTAGTCTAGGGACTAAAAAATGCATTAAGCTGTGGTGATATGGCAATGTTGAGGAGTGACGTGTCAGTGTGACGTAACAAAGTTAACGTCCGTTAAGCCAGAGACTAAAAATGTATAAAATTATTTTGTACATGGATGAATAGTGAGCACAATTTAGTTGATATCTTTAAAGTCATTTTTTTAATTAGTTTAGGAACTAAAAAATGTATTAAGCCTTCATATTATTGGTGGCTTCATACATAAAAGAGGTCCTTCAACTATTAAGAGAGTGTTTGGCGCACCATTTTTTTAAGGAGTTATTAGCCTTTTTGTTTTTAAGTTGTATAAAGTTTAAAAGTTGGATGGTGTTTAAATTGATAATGTATTTGAATAAATGTGTTTTAAATTGTCAGTTAAATAATTATGTGTTTGATTTGAAAAAATTGATAAACTATCAGAATTGATTAAAAAGATAAAAATTGACATATTGCTAAAATATATAAATAAAATTATTAAAAATACTAATTTTTAATAAAAATAAATTATAAATTGATGTCTAACTTATAAAATTATTATAATTATATGTTGATAAATTATATATAATTATTAAAAAATATATTAATACAATATATATATATACAAAGAGGTGGTCGATGGAGGTGAAAGTGGCAGACAATGGATGAGATACGGGTGACGAATGATGGCGATGGACATGGAGAAGGCGACGACCGATGGAGATGAGGATGGGTATGGAGGCTAACTACGATGGGAAGGAGTTGGAAGGAGGAGATGGGTAGATTGAAAATTAAAAAGTTGTGTGAAGGTAAACTTATCATTTACTTGATTAATGAATTAAGTTACCAAAAGTTTATTTGAAAAAGATAGGGAGCAGCTTATTGAAAATGCTATTAAAATAGTTTATAAGTTTGACAATGTTTAAACTCTTAGATTTTAACAAATACAAAAAAAAAAAGTTAGGTAGCTTATAAGTTAAAAACTAGCTTATAAGTGGTCAAATCGTTAAGCCAAACATCCTATAAGAAATGTAGTCTTTAACCCATCAATTAAAATTTTGGTATATTTCCTCATTCAATAATTTTTTTCATCACCTTAAGTCTCTTTTCACATATTTGTAATACGCGTGTAATTCACACTTTAACAGTAATTAATGCCAAAGACTTTAAAGTGACAGGAAAAAATGATTGAATGAGGGAATATGCCACAATTTTAATTGAGGGATTAAAGACTACATTTTTTAAGAGTGTAGAGACCTGCTTATGTATTAAGCTAATTTGGTGTGATGTGAATTGAAAATTGAAAAAAAAAAACCCTAAACTTTAAAACTTATGAATCTATTCACTATCGCCTTTTCACTTGCCACCGTCACCCTTCCAAGTCTATCACTAGATTTTACTATAGTTTTTCCACTTGTCACCGCCACCCTTCCAAATCTATCATTGAGTTTTGGCTTCTAATAACTCCTCGTCAATATCAATTATCCCTAGTTACCGTCATAACTATAATTGAAACTTTAAATCCCACAACTGAAGATGATCGAAAAAAAATTAGTTAAAAATAAAATATATCAAAATTTTAATTGAGACATTACATGATAACGACACATTTGTTAATAATTCATGACCCCTTTTTATATAGTAAGCCTATTATTGGTTTATATGAGCTGATCCTAATACATGCACGTATAATTATCTATATACACAAGTATGCACTGACAACTATATGTATGATATATATGAATATAGATATGCATACACACGCAAGTGCAATGCGCAAGTGCCTCTTTAACAAGAGATTCTCATTCATGGCAAGGGAAAGAAAAAGAAATCAAATAAAGAAAATAATTAGAGATGAGCAACATAAAAAAAAAAAAAAAGAGTTAATTCTAGAATTTTAACATTCCATCTCGAAGTGAGGATTATTTCTAAACTTTAATTATAGAATAATAATTGTAAAAACGTGTTTGTTATGTTATTTTAGTCACATGAATTTTATAGCAATTATAATTACAGGTATGATATCACTCACTGTCAACGAAACTAATAGATTTTTACACCAACAAATTAAGTGTTTTTCCTAATCCTTCTTGGATTTGTTTTCAAAATTCGGGTTCCAATTACAACATGAACGAATTGGCTTAATTAATTTAGAAGTGGCAAACCTAAACCTTCTTGGATTTGCATTTGGATTTGTTACAATATATGTATATATATATATATGAATACAGCCGGGGGGCCGGGTCCTCTCCACCAGTCCATTTGTATCCAACCCATTATTGTCTGTCCTGCCTGCCACCTTCAAGCGCAACGCCTGCAACATCTTATCTAGAACCGTTCCGGCCGGGTTGCTTTTGTTTGACATTTACGAGTTATGACTCCTCCTAGAGAACTTGCTTGTGGAAAACCAAAACAAAAACCAAAACCAAAACAAGCAGTACCTTTGAGAACTGTGATGGGGCCCGGCATCGGTCGTGGAAGGGCTGTGAAGACAAAGCCCGTCAACCTCAGCCGTCCGCTACAACAACAATCCATACCTAGACGACGCAAGAAGCCAACAAGGAAAAAGAATCTTGAAGAAAAGACACGACGACGAGGCACCACCACCACCAAGAAGAAGAAGACTTCAGCAAGGCCATGGATGTGGGATATTGTGATAACGGCCGGGGCCTCTTCCTCCTGATGACTTCATCCTAGGAGGATCCGATGAAGATTTCCCGTTTGATTTTTTCGATGATATTCCCGATTTGATCGATGATTAAGAGGAGGATGTATATACAATACATGCTGTGATTTCTTGCTGCAATTTAACTGCAAGTCCCCGTCACATTCATCGACCATAATTATAAACAATGGGGATTTTAAAAAATTAAAAATAAAAAAGACAGTTGTGTCGCTGAGGAGAGTGTTCCATTTATTAAATTTAATTTGTTTGTCGACGGAGGCGGACCCACACGCTTTTGTCGGCTGCAGTCACCGGAGACGTACGTACGTACCTTAACCTGAATAAATATTTAATTATTTGCGATTTCGTACCCCCCCCGCTCTTGGCTTTCTGCTCCAATGTTACGTTACTCCCACCCACCATTTCAATTATATTATTATATATAGGTAAGACAATATATTAACACGCCAATATATGTTTGTATTTTGGTTTTGGTGGGTATATATTGGACGCAAATTAAGTTGCCATAATAGAATTAATATTATATATATATATATGGGGTGGGGACTGATTCATCTTTCTTTTAACTTTTATTACATATATCTGCAGCTAGCTAGCTACCATCTTAACTAATTAATTAATTAATTAAGAAGACAAATCCTGCACTTGAGTACATCTATATATGAAAGAGAGTTATTAGATGTAAATTGAGTTAAAAGTTTTTTCATTGTACCGACCAACCCCTTTTAACTTAGGAATCTCATCAAACTAAAAATTAAGGTGGAATAATCAAAATTTAATACAAAAATAATTAATAAAATACATTATAATTAAAATTCAAATAAATTGCGTCATTACATTCATCCTAGTCCAATAAAGCCTCATCTGAGCTCTAGAAAGAGAACTTTCTCTAGGGTTCCCATGCTCTGTTGCCCTGTTGCCGTCACGATGTTCGGCGGCCTCACCATCAACAATCAGTCCAGTTTATCTGCTAGCTTAATTTTCCGATGGTCTTCAACGTGTGGTGCCTTAAAAAGGTTTTGAGACCCAAGCCTTTTGAGTTTTGATGTATCCTCTCATCTTCCTCAAAACTCCTAGCTATGTCGGTCAAAGGTGTCCCGGATCTGCATCTTAATTACTTCTTCTTCCACGGCATGCCTCTCGGTTAAAACTTCCCCTTCACAAGAGCGATCAGACTTTCTCATTCTCCCTCGCCCAGGTTGTAGATCGAGTGTTTTTGCGCCTCAGATGTGAACTGGCTTGGAATCTTAAGCAACGAAAGGGAAGTGAAGATGATTAGAGAAGGTGAAGAGGAAGGCTGTTGGCACAGCGGTGATGGGGGTGAGGTGGCGGCGATTTGGGAACTCTGCATGACCTTTGCAACCGGATGGGTTGAGGGAAGGGGTTTAATTTCATTTCATGGACGGTGGCCTGGTGGATGGTATTGATTGATTGTGGCGTGGCGACGTCACAAGATTGCTTCTTGCTTATTTTCTTTCTTTCCTTCAGGGTTTTAGAGGTGCTAGCTAGGGTTTGGCCATGTGGGTAGCATGTGTCAGGCCGTATATTTGCTTGTATTTAGTGTGAGATATATTCAAAATCAAACGGAAATAGTATGGACATCAATCAATTTTATTATCTTCTCTTCCCATTCACTCGGTAGATAGTCTCTTTTTAGGTTCATTAATTGTCACATCTCCACACGCGCGCGCGCAAAAACAATACACTCGAAATGAGCCACATTCTTTATTGTGTAGGGTCATATTCATATTTTATCTCATATTATTTTACATAATGTTATGTAATTATATATTTCATGTTAAATAATAATATAAATAAAAGTGTTGGTATTCCTTATCTTAATTATTTAAAAAGAAAACTGATTGATTGTTTACTTGTAAAAAATTAGAATAATTTTTTTAAGAATATCTCTACATAAATAAAAAATTGAAAATTGTGATCAAAGGGATTTTTTTTTTCAAAATTATAGGATAGAAAATACATTTTTTATTTTCTAAAATTATACTAGATTTTAGAAAATATTTAAATATATTTTTAAAAAAAAATATACATTTCTAATTTGAATCACACTTAAAATCTTGCCAATAACATTTTCTTCTTTTTTATTTATCTTTTTCTTAAGTTTTCATTCGCATCCACTCACTTACTCTCGCTACACCTTCCTCTTTTTTTTCTCGTCACCCTCTTTTCTTGTTGTTCTCATATCTTCCATTACAAATATGCCTTTTGTAACTATGACAATAAACACCACTAGTCACCTCTTTTCTCTCGTTCTCTTTTTTTCCTCTTGTCATCTTTATCCTTTGACCAATATCACTGCGCCTCTCTCTCTCTCTTTGTCAATTATTACGGTGACAACTCTTCTTTTTATCAGGTTATCCTAATTATTTACCTCTTATTTTATTATCAATTTTTACATATATTCTTTTATATAATTTTGAACACATTTTTTCATTTTTTTATGTCTAAAACTAGTTTTATATTTGATAGAAATAAATGTATTTTTTATTTTTTTTATTGTTGATGAAAATGAAAATATACAAATAAAAATAAAAATTAGAGATAAAAAAGAAAGAAAGATATAAATGAACCTTTATCTTCTCTGAAGCACTTGATTTCCACGCTAGAATATTTCTTCTCCCAAATTTATTCATTTTTTCTATTATTTTCCTTCTCACTCCACTTTCCTTTTCCTTTTCCTTTCTATCCTATTTTGTGGCGCACGCACGCACGCGGCCTTCTTCCCGGCTGGTTCAATTATTGCCCGCCCTACCCCCCGCGCCACGTCTTCCATTTCTTCTTCTTTTCTTCTTCCTTCTTCCCCGTGACCCGCTGCTTCTTGCCAAACCAGTCGTCGGACTGGTTCAAATCCGGCGACTGTAAACCCGCCCTCAAAACCCTCTATATTACTCTTTGTTATTCCTTCACCGACTTATATATTCACTCAATTAAACCCTCTTATTTATAGATAGATATCGTTGCCTAATCCAGCCACTCTCCCCAAGCAACCTTAGGCTATCATCGGCCTACGACCTACCCCCAGCCGCAACAGGTCTACAACGTACGACGCCCAAGCACTGTGGCAGTGGAGCCGCTGCGGAATTTGTAAAAATTTGAAATTCCACTTCCACCCCCCGCCCCTCAGAATTAATAAGATTTAAATTATGAAAATATGTTAAGTTTTAAGTTATTTTTTAAAATCACAATTGTCATTCTGTTTTAAGGGAAATCTTTACCAATCCATATGTGCGGTTGCTTGTGCTCGTGGAGGATTAATGTGACAGAAATCATACACCATTTATCGCTAATTATATGCTCCTTTTAAATTTACTAAAATGCCCTCAGGTGACCACATAATTATTTATTTTAACCTAGGTTCTCCCAAATGAACTTTTAAAAATCTCTGGACGCCCACTCCCACCACTGCTGCTTCCTGGAGATTTGGTTTGGTGGCGATCAACGTTGGATTGATGTAGCTGCGCTGGGGCTGCTTGCTGCTGTCCTTGTGTTAAATGAGTGCTGGGTTGGGTTTTATTGTCCTTTAGCTACTTAATTTTGACAAAAAGAGAAAATCGTAAATAAAAATTTTGTCTCATTATACAAAACAAGAAATCAAATCTACGACGTAATATATGAATTTTAACTTTTCGTAGCCCGAACACTTAAGTTGTACACGAGACATCTTTTAACTAATTAATCTTAGCTGCTGCTACTGCTTTAGGCTGCATTTTTGGATTTTGAGTGACCACCACAACCCTAACAATACCAAATAAATAAATAACACATATATACATTATAGACACAAATTATAAGAATGAAGTAAATTAAGGAAGAACTAGAACTAGGAGACCAGCACAAAGCACAAGAGAAGAGTGGCTATTAACCTGAAGCTTTGGTTTTCCTCTGTGGCAGACAAATTCATCATTCTAAAATAAGCTAAATAAGTCTAATGTAATTTTATAATTAAGATTATGTTATTCAATCAATCAACTTTATGTTTTAATTTCTTTGGATGGCAATTTAAATTTATAGTACGTACTGTTAACAATTGATTATTTGCAATATAAATATTAAATTAATTACTTCTTCTTCTTCTTCTTCTTCTTTTTAAGATTTGAAGTTTAAAGTAAACTATAATGTTTGGCTTCTTGCAAAAATTAGCCAAGAGTTATTTTTAATTAGTAAAAAGAAAAAAAAAAAAAAGGTCAAGAGTTCATTAGTAATTAATGGACATTAATTTGAAAAAGATGAGGATAATAATTTTAGAATGGTTGTTAATTAGTCATATGATTCGATCGATCTGTGCTGGTAAAGTTTCGTGGAGTTTTTAACACATTATTACTAATTAAGTCAATCAAAAAACTTCTTTCATATTTGAGTATAAAAGATGTAAAAATTTACATAAGAATTTATTGAAGCAATTAATTAGTGGATAAAAAGACCCACAATGGACACTTCACCCATATACAAAGACAAACCAAAACAAAAACAGAAGCACAACACACACAGCGTATTCAAAAATCCGATTATCTGAAGCAGAGGAATTAAAATCACAGGAGCCAGACAGCAGGACAAAGAGAAAGCTGACCCAATATATATGCAACCAAGAACAGCCACCCAAGACTCGAACAATTATCAAGAACAGACCAGACCAGGAACCAAAGCCCCAATATTACATCAGCTTTTCCAGAACAAGCCAAAACGACCAGCTACCACCAGTTTAATTTCAAATTCAATAGAGAGGAAAAAGTTGGAGGAACACGCGGCTGCGGGGCAGAAGCGAAGCTCAGTTGAGGCCAGACCCCCACCCCACCCCACCGTAAGGAAATTAAAGAGGGATCCAACTGCACTCGAATAGACAGACTTATTAAACATCGATCATTCTCTTTCTTTTAAGCTACTCAACTTGGTTCTTCTACAACACTAGTTTATTTCTTTCAACGGGTATGTATATTTATTGTCGGTGTTGGATAATAATAATGCATATATGGTGCAAGCTATTGTTTTTAGTGACTTCGATACATCGATGGGATGATCAGTAGTCTACTGATATTAAGGAATATTGGTCTTGTCGTGGCTTGCTACTTCACTGATCAATCAAGTAGTACGGTGGTGAAGCAGACCATACAGTCTACAGACTTTTTACGAGGCCCTGATAATTCTTTGTCTTTTTATATATTCTAGACTTGAATCCAATTAATTGAATAATGCAATTAATTACTAGGTAGCTCATGTCTGGTCAACCGGCGGACAAGGGTGCAAGGGACGATGGTCTTCGGTGTTGAGGCTGCTGTACCATTTGGCCGGGCTGTACGTTCAAGTAGGATCGTTTATTATTTGAGTGATAATGGATCACATATATCGAGTTGAGTTCTACACGTCTCATTTTTGACACTTTATTTTATAAAACTTTATATAAATAATATATACAACCTAAAATAATGTTTAATTGAATCTGAAAAACAATTCAAATCAAATTCAAAGAAATAAAAGAAAAATATATTTCAAGTTTTAAATGAACAAGATATACAAGAACCACATCATATCAATAATGATAATAATAATAATAATAATAATAATAATAATAATAATAATAATAATAATAAATTATAGTGCTATGAAATAAATAAATATTACAATTAACTCCATACTAATAGTAGTAAACACTATATATGTAGTGTATGAAAATAAATAAAGTTATAATAATTTCAAAAATATAATTTACATAATATTTGTTGGGGTGAGGCATATATATATATATATATCCCCCTTCATTCATCATAAGATTTGACTGAAGGAATCTTCAATCCTCACTTTGAAATTGATCAACAAGCCAATATGGATCACACCCTAACTGGATAAGTTAATTAGTTGAGTTAAATTGTTATTCTTATTCCAGTAAAAATAAAATGTACGTCCTTTATTTCTCTCATTCTATACGAGTATATATAAGAACTCAAACTCATTATCTTTTAATATGAATTCTATCCTAATTAACAGGCTACTATAATTCCTAATATTCTTTTTGTTAGGTTAATAGAATATAATTTCCTAATCATAGGCACCCTCGCTTTGTTTTGATCTTTTATTATATCTCTACAGTTTTAGATGTAACACACATATATAAATACTTATAAGGGTCATGTTTAATGTCGTTGAAACGATATATTGGTTGCAAAAAATGACACCCAATTACCAAAAATTACTATTCTTATAATATATACACCACAATAATATAAAAAAGACTCTAAATGTTCTGCAAGAAGATCAACGACTGTGAATATTAGGGTTTTCCCTAGAACAAGGGCTTAGAGAGAGAGAGACTTTTGAATATAGTGTTTTCATTAAAAAATTGATTATGGATAAAAGAATTTACAAGTTATAATTTCTTAGAAAAATTTTGCGAGCCATAATATATTTAAAATTGAGCCACCTATTTGATTAGGTTGGGTGTTTGTTTTTTTCTTTTAAAAACATACACCCACTATATATGAGACAAAAATATTATATATATATATATATATATAGAGTTGAATCTTTAGCCATAATAAAACATGTAATAGCAGTAAAAAAGATATGTTGAGTGTGCATGCACATTTTGATAAAAGCCAGCCGAAAATAAGGGTACGTAATAATCTATGTACGAGAAATTCAATAGATAATAGCTAATACAAACTTCAGGGGAGGTTGATAAGTGACATAACCCATTAACTACTAAAACTACACAAAATTAATTCTATAAATAAAATAAGCACATCTATATCAGGGCCTTCAATTATTAATTATCAGGAAGTGTAAATTAAGTTCATCATAATATTTTCTTACAAATCATATAAAATAAGTTTCATTTTCCCAAAATAATTAAGATTTTTTGCATTGATGGATTCTTCTTCACTATGGTTTTTTATTTTTTATTTGGCTAGATCCTTCACTATTTTTTTGCTGGGTTACAATTTGATCATCTTTTTGCAGTTGGGTCACTTGTATCTTTCTTTCCCTTTCTTTTTTTTTTTCTTTTTTCTTTTACCTCTCTCTTTTAATTAATTTCCTTGGTGCAACCACTCCCTCTCCCTCACTCTCTCTCTCCCCCTCTGCAGTGCAAACCACTCTCTACCCTCCACTCTCTCTCTCTCTCTCTCTCTCTCTCTCTCTATAAAGAGCAAAGCCCTCCATATCCATCCATCTTTCCCCTCCAACCCTTAAGATTCAACATGACTGATCCTTACCCAAATCTCTACTCACACTGGTTCAAATTCAACCCTCCTTTCCAATTCTCCTCTCCAAATCCCCCTCCTCCGCCTCATCAAAACTTCTCCTTAAATCATGTCTCCTTCAACTTCAATCCCAACAGCTCTTTTCACCAAAGCCCACCTCGCTCACCGCCTCTCAAAGAAGCTTTACCCCTTCTAAACTTGAGCCCTAGAAAAGATCATGAGGACGAAGAACCCTCATCTTGTAGGGGAGAAAGAAATAGCCTTTTCTCCACCAGTACTGCTTCCGCTTCTGGTGCTGGTGACGACGACGACGACGACGACGCTGTCACTGTAGCTCTACACATAGGGCTACCAAACCCTAGTACGGCTGATCTAGCCTCTATGCTTTCGTCCTCTTCTGCTGAGAAAGAAGGAGATGGCGATGATGCTTCTGGTTCTGGGTTCCCCGTGAGCAGACTCAACAAGGGTCAGTACTGGATCCCTACTCCTTCTCAGATTCTCATTGGTCCAACACAGTTCTCCTGTCCTGTTTGCTACAAGACCTTCAACAGATACAACAACATGCAGGTAAGTAACTAAATTTGTCATAAATAATCAAGTCTAGAGGTTTAGTTTTCTTAATTTCTTCACTCCGCTTTCTAGCTATCGCTGAATTCAATCTTTTAGACTAATAATGACTCTTTTCAAGCAGAAAGTACTGAATTGGTTTTCTTCACTCTCCAATCTACTAAATGTTTTGCATGGTCAAATAGTTTTGGCACCAGGAAGATGTCAGTCTGATCCACTGAGTCTGCGCTGGAGTATTCTTCTTTTGTTCTTGTATCTGACTGATAGTTCAGCCAATTAATGGTTTTTATGCTTGAAGTCTGTGCTCAGCCCATTTGAAACAGTTGCATTGAACAGAAATTTTTTTGTTTTCACCGAGCAGGAAAAAGGAAGAAAATTTTGGGTTTTCACCAAGAAAAAAAAAAAGAAATTTTTGGGTTTTCTTCAGAACTTTTCAGGCGAAAGAAAATATTTGTTTCTTTGCCAACAATCTTCAGTCATGAAGCAGATAGTTGTTCCAGCGCTCCCTCCTTTATCTTCTCAATGAGGTCATCTATAAAACTCGGCTTAGATTTTCTTCAGAAAACAATTAAAATACTTCCTCATTGAAGCAAGTTTTCATCTTCTCCTCTATTTCATAAAGAACGAGACCTATTAATTAATTCATACAAATGGATGCAGAATAAAGACAGAAGTCGCGGTTTACTATCTTTGGAGCAAATCGATCATCTTTTGAGCTTTTCCAATCAGGACCACTCTTTTTCTCAAACAAATGGGCAAGGAACACCACTTTGAGGAACTAATGAGTATACAAGTTCATCAATACAAAACTAAAATAAAAGCATCACTTGCATAAAAACATATCCCATGCTCTTTTTAGCGCACAGAGCCAAGAAGTTTCACCATCAGCTTTTGAACGAATAACAGAATACTAAATTTTGTACCTGATGTTCTAAGAAAGTAAATGAATAGATCACTATCCAAATTTCTTTCGCAGAGATCTACTCTCTACTCGTAATGTAATGTTGATTTTATTCGACGAGTTTTATATTAATTGTCAATAACATAGTCTTTCTTTTTGACCCTGACAAGACTTGATAGGTTGCTGTGTTGTTTACGGAATTTATAAATTTCCTTTTGTAGATGCATATGTGGGGGCATGGATCACAGTATAGGAGAGGGCCTGAATCTTTAAGAGGAACTCAACCAACAGGCATGTTGAGGCTTCCATGCTATTGCTGCGCACCAGGTTGCAGGAACAATATTGATCATCCGAGGTCGAAGCCGCTTAAAGATTTCAGAACCCTTCAAACCCACTACAAGAGGAAGCATGGAATCAAGCCTTTCATGTGCAGAAAATGTGGCAAGGCCTTTGCTGTGAGGGGAGATTGGAGAACCCATGAGAAGAATTGTGGCAAACTTTGGTACTGCATTTGTGGGTCAGATTTCAAGCACAAGAGGTCTCTCAAAGATCACATTAAGGCTTTTGGGCATGGCCATGCAGCTTATGGCGTCGATGGCTTTGAGGAAGAGGACGAACCAGCTTCAGAAGTTGAACAAGATGAAGGATCAGGATCCAAGCAATGATGCCCCTCAGAACGAAGGCACCGGATTCCATTAAAATGCTGAAATTAGGCGTGTTGGATGACAACAATACTAGAATGCGGGACCAATCAGATGCCCCGAGTAATTGGTATAATATTACTGAAGCCTCTTGCTTATTCTAGCTCAATTGATTACAATTATATATAAACCTAGAAAGACTAACTAGTTTAAGCTTGAAAACACTGTTTAAAGCCACTTTTTTCTTTGTTTTTTCATGTTTCATCGACAACTTAATATTAAAAAACACATTGATCTTAAATCAAGTTCTGTCGTCCACTTAATTGGCTTTAAATGAGCTCCTTTGATAAGCTTTCTTCTTTTTGTTCTCTTTCCGTTCTTTCATTTTTATGGCATTTTGATTGTAAAGGTCACAGTTAGACCAGTTTTCTGCATTTAGGAATTAAGAACAACACGATATGGGCAATGGAAATGGAGACCTAGCGCCTTAATTTAAGGCGAGGTTTGGCCCCATGGTGATCTGTATCTAAAAGAAACATATAATAGGAGATAAATACCAAACGGGGACATAATTTGTGTACGTCCCGAAATTTACAACTTGTGGTATTGAATAGGCCAGTTTAGAGATTTTCCGGGAAAAAACACATGCATTGGAATACCTCCAGAGAGTAGTTACAATTCCTTGAATATATTTTCCTAGAAGGTACAATAAGGGGATTTATGCGAGTTTTTAGAGTTGTTGTTGTCAGCAAAATCTATATTATGTCCTTGGAAATGTCCAAACAACTCGATTATATATTCTCACTTTGCCAAATAATCATTACACACTGGTACATATAAGTGCTGCGCCGAAAAAAGTAAGTCAGATTGCAGGATGAATATTAAGATTAATTCAGAATGTGAATTCAGAACTAAATTAAGGGGAAAACTCAGAAACTCTGTAGGTTCCATTGACTTAATAGAGTGTTCAAAGATATTGGCATGAATTGAGTTCATATATATATATATATATATTTATATAAATTTGCCTCGAATTATATAAGTTTACAACAGAAGGGAGAGATTAAAAGATCCATAAAGAAGGGCTGATCAAATGAGGCTTTGAGGAGATGGGGTTACAAAGGAGACGTTACAAAATCTTGGTCACTTTTAGGAATGATGATAAATGCATGGAGGATCCAAGTGGGGTTTTTCTTTTCAGGAGTTTGGCTTTAATGATTCATTTATCGTGCTATATATATAGGGGTCTGGTCTTTACCTCTCTCTCTCTATATATATGTATACACTACATATCCTAAAAAAAGGGATGTTTTCTTTGGCCAGCTGCATATATATATATAGCTCACTGGATAGAATGAGGTCAAGGGTGAGTATATTTTGTTCGAAATGTAGTTGGGGAATAGGCGTTTCATCCTGCAAATACACCAGCTTTTTTGGGTGGATATGATGCCCTTTTGCTTTGGTAGTGGGGAAGACGTGTGCACTGATGGATGGAACATATACCCTTTGAATTCCCAATCGCTTTAAATTGGAGAATTCAAGGCAAATGATTAGCTTAGAGAGAGATAGAGACTTTGCTGTTAAAAAGATGAGTAGGAGCAAAAATTAATACTGGAGCAAATGATTATTACAAATGAAAAATATATATATATTTTTTGTATTAGAATAATTAATTTTAAAAATAACAGTTAAGCAGTAATAAATATATTTTAATTTTAAATAATATATATTACATCTTATTTTTCACATTTAAATAATTTTATTAGTTAAGAATAAATGTATTATGCTTTAAATTATTTAATTAATCAATAAAATTATTTAGATGTTAAAAACAAGATACAGTAAATGTCCATTGTCTAAAGATAGTGTATTCATTACTATTTAATTATATAATTAGTATGAATATTTTAGGGTTATATATATATATATTTCAATTTGATTTGATGCATCATCCATTCATTCTGATTGAGAAAAGCCTACCAAATGTTTAGATTTAATTGCTTTAGGTAAAGGTTAATGGATCATCTAGGGTAAAAACTGGAACCGAGTGGAGCCCTGCTCTGTTGGTTTGGCTAATTGGGTACAACATATATGCCCTACTCTATGGCAATTCCGCATCTCATCTAATGGAGAAGTATATAATTAACTGAAACGTGACTCTTTGTATGCAGCCTGCAATTGTTGTTTGTGGTTATACTGACAAGTGTATATATAAACATATATAAATATATATAACAGTAATTATAAGTACTATGACTAATTAAGGTTTATGATTTCCTTTTAGGGTTCAGTATCTTGACAACAGTGTTTGAATTTGATCTAACGCATAAAGAATATAATTAATTAGACTGCCTTTTATATGATTATTGTGACTGTTGGCTTACATTTACGGACGATTTTAAAGTCACTAATTGATGAAACTTGCAGAGTACCACCCTCATGCATATGTATACTTATCTGCCATGCGCGACTACATATCCAATGCACACTTTGTCTACTTACTGTTGATCTACAGCAGCATACAAATTCAAAACAGCTATGGCGACAAAACGAAAAAGAATTAAAGCATTGAATGACATATATAATCGATGTCTTTCTTTTTGTTGGGGAGACCAATCTGTGACCAGAATGACTCCCCCGGGTCACCCTTGTTTCCGTTCTTTGATAAAAGCAAATGCCTCTCTAACTCTCTCTCTCCCTCCCTGACTGCATTTACACAAACATCATCATTAAATTCTTTATTTTATAACAAATGGAAATAAGAGAAAAAAAGGAGGAAAAGTATAACTAACCAGCAAGTTTAAAGATTTATTATGCGCAGATGAACCTTTGATTGGATGTGGAGATGCATTAATATATACTTTGCAGAAATGCTCCAAAACAACACGTACGGTTAAAAAACAAAAAACTATTTCTGAAATAAATATGAGCAGAACGAGCACAGCAAGCCGTAGCTTTAATTTGTGTTTTGTATCATATGCATCCTATCCTATAATTATTATTTTTCTTTTCTACCAAACAGATGAATCCAGCTTTCCATTATTAGTTCTGTAATCCCAAGAACTACCCTTGATTTTGTTTCGTTTCCTATTGCTCTTATTATATTATATTTCTTGGATTCCAAACACTGTTGCAACAGATTTAGAATATGTTTTATTTTATATATATATATATTGTGTTATAATTAACATACATACAGATGCATTATCAATCTCCCTTGTATTCTCATTCCAGTACAAAGGGGACATCTCTGTCTCCCATGGCTCGAATCACTAGCCTATCGGCCAACGCTCCATCTTTCATTTAATAAGCTGCCCATTCTCCATCCCAGTTGGAGTGTGTATATATATGGCTGTCTTCATCAGTGCATATAAATATATATATGTATATATAAAATAATAGAGAGAGGGAGCAGTGATCGATGACGCTGGCTCCAATTTCCAAGTAAGATAATCTTTTATTGAACTTTCTGCTGCTACCACACAATAAGATCATCTTTTACTCTAAAAAAAACCTCTGCCACGCCCAAAGGTGAGGAAAGCAAGTATTCTCAGATCATTTTAATTAATTTTTTATCTTGTGCAAGGAAGAAGAGATGATATTACTTGATTTGAACAATTCATTCAGGCTGATACGGACCGAAGAGAATGGTCATGCGCGCACCTATCATTTAAGACACACAATATCATGTACAAACATATATAGTAATTAATTGTCTGCTCTATTAATTATTTACTATTTCTATCAAAAAAATTAACTATTTATTCTTGATTGTGCATTCAATGCATGTTGTGTTAAAGGATAAAATTAATGGTTTTTTTCTTCTTCTTTTTTTATCACGTGTCGTGTAGACAGATTAGCAGAAGATGGGTTTTTCCCTTTTTTTCAAATAAAATCATTGAAAAGAATAAAGATAGCCTACCCGGGCTTTACAAATATTTAAAAGATCTTACGAGTTTGCAAATCATATAGATTCGAGCACAAAAAATAAGAAAAAAAAAAGAAAAAATAGAAACAATTCCCAATACAGAGCAATACGGGAGACAAATTTGCCAGAAAATTCAAGAACCAATTATCATGTGCCCCGAACATCTTTTATTAGTTAGTGTTAAAATAAATGCAACTAATGGAATTTTTATTTTTTTTTATTCTTCTGAGTAATGAAAGGTATTTGGGGCACACACAAAATAGCTAATAAATTCTATTCTATATCTTAGGGTACATGACAGGAAAACCAAAATTGAAAATATTATTACGTACAAAAGTTAAAAAACGAAAATGCAATGTGACTTTGTTTTTAAATTTAAATAAGATGAATAATTTCATACTGTATTTTTTTCCAAAATATACTATGAAAATCTTCCAAATATATTTAATTTTCATTAATTTATAATTAAGTATAATCCCATAATTTAACTAAATTAATGACAAATCTCCTGTCAAATTAATTATAATGGTTCATGGTTCAACTAAACTACTTAAGGATCACAAATTTAAATTGTAAAAATGATTCCTTACAAAAAGATAAAAGTAAAATTACGTATAAAGATAATTGTCTCCCCTCCCCAACAAAATATAAATAGACCCATAAAGGTTCAGCTTGAGGCCGGAAAAATTAAATTTATTTATTTAGATTTTATTTTTAAAAGTTTTTTGGGAACCACTTCAACTTGAAGGGTCCCACGAGAAAAGAAAAAGGAGAAAGGCAGGCAATCTTGACCCACGAACACGATCACCTGTCAAAGAAGAAATAATAATAATAATAATAATAATAATAATAATAATATAATAATAAATAATATATTAAAGATGGTAGAGGAAACAAAAATTATCTTTTTTGGAGTATGCCTAGATATCTCTTTTTTCCAATGATCCTTATCCGCGCCAAAGATATGCCTCTTTTGAGCCACATTTCTGCTTGCTAAAGTTATCTTTCCTTCATATTTGCAGATTCTCCAAATTGTAGGGATTGGGTATCATTGTTTTAAGAATATATATGACTAACTTCATCATGAAGAAAGATATATAGCTTACACACACACACACACACACACATGCATTTAGGCTTCTCTCTCCATAGTTTGACTTTCATGCAATGTCAATTCTTGGCTTATCTCTATTTCTTAAAGAATCTAAGGTATATGTACTATGTTAATGCATATTTATTGATGATGCGGAGCCGATCACCTTCTTCTGTCTTGAACCAAGTACTTGCAAAAAGGGTGGGGACTTACTCCCCGTGATCCCTCCGACGCTCAAGTCAGTTCATAGGATTTTTGAGGAGTATAATAGTAATGAAAAAATAATATATGAGTCCCTTAGGAGTCAGATCCCATACCTGTAGAGGCTGTCCTCCATTTATAGATGTCCGTTAGCCTTTCCCTTAGGAGATAAGATATATTTCAAAAAGAGATGTTGATCCCCTTTCCATGGGGAGAAAAGATAATCTTCCCTAATAGAGATAATTCTTGAGATATTTAAAGATATCATTGGTTGACTTAATCTTTCTCCTTATCTCTTTCCAGTTCAAAATCATAATAAAGATTATAAAGATAAGCGGAGCTCTTAAGTCTTGACACGTGGCGATCGCATATTGGCCTTTACTGGCACACATGGCTCCGAGTTAATGGTAACCTCCCAGGGGTAATACAGTAAAATTGCCCCCCTGTAAATATTCCCTCATCACTTGCCCCCCATCCTTGAGCTGATCGAGCGAGGAGTTTGAGTAGCTGAAGGAGTAGTCATCATTGTTTTTCTGAGCCTCTGTAAAAAAGTTCTACTAAAAGTTGGGTTAGCAGTCTCGAATGCTGAATTCGCTTTTCAAGTCTCCCAGTGCCCTTTCACTCTTCCCATGCAAAATGTGATTAGGTCGCTCGAGGTGATAGAGACGTTCGGGGATTTTCCTATAGTAGAAAAGGGGCCATCTCTTAAATTAGTACATATATATATTTTTATTGTTATTTTTGGCCTAGGGCCGAGGCTATGCTAGTCGAGGCCGCATTCCTCATCTTCGGGGGCCACTGGCCGAGGTTGTGGTGGCCGAGACCGCTTGCCTTATCTTCGAGGTTGCTGGCCGAGGCTGTGTGCCTTGTCTTCGGGGGCCACTGGCCGAGGCTGTGGTGGCCGAGGCCGCATACCTGATCTTTGCTGGCCAAGGCTGCGGTGGCCGAGGCCGCGTGCCTGATCTTCGGGGTTGCTGGCTGAGGCTGCGTGCCTCGTCTTCCGGGGCCGCTGGCTGAGGCTGTGGGGGCCGAGGCTGCTTGCCTTGCCTTCGGGGCCGTTGGCCGAAGCTGTGTTGGTTGAGGCTATGGTCCCCTTTGGTCTTCGTTTGACGGAGGTTCTTAGCCTCCGAACTGATGCCTTTTGGTCTTCATTTGGCGGAGGTTCGTAGCCTCCGAACTAATACCTTTTGGTCTTCATTTGAAGGAGGTTCGTAGCCTCCGAACTGGTGCCTTAATTAGTAGGGGTGGTCCCCTTTGGTCTTCATTTGGCGGAGGTTCGTAGCCTCCGAACTGATGCCTTTTGGTCTTCATTTGGAGGAGGTTCGTAGCCTCCGAACTGGTGCCTTAATTAGTAGGGGTGGTCCCCTTTGGTCTTCATTTGGCGGAGGTTCGTAGCCTCTGAACTGATGCCTTTTGGTCTTCATTTGGCGGAGGTTCGTAGCCTCCGAACTGGTGCCTTAATTAGTAGGGGTGGTCCCCTTTGGTCTTCATTTGGCGGAGGTTCGTAGCCTCTGAACTGATGCCTTTTGGTCTTCATTTGGCGGAGGTTCGTAGCCTCCGAACTGGTACCTTAATTAGTAGGGGTGGTCCCCTTTGGTCTTCATTTGGTGGAGGTTCGTAGCCTCTGAACTGATGCCTTTTGGTCTTCATTTGGCGGAGGTTCGTAGCCTCCGAACTGGTACCTTAATTAGTAGGGGTGGTCCCCTTTGGTCTTCATTTGGTGGAGGTTCGTAGCCTCCGAACTGGTGCCTTAATTAGTAGGGGTGGTCCCCTTTGAGTCGTTCATGTTTTCTGGTTAGGGGTTCGAGGCCCTGCGAGAATCACATTTGATCCTTTCATCTTGAGTGTTCGGGGGTTCGAGGCCCCCCGAGGATCATATCTGATCCCTTATTTTTCAGTGTTCGGGGGTTCGGGGCCCCCCGAGGATCACATCTAATCCTTTACTCTTGCGTTGTTGAGGCCTTTCGGACCTTCGATTTTCATGTGCACATGCTGGCTTGGATTGTAGTTGATGACGGGATTTCAAATAATATCCTTATTTTATTTTCGCGGTTCGGTGAAATGCCTACGTCCGCAATTAAAGAATAATAATATTTTGTCTTCGCGGTTCGGCGTAACGCCTACATCCGAAATTAAAGAATAACAAATATTTTATTTTCGCGGTTCGGCGTAACGCCTACATCCGCAATTAAAGAATAACAAATATTTTGTTTTCGCGGTTCGGCGTAACGCCTACGTCCGCAATTAAAGAGAGTATTTTATTTTTGCGGTTCGGCATAACGCCTATTATTTTGCGGTTCGGGACGAGCCTTTCGTCTGTTAACGTTTATTAACCCCGAACATTTTAACAGAATTAATTAAAATTCAAGTCATTGGAGCATAAATAAATTAATTAAACCTGAAGAAGAAAAGCTCCCCTGCCCAATTTGGCACAGATCTAAAATTGGATCCAAATCTGCTCGCCCGTTTGCTTGTCTTGCCTTCTAACTTGTGGCTAGGTGGCAAGGGATGGCGACGGAAGCAAGCAGGCTCACGTGGAAAGCCTCATTGGAAGCCAATACACTTTCAGCTTCGACGTCATAGACAACTTGGTCATTGGGTTCTCCTTCTCCCTTGCTGGTTCAAATTAAAACCTTTTGCCTCTGCTTAGCAATTCTCCAATAGATAGTAGTTAAAACACTAGAATGATAAAAACAAGGGGAATAAGCTTTAACCAAAACGATATTAACGAAGCTTCCACAGCGACCATGTTTGCCATTATTGCTACTTGTTGCGGCCATTGTTCGCAGTTGAACGCCATTGCAGCACTGTTGCCGCTGACCTGCCCATCCTCTCCTCTGTCCATGCCAGCAGCTTGTTGGAGGCTTTCTATGCCCGCCGCTTCATCGCCATTGACGATATTGTTCGTCGGTGGCTTTGCTTCGTTCTCTGCCACAGTCTTTGCTTACTGCGGCCATCGTCTGGCTCTTCAATGGTGACTTCTGGGTATTGTCCCCTTTTCCAGGAAGCTTCCCTTTACTATTATATATATAATATAACACATCTTTTCTTGCTCCAGGCTCCCTCATTAGCTTTTCCCCAACACATATATAACTCGCCCCAGTTTCCCCAAGAGCTTTTTCTCATAACATATATATATATATATATATAAAGAAGTTATTAAATATGCATACTGGGCGCCTCCAGGAGCTTTTTTGTATAATATATATAGCAATCTTTTTGATTAGCTTCCATATGAAGCTTTTCTCAATATATATTATATTGTAAATGCCTATGCATATGATATGTATATATGTGCGCATGGTACAAAACAATAAGAGAATTACTTTTTTCTGCTTGTATTTTTTACCATGCTTCAACCAGAACTTCTTAAGCATATACATGCATATATATATATATATATAAATCTTTTGGCCTTCTCTTTCAATTATTTTTGACAATAATTAAAAAATAAAATCACAGCCGGCACCAAAATATTAAAAGAATGAGCGTACCCATGATGCAATCAGCAAATACGTGTAATTGAGTTGAATAGATTTCCTACGGCTTGAAATTATACTTGGAAAACAGAAGGAAAAGACGAAGGCCCCACGGTGGGCGCCAATTGATGATGCGGAGCCGATCACCTTCTTCTGTCTTGAACCAAGTACTTGCAAAAAGGGTGGGGACTTACTCCCCGTGATCCCTCCGACGCTCAAGTCAGTTCATAGGATTTTTGAGGAGTATAATAGTAATGAAAAAATAATATATGAGTCCCTTAGGAGTCAGATCCCATACCTGTAGAGGCTGTCCTCCATTTATAGATGTCCGTTAGCCTTTCCCTTAGGAGATAAGATATATTTCAAAAAGAGATGTTGATCCCCTTTCCATGGGGAGAAAAGATAATCTTCCCTAATAGAGATAATTCTTGAGATATTTAAAGATATCATTGGTTGACTTAATCTTTCTCTTTATCTCTTTCCAGTTCAAAATCATAATAAAGATTATAAAGATAAGCGGAGCTCTTAAGTCTTGACACGTGGCGATCGCATATTGGCCTTTACTGGCACACATGGCTCCGAGTTAATGGTAACCTCCCAGGGGTAATACAGTAAAATTGCCCCCCTGTAAATATTCCCTCATCATTTATTTATAAGGGTAAAATTATAAATAGCACTCTTGAGTTGCATAGATTATTCTTGTATTTTTAAAAATTAACATTGATCTCCTCGTCGTTTGAAAATTGTTTGTATTCTTTTTAAATGTCCAAAATATACTTATATCTCCCTAAATCTCGTTTTCTCTCCAACCTTACTCCTTTCTTCCTTTCTTACCTATATCTCACAAGTAGAGTCATTAATGAGGTTGTTGGTGATGATGGCTCATTTCTTTCTCTCGAAAGTGCAACAATGGCAAGTCTTTACAGATTTTTTAACGATAAGGTTGCAAAGATCATATCGTCAATGATAGAAATCATGTAATGCTTTGTTTGGAAGAAGGAGAAGTAAATCAACAATGGGGAAGTGATGATTATATAGGAAGGTCTTGATGGTATCTTTCTCACATGGAGATGCACAGAGTTGATTTAGCTTCATCTCACTCTTTCTTTTTATCCCACTATCCTTATGTATTTCTCTCATTCAAAAACAACCCTAAGTTAATTTTCACCTAAAAGCTAAAGACAAACCCAAAAGCAATATGGGTTTTCATTTGATTTAGAAGTTCGATTTTGTTCGTTCAATCAAGTTTGACTACGTCTTCAATTTTGGTATTCATTCAATTTTTTTAAACTCAAGGTTTGTGTTCATCTCTCGTCAAATGCCATATATATCGGTGGCCAAGCGAGAAATGAGATAAGTTAGAGAAAGAGAGGGAAAATGTAACATAAGTAGGAGTGAAATGGTCTTTTAATTTTTTTTTAATAGTAAGGAAATAAGTGTTGCTTTTGAAAATATATGAATAATTGGTGAAATTTTAATAAATTTCAAGGATGCTTTTTGAAATTTAACCTATTTACAATTATATACAGGGAAATTATACACTCATGAATAAATTTAAAAAACAATTCTCACAAACTGACGTGACACATAAAAATTCATAACAATTTGATCTAAAATTAACAATAATTCATATGACTAAATTTATTATTAATTTTAAGATTATTATGAATTTAGGTAAAAATATTATATAAGATTTATATATACTATATTAGTTTATGAAGATTATTTGTTAAACTTATTTGTGGGTATAACATTTCCCATATATATATATATATGTATATATAAAAAAAAATCCATTAGCACCTAGTTATAAAAAAAAAAAAAAAAAGTCCACCAACATAGATATAGATAATAGATAAGGAAACACATAAAACCAAATTGAGGGGTGTTTGACTTATCATTTTTTAATATGGCTTTTAAGCCTTTCGATTAATTAAAAGTTGTGCAAACCTTTAAAATTGGCCAGCGTTTAAGTTAATTACGTATTTGAATAAATGTACTTTAAGTTGTCATTTATATAATTATATGTTTGGTTTGAAAAAATTGATAAACTATCATAATTTAACAAAAAGACTAAATGAACATGTTACTGAATAAAACAAATAAAATTTATAAAAATATTAATTTTTAATAAAAATAATTAAGTTATAAATTGATGTTCAACTGATAAAATTCTTCTTATTAAATGTTAATAAATTATATATAATTATTAAAAATATATTAATACAATACTTTATTTTTAAATTTAAGTTTAATTCATAAAAATGTTAAATATATATTGAGGCATTAAAATATATAGATGTTAAATATATATTGTCGACGTTCAATTTCGGTCGACCGTGATTCGTTTTGGGCCGCGGTGAGTCAATCCAAAAATACCAAGAAGAAAGGAAAAAACGCCCCAAAATTCCAAGCGTGTACACCATAATCTTTACGTGGTTCGGCCAGAACGATGCCTAGTCCACGACCGCAGTCTGATTATTCTCTCAGAGTGGCGGTATCTGATTATTCCTTCTGTCTTTCATGGTCTCTTTTACTCTCATTTATACTGAGGGACTTTTACAATTCAGATAACATATAAAAATACAGTGATTGTATAATGGGGGACAAACAGTTCTTATCGCCTTCACAAGACCGGGAGTGGGATCCTCATTACGAAGGGCATGGGCTGTTACAGATAAAGTGATCGGACCCTACCTCTGACTTCTCAGCAGCTTTGCCACTCATGCGAACTGGAGGTTTTAGGCCAGCGACCTGGATGGGCCAGCGATCTGGAGGATATTTCAGGAGCTCGTTAGTCAATTGCTTGGAGCTCGTTGGGGGATTATCGGGAGCTCGCCATATGCTCGCTTTACGAGTTCCTAATTTTTGGTGGAGATTGGACTTTCCTTGACGAGGTCGTCCGGGCCTTCTTGGCCTTGGGTGATTGGGCCGGTCTATCGGACCGAGTCTGGCCCATGCGGGGTGATGCGAAAAATATATATAACATATATATATATATATATATATATATAGAGAGAGAGAGAGAGAGAGAAGGGCAGGGGATGAAAAATGTGAAGACGGTGATGAACGAAAATGAAGAAGGTTATGAAAAGATATGAAAGCGATGATAATGGGGATGGGGCTGGAGGTAGAGACCCCATGGAGGAGATGAAGGTGACAACGAGAAGGAGATGGATGGAGGGAAAATAGAGTTTTGAGAAATATGGAGGGAGAAGAAGATGGATGGGAGTTTAAAATATGATAATTGTTAGAGGATAAAATTGTAAAATATTTGATCAACTAAAAAAGTTATAAATAATGTTATGAGAAAAATTGGAAAATAGAGTTTTTCTAAAATGTTGTCAAATAATGTTTAAATTTGAGAGTATTTAAACTCTTTAATTTTTAATAAATGTGTAACTAAATAAGGTATATAACATTTAAGTTTCATTGACAACTTATAAGTGATCAAACCATTTAGTCAAACACCATCTAAGACTATCTCAAACCCATCTCTTTATCTTACTCTCTATTCTAATTTTTCCTAAAAAATTATGCCTATTTCAACCATACTCCTTATTCTTCTCTCTATTTTACTCTTTATTTTTTTTTATTAATAAACTTCAATTCTATTTATTTTACCTTACTTATAATTTTTATTACTATAAAAATTTATTATTTATTTGATAATTTAATAATAAATATGACGATATTAGATTTTTATAATATTTAATATATTTGTAAATAAATTTACTAATATTTTTAAAAACGATTATTTAACAAAATTATTGAAAATATTTCCATAATTCAAAATTTAATATTTTAATATGTTAAAATTAAAATTTCAACAACGGCTATATTCAACAATGGTCATATTCCAATGGACATATTCCTATGCATTATAAATAGATGATCCATTTAGTTAAAAAATTTATAATTCACAAATTTACAACACTAACTGCCATCACCAATTTTTAATAATCTCGTGTTAGCTATCATATCCAATAGCATCCGCATATTCATTCAAATGATCCATGAAGAAGTTGAAGAAGAAGAAAAAGAAAATGATGAGGCTAGTGCTACAATTTTAGTTGAACACTATGTTTAGCATATGAGGTGTAATACTTTCGTTAAAACCATTCAATCTCCTCAATGGAATATGAATAAATTTTTTGTTGCACAATAAGAGTCTGCTAAAAATGACGTCGAACAAGCATTTGGAGTCCTATAATCATGATTTGCATTAATACGTGAACCGAGACGTATGTGGGATGTTGAAATACTTAAAGATATAATGACGACTTGTATCATATTGCATAATATGATAGTTGAAGATGAACATGATACAATTCATGAAGATATGGATTTCAGCTATGATATAGTTTCTGATACTCCAACAATTGATTTGTCTCACAATCGCACAAGTGAAGTTATAGAGTTCATACAGGTTCACCATCAAATTCGAGACAAACAGACTCGTACAACTCCAAAATAATCTTGTGAAACATTTGTGGGACTTGTATGGTAAACATTTGAATTGAAATGAATTAATGTACTTGATTTTTATTGTATTAGAAAAAAATAGTCAGTTTCAAGTTACCACTCATGAGAAATAACCATCAATACTAAACACAACAATAATATATTACTAAAAGGAAAATGTACATTATTAAATTAATGTTCATGAAGTTCACTTAATCCCAACTCCATACATTACTAAAAGGAAAAGATCTATACATTAATTCCAACTACATTTTTACAAATCTGATAATCTTGCACTTCGCCTTTTCTGAATAATTTTGAGTTTGAGTCCATTGTAATGTTCAGCTTGAAGTCCATCTATATTACTAATATCAACGCCCATAATTCTTTCTTCATAAAGTAGTTGTTCTCGTTATTCTTTTTTTCTTTCTCGCTCTTCCTTTAATCTTTCTAGTTCAATCATTTCTTTCCAGCTTTAACATCTCATTCGATTGTTCAAGTAATAACATTTTGGATTGAGTTCTCATTTTAGTAATTTCTGTCAACATAGTTTTTATTGACTTAGTACAAACTTCTATTACCTTAGTTTTTTGTTTTTTTTTTGTCCACATTCTTTTGAAGCATTTCTTCCCATTAATTGTTCTAATGAAAGCTCGTTGATTCAGACATCAAAATCAGACAGGTTCATCGAATTGAGAGTAGATAGTGATGATGTTGCATGTTCAAAAATTTTGGATTTTTTCTTCAAAGAACTTGAGGGGAATTTAGGTGCATGTCACAACTCATGCAAACAATGTAGAAATGTGAAAAACTTTTGCAGGATTTTGTACATCTCTACTACTTGAGAAATCTAGACAGCTAAATAATAATGTCAATAAAACAATGACTAGCAATATGATATTAATAATTAACAAGCATCAAATAACGATGGAGGTTACCTTATTTTGTTTGTTGTTCCACTTTGACTTCTGACATCTATTTAATTATAGTATCCTGAAAATTTGGTCACAACAAGTTGAATTATATATAGACCAAAACGATACATCAACAAATTGAGATTTCGATCAGATTTAAACTCTTTATATTGATTGAAATAGGCATGAATCATTTTCAATACCTTTGTTTTGTTTGATCGTTACAATGTGTAGCATCTGTACTAATATTTAGCCATACTGACACGAGCATTAAATCCTCTTGCATTGATAAACTTTTTGTTCGTGAATTTCTTTGAATGTTGGGTTCGGATGTATCAGGTTGGGATTAAGTCAGTGGCGGAGCCAAGAAAGATTTTTAGTTCAAGCCAAATTATAATTTTAACTCTAGCCAAATTATAAAAAATATAATTATCTATAGTAATATATATAAAAAATCAAAAAAATAAAAAAGCCAATTGGGGCAAGGCCCCAATTGGCCATAACATGGCTCTACCACTGGATTGAGTGGCTATTACATTTATATACTCGCCATAAATATTCAAGTTGTCGTTGAACAAATTTCTGTAGTATTATTCACTATCCCCCTCCATAGCAAATAAAAGATAATTGGTCAACTTGCGTAAAAAATCACAAAAAAACTACAGAGATATTGAATCAACACTCTCATTGTAATACAATAACTATTATTTTAAATACACCATTAAATAATCTAATTGAGTAACTTTGACATTCATTTTCAAGACCAGCTTCAAAACATTATATTGAAACATGTAGAAAAAATATGTGATACACAAAATGAATTAAATATATAAAATAATCAAATACACATACACAAAATGAATAATCAAATATACAAAATAATCAAATATTCGCATACAAAAAATGTATAATCAAATACACGTATATAGAAAATTAATAATCAAATACACAAATCAATAATTAAATACGCATACACAAAATGAATAATTAAATACACAAAATAATTAAATATTCACATACAAAGAAATATATAATCAAATACACACATATAGAAAATTTATAATTAAATACACAAAATATAATTCACCAAATATTTCAATATATACAAAATACACAAAATATATTACAAACCTCAAGAAGCTCCTCACTGCTGCTGGAGTAGGGAGTCGCTGTTGCCGCGCCGCCATCGTTGCTACTTGTTGCCGCAACCACTTTCACGGATCTGATGTCTGCAAGTCGCTGCTTTTGCCTACAATGCTCGTTCTTCTCAGTTATCACTACTACTATTCCTCATTTTCGTCGTTGGTAGCCGTTACTGTTGCTCATCACTGGCGTCTTCTTCCAATTTCAGATTTGAGAGAGAGAACCGTTGGGACAAGAAGAATATGGAGCAATTTTTTGCTCTCAACTCTAACGTGTTATTTGAAACTCAACAAAAATTTGGGGAGGGATAAGACAGATATGGAGACCTGTTGGAAATAATTTTCTGCAATTGCCTCTTCAAATTTTGGTTGGCAAGCGATTGCCCCACGTGTCCCACACGTTGGAGATGGCCTAAGTAGTCAAGAGTACGTAGCTATAGGAAACCAGGCAGATACAAGGAACCAGGTTAATTATAAAGCAAAATGAAATCCACATCCCAAAGCCACCTCACTTGAAACGTAGGTGCCTAGCACGAAGATATAGATGATAGATACCTCACAGCGCGTAGTCCAAAGGGATAGGTTAAAAGTTTTTTTTTTTTTTTTTTAAGTTATTAGTGTGGATTCGATTTTGAGAAAAATAAAATATATATATATTTTTTTTGAGGATCTTAGGAGTGACCAAAACTTATCACTCAAGTCACTCGAACACATTCCACAATTTATCTTCACAGTATAAGTTTAGAAACAGTGTTTGAGGTCAATGATGGGACGTCATTCAAAAAAAAAAAAAAAAAGATATAGATGATAGATGATTCAAAGCGTTGTTACAACTTAATTAATTGGCAAAGGCAGTGTTAGAGGGAGAAAAAGTTTATAAAAAACAAAATAATAAAAAGAGAAGCCAATTATATGTATGTCCTCACGTACGTACGTATACTGTACTATCAGGAACAGCTTCATGGCAGGTCAGGATTTAATTTGTTGAGGGTATCTCTCTGCATGTAATAATAATAATAATAATAATAATAATAATAATAATAATATAATGTAAGAAATCATCGGTAAGTAAGCGCCAAAGCTGTTTTCATTGTTTTTCAATGGATAAGACTGGGAACTCGATCGGGCCGGGTTCCCTTCCTGCCTTTATAATATATATTCATCATCCGTAAAGTCAATCGATCTGAAGCAGTGGCTCCAAGTTGCTGATAATTAATTTAGAGCATCATGATGATGATGATGATAACTAAATCAAAATTATGAAAGAGCTCAAATGAATTAAGTGAAGAATAAAAAGCAAGGGAGTGCCTTTTATTTATTTATTTATTTTAATTAGTATCGTGGAAAAGTAAAGTCGAGGCTCCTCCAATGAAACAAGCTGATTGTGAACCCATGAAACTGGAAAGTGGATTAAAGCTGAATATCCAACTTTAACTATATGTCTATGTGTGAAATTGGTGGAAAGGAAGTTGAAAATGCTGTAATAATGGGAACTATATACGTGACTACAGACTGTTAATTAAGTAAGTGAAATTGAAAAACTCTTAAAAAAGAGTTATCCGTAACACGTTGCCTTGCGATGTTCAAGGATTGTGAGGCGTTGGCCTATCAATATCTATCTTTCATCTCCTCTGAGTGTCAGCCCAGTACACGCGGAAGCGGAAGCGGAAGCGGAAGCGGAAGCGGAAGGCCGAAGGGTTAAGCCCTCCCCCTCCTCACTATCTTTCCCTTGAAATGGGAATATACGTACATGCGTAATAAAATACAATACAATATACAATACATGAGGAGAAGCTAATTCAGGGTCAGACGGGGGGTATAATGGCAGGTGCATCCAGCCAGCCAGCCAGCCAGCCAGCCATCCCCACAGTCACAACGGACAAATGGAATAAAGAGCACGGATCCCTGACACGCAGAGGGACCTACGCCCAGGTAGCTAGCTAGCTAGCTAGCTCTGATTATAAATACGTCCGTCCACAACACACATCACACATCTGCTCATTAACGCACGCAGTGGGATTCGTAGACAAGCATTCAACTGCTCTTACTGTTCAGTCTTCACTCATTTTTAGTGATTTTTTTTTTTCAAAAAAAATAAAATTTAAGTGAAGTGGGTACATTTTAATTGAGTTCATTATTAAATGCTAAAATTAATTATAAATAAAATATTAACACCTCAGTTAAGAAGAACCTATTGAATTTTCTAAATTTTGCCCCCATTTTTATTTTTTATTTTTATAATCGTCTCGTTGTATTGAATTCAACAAAGAAGATGCATGTCATGTCATCTTGGGTTGGGTAATGGAGATGTGGCTTCTTGAGAACCATTAATTTCATTTGGGGGTATGGTGTGCTCCTCTTTGTCAATGCTCTGCCTTGCCTCCTCGCCGATGCCTATTATTATTTTTTCATTTTCATTTTTCTTTTTTCAAAAAAAAAGCGAAATTCAATTTAATTAAAGAAGCTGCGGGCCAGCTATATAGTACGTATTCACTCAGTGGAATGGAGTGTTACGACACCTATATACATATATTATAGCACGTGGCATATTTAATGAAGTAAATAAATTGAAACGTAAAAAAAAAAAAAAAAAAAACACACTTTTTCAAGTTTAGTCTAAAACTAAGAGCATGTTTGATAGTCATTTTTTTTCATGAAAAAGGTAAAATTTTCACCAAATTTCTAACTTATGCATTGTTTGATAGCTATTCTTTTCTAGAGAAATTATTTTCCTTGCAATAGTCACGTGAGAGTATTTCTTTCAAATTAAGGAAATCAAATTCTTTGAGGGAGAAGATGAAATTTTTCAGAAAATTAGAAAATGCAAGTGAGCCGCTCGAATGAGCGAGGGCAGACTTTTGGGGGGAATCATTTTCCTTGCAATAGTCACGTGAGAGTATTTTCTTTCAAATCAAGGAAATCAGATTCTTTGGGGGAGGAGATAGAATTTTTCAGAAAATTAGAAAATGCAAGTGAGCATCCGAGCGAGGGCAGGCTTTTGTGGGGTTTAATAAATATAAATATATTTATAAAAATATGTATAAAAAGTGAATATGTTAAAAATTTAATAATTAATAAATATAAATATATAAAAGTGAATATGTCAAAAATTATATATAAATTATTTCTTTGGAAAACAAAAAAAATTAATTTTGTAGTTTATTTTTGAGAAAATAATTTAATTAATTTAAAATATATTATTATTTTAATATATTTTCATCATTGAATTCCATGGAAAATATGTCATTTTCCATAAAAATAATGCCTATCAAACACGAAATACTAGGAAAATAATCAAATTCTATGAAAAATATTATCAATCAAACACTAAAAGATGGAAAATAATATTATTTTTCAGGTAAAAAATTATACCAATTAAACAGCTTAAATTTTTAATTTTCAAAAATTTATTTTTCCTACAATTCAATTCTTTGAAATTTATTTTCTTTCCACTCAAATTCCCCCTAAAAGGCCAATTAAGCAGGCTGTGTGATCGATCTTAGCAGCAATATATGTTCTATATATCATCCTCGCTCGGTACATTAATTAATTAATTCTTGTTTTGGTTGGTTTTGGGTGGGTATATATATGTATATGGGTGCCCCTTTTGGCATTGGAAAGAGCCGGCAATTGGACTCCACTGGAGAGCCCTCTGCACAGGTGAATTATACACGAACAAGAACAAGCTTGGTGTGCATGGCACGTGCACTGCTGCATGGTTGGCAAACTCATAAATCAGCAAGATAAGAGATGAGACCGAGAATGTGATTGGCAGACTAAGAGGCCTAAGGGCCTTCTCCTGTATCCACGCAGAATTTCTTAGTAAATGTAAGGCTATCTCCAACTAGATTCCCATTTTTACTCAGCCAAGTCAAATATAGCAATCCAATTGCAAATTGATGCTTCCAAGTTCCTAGTCATCACCAAAAATTTGGCGAAGCTTAAAACTAGCACTAGATGTGACAACCAAGCTATCTTTGCCATCTCTCCCCCACCACAACCCTCAAATCAGAGAAGAGAAATTACAGACACAGTAAGAGCAAATATGAAAAAGACAATCATAGAAGACAAATTTGCAAGCTCGATAAAAGATGAAATCTAGCCGATGACCACTAGATACAGCAACGACGATGGTGACCACAATGACGAGCAAAATGAGTGGTGACCAACGAAAGCTTGCATGTATGGCTTGCTATTCATCGTCTTGTTGTGTTTGTAATTTTGGAGAATTTATTTATTTATTTATATATTGGATGACTAATATTGTGTATTCGTGTATTTGCTTATTGATTTTTGTATTTAATTATTGATTTTGTATATGTGTGTATTTGATTATTGAGCTTGTGTATGTGTATATCTAATTATTTGATATATTTGATTATTAATTTTGTGTATGTGTGTATTTGATTATTTTATGTATTTAATTATTGATTTGTATATTTAATTATTAATTTTGTGTATGACAAAATGAATAGAATTAAAATTTATTAATAAATAAATAAAATAATGAATCAAATAGAAAAGTGAATAGATAGTGTAGTCCGAACACACATAATTTTTGTGTGTTCAGTTTTTGAGATAAAATCAAAATAGAGAGTGAATTTCTTATAATATAATAGAGATTGGAATAAGAATCCCCATTGAAGATAGCTTAAAGTTTCATGATGGAACATTATCATTTTTCTTTTAATAATTGAGGCAAAATTATTGTTTTAGGGAGCGTTTGTTAATCAAGATATGAGATGAAAAAATCAAGATACGGAATGAATCACAGATTTCTATCCTTTCAAACATGTTTGTCAAATTTATCTGACCATTCTTGAAAAAATCATTAATGACCTTTTATTTTGATTTTTCAAGATATGTTTTTCTCTCTCCCCCTCGAGATAAAGTAAATCTTGGTCTTTATAGATAAGAAAAAAAATAATATTTGTATCATTTAATACATTTTAAAAAATTTAACAAACAGCTTGATAAAAATCTTAGAATGCTTTCCAACTTTATCTTGACCACTCTATATCTTGGTCCCAAAACCATTTCGGGTTTATTTTGATACTCCCTTAACTTACTCATTTTAACAAACGCTACCTATATATATACCTATGAAAAATCTCAACAAATTTTATTGACGAAGTGTCTTGTGAAATTTTTGTTATTATTACTGTAGTTGTAGTAAATTTTTAATTTAATGGGAAACCGTAACACTGATGAGTTTTAAATACACACAGAAAGATAACAATTTTGCGTTTGGTTTGAATGTAGGGTACGTACTCGATTCAATTTGTTTTCTTTGTTGTCTCTTCAATCATGGGCCTTCATACCATTAGTGGACTTTGATGAGCCCATTATATTCCTTTTTGAACTTTGGCCCAGATTACTTCCGAATCATTTTGTTTTTGTTTCTATAAGAATTAATGTGTTAGTTTCTAATTTAAGCTTTCAAAATTTTATGATCATTTCCCATAAAAAAATAAAAGATAAAAATTGCCCATTTCCGTTTCCAAAATTGAAAAAAAAAATTAAAATTTTAAACTGAATCTGTAATTAGTCTCTCTCTCTCTTTTTTTTTTTAGATATAATTTTAATAGAATTATTTTAGATTAAACTACATACACTAATGTTGCCTAAACTTTGGTAAATTTTAATAAGTCTAAACGTCTTTCTTCCATTTTGAAAAATTATTGAACAACAAGATCAAATAATCATAAAATAAAAAAAAATCCATTTTCCTCCCTACTCTTTCCTTTCTCTTTTATCATTTCAAAATGAATTAAAAGGAAAGAAAAAATACCCATCACGAGTGGTTGTTGTTGCATCAATGGGTCAACCATAATATAATGATTGGAGTTCAATCAATCAAACCCACCAATAACTTAGGGTTTGATTGGTGGCCGACCAAAAAAAAAAAATACAAAAAAGAAGGCGAGAGAGAAAAGGGGAGAGTGATGGGAAGACAAATTGTGAGTTGAAACTAACTTTAGTCAACGAGATTAAATCCAACCATCAATAACATGAATCTGGCCTTGGTTAGGTTCCAACAAACAGAGAGAGAGAGCAACAAAGAGGGTTCCTCTTCCTTCCATATATAGAATCCAAACAAAAGTTTCTCTATGAAACGAAATGTAGGAGGGATAAAAGAAAATTGTCAAATAAGAGAGATGGAGGAGACTAAGGGCATTTGAATGTTTATTAAAAATTTTCAACAATAATTATCTAATAGTATGAGATGAAATGTATTAAACTGCCGAGTTTCTACAAAAATTTCAGCCCATGTAAAGTAATAGACCATGATAGACATCTATATTATATGATTTCATAATTTTATTGGATAAATTTTATAGATTTTATGTGAGTTTGACTAAATTTTATTCATCATCCTTTATTTTAAAAAATGACACTTGGTTTTTTTGTTGGTAAATAAAAAACAAGGAAAAATAATTATTTTACCCCATATTATGTTACACTCTTTCTTCTCTCTATCCTTCCTCAATTCTTGTCGATCATTGGTTGATGACTAGTTAACATGGAAATTTATGAGAGATGAATAGAGCTTTCAATTAAAGTTGTAAATGAGTTGAAATGCTCGTGATAAATAGTTAAGATCGTATTATAAATGAGTTGAACTTGAACTCTAATTTAGAGTTTGACTCATAAATGAACTGAACTTGAGTAAGACAAAACTCAATTCGATTCGTAGTTTGTGAGCAAAGCTTGTGTAATATTTTGTTATTTATCTTTGTATTTGTGATAAAGATGTTTATGTTTATTTAAACAATGTTATTGTATTTGTTATACATTTTGTTATGTAAAAATAAGTTTTAATATGGCTTTAATTTAAAAAAAAAAAAAAAAAAATCTAACCTGCCTGAGTTCAACTTGCCAAAAGTTTTGTTTATCATGTTAAATGAACTGGGTCTAGCTTGTTTAATATGATAAAAGAATTTCTTGCAATCCGACCACAATTTGAGCAAAGTTTAACTTGATTTGGCTTGATTTGAAATTGAATACCTAGATTAATCTCGAATGAACAAATACAATTGAACACCTAAATGGAACAAGCCTAGATTTGGACTCATCTTATATAAGACAAAGCCAGTACATATACATAGGTGGGTTCATCTCTGGAAGCAGAAGATGAGTTGAGAAGCAGATGGGTTTGTATTTGAAAACGAACCAAAAAATGACAACACATTTAAAGGTGAAGTCAACCTAAATAGATTCATTTTTTGAATATAAAACTAGGATTGATCTTCGAATCATTTTATAGTATCTTTATTAAAATCAACAGTAAAGTAATGTTTTATAATATCTAAAGAATGTAGATTACATTAAACCACTTATTATTTAAAAGTTACATCAAATTATTTTTGGTGTTAAATTTATATTACACAAGTAAATTTTTAAGATCTCCAACTCATATTTGATAAAAAAAAAAAAAAAAAAAACATTTGTCACCCTTATATTTTTAAAAATAGCATGCACATCCCTTCCCTTAAATAAAATAAAAATTAATTATTTTATTCTTATATTTAAACTATCTAATTATTTTCTCTTTTCATTATACATTTTTTTGTTTCTTTCTCATCTCTTTCTTTCCCACAATTGGCACGATACGAGTGTCAATGCCCATTCTACTTCCTCTCTTTTCTTACCTTTTTCTTTTTTGATAGAGGCTAAAGTTATTGTTGGTCATTATGAATCGATAATTTTTAAAAACTCTCATAATTTTATGTGTTTTGGTCGAAAGATCACCCATTTAATTGGAAGCAAAATGAACAAATAAGAAGGATGGGAAAGTGATACCAAGTGGCAACTATCATGTCCCTCTCCCTTTCATACTATATCTTTTTTCCTCTATACATCATACAAACATATGTATATGTATATATATGAGTCGTGCTATACAATCCAAAAGAAATTGACGCATGAATTTATTAAAAAATTATCGGACGGACTTCATCACAGATAAAATCCACCCACATTGTGTGGACTGATTTCATAAATCCGTTAGGCGGAGTTCAAAATACAAACACTTTGGGCGGATTTCAAAATATGATGAAATCCGCTCGGATTTTATTTAAACATGCGCGCGGTGTTTTTGAGGCGAGGCAGCAATTTTAAGACGGGGATATTTTTGACATCTGATATCTTTAATCATTTCATACATCAATTAATTTGAGCAAAGTAGAATAAACTTATATATATATATATATATTTATGTTGAAGGAATAGAATTGTTGATAATCTTTTTTTTTTATTTTTTTTGACACTAGGTTCTTTAATCAGACATTTGGTCTAGTTTGATTTGAAATCCAAATTTGAATTCCTCACTAACGATGGCACAGTTTCAATGACGACAAGGCCTATCCAGAAAGATGATGAAGAAGAAGAATGACAATTCCTTTCTTGTTTTTTATTTACATTGAAAAATAAGAGGAGGGGTTTTTAAGTATTTAAAAACTATTAATAGTAAATTCATGACCATAAAATTCAGGAAAAATATGTGTTAATTTTAAAAATACAAAAATAATAAGTATAATTTAAACAAATTTAAAATGTGGCCAGAAATTGAAATTTACACTATTTTATATTTATATTGGTAGATTCATCAAGGCCTATTTAATCAAAAAAAAAAATAAAAATCAACCTAATATGTTGTAATTCAGTAAGGGGTGGAATGTAATTTACTCTAATCTTATATATATGACGCGTTGACAATGCAACAAAGATAAAGGAATTCAATGGAATAGTATTTCATTTCTACATTATAATTTATTTATTGAGATAGTATTTGTTAATTAAGATATAGGGTGAAAAATGTAAAATATGAGAAGTAATTCAAACTTTTTATTTTTCCAACATATTTGTTAAATTTATTGGACAATCACTGAAAAAACCCTCACGTAACTTCTTATATGATTTTTTATAGATAAATTTATTTGATGTTTTCTAAATAAATTTATCTGAAATTTTACAAATAAGTATAAATTATCCATATGTCCCTTCTATAAAAGCCTTACATGTTCATCTTCCTCATTATAGTCGAATTATTTGATCTCATTTGCTTGCTCATCGATCTTCCCTTGCTCATTGATCTTTACCTCTTAGCCCATATGACAACACCTATTTAATGATCTTCCTTACCATTGAATTGTTTGACTACCATTGGTCTTCTTCGTCTATTGATCTTTTCCCTTCGCTTCACCGTTGGTCTCCTTCACCTGTTGATAGATCTTTTTCTTTTGTTTCATCATTGCTCTCTTTCGCTTGCTCACCAATCTCTTCCTTTTGCTTCACTATCCGGCGATTATTTGTATTTTCTCTTGACTTTTTTGCTTGCCATTGATCGTCTAGAATCTCCGCATTCTTTCGATCTTCCATCTCTCTTTCCCTTTCGATCTTATTTTTTAAATTATTTTATTTAATTTCACATTTTATTATCTAATATAAAAATATGTTTTGATAATTTTTAATTGTTTAAGTGAAATTATTATAATTCTATCAATAATTATTTTTACTTTTAAATCTTTTTAAAATCTATTTCTGAACATAGAAAACACTATTTTTAATTTTTATTTTTTGACAATTTACCTTAATCATAAAATCCTATTTTAATCATAAATTGTTTATTGATCTTAATATATAGTTTTGAATGAATTTGATAACAAGAATATTTTGAGAAAAAAAATTTATCTCGATACTTATCATATATAATAAATATATATAATTCTCAATAAATTTTTTTAAAAAATAAATAATTTAATAAAAAATTTAAAATTATTTTCAGTCTTGTTTTAGTTATTTTATATTTTAATTTAAAAAATATTTTAAACTTATTTTGATAGTCAAACCGCACGTAGCAGAATTCTCAAACGGCAAACTCTCCCGGTAAAACAAGACGCAGAGAGGGAGAGTCCGAATCCAATCACTGCTTGAAAAAAGCGAGAAAGGAGATGGCCACAGCGAAACCGGCCACGGAGCATGAAACAGGCAGGGAGAAAGCCGCTCCGGCCACCGAGAGAATCACGGCGGCTATGGCGGCCAGGAGGATCGCCTTGGAAGGGCCAAATTGTGCCATAGGCGAATCGTGGGTAGACGGAGAGACGAGGCTTTTCCACTTCGAGACACAAAGACGTCTCTCTTTGTGTCTCGAACACATTAGGGCTCCAGGTATTTATAGAGGAGGTTCCAGGAATCGCAGAGTGAGAGAAGCAGCTTGAGCGACGCCGTTTGAGATGAGTGGGCTGCGTGCAACGGCACCGGAAATGTCGTATTCACTAGCTGGCACTTTCGCTGTCAGGTTGGCTGTTGACCTTTCACGTGCTTATAATTTCTTGGCGGTTTGCCTTTCTTCAAAAGATGGCAATTTGTAAAATTAAGAAAGATGAAGGCTAACTATATATATTCATTTGTTGGCAATTCTTTGTATCAAAAGTCAATCTAATTTTTAAATAAAAAATTTCACGCGATGCACCTCAACCTGAGATTCGGGATAATTACAAAAATATCATTGATGATTGCCAAAATAGAAGAAGACGCTTATATAAGATTATAATTTCTAATTAATTATTGTTAAATATTTAAAATAATTAAAATATTCTTATATTTAAATATTTTTTTCTCAATTTTCATTTATAATTCTTTCTCTTTTCAAATTCTTCATTTGTTTCTTTTAGAGTACATTTGATTAGAGGGTGAAAAATGAGATAGAATTTCACTTCTTACCCCCATCTCTTAGGAATTTCAATTTCTTGATTTTAAGGAAAATCTCCACTTTTTGAACTAAAATAAAAATTGAATTTATTGAAAAAAAAAAAAAAGCTGTTTCAGAGAATTTGGGTGGAAAATGAATTCCACCTTCATTTTTCACCGCTATCAAACGCACCTTTACCTTAAATGATTAGCGACAATAGCATAAAATTTTTTTCTTTTTTCTTCACTCTCTTTCTCCATCTTATTTTTTTTCTTAGATTACAATAGATCTCTTTTTCTTATTATTTTTCTTCTTCTTTCTCTGTCTAGGTTTGACGAAACTTAGATGAATCTAAGTTCTAACAAATCAAAATAATTTGAATTTTGTTGAATTCAAACACGCTTGTATAAAATCTATCTAGATATCTCTATTTTTCTTTGTATTTTGAATTTGATAGAACTTAGATCTGAATTATATCAAATCATTTTTCTTTTTCTTATTCTTATTCCCTTTCGTTTCACTTTCTTAATGTATGGTACTAACAAAATTTAACATTTACTATAATCAACAATGTGAACTTATCAAAGATCCTTTTATGTTTCTTCTTTTGGCTAATACCCTTTATGATTTTTCTTATACTAAATTTTGATGTAGTTTATACTCTATAAAATTTTGTTTTTGTTTAAAATTCATTATTATATAAGATATAACCATGTTTATATTGAATGTCAATCAGTGAACCCACAACTTTCATCTTTAACTTACGTAGCCAGGTTAGAATATGCTCTTTTAACACTAAGCTATCAAAAATTAATCTCTTTGGAGGGATTCTTGTTACTCGGATATAACAATGAATTATTTTGAATGAAAACGTTGTCGTCAAACTGACTAAATCTACAAAAAATAAGAAAAATAATTAAAGGGCGTGGAAAAATTTCTGCGCAAATACTCTAATATTTAAGTCAGATATTGAGTATATTAAAAAAAAACTATATTAAAACTAATATCAGAAACATCGTACCTTTTCAGAAATGAGTGCCTTATTATTTATAGAGAAATATAAAGTAACTTAAAGTGTAAGAAAATTAGAATTCTTTATAGATAACGTTTATCTTGATTAATCCTAATTTGTCTGACATTAAGATTGTTATGATAGTGTTTATTTTTTATAAATGACGTTTATTTCAATATTTTAAAATTATTTTAAAATTAGAATTTTTTTATTAATAGCTAATTATTTTTTTTAAGCATTAAAGTTATTTAGTTTCCGTGTTTGCATGAGACTCCACGCATGAAAAATATGGATGAATTATTTATTGTGTAAAACAGAGTTTGCCATTACCCCAACTTCTCTGTCTTTTTGTTAGTTTTCAATTTCATTCCTAAATTACAAAGCAATGTTACGTGGTAAAAGGAGGAAGGAAGGGAGGGAGTGCAAAAGCACAAGTGAAGTGGGCAACTTTATTGAATGGAATCAACCATCTCTGTAACCTATACAATACAATACAACACAATACACCATCAAAAGAATCTCCAAAACCCATTCGTAAACAAAAGACACATATATTCTCCAATCTCCTTCTAACCCATCACAAATCACGCCTGTTTTCTTACCCCCCACCCACCCCGGCGACAGAAGAAAATTCTCCAAACACCTCAGTACAAGAAAAGAGCGACGAGAGAGAACAGCGCAGAAGAGAAAACCAACGCCCCGGCGCCCGCCAAGGAAACTCCGGCTCCGGTATCCATCGTCGGCGAAGGCGCGAGGGAGCCTTGTGCCAACGCCACCGGCGAACAGAACATCGCCATTACTGCCAGTGCAACGAGAACGTAACTGGCGGAAGATGCACCGAAATGAGCCATTGGTTATTAGTTCTGCTTCTGGAAGAGGAAGTGGAAGTGGAGGATGGATTGGAATTGGCCGGACTGGAATTCTGTTGGGGAGGAGTGATCGGGGAAGACTGAATTTATAAGGGGCTGTTTGGTGAGAGATTAAAATCAGCACTATGCTTTACTGTCACGGCTAATAAGCGGGACCACGAATAAAGAGGAAGAGGTGAACAGGTTGGCCTGGCGTCCCAATCATCGGGGTCCGTAAACGCCTAAACCTCACGTCTCACAATTGAATTGATGCTCGAAACATTCATTATTATAATATAATATAGTTGATAGTATATGTACTACAAACAGATGATATGACAGTGTTACATATGATCAAATATAATTGTCTTGAGATATACTATACTAATTATATTATTATTAAAGTATATCTGAATAAGATAATTTAATTATTATCTCATTTAAAATAACATAATTTGAAATAATTTTCTTTATCAAAAGGCGAGCTAAGCAATTTATGGTGCTTTCAGAGTACCGTACGTACGTGTTATATTTGCGGGTGAGATCAGGGAATGAAAGCTAAGCTAGCTGTGTTAGGCGTGACGTAAGAGCAATCAGGACCGTTCCGTTCCACCTCATCACATCAAATCAGTTTCCTAATTTGACATCAATGCGGCAGGAGTGAAAGGGGCAAGACCGTCTTTGTACGCAACCAAAACGGACATGATTGAGAAGAGTTCCGAGATGGGTGCGGAGTTACATCTCGGCTTTAATAATGTTTGAATTAGGTCTCAAACCAGCTGTTAACTTCACCTTAAATCTATTTTCTTGCTTCCAATTACTGAATTAATTAAACTTTGCAGCTTTCTTTCTATTACTAGTGTTTCAACAGTGCAATGCATGGGAGATATAATTATAATAAATTTAAAAATTAAATTTTAATTAATATTAAAAAATTTATATATTAATCTTAAAAATATAATATCTTAAATCTTAATTAATATTAAAAAATTCATACATTAGTCTTGCATTAAATTAAAGGTAGTGATTGATTAATTATTAAAATAAAATTATTTATTATATTAAATATTTATTTATAAATTATAAATATAAATATAAATTAAAACTCCTAAATGTGAGAAAGTATGAATTTTTCAATGCTAATTAAAAATTTACTTGAAATTTTTAATTTTTGATATTAAAATTTAATTTTTGCAATGATAACAAAACTTCAAAAATATGAATTTTAACTTATTTTTCTTTTATTATGTATTAATTTTTTTCTATAGTCTTGTAAATGTGATATATTAAATCTTAATTAATATTGAAAAATTCATACATTAATATTTATTTTTTAATCTTTGAAGAATTAATCAAAAATAATATTATAAATATTTTGGATTAATAATATTTATAAAGTAATATTTATTTTTAATTCATTGAGAAATTATATATCTATACATGACATAATTAATAATTTAAATTATCTATTCAAAATTTCTATTAATAATATTTATTTAATTTATAGTAAAAAAATTTAAAATACTTTATAGGATGTCTCCAATTGCTTTGGAATAATAACTACTAAGTGCAAATTATTTTTATTTTATACAAATAAATAATTTTCTATAACTTAATTAATAGTTTAAGTTGTCTATTCATATTCTTAAAAAATAATATTTATTTTGATTTATTGATGGATTAATTGATGAGAAGATTAATTGAGTTTAAAATTAAGTTATACATAAATATTATAAATAGTATTGGAAATCCATGCTTAATTTTTTACTTTAATTATTAATTATTACTATCTTTAATTTAATGTAAGTCTTAGAGATAAAAAATATTTTGGCCGGAGGGAAAAAAATGCTTGAAAAACTATTTAATAACTAAATATTTATATATAGATAATAATGTATTAAAAAATCCATACTTAAAAGTTAACTAACTAAATATTTAAACGGGTGGATAAATAATATACACATTATAAATGGTATTTAATAATTTTTTCAGCAAGTAAGCCGGAAAGACCATGAAAAATCAATATAAAAGTGATTTTCTGGCTACATTTTGTGCAATTTCTTGGTGTATATCAATTCATGTAGATTAAAAATTACCTACATACATATGTATATTCATCTATTTAATTGTGTCAACAACAAACTATTTACTAACTAAATATTTAATATACACATAATAATGCATTAAAAAATCCATGATTAGTATTGAAAAACTTATGTGTTGAAAAATTTATTATTAATTTTATAGTAATTATTAATTACTACTACTTTTAGTAATACTAATTTAATTATTATTAATGCAAGTTTCGAGAAAAAAAATTGTTTGTAGATTATCATACTTTTATAATAATAATAATATAAAGATAAAGATAATTTAATTATTATTAATACAAGTTTTGGTGGGAAAAATTCTTTTGTAGCCTATCTTACTTTATTATATGTATATTAAGGAGGCGTTTATTAAAATGAGCAAAATACGAGGTATCAAAATAAGATCGGAATGCATTCTGGATCAAAATATGGAATGATCAAAATAAGGCTGAAAAGCATTTCAAGATTTCTATCAGAGTGTTTGTTAAATTTTTTGGAATTCATTGATAATTGTATTTTTTCTTTTTATGTGTTTGTTAATGCATATGATAAGTACTAAGATGAGAGTTTTTTTTATATCAAAATATCCCTATTATTAAATTTATGATTTAAATATTATTTTATGATTAATATGAATTGTCAAAAAAATAAAAAAATAAAATTAAAAAAAATATTTTATTTTCTAAATTCATGTTCAAAATTAAATTTAAAAGGAGTTGAAAAGTAGACATAATTATTATTAGAATTACAATAATTCCACCTAGATAATTAAAAATGGCCAAAAATATTTTCATAATAGATAATAAAATATAAAATTAAATAAAATAATTTAAAAATTGGTGAAATGAATTATATTAGTTAATAAAATATATATATAGAGGGAGAAATTTAAATTTTAAAAATTATCAAAACATATAACAATTTAAAAATGTATTAAATAATATTAATTATAAGACTTAAATAAATAAGTTTTTTTAATAAATTTAAATCTTTAAAATGCATTAAATGGCATTAACTATCCTACAAGGGGTATATAAGTAATTGAGTCTTATCTTGAAAGAGTTAGATAAATTTATCTGATGAAGGAGATCTGATAAATTTATCTTGAAAATAGGAGATAAAAGGTCACGTGAGGTTTTTTCGAAAATAGTCAAATAAATTTAACAAATACATTGGAAATACCAAACATTCGAAATGCTTCTTATATCTAATATTTTCTCTCTCTTATCTTGATTAACAAACACCCCCTAACTAAATATTTAATATACACAAAATAATTCATTAAAAAACTCATAATTAGTATTGAAAAACTCATGTATTGAAAGATTAATTATTAATTTTACAATAATTAATACTTTTAGTAATTAATGCAAGTTTTGAGGGGGAAAAACTCTTTATCAAACTATCCTACTTTTATATATATAAAGATAAAGATATTTATAAGATTCACTTATTAATTTAATTAATTAATTATACTCAACTGATTGTTAGCTTCATTTGAAGTAGAACAAAAAAAAAAAAAAACCTTGATGACACATTCTAGTTGGAATAAAATTCCTTGTTAGCCACCTTTTCCTAGTTAAAATGGATGTTTCGTAAATTAGGTCCTACAAAAGCAATAGAATTTACGTGCCTTCTGCTTCTTGTTGTATCTTGAGCTTTAAGATTAGACATTTCAAAGTCAAATTTGGGAAATTTATTTCACATTAATAATATTCTGTACTTATGTACTCTAATCTATGAAAACGACTCAAGAGACATCGTTTTGGTATTTTCGAGATGTTTTTCATTTTGAAAACCTTGAAAACTTTCAAAAATATTTTCTGAGTCGTTTCTATAATTTCAAAAATATTTGAGAAGATGTTTCGTAAGAAAGCTAAGATATTTTAGGAGATGATTTTCAGATGACGTACGACGATTAGAAACATAATTTTTTATGTCTCTAACTAACAAATATATAATCCACATTTCTTCTTTCCTCGAGGCTTAGTCCTAAATCTAATTTCTCTAAAGTTTAAATCAAAGCTCGATTGAATCATCTCATGTCTAACTGTGATTGATTATCCTTTCATCGTCATTCCCCTTGTTGACCAGTTGCTCGGTGTGATTGCTCGCGAGGTCACCGTTTCCAACTTCAATTGCTTGGTTCCCTCTTGCCGTCGATTGCTTGGTGCTCAAGCCGTTATTGATTTAGTTGCTCAATGCGATTGCTCCCAAGGTCATCGTTTCCAACTTCAATTGTTCAGTTCCTTTTTGAGGTCGATTGCTCAGTGCTTGGTACTTCGTGTGGTTGTCAATTCACTTTTTCACAGCTTTAGTTGTATTATGTTTGATTTTTTTAATTTATTATTTATTTTTTATTACTAAGTCATGGATGAAACTTATGTTTATTGCTCATGTTTGTTTAAATGCATTGTGAACTTTATATTTATATTTGTTTGAATGCATTATAAAATGTATATTTATGTTTGTTTAAATACAATGAATTATAAAATTTATATTTATATTTGCTTGAATGCGTTATGGAAGGAATTTATATTTACTTTTAGATTGAATAATTATTTTTTATATTAAAAATTATATTTACAAAAAAATTCTTGTATTTTTTTATTTATACTTTTACCTTGCATTTTCGTTTCAGTGAATAAAATATTTAAGTTTTATTTAAATTAAAAATTATTCTTTATCTTCTAATTCTAACTCCTTGCGAGATAAAGTTCTTATTTATAAATTTTATTGTTTTCCAATCCCAAATTTAATCTCACTAACTGTTTCCGTCTATTCCTCCAAAAATTAAATTGCAATTTGACTTGTTCAAGTGCTGCACTTCTTCTTATTAAGTTTGAATTTTCCTTACAATTAAAGTTTTAAAAGATTTAATAAAAAGGCGGCGACAATCTTCAAAAAAGGGAATTAATTAGTGAGTTATGGGTGTTGTCTTCTTCAATTAATCCAATACCTGCGACTTCTTGCTCTCGTTAATTCGACATTGTTGTTGCTGCGCCTGTGAGAAATTATTTGAGATTTCTTTTGAGTTCTCCTTCCAGCAATTTTCTTCTTCAAGACAAGACAAGGTTGTTCATGTGTGGCTTCTTATCTTATCTTGAGTGCACAATTAAGGAGACGAGACCGTGACATAGCCAACAGTAGGGATGCCAAAAGTCCACACCCAATGGGGACATACAATCCGTGAACTGAATGGATATTGAAACCAAGTAGCAGCAGGAACCGGGAGTTTCAAGATATTTAGGGAAAGGGCGCTCGTCTCGTCATTGAAAACAATTTTGTAAATATGCCTCTTTCGTTAACAAATCACAGAGAAGATTCCACTACAATGCAAATTACATATATATGTTTCGCATGTTGCTTGGAATCCAATTAAGGAAGAGATTCACTTTGATTTGGGTTCAAAAAAAAAAATTATTTTTTGATAGGTATAATATACATTCTATACAATTAATTAAAGAATAATATATATAAAAATTATAAAGCATTCAAATTACAAACAGTCTGCATGTTTGAAGACAAACAAATTCCCAATACCTCGTTGATTTGAGGTTTAATTTTGTCAATTCGAATTGGGTTCTGAAGCTTTTACGTACCTCCGCCACAGGAGGCTGGTTCTGGGTCCAAAGCGGAGGCCAATTGGCGATGCCTGACTGGGATTCCATTGAATTTGTTCGACGGAAAACTCAAATAGGGGAAAAAGAAAAAAGGGGAGAAGTCTGTCAGACCACCGCGAGACCATCCCAGCCAGGCGAAGCTGGCCGAGAACGATCCTCTACAGCTCCGACGGCTATGACGCCGCTAGAACCGTTAATCACGCTCTGGTCTCGCGGTCATGGATCATCCACCAGACTTTGGTTCCTGTCTCCTTAGAACTCAAGGACACAGAGGTACGAGCCTATAGAACAGATCCTGTTCAAGTAAGGTCGTGCCCGTATCTCCTCTGCTCCAGTAATATATTCTACACTTTCTATGACTATTATTCCGATGTGGGACTAATACTTGTTAATAGAGCTAGAGACAATATTGTACACCGCGCGCCTAGACCCAAAAAAATATTATATTTTACCTAGCATGCATCTAGACCGAGTAATAAGTTTCAAATTTGTGAGATTCGGTCTAAGGTACAAATGTATCTGAAGCGAATCAGTCCTTATTAAATTTGTATCTTATCAGATTTAGATTGAATCTAGTTCAAAAACAGTGAGCATTCATAAGGTCAAATTTGGCATCCAGATTGTTGAGCATTCATAAGGTCAAATTTGAAGTACCAACACAAAAGGTGTTTTTGGAATTACAGATGAAAGGCCAAGGTGGCAACCACACTTTAGCTGCTCCAAATTACTATCGTTTTCGAGCTCATGTGCTTGGATGGCCAAAATGGCAACCTCTCTTATCGTTTTAGTTTGTGACAAGTTTGATTCTCCTGTTACATTTTGTCGTGTTATTTGATGTTATGGATATCGTTGATATGATCATCAGGCTTATCTCAACTATTGATTTGTCTCATACCCTACCTATTTATATCTTTCTGGTTCTCAAAATTTAAAAATCAATCGGGTTGTTTTTGTTTAAGGGTTTCCTCTCATTTTCTTTGTACGCATTCTTCTTCTTCATTTTCTCTAGTTCTTTATATATGTTTTTTGATCTGTTTGTAATCTTTGGGCATTTTTGTTAGAGGACTAATGAGTGTATAATGATAGTGTAAACACTTTTTCAATTAATGCAGTGAGCTCTTTTCGCCGAAACTTAACATGGATGTGACCCTATATTTTAGGGTGAATTACTATAAAATCTTACTATGCTTTTTTTGTTTTGTTTACTATTTTTGTGTATGCGTGTATGTGTGTATGTGTGCTTCCAACCTTCAAATATTTATTTCAGATTCATTTGGTTCTAAGTGTTAGAGATAACCGAGCCTATTGCACGTCCCAACACAGATATAATACATATTATTCATACTACATGTTTTGCAAGTAGTTTATTTGTCATTTTTTTTTTATATATAGGAGATATATCCACATCAACTTAATATGAATAACAGCTACAACTGCGTAAGCAAACCAAAAGTTGGAGAACAAACTTCTATCCTTATAATCGGCAAAATATAATTCACCACCAACAAGTTCATTTTCCTACAATCCATGGAATCAAAAAAAAAATTCATCACAACCAAATTTGTCTCACATGCCAAAGACTGGGCCAGCTGGGGATATGAAGCATTAAATTTAGCCAAGAGTGGATTAAATATTCAGCCATATGCTATATATATATATATTATTTTTATTTATTTATTTATTTATTTATTTATTTTTTTTTTGGGGGGGGGGGGGGGGGGGGGGGGGGCGTTGTCTTTGGTTTTTACTATATTGGCTAGTATTTAAAACTAGAAATTTTGTACAAATTATCCAGATGATCCAGCAATAATTGACTTGACATGCCATGCCATAGAAGCCAGAGAGATTTATTCAGCCCAGAGTGATTGCGGATGTTTAATCAAAATGTTCTTATGTTAATGCTTATTCTTTGCATCTTCTAATTCCAATCAAATCACCTCTCAAAGGGAACGCAATCTATAAATTAAACCAATTTTGAGAATAAATAGGAAAAGAAAGAGTACTCCACCTCAAATTGCTAAAAGCCTCAGCTTCCTTCAACATATTTTTGGGCAGTGATGAGACCCTTGGTCAGCCAAATTGCTGTTTCCCTGGATGAGACAGCTTCTTCCCCAAACGGTTTAAGAATGCCAGCAAGCTCTTCAAGCTTGTCCTGCTTAAGCAACCGTGCACAAAGCTCGAGCAGAGACTCCAGGGCATCAGCTCGTTGCTGGCTCGGATTGCCCCACTCCCTCTTGCTATCACTGTTCCCACCCACTGCAGCTAGTGTACTCAGCAATGAAATGTTACTTGATGCCTGATTTAACACTTGCAAGGCATATTTCTCAATCTGCATGGAGTTACCAGCATTTGCGGTCTTTATCACTGCGTCTTTTTTGGAAGGAACTGTATCATCACTTCCAGATGATGCATATTCTACAGTTATGCCTTCTGTGTATGATTCAGGTTTGTTCAGTTTGAGCAAACAACTTTTATCAGTTTCTTCATGTTCTTGTCTTGCTTTATCTGTAGCTGGAGATGAATTTTTATGATCAGCGGAGCCCCCTTTAGCACCCACTCTCTGCATTATAGTGTCCCCATTAACTTGTTGAGTACTAAAGATCTGATGGTCCTTTACATTCTCTCCCAGAGTGGCATTTCCACACTCTTCAAGTTCGACCTGATAATTCAATGTGCTGCTGGTACTGGTACTTTGGGTACTGGTGCTTTCTGTTAGTGTGAGCAAGTTAAAGGACACTTGCTTAGCTTCATTGCTAGCTGTTAAGTCACGAGTGGAGCCCCTGGCTTTTACATCCTCGCTACCATTCAATCCATCTTCAGGGTAGCGGGTAGGATCAACTCTCTTGGTTTCAAGGTTATATTCTGCCTTGGCAGTGATGTCTGGCTGGTCATTGTTTGATGAACTCAACTGCTGCTTATCTGAATTTTCCTTCCGTGATGACATTTTTACTGCTTCTCCATTGTCTTTGCCACCACTTGATCTGCTAGATGATAATTTTCTTGTTTTGTCTTTAGTGTTTTTTGCAGGCTTCACTGGAAGAAAGATGGAGGAAGGGTTGCGGCAGCGCAGGAGGTATGGCTGCAAATGTGGATGTCCTAAGAGGTCTGCAGCCTGACATTCAAGGACATGCAACAATCAGAGGATGAAAATGTCTGCGGCTTGGACATATAAAATCTACTGCATCAACTTACAGTTGGTCTGTGTTCAGGACTCTTCCTTAGCATGCTTTTAATAATCTGTTTCCTATATTATTGAATCCACCCAATGTAAGTTCAGAGACATATACTGATGTTAGGAAAAAGTTTTGGTAATCAATGACAGGATCTGAAGAGTGCACTTACAGTGTGGATGAGTATAGAATTGGGAGCGGAGAAATGGAGGATCTGTTTATCTTGTTTATAAGTCCAGCCATGTCCTGGTAATCAATACATAATTGAGCATATGGCATATGCAGATCTTCATTTTTGCATACAGTAATTAATCAATACATAATTGAACTGAAGCTTGATCTTACAGGAGCCCTGAAAGCCGGTTGATGTGCAGCAATCTCAAACATACAGCAACCTGGAATTATGAAGATGATGTTATTCTAGGCAAGACCTGCCACAATAAATTGTTGGGAAGCAAGCCCTTATAGGTTTGGGGATTTCTCACCAAGTGACCATATGTCAGATTTGTAGCCATAAGGAATATCTGCTAGGAGCTCCGGACACATGTAGTTGGGGGTTCCAACAACCTACCATATACATGTAATGAAGTCGTCAAATAAGTTAGATGGAAAAACCTGAACTAGGAATGTAATTTCAAGTTTTCAACATAACAATACTAAATACTTCATAGAGTTGAGCAATAGAAATTAGAAGTGGGGAAAGAAACAAAAATAAAGCAAAAGAAGAACAACGTGACCACAGGAGCGACAATAAAACCTGGAGATGATAGTGCTCAACTGGGAAGTCTCATAAGCTTAACAAGGCGTCTATACTACTTTTTGGAGATAGTAACTAACAAATACTAGCAAAAGTACATATAGTTAATGAGCAACCACATATATATTGACTACTTGAAAATATGTATACTGACTATTTTAAGTGAAGTGACATTTTACCGATGAAGCAAGGTCCTCTGTGCCGAGCAATTTTGCCAGTCCAAAGTCGCCTAAACAGCCAGAATAATAACAGAATTGCTTAGAAGGAAGTGGAAGCCAAACTGGTAAGTGGAAAAAAAAAACTGCTATTTTTGACTTCTTACCGAGGCGGATGTCATTTTCCTTTGTGAGGAATATGTTGGAACACTGTAATTAGATGAGTTTGAATTATAATTTGGCATGATAAAAAAAAACAGTTTCAATTTTGCAGCAAGGATGATGAACATTGATAATACCTTCAGGTCCCTGTGAAGGACACGGTTGGAGTGCAGATAGTCCAAGGCTAGTAACAGCTGTGTCACCCATTTGCATAGTTTCTAGGACAAAGCAGATAAAGCAAGTACAAATTACCAGGCCAGTGATACTACAAATATGACTCTAATAACATGCTCTTGTTTGTTATACCTCCTCTGAGAAAACTGCTCCCCTTGCCTTCCGTATAATCTCTGCCCTGATTTTCCAAGAAAGGTAAAAATTTTCCTTCATTCAGTAGCTTCCAAGGGGTGTTAGAGGCAAATATGCATATGTTAAAATTGACAACTCAATGACAGCGTTTGTACATTTTTTTATTGTTTGATTGATACAAACCAACAAGCAAAACAAACGAGGAAGTACCAAAGTTTCTTCCAGAACACATAAATGCATTCTAATATAAAACCTATGAAATTTGAAGAAAAATTGCCTCTCTCTCGTACTACATTGCAAAATCAATTCACTTACATGTCACCTCCCTCACAGTAGGCAGTCACAATGCACACGCAGCACGCCTATAAAATGTAAGACATTATTAAAGGCATGGGATCAGTTGAATGCAGTAATCTTCAGTACAATCTTTATTGTGGGTAATTGCTGCTAAATCTCATACATCTATACATGGAGAACTATCAATTTTACCTTCTCAACCCAAGCATCTTTGTACTCCACGATGTACGGGTGATTTAGATTGGCCATCAAGTTCATCTACAATAGATAACAAATTTGAGAAAGTATTCAGATCATGTCTTATGTCAGGTGTCTAAACCCATTGGATTCATACAAGGGAGGTGGTCCACTATTGAGGTTTCCTTCTTAGTTGATTAAAACATCTAGAGATTTTGAGTCTTCAGAACTGCTATATTTATTTATTTGTTGTAGTATTATAGTGAAAAGGAGAAGGGTAGTTATGTCGTTGATTTTATGAAAAGAAGAAATTCATGTAATTAACCCTTCCTAGAGCAAGACTTGAACACGTGCATAAATATACAGGCGAAATAAATATGCCAAGGTGGAATTACACACATTCACAAAGGATATTCGTGGATCTGATACAAGGCTATTAAGTTGCCTGCAGTGAAATTAATTTTAGAAATGTGGATACAATTTCTTTGCCAAAAACAGAAAAGCAAGGGAGGTAGAAAATATGAAAATATTGCCTTTAATGAAATTCAGCAATACTTTGATTAGTAGTGGAAGTATACAGAGATTACCTCCTGATGTGCTGTGCGCTTGAACTTCTCTGTTTGCTTAGCCAAACGAATCTTCTTTAGAACATACCTGTTGTCACCAAAAGAACAAAGAACAGAGAAAGAGACTAACTCAGTCTTCTTCTTTTCGTTTTCTTTTTCCCTTGAATTTAATTGTAATGCAAGTTTTCAACAGAGGGCGAGAACTAAGCGCCATTCTTCTCAAATTTGAATTCTTCTATACAGAAGTTCAAAGACTTCACGGCATAATGCTCGCACGCAGAGATAAGAACCATAAAATGGCACACTTACCTTTTGTTTTCAGCCTTGTGGAGAACCAGAAAAGCAGCTCCGAAAGCTCCTCTGCCAATATGCTCTATTACTTCGTAGTCTTCTATCTTCGACCTCGTATCTCCATTCTCCACCTCCATTGAAGATCACGCATGCACTTTTCTGCCCAGCAGCATTTAATGACTTAATGAAGGTTTGATTCTTTCTATTATTGAAGCTGAAATCGCTTTTAAAGGCTACATCAGTTGGAGTAAAGCTACAGTCAAGAATCATATGAGAGAGAGAGAGAGAGAGAGAGAGAGAGAGAGAGAGAGGTGGATAGGCACAGTCAAGTAAAATTACTGGATGGAAAAGTTGATTACTCCTGTGGATAAGTGGAAAACCACAATTAAAGCAACGCAGCGCAAATACAGTAATGGAAAAGGTGCGTTTGATTACCTACCAACCAATCAGAAAAAAATGTGAGACAAAGAGGAAAGGGAAAGACAAACTCAAGTAAAGGAACGTTGCGCTTGTATTATAATAATGGAGTCCAACATTTATAGAGAGATGAAGAACGACAGACATGGAAGGGCAGAGAGACGGAAAGGCCTTTTGCTTGCATTTTCAGATTCAAGGTGCTTCATCGGTTCGCCCATTCACACCATTGTAATTAATTTTCCTAGCATTTAGTAGGTGCGCTGTCAGCATCCTCACCTGAAAGTTTTTAATTAGCGGAAAATGTACAGTTGCTGCCACCTCGAAGTCGATGCCATTTGTAGCTTCGATTTCGAGATCCATCCGTATCCACACAGGCGAGGAAATCCTTTTGATATTGTTTATGTGCTTAATAATCATCGCTTTCAGCTGTGGATGCCAATCTAATCAGCATTTCTCATCAAATTCACAAAATTCCTTCTAATCATATATATGTGCGCCAACTACCAATACCAAGTCAAACGCGATCCATCCACATGCGTTTCCATAATTGTATTCCTGTAATGGTGCCTGAATCTGTGGCAAAGTTGATTTTAACCAAGGGTTTAATCATTATTATGTATCCGATGATGCTTATTGCTTCTTCTTCTTCTTCTTCTTCTTCTTAACATCGAACCCTGATATATACCATTAAAAGCAAAACTGATATCAGAAACCGCAGTTCTTTTGGACGGCTTTCTTGCAGCTGCTTCAAATTCTTCGTCAGTGGACAGATGTCAGTTTGCTCATAAATTGTTGTTGGTTTGTATAGTTAGAAGTTTGTTGTGTCAGGTATGACTACTAACTACATTAGCTATTGTAACAGTAGAGTACAACCCTTATCTCAATGACGTAAAAGACCTTCAATAGTTTACCCTTGCCAATCATCTTCAAGTGGTGCACATCCTGATTAATGCAGGTATAAATAAAGAAATTGAGATACAAATAAGTCTTCCTAGTTAAGGCACTCATTTGAACTGAGATACATAAAAGACATTCTCAAGCACTATATGAGGATTAAGCTTTCCTGCCCCAATGAAAAACACAGGAACCTGACTATGATCAGGTAGTGTAACAAAGGCATTCTGAATAGGTCTAATTTGGTCAAATGAGGACTCATTGAAACATATATGACTCGTGGCACCTCAATCAACAATCTAATACCTATGATAACTAAGTACTGGACTAATGGAAACAGAGAAGCAAGTACCTGATGCCTGCTCAGGAGAAGCATCAGTCTCTGTGCTTGTCTTAACAGTAGAGAGATGCGAATTCAATATACTCATCAAATGTTGATATTGAGCAAGATTCAATGTCTACACAAAACTTCCAATATTTTCATGATTCTTGGACTGATTAGGAGCAAATTCTGACTCACAATGGCAAAATTCATTTGATTAGATGAGTTATTCCTCTGTTTAGATTTGTATCCCAGAGAATAATCTTGAAATTTATAGCACTTATCAATAGTACGTCCATTATATCTGCACTGTGTGCAAATAAGTCATTCTTTCTTCTGAATTTTACCATTACTAGACTTGCATCATGCTTAACAGAGAACACTAGAGAATCATTTCCATCAGCAGAGCAATTAACATTTCTCCAATTCTCTTCTTAGGGGGCGTTTGTTAAAATGAGCAACATAAGAGGCATCAAGATAAGGTTGGAATACATTCTAAATCAAGATATGAAATGATCAAGATAAGATTGGAAAGTATTCCAAGATTTTTATCAAGATGTTTGTTAAATTTTATAAAATGCACTAGAGGACACAAATATCTTTTTTTCTTATCTATAAAGACCAAAATATGCTTATCTTGAGAAGGGGAGATAAGCATATCTTGAAAGATTAAGATAAGGGGTCATTAATGATGTTTCCAAGAATTTTCAGATAAACTTAACAAACATGTTGGAAAGGATAAAAGTCTGGGATGCATCCCATGTCTTGGCTTTTTCACCCCATATCTTGATTAACAAACGCCCATTTAAGAAATACGAGCAAAAACTTTATTAATGGGAGGAATTTGGATACATAAAAAGCAACTAACCTCTAACTTACGCGAATGAGTCATGTAATCCAATCAGGAAAGACATGGCATATTCCGTTTGATAGTGATTTGCAAGAACTTCAGTACATCCATAAGAACACTTTCCACAAGAACATGGATGCCTATAATTGCTAAGTTCCTCCCAAATAGTTTTAAGTTTAGTGAAATAGGCATTTACATTTATCACCTGCCGGCCAGCAAATGGATCCATTGATGAGGCCTAACTTGTTCTTTATCGACAACACAATCATCATAGCGCCACTTCACAAGGTATAATTATCTCATGTCAGTGGCTGAGAAATTAGGAGAAGGCCGAGACTATCGGAATGATGAAGGAAATACGGACTGAAACCATCATCAATGTCGGAATTGCTCATCAACGAAGAGGATGAATCTGCATGTGATGGAACTACAGTCGCCATGGAAACAATATGGACAAACAATAAGTCTGAAAGATCGCAAAGAATACAGACTGATGAACAAGGAAAACGGAAGTCGCCGTGATCGACGGAGAAGAACGACAAAGAGGAAGCAGACTATCTCTCTGATACCATATTAGAAGAGAATGCTCAAATCTTATTCATTCTCCAAATGAGCTGCAAGCAGCTTTAAATAATACACCAATACAGAGAAACTAACTAACCGTACATAACAAACTTCTAAGGGGGCGTTTGTTAAAATGACCAAGATAAAGTGATATCAAGATAAGATTGGAATGCTTTCCGAACCAAGATATGGAATGGTCAAGATAAGGCCGGGAAGCATTCCAAAATTTCTATCAGACTGTTTGTTAAATTTTTTAAAATTTACTGGTAACTGTATTTTTTCTTTCTATGTGTTTGTTAATACATATGATAAGCACCAAGATAAGGATTTTTTACCAAAATATCCCTATTACCAAATTCATTCAAAATTATTTGTTAACATCAACAAGTAGTTATTTCAAAAATAAATATCATGCTCTCTTATAATAATATGACAAAATCAGCCATAGACAAATAAAATAGAAATATAAATAAAATTTTATATTAAAAATTTAATGTTTAACAATAAATCAAAATAGTCATTATATGCCTCTACCAAACAATTATTATTACCAAACAATTAGTTAATCATATCAAAACCGAATAGCCATTACATGTCTGTACCAAATAGTTAATATCCCAACCTATTGCAAATAACTAAGGACATAGCTAATTACATCAAAATCAAAATAGCTATTACGTGTCTTTACCAAACAGTTAATATCCCAATACTATTGTAAATAACTAAGGACATAGTTAATCATATCAATCCTCCAGCAGGAGCAATAATGCAGAAATGATCAAGTAATTCTGGCTTTCTTCCAATTTCACTGGCAACCATGAACCTCTCATTTATGTTTGCAAATGGGACAGCATCCAGAAATTTGGCTAATTCTTCCCTTTGTAATGATCTCTTTCCTAATTTGTCACCAATTGAGCACAAACTTTTCTCCATTGTCTCTGACAGCTTGTTAATAGAATCACTAACAATTGAAAGCTCATTTGAAGAGTTATCTGCTCTCATCCTCCTCTTCTTCTTACTCCCACTCTTGCTAGAATTAGGGATAGTCTCAGTTGATGCAGCTTCCTCTCCTTGCTCCTCCAAATTGTTAACCTCGTCCTCCCTTGGTTGTTGTTCTTGATGATTGTTCAAGTCTTGGAGTATTTCAGCAGGTGACTGGGCATACTCCCCGGTGGCTCTATCTTTTCCCCAAATTTCCACCCAATCATCATAGTATGGCATGGATTTATCTCTCACATACTTTACATATTTGTCTTTCTGCAAATTTAAAATTAAATATTTGTCATCAATATGAAATTTTTTTCTAAATCAAATAAATAATAATAAAATTAGTAAAATAAAATTCAATAAATTAATCATTACCTTTTCAAACTCGGCCCATACCTCCTCACTGTCACACTCAATCATCTTTAGTCTATCATTCCAACCAAATCCAGTGTTATTCATCAAAGTTTGAAGACAATTGTAAAACCTCTTCCAAGTATCCATCTTTGAAGTGATATGCGGTACAGCTTTCAAATCTGTATTGGGGAAAATGGCCTTTAGCCTAACTTGTAGTTCAGCCAAGTAACCACCTTTCCACTGGTTATCTTGCTTGAACTTAGGATCCTGACTTAACTCCTTTAACAAATTTAACAGAGCCCGTTCTTCATTTATCCTCCACGACCTCCTAGACCTACTGCCTTCTCCACCATCATCAGTATGAGAAGAACCTCTAGATTTTCTTACATTTTTTCCTTTAGAATTCGTTGAGTTATCTATGCTTTCCATCTCTGTTTAAAACAATGATTAAAGAAACGCTTATAAATTTTATAGTTAAAAAATGCAGAAAGATATAAACAAATAAATTATATCACAAATAAGTCAAAATTTCAAATTTGACAAACATAAAATTATAAGAAGAACAATGAGTTTTTTTTAGTACATGCATAATTTAATTCTACAATTCGCAAATAAAAAAACTTACACAAAAAATTCAATTCTATAATTCATTACAAAACACTCCATATTTGCATGGTACACATAAAAAAAAAATTGTTCAATTCTGCATGTCACACAATACATAATTCATTAAACAACGAAAAAATTACTCAATTCTGCCTAATTGTGTACTCATTCCACATTTCCTGGGCTTTATGCAACCGCCATGCTGTCCACTCTGTGGTTGGTTCAACAACATTTACACTATCATCAATGTCAGTACTCAACTCATTATAGATATCTTCTGCATATTCATCAACTAATGTTCCCATCTCCTTATAAATGAAATTTTGTAAAATACAGCAAACAATAATAATTTTGTTCACTGTTTCGGTAGAGTAGTAAGATCCATAGCCTAATATTTTCCAACGATTCTTTAAACTACCAAAAGCTCTCTCAACTACACTGCGTGCTTGGGAATGTCTCCAATTGAAGTACTCCTCATGATTTGAAGGAGGAGGATGTCCACTTCCGAAGGTTCCTAAGTGATATCGGTGGCCCTTAAATGGTGACAAAAAACCAGGTCTGTTTGTATAGCCAGAATCAACTAAATAATATTTTCCTGTAAATGTTAAAAAAATTAATTAATTAGTTAAATATCTAATAACTTACAAAATTTGAAGATAAGTTTTTACGTAATTTACCAGTTGGAACTTTGAAGCCATTTGGTTTTGTTATTGCATCTCTCAAAACCCTACTGTCAGCTGCTGAACCTTCCTATCCTGGGTAAACGTACACAAATCTGCCAAATCTATCAACTACTCCAAGCACATTGGTGGAAATTTTGCCTTTTCTATTTCTGTAACGAGTCTTTTTATCTTCAGACACTATTACTTTAATATGTGTGCCATCTAGTGCACCTAAACAACCCTATACGAAATGAAAATGTTTTAACGTTAATATATAATTAATGTGTAATTTCGAAGCTAATTCAAAATTACTATAAATGATTACCTCAAAAAACTTCCAAGGCATTTCCAAGCAGTTTGTTGATACTGGTTCAGGATCCACAATCATCATTGGGTAGAGTTTTAAGATAGCAGACAAAACTTTATGAAAAACCTTACTAATGGTTTGCCCTGATCTAGTCCAATCAGTGCTTTGGCATCTATTTTTCATACAATGCGCACAAATATTGAGAAAAACAGCCACCATCTCTTCTATTGTGACGAACCTAGTTTTTTTTAATCCAACATGCCTCAACAAATTACATAATAAACCAAAAGCTCTCATATCCATTCTTATAGTGCATATTGCTGATGTGTCATTGTGGAGCAACTTGTTAAGTTGTTCCATCTGTGACTTCATTCTAATGTAAATTAGATCCCTACTAGGATTTCCTACTTTACAGGAGGTAGGTTCATCCAAGCTAAATTCTGATACTTTCGCAACAGCTATAACAACACTTGCTATAGATCTAAGCAGCCAACATATTATAATTATCAACCATAACAATCCCTCAGGATCATCATCAATGTCCCAAGAGTCCTCGTCCCATTCAATATCAAACTCCTCAAGATCCATATTATCCATTACAACTACAAATGAAAAAAAAAAAAAGAGTTAATAAGAACTTTTGGCCAAAGAACATTATTTTTCAACACATAAATGATTATTCTTGAACAATCAAATACTAAAAAAGAGGTCACATTATGGATTGGAAATGTTATATAAAAATTAAATGGTATATTGTTTGTTTTTGCAAAATGTATATATCCTATGTGATGTTAAAAAATTATACCCTATTTTTTAACTTTTTAGTGTAGCAGCTAGAAAAATGCTTTAGAAATGTACAACCTCAATTTTTAGATTCTTTTGTATTGGTTATTTTAGTATGCATGTTTGTCATGTTCATTTGAGATAGATAATATCATAGATGTGGACTCTTTGTAATCACTATTTCTATTATGAAGAAACTTTCACTGGAAGGGTTAATTGACATAATCCACAATTATTAGTGAAGGAAAAAAATGCAAGAACAATTAATATGGGAACATGTCAAAGTGCTATGATGAATGCTAAAATCAGCAAAAACAGTAAAGTGCATGAATAAAAAAAAAAAAATCACAAAGAATAACCACACACAACTCTTGACACAATAACTTATGATAGATTGCTTAATATAAAATTATCTAAATGTGGAATGGTTTTCAATAAAAAATTTTACTTGCTCATTTTATAGTAAAATAAAAGTATTTTATAACAAAATATAAAATAACTTAGATAGAAAAATTTCATAGAATATAATTATATAAATAAGTTACTAATGATGCATAGGGTTGAGAAACAACAAAGACACTCAAATGGAAAATTTACAGAAATGTAGAAATATTCTATTCACTGTCTCCTCCAGAGGAAACGAAGCCACATTGAACATAATATAAAAATATTTTATTCACTGTAGGAAAATTTACAGAAATGTAGAAGAAGATAATACACACATATTATATTCACTGTCTCCTCCACAGGAAACGAAGCCACATTGAACATAATATAAAAATATTCTATTCACTGTAGGAAAATTTACAGAAATGTAGAAGAAGATAATACACACACGCACACATAAAGGATTTTAGAAATAACACACACATACACATATACATACAAGATTCTAGAAATGTAGAAGAAGCCACAATGAACAGATCAAAAGATTTACATATACAAAAAATATCAGAAGAAGATATACAGAAATATAGAAGAAGATATACAAAAAATGCGAGAAAAAGAAGATTTACAAATTTTTTTACAGAAAATAGAAAAGAATAAGATTTACAGAAATAGAGAAGATTGTGGGGGGAGGCGAAGATTACCAGCTGTGATGAAAATAAGATTTACAGAAAATGAAAGGAAGATGAACAGTCTCCCTCTGTTAATTCTGTGGAAGTGTGAAGATGAATAATAAACAGCAATTAAAAATAAAAGAGAAGAATATGAATGTGAAGGACGACGTTTCAATGTGAGGTTTTATAGAAGGATATGTGTGTAATTTACCTTTATCTGTAAAATGTTAGATAAATTTATCTGACCTCCCTCATCAGATAAATTTATCTGACAAAAGTAAGATAAGAGGTCACGTGAGCCCCTTTCCAGAAAAACCCAGATAAGTTTAACAAACACGCTGAAAAAAATAAACATCCGAAATGCTTCCCATATCTGACCTTATCCCCCCATATCTTGGTTAACAAACACCCTTTAACTGTACAAACTAACAACAATTAATGAGCTAACTAACATCAGTTAGCCTCCTTCAAGCCGTACGTGTTTGCCGAGAAGAAGGAACCGTACATTGTAATTACGGTTAACTCTGGCGAGGAGAGGGAAGCAGCAACAGTTTTCACATTTACAGAACTGAAACTGATTTAATTAGTAGAAGTGATACAATTTGGGATTCCAGAAGCTTACAGATAGATTGCATATTAAGTTGAATAGAGAACAAAAGGATGGAAGGAGAAGCACTATAATATAAAAAGATTATGCATTAAACAGTTCGCATCTTTCATTCCATTACTCTTACTTCTTTCTCTATTCAAAGAAATTAATAAATCAAAATTAGCAAATAATATTTAACTTTTTTTTTTTAAAAAAATGTTACAACTATATATGTTGTTTAGGAGATGTGGATTTGAATAAGAGGTGACATTGTTTGTTTGTGCCATTTGTTTGGCTATTCCCATGTCTGTGACTCCTTCTTAACATGGCATTTGAGCTACAAGTGTTCATTTCAGCCCAAAAGGGAGAGGTTGGATGCAAGGTTGAGGCGATCAGGCGACAGGCTTAAGGCAACTGAACGGACTTTGGTGGTTTGAACGGCGAGGGGTGGTCGACACCTACAAGTACTTCGACGCTCAAGTGAGAATGAGAATTGGTCGTATATTAGTAAGGGCAGAGAAGAACATACATTGACTCTTGATAAAGCTAATTTATATAGAAAGATGAGAGGTCCTTCTGCATGTATATTTGCATTGAACGTTGCAGTGTGATAGGACTAGATATTTGGCGTCGACGGGGCTCTCTGACAGTGGCATAGTGCTAACAAGACATTCATTAAATATGGATGAGATCTGCCATTAATGAGGATGTGATCTTAAGTGGGCGCGGGAATATCCAGCATACAATGATAATGATGGCTGTTGCAAACTGGGGTAAGACCAAAATGGAGTCGATATTGGGCCATGGGCCTTTTAAATTGACCCAGATTTGGGGTACTACGGTCCAAGAAGAAACTTAAAACTTAAGTCAAATAGCACACTTATTCTTAACTCAACTCATCTACTAACAAATAATTTTTTTCAAAGTGTTTTAATGGTGAAGCCTATATAAGAAGAGTATTATAGTTCAAGAATAAAAATAATTTTAATTTTTAAAAATATTAAAAATTAACTACTATCGATCTTACTATTTATTTAGCTATGTACTCTTATAAATAATAATAATAATAATAATAATAATAATAATAATAATAATAATAATAAATAACTCGAACTTTAATAATGGATAAATAATTGGATTAAGAGCTTACATCATTAACTCTTTAATCTAGGAGAATAAAGTGTCCTACAAACGAGGTTAATTAAATTTTAATTCAACAAAATAATCGTCACTTTCTTTTTAAATCTGCCAAGGAAGCCTTACAAGCCCCCAGCAAAATCTTTGCCCTAGCTAGTGTTGTGAATCGATACACAAACCTTAGGGTATTTCCAAATATGTTTCAATCACAGATTCACGATGAGCAGAAGATAGGAAGCCTAACAATCATTCATGCATAAATGGCTGCACTCTCACCCTGCAATTAAAACACAATAAAAACAAATCATAATAAAACTTTTATATATTTTTTATTTTAGTGAGAGGTTTATACTCGCCAGTGTACGAGTGCAGTTGTAGTCCAAATTTATATTTATATTTTCTGGATGAATCCAGGTCGTCCACTGAGAGATTTATTTATGGCAAAAGAAAAAGAATGTCACACACACGCACACGCATTTGGACAAATTGACAACAAGATTTTTTATGGTTTTATTTTTAGACAACAGATACTAGAAAATAAAGTAAGGCAAAAATTGAAATAAACATTAAACGTAAAAATATGAATTTGGATAGTGCTTGAGTTAAGACAATTTCAGTACCAACCCGTTGATTCCCAAATTTTAGCATAAAAAATTAGCAACATTAATTTAATTTCAGATATGAGGGTTTGTTATTAAATGCAATTAGAGATGATGATAGTTCTAGATTAAACAATCCCCATACATGATATGCGAGATTCTAATTTAAGCAACCACCATAAATCCAATTGCAATTAATACACAAAACAACTAAATTAATCATCTGGGTTTAGGTATGATAGCGTTTCCAGTTCTAGTAACTCTCATACATGGCATGAAAGCTCTAAGTTAGGCTTACGCTCCAATCCAAACCTAGTGATTTTTTAATAATTAATACACACTCATACTGAAATTTAAATTAATGTTACTTATTTAAAGCGCAGCTTTCTTTGGGAATCATTGGCGTTGGACACTGTCCTTGCCTTAACCCAAGATTAGATTTAACTACTCATTTTTATTTGAAAGTTAATTGACAGAAATTTAAATGACATAATTTAAATAACAGAATTTAAATGACAAGAAATTTAAAAGCATAAACTAACCGGCCATTTAGGCGGTGGATAATTAAATGACAAGAATTAAAATTGCAGAAATTTAAAGGCATAAACTAACCGGCCATTTAGGCGGTGAATAATTAAATGACAAGAATTAAAATTACAGAAATTTAAAGGCACAAATTAACCGGCCATTTAGGCGGTGAATAATAAAGTAATAATAAATGACATAAGAATTTAAAAGAAGAAAGAAAAAAAAAGTAAGATTATAAGAGAAAGTACTAAAGAAAATGAGAAAGAACAAGAACAATTCTCAAAGAGAGAATTATAAGGAAACAACTAAACTTTTATTCAAGAATAATAATCACACTTACAAATGCAATCAAGTGAGCTATTTATAGGCCACAAGATGCAATACAAACCACACAATTTCAATTATTCAATTAGACATAATTATATCTAATGGGCACTCACACACTTAAAGTTAAATGGATTTTAGCTATAATACACACCTAATATTAAATGGATTTTAGCTAAAATACATACCTAATAAAGCACTCATAAAGTTAGATGGATTTTAGCTATAATATCCACCTAATAGTTAAATGGATTTTAGCTAAAAAACACACCTAATAAAGCTCTCACATAAAAAATAAAAATAGATTTCTATAAATTGGTTTTTAATCTTCATTAGGATTAAAAATAATCCTTGGGCCTTCTCCAAATAATATTTTCCATGGGTTGCTCAAATTGGGCCTTAATTCTTCATGGGCTTGAATTCTTCATGGACTTTAATTTTTCATGGGTTTGATTTCTTCATGGACTTGATTTCTCCATGGGTTTGATTTCTTCATGGACTTGAATTCTTCATGGACTTTAAGTCTTCATGGGCTTGAATTCTTCATGCCTAAAAAAAATAAAAATAATTTAATGTTATTAATAAATTATATATTATATATATGTATTACACATGGCACATATATATATTACATGCATGCATATAATGATATATATGTATTATATATAATTTTATATATTATTATTATTTACTTTAGAACTTCATTTCATTCATCTTTCAATTTAAATTTACATATAACCATAAAATATATATTAATATCTATTTTAAACCATATTTAAGATCGAAAGAAGGGTATAATTATAACAAAATTTTTACAAAATTAACCACTAATCATACCCCCCAACTTAAACATTGCTAGTCCCTTAGCAATCAGACTATACACCTGCCAAACTTTATTCACAATAACTATATGAATGTAAAAATTTCAAATTCGAAACCAAAATGCATAAAATCGAATAAGTAATTTAGCATTCTAAATCAGATTTTTGGTTAAAGGTCATACAATCTCAGGAATAGAAATTAGGATAACCAACACACAGACTTACTCCCTCAAAGTTTTGACTTCAAATCTCACTATGAATTTTCTCTCCAATAAAAAGGATTCCTCAGGTGTACACACAAGGGGGTGCACCGTTATAAGAGTAAATGCAGAACAAGTTCAAAACTCGGTGCCATCCCAAATACAAGGAACGTATTTTCATGAAAGAACAAGGAAATTGACATAGCTTCATGATTGGAATAATGCTCTAGATGAGTAACTTCTGAATTTAAACATGATTCCCTACTCCAAACTCGAATTCTGAGATCACATGATTTATAGCATCAACAAGGACCACTCTGGGTTGTAATGGGGCTATAAGGTTAATATGGGTTGTCAAAGAAAAGGTAGAGTGTGCAAAGGGTGTGTCGGGATTTTTTTTTTTTTTTTTTTTTTTTTTTTAGCATTCATTTTGAAACAGTTATACTGAATAGCTAAGAGAATTTGCCCCCTTTTTTTCACTTTTTTTTTCTTCTTTTTTTTTTCTTTTTTTTTCTTTTTCTTTTTAAATATGAAAATAGATAAACTGACTAATTCCCAAAATCACACCAGGTTGGATAAAATTCATATGGTTATGGGTTAAACGAGGGTAACGAAAGAAGTTGTACTACAAATGGCTCAAATGGGCTAACAAGAGGTTGATTTAAAAAAATAGGCTCAAAATGAAAGAAATTGATCCCCCTATCATGCTTCTCAGTCATCTAATTCATAGTTTGAAACTAGTCAAATTCATCCACTATCATACTAGACATTCAAAGCGAATTGATATTTTGAAGCCATTGAAAAGATAAGATAAACAAGAGAGCATATTTAGAGTAAGTGTTATTTCTGTAAGCACCCCCGCCCGGATATCCCAAGCACCCGGACTACCCGAACGGGAGCGCCTACGGGAGGAGAAAAGAATGAGACACCAGACAAAAACCACCCCGGCATGCATACTCAAAGATGAGAGCAACGGAAGCGAAGAAAAACACATGCATGCACTACGGGTACCCCGCTAACACAGCGGTCACAAGATAAATAAACAAACACAAACTCCTGTGCCGAAATATACAAGACTCGAGAAAACACCTGGCACAGTAGAAAATAATAGAGTAGACCCTACACAATCATCAGAGTTGACAGGGATTGACGAGACTGCCTGTACACCACACCGACTCTGCCGTTAAAGCTGACTCCCTTGCTATGGCCCACGCCGCCACTACCTGGAATGATGGAAAGCAAGGTGAGTCGAGAGACTCATCAAGCATAAGGAAAAGAAAGGCTGTAGGCTGAGTATAACCAAAAAACTCTTCCCAAAATAAACCCCCAGGTACACACAAGCCATGAGACGCTACAACACAACAGCTCAATAGCATAACAAAATAAAAGCACATACCGGTCCTTGGGGCCCACATAAGACACTTGGCACCCAAGTCCCATACCAACCTGCCGTTGCCCTGAAAGGCAACAAATGTCTCCACAAACCTGCGCGCGCTGTCCCAGGCCGGTACTCCCGTCACCTGTATCCGTCGGTACTCCCGACAACCGAGCCAAAGGCTCCCTCGGAACGGTACTCCCGTCCGAGAACTAAATACTACCAGTATCCATGCAATGCACATAAAAATGCAATGGCGTAGTGAGCATTAACGTGATACAAGGCGCCCATACATCCAGGCATCAGGCCATGCTCCGCCCACATAGTAAACCACACGCCATGCATATGCTCGCGGTGGATGCAACCTAACCAAACTAGAATGTCCGTGTCCAAGCATACTCAATAAATGAATATCCCAGCATGCATCCCGTACCCATGTGCATATCAAATCATGAACAGTAATACAATGTATCTAACCATGTAGTAAATCACATACCGGCAGAGCTAGTCAGCAGTGCCCGGCACCGGTCAACGGCCAGTGACTAGGGGTGTCCACCCGACGGTCCAGATCAGGGCCGTACCATAGTCTACCCCAACGTCACCAACAACCGACCCCAGCCCCACTGCTCAATAGCTCTAACCGAACCATAAATAAATCTAAGAAAAACTGTAAGTAAGCCCGCACGACTAGGAACCTAGTTCCCCAACTGGGTTCAGCATCATTCCGGAAGGAATGGGGGCGGTACAAACCCCCGTAGGCTCACAATGAATAAAATTATAGAAGCCTCAGATTTAATTTAAATTAAAACAAATGAATAATAGTTTAACAAATAAGGTTAGGAGCCGAATTAAAGTAAGGGAGAGAATAAAGTACAGGAAATCACGGGGTGTTTCACGGGAATTAAAAATCAAGAAGAGGGGGTTAAGAGCTTGCCTTTACACGGCCGCTCCTTGCTTTTCTTGCGCACCCGCTGTTAAGTAAAACGTTTCCTGATAATAAATAAAATCGCAGCTTTAATTAAATAAATCTACCGTGTAATATAATTAATTTAGCCGTCTAAAATCCCACGTAAGCGCACCACAATTAATATCTCAACGAGTCTCATATTTATTTTAAATTAAATCACGCTAATAAAGCCAGCTTAATAAATTAAATTTAAATCAAACGACTCAAAATTTCATAATTAATAAACGAGCCAAAACAGACGAAGGAAGGGTATAAAATACGAGAAATCACAGGGTTTCTCACGGGAATTAAAGAATACGAGGAAAGCATTAGGAACTTGCCTGAAACTAGCTGATTCCGACCTCTCTCGAGCTCCCGAGGCAAATTAAATCATTTCCTAGCACATAACACAATCGGGACTCAAATTAATTAATTTTAATCGCATAAAATTTATAATTTAAACATGACATGCTTCGACTAATTTTTACCCACGTACCTGATCACTTCCCTTGTCGAAAAATCCCAAAATTCTATTATTTTTCCTCATTTTTCTTTTCTTCCATTTCTTCTTTTCTTTTCCTCTTCTTCTTCTTCTTCTTCTTCTTCTCCACGCCCACTGCTCCTGCAACTTCTTCTTCTCCTTTCCTTTCCTTCTTCTTCTTCTTTTCTTCTTCTTTTTCCTTTCTTCTTCTTCTTCTTTCTCTTCTTCCTTTCTTCTTCTCCCTTCCTTCTTCTTCTTCCGCGCTACCTCCCCTGCACCTGCGCGCGTTGCGGCCATGGCCGACGCTGCCCCAGCCGCTGCCTCGGCCAGCTCCGCCCCCGCCGCTCGCTTCTGGCCGAACACCGGCTGCCACCGCGCCTGGCTTCCTCCACCGCGCCTGCTGCAACCACCATAGACGTCGCTGCTGGTTGCTCGGCTGCCATGACCGAGCGAAGCTTGGCCAGCTTCCATGGCCGCCGCTCCCTCTCTCCCTCTCGGCTGAGCTCTCTTTCTCACTCTCTCGGTCTTGATCTCTCCCCCTCAATCTCTCCCTCAGCCGAGCCCTCTCACTTCCTGCGCACTCTCTGCTCCCCCTGATCTCTATCTCTCACTCTCTGCTCCTCTGTTCTTCTCTGTTTTCCATTTGACAAATGGCCAATTGCTTAACCCCTACGCACACACGCACAGCCACAAATTAAACTTATTAATTAATTAATTTAAGTTAATTTCTTAACTCATTATTATTATTTTGATTATATTATCAATATGTATTAATTAATTAATTCAAATTAAGTTAACATAATTTACACATTTTTTTATTATTAGCAGTATTATTTTTACCACTCTTTGATTACCTTAAATCCTCAAATGCCAAAATTTAATAATTAATCAAAATTTAATAATTAATATCATTACCGAAATTTCGGGATATTACAATTTCACTCAGAATTAACGGTTATTAGGCTCAAACACTTGCTTGGGTAATAGTCTCCACTTCTATTGAGGGATCATTCAATGTACTAATCAGCTAATTACTGTTACCTTTGACTTTATGACCGATAACCAATTTCTAAATTTTGAATCCCTGATGAATGTAAATTACTTATTCTCATGCATAAACGTTTTCAAATGAGAAATCAATGCATTTATGTTTCGTATTGCAAACTTAACCGGCTATCAGTGCATAACTTTAAAGCTTTAGGAATAGCATTATTTAAAACACATAATAATTTTTTTTTTTTTTTTATAAGAGCAGATAAAGATAATCAATTCCCACAAGACTACAAACTAGTAATTACAAACTCACAGTTAAATATAAACCAGATGATTCATGACTAGACCTTACACCCCCCAACTTGAATTGCAGTAATAAATCAGGGTTGTTAGGAATACCTGTAACTCCACAAGTCCATAGATTTGCTGTGAACTGCTAAAACTTAAACAACAAATGAACACACCATATATATATATTTATATTTTCACACTAAAATAAAAATTTCATGCAAGTCATAAGATAAGCAAAATGCGTCTCAAGAGTACAAAAAGTACTCCTTACTCAGCCATCTTATCAAAGACTTTGCTAACAACATTCCACAGTTTTGTTTTGTTTTGTTTTTTTTTTTTTTTAAAAAACACAATCAATAAAAATTCTGCGAGTTGTACAATAACTAGATGCGTCTCAAGAGTACAAAAAGTACTCCTTACTCAGCCATCTTAATAAAGAGCATTTCTCACAGTGATAAATCTAAATTAATCGGACCCCTTTGGCGCTTGTTACTAATTGCCTTAGACCAGTCTATCCGAGGCTCATGAGGATCGTACTGTGGAACATAAGCATGTAATTTCTCTAGCAGCTTATCAATGGTGGATGCAGAAATGAGAATCTTTCTTGCTGAACGAGAAATGAACTGTTGGTCCACAGCCTGATCAAGAAAGGAGAGTAACCCATCGAAAAAATGGTTAACATTTAAAAGTCCAATGGGTTTGGTATGGAGATTACTCTTGGCCCAGGAGATTATACAAAATATTTCTTCAAGTGTTCCAAAACCTCCTGGTAAAGCAATGAAGGCATCTGACTGATAAATCTTACAAGCCATGCGCTCAGACATAGAAGTCGTTTCTATAAGTTGACCGCGTGTAATCCCGGAAATATGTGGTTCAGCTAAAGGGATTGGCATTATACCTACCACAGATGAATTTCCAAGATGTACAGCTTGTGAAACATAACCATTCAATCCACGACTTCCCCCTCCATATACCAAATTAATTTTTTTCTCTCCTAATTTTTTACCAAGTTCGTTCGCTGCAAGTGCGTAACAAATATCGCTCCCAAGTTGAGAGCCACAAAGTACGCATATGGTATTGATTCGACGAACTAACTGGCCTTCCATGTTTGTTCCTTTTGTATGTCCTGAAAAGAAGTTTGGCGATCAAAAGTAGCTATACAACAATTCAACAACAAAAATCATGCGTATGTATAAGTAGTTGTGATTGTGGCTCACATCTTCCTCTGGTTTTACGTCCAGAAACGGCTTAAACACTTTCTATAAAGCGGGGATAAACTTCCCATCCAATTTTCTTATAGATTGGCAAACAGGGTCTTTTTTAGTCAGATTCCCAAGACTATAGCGTTGGTGGTCACTTCTGAACTGGGTCCATAAAGCAAGAAGTTCTCTTTGCACTATTCCACATGGATGCGTCTCAAGAGTCAATCGGATATCATCCAGAGACTCCTTACTCAGTCCATCCTTTATGAAACTAATTTTATCTTCTCGATTTATGGACGTAAACCCCACAGATTTGCATCGTGTGTTACAGGTCCATCGAGCACATTTGTAACAACCATTCACTCTTTTCGCTCTTCTTTTCTTCGCAAAACTACTCTTCCCTAAGCCTGGAAAATGCTTAAAACTAGGTGAAGTTTCACCAGCTAATCGAACTTTTGCTTCGATCAGCCAACGAATATCTTCAGGGATGTTATTAAGCATCAACATCCTAAGTCTTTCACACCTAGCAACATAAATTTTTTTCAAATCATTCTGCGGGAGAGATGGATAGTACTTGTGAATTTTTGAGAGATAAAGATCCATTTTTTTTTTTTTTTAAAAAAAAAAAATTATACTAAGAAGAAAGTAAAGAACTATAAACTTTACAAAAGGGATGAGAGTACCTGATCGGAGAATAACACAAAGGAGAGAAGATTGAGCTCAAGAGGGGTGACTTGCCTCATACAGATATGGAGTCTCTTATAGAGCAATGGGCATCATTATTCTACACTCGACTCGAGGCATGCCATAATTGCACCGTCAGACTTGACGTCGTTTAGCGTCTCATTTTTCAACATTTGGCAGTGTGCCTTTTTTTTTTTTTTCAACGCTCGGCGCCTCTGTTTTCAACATTTGGCAGTGTGCCTTCTTTCTTTATAGGGCAGTGTGATTGCACTGCCCAAGAAAAGATGGCTACCACCAGCGTCAATTCTGTCTCTCTCAATTCAATTTTTTTTTTAATTAATTTTGTTTTAATTTTTTTTTTTTTTTTAGGTAAAATTTTGTAGACACCTTACCCCCAACTTAAATTGCGTATTGTCCTCAATTGGCAATAAAAGGATAGAAGATAGGCATACCTGGCGGTCTTCAATACATAAACTCGTATGGAGAAATTTTATTTAGACTGCACATAGAGAAACACTAGTTAAGTAATGAAGAAAATGAACAACTTATATGTATATATATATAAAATTATTTTATTATATTTTTATTTATTTATTTTTTTAGAATTTTTTTTTTCTTTTCTTCCAATTAAGGATCAAATGAGTGGTTGCCCACCTAATCGTATAATATCTCCCATTCACTACACCACTTTTAAAGTTATTTTCAAAATTATATAAATTGATTTTTCTCATGAATGCACATATATATTTTGAAAATATATCGTCCGGAGGTGTTCGTTTTATTATATCCGCGTATGGCACATTAATTTGCACAAACATCTCACACGTGTTTGGTTTAATTTGATCCTCAATAATATCGACTAACCTAAAAGATAGAAATTGAGGGGTAAATGTGGATAAACTTATGATTTTTTCACATTTTGGCTCTCGAATTTTATCCTCTTCTTCCTCCCAGGTTTCTTCTTTTCTTACATCATTTTGGTCTTTTTCTTCCTCCAAGGCTTCATTGACATCTACCTCACTGTGATCAACCACTCTCTCTTCTTGCACCAAAGGGTGTACTGTCCTAGGGGCATCAAGTTTCTCAATTATTTCTCCATTCCTTAAGACAGTCACTCCTATGTCCTGCTCCTGACTTTCACTTTTGATGATGGGTTTTATTAATGGGATTTGGAGTGAGTTGGGATGGACAGGCTCTGACATGCTCAAAGTCTGTGTTAGCTGTGTCAATTGGTTCCTAATGTCCTCTGTAACTCTAATGGTATGTTCTTGACATTTGGACATTTGTGTAAAAATTTCCATTTGGCCTTGCATAAATAGATTGAAGGTATCTTCTAATGAACTCCCATGAGGGGGTTGATATGCATCGAATGTAGACCCTTCATTAGTTTGAAATGATTTAGGCTGGGAAAGGAAGTGCTCATGTGGTTGGGCTACAAAATCATTTTCCCATGAGAAATTTGGATGAAAGTGTGAATTAAGGTGATATGCATCAAAGTCCGAATGGTAGTTTTCCTCATGGTTCTGGTAATACATTCTCTCATAGTTGTGTGTGTGTGTGTAACTGGATTGACCATACAATACCTCCTTAAAAGCAGGTATTATAGGGCAGTCATCCGTTAAATGAGCTGAAGTCTCACACACAGCACACCAAACCTCAATTTCATGGTAAGTGGGTAACAAATGGGTAGTGTCTGATTGCAAATCAAAAGTGGTTTTCCTAAGAGGGTATAGATAATCCTTAAGAGGTCTAGACAAATCAGATTCAAAATGATAATTTTCATCATGATAAGTATCTTATGCAGACAGATTGTAGTAATTTTGAGACATGAGTGTAAAGTTGACAATCCAATTGCAGGTAAAGACTCAGAATGATATGAAAATACTGTTTCAAAATTCTACCTGATCTCAGTCTCATATACAATGCACAAACAAAAATAAAGTAAAAGAGAAATAGAGTTACCGATTTTATCAAGAGATGCTTATTCTTTTTTCTTTTTTTTATTTTTTTCTTTTTATTTTTGCCTTAATCTCCCAGGCAACGGCGCCAAAATTTGGCTGCACTCTCACCCTGCAATTAAAACACAATAAAAACAAATCATAATAAAACTTTTATATATTTTTTATTTTAGTGAGAGGTTTATACTCGCCAGTGTACGAGTGCAGTTGTAGTCCAAATTTATATTTATATTTTCTGGATGAATCCAGGTCGTCCACTGAGAGATTTATTTATGGCAAAAGAAAAAGAATGTCACACACACGCACACGCATTTGGACAAATTGACAACAAGATTTTTTATGGTTTTGTTTTTAGACAACAGATACTAGAAAATAAAGTAAGGCAAAAATTGAAATAAACATTAAACGTAAAAATATGAATTTGGATAGTGCTTGAGTTAAGACAATTTCAGTACCAACCCGTTGATTCCCAAATTTTAGCATAAAAAATTAGCAACATTAATTTAATTTCAGATATGAGGGTTTGTTATTAAATGCAATTAGAGATGATGATAGTTCTAGATTAAACAATCCCCATACATGATATGCGAGATTCTAATTTAAGCAACCACCATAAATCCAATTACAATTAATACACAAAACAACTAAATTAATCATCTAGGTTTAGGTATGATAGCGTTTCCAGTTCTAGTAACTCTCATACATGGCATGAAAGCTCTAAGTTAGGCTTACGCTCCAATCCAAACCTAGTGATTTTTTAATAATTAATACACACTCATACTGAAATTTAAATTAATGTTACTTATTTAAAGCGCAGCTTTCTTTGGGAATCATTGGCGTTGGACACTGTCCTTGCCTTAACCCAAGATTAGATTTAACTACTCATTTTTATTTGAAAGTTAATTGACAGAAATTTAAATGACATAATTTAAATAACAGAATTTAAATGACAAGAAATTTAAAAGTATAAACTAACCGGCCATTTAGGCGGTGGATAATTAAATGACAAGAATTAAAATTGCAGAAATTTAAAGGCATAAACTAACTGGCCATTTAGGCGGTGAATAATTAAATAACAAGAATTAAAATTACAGAAATTTAAAGGCACAAATTAACCGGCCATTTAGGCGGTGAATAATAAAGTAATAATAAATGACATAAGAATTTAAAAGAAGAAAGAAAAAAAAAGTAAGATTATAAGAGAAAGTACTAAAGAAAATGAGAAAGAACAAGAACAATTCTCAAAGAGAGAATTATAAGGAAACAACTAAACTTTTATTTAAGAATAATAATCACACTTACAAATGCAATCAAGTGAGCTATTTATAGGCCACAAGATGCAATACAAACCACACAATTTCAATTATTCAATTAGACATAATTATATCTAATGGGCACTCACACACTTAAAGTTAAATGGATTTTAGCTATAATACACACCTAATATTAAATGGATTTTAGCTAAAATACATACCTAATAAAGCACTCATAAAGTTAGATGGATTTTAGCTATAATATCCACCTAATAGTTAAATGGATTTTAGCTAAAAAACACACCTAATAAAGCTCTCACATAAAAAATAAAAATAGATTTCTATAAATTGGTTTTTAATCTTCATTAGGATTAAAAATAATCCTTGGGCCTTCTCCAAATAATATTGTAACGCCCCGTAAATGTCAATTTAATTTAATTTTGGGGTAATTTAAATTAAAAGAAATATTAAAATAATTTGTTGTGATTTAATAAAATTTACTTATGTGATTTTAAGGAAATAAGAAATTAAAATAATTAATTAATTTGTTTTAGGAATTTCTGGAATTATAGGAAAATTAAAAGAAATTCAATAATGGGATTTTCAGAAATTTCGGGAGTTAATGTAATTAATTAAGTGGGCGTTAGTGCAATTAACGGAAAGTTTCGGGTGTTGGCGTGTGTTGCAGAAAAGGGCTCAAAATCACCTTAAATATATCATAATGCATATATAGGTTGAAGATGCATGCGAGCGCGAGCGGTCGCGCGCGAGGCGGCCAGGCGGTGGACGCGGCTTCGAATCCGCGGGCAGGCGTGCGAGGGGGGGGATTTTTGGCTGATTTAATTCAGCCTCTAGACGTCGAAACGACGTCGTTTCGGTGAGGCGGTGGCCTCCCAGTGGCTGGCCCGCGCGCTGCCACGTGGCCGCGTCTCCTCCGCTTATTTTTGGCCGCATTTAAGCCCGATTTCGGGCGTGATTTTGAGCATAGAAACAGTAGCAATTTCAGAGAAAAACCAGCGCGCGCACGGGAGAAATTGTGAGATTTTGGGGCTGAAAAATTCAGATTAAATTGCGTTTAATTCCAGATTTAATTATCCAGGTATGTAGAGCAGCTAGTAATTAATATTCTGTACGGTCAGAATTTCGTTTTGCGTCCAATTTTATTAATTTTGGCAAATAATTGGGATATTGCAGTTTGTATAATTTTTACTGCTTTTGGACCCAACGAGCCTAAGGATATCTCTGATAAGGCAAGTTCTTCTTACCTATCTCGTCGTTTCTGTCGTTGGCGATTTATTGGGCCTCCCTTCGTTTGTTTCGGCCATTAATTAATTATGAAGTTTTTAAACGGTTAGTTTAAGATTTAATTTATTAAATGGATCTCGTGGGTTTTATTCGTTGGTTGCCTACGGGGGTTTGTGCCACCCCCCTGCCTGTTGGGAATGATGCCGTACTCACCCGGGACTAGGTTCTTAGCGGTTCGGGTATTAATTGGATTTTTTGGTTATTTTCTGGCTGGAGCGGTTGTGCAGTGGGGGCTAGGATCGATGGTTCGGTGACGGAGTGACTGTCGTACGGCCTACCTTAGGCCACCGGCGAGTCTCTCCTACCCACTGACCGTTGACCGGTGCCAGGCACTGCTAACTTGCTTAGCCGTTATGTGATTATAGCATGCCTGCTTATATTTTATTCTCGTTGCATGGCTTGATGTGCACATGGGTACGGGCTGCATGTTGGGATTAACATGATTTGGTTATGCTTGGTCACGGGCATTTTAGCTTGATTATAATGCATCCAGCACGGGCATATGCATCGTGTGTGGCTTACTATATGGGCGGAGCATGGCCTGATGCTTGGATGTATGGGCGCCTGGTATCACGTTGATGCTCACTACGCCATTGCATTTTATGTGCATTGCATGGCTACTGATAGTATTTAGTTCTCGGACGGGAGTACCGTTCCGAGGGAGCCTATGGCTCGGTTGTCGGGAGTACCGACGTGGATACGGGTGACGGGAGTACCGCCCCGGGACAGTGCGCACAGGTTTGTTGAGGATATTGTTGCCTTCCAGGGCAGCGGCAGGTTGGTATGGGACTTGGGTGCCAGGTGTCTTGTGTGGGCCCCAAGGACCGGTATGTGCTTTCACTATACTGCATCGTTGTGTTGTAGCGTCTCATAACTTGTGTGTACTTGTGGGGCTGTGTTTGGGATGGTCTCTTCTTTTATTTATAGCCTTTCATTTCTTATAAACTTGCTGAGTCTTGCGACTCACCTTGCTTTCCATCATTCCAGGTAAGGGTAAAGCAAAGGCCGAGGGCGAGGATCGTTCCATTTAGCAGCCGGCCGTGTTGGTAAGGTGTATAGTTAGCTGCCCCCGTCATCTCTGATGTTTTGCTAGAGTCGCTGTCTTTTATTTTTGACTGTGCCAGGTTGTCATTTGTACCTCCTATTGTTGGCACAGGGTCTGTATGTATTTTTATATACTTCATGACCGCTGTATCAGCGGGGTGCTTGTGGGCATGCATGTTTACCGTTTTGCTTCCGCTGTTAAATTTCTTATTTATGCATGCCAGGGCATTTCTGTCTTTTGTCTATTCCTCTTCCCTTCTGTGAGCGCACTCGTTCGGATAGACCGGGTGGTTAGGATATCCGGGCGGGGGTGCTTACAATGTTGGTATCAGAGCGTCATTAAGTCAATTTGGGGGACAAGTAACTGTACACCAAGGCTGTTAGGTAGAGTTAGAGTGTTAGGACGTGTCTGTTATTTCGAAATGCTCCTGAGTTAGTGACCCATGAGTCGCGTCGAGTTAGCGAGTTTCAGAGGGGGCTACGACCAGAGATTCGTCACGCCATGGCTGGTATCGAGGCACCCGACTTTCCTACGGCTGTACAGCGGGCCCACGCAGTGGAGCGGGACCGATTGGAGGCACGATCAGATCAGTCAGTCATGAAAGGCGCTGGGAGTAGCAGTAAGAAAAGGAAGTGGGATGCGAGCAGTAAGAGTTTTGGGCTTCCACAGTGCCGACAGTGCGGACAGAGACACCAGGGTCAGTGCCGGGATGTTCGTCGGGACGTGTGTTATCGCTGTGGTCAGCCGGGACATTTAAAGAGAGACTGTCCACAGGCGCCTAGACCGACTACACCAGCCCCACCAGCCCCACCAGCTACACCGGCCACAGGGCAGGAGATTATTTGTTTTCGCTGTGGACAGAGGGGCCATCGTTCGAACGTGTGCACCCAGCCACCACAGATTGGAGGGCCACAGACGGGAGGTGTGGGACCCAGACCAGCTCAGAGACAGTTTACACCTAGGGCACCGGGTCCAGGAGCACCACTACCCCTTCCAGCAGCACAGCGCCCAGGGCCTACAGAGAGAGTACAGATGCAAGGGAAGGCGTATGCGGTGACAGCCGCCGAGGCAGCTGAGGGCAGTGATACGGTACAAGGTATACTTTCTCTTCATGGCCACGATGTACGTGCTTTATTTGATACAGGTTCTACTCACTCTTTTATAGCACCCCATTTGTTGCATAAGATTCCAATCCCGTGTGACCCCTTACCATATGATTTATCTGTTTCGACACCGGGAGGGATGGTATTGTTGGGGAGTGAGATGGTCAGGGATTGCGAGATAGGGATTTACGACCAGGTATTTGTGGGGGATCTTGTTGTTTTGGCGATCCAGGATTTTGACTTACTGTTGGGTATGGATTGGCTCTCTCGGCACTATGCTCGGGTTGATTGTCGTCGGAAGGTAATATCATTTGAGCATCCGGGGAGACCAGTTGTTACATACCGGGGTGTGAAGCCAGTGGTGACTACACCGATGATATCGGTTATGCACGCCGAGAGACTTATTCGACGTGGGTGTGAAGCCTACTTTGCGTTCGTGACCGTGATAGCGGGGGAGAAGAAGGAGTTGGCTGCCTATCCTGTGGTGCGAGACTTTCCAGATGTGTTCCCAGATGAGTTGCCGGGACTACCACCGCACCGAGAGATTGATTTTGCGGTCGATCTGATGCCAGGTACGCAGCCTATTTCCAAGACTCCTTACCGTATGGCTGCCAATGAACTGAAAGAACTCAAGGTGCAATTGCAAGATCTTTTGGAGAAAGGTTTTATTCGGCCGAGCACATCGCCATGGGGGGCTCCAGTATTATTTGTGCGTAAGAAAGACGGGTCTATGCGACTGTGTATAGACTACCGGCAGCTTAATCAGGTAACAATTAAGAATAAGTACCCCTTACCCCGTGTGGATGATTTACTAGATCAGTTGCGTGGTGCATCAGTGTTTTCCAAGATAGATTTGCGGTCAGGTTATCATCAGGTGCGAGTCAGAGATGAGGATATTGCAAAGACCGCATTTCGCACGCGTTACGGCCATTATGAATTTGTGGTCATGCCGTTTGGGCTGACCAATGCACCTGCAGTATTTATGGATCTGATGAATAGGGTATTCAAGGAATATTTGGATTCTTTTGTCATAGTTTTCATTGACGACATCCTAATTTACTCACCGAGCCCTGAGACACACGAGGCGCATCTGAGCGTGGTTCTGCAGAAGCTCAGAGAGGAGCAGTTATATGCCAAGTTTTCGAAATGTGAGTTTTGGCAGACCCGAGTGGTATTCTTGGGACACGTGGTCTCAGGAGAGGGTATCTCAGTAGACCCAGAGAAGACTAGAGCCGTGATGGATTGGCCGAGACCGATGACAGTGACAGAGATTCGGAGTTTTCTTGGCCTTGCCGGATATTATCGACGATTCATAGAGGGTTTTGCACGGCTTGCATCTCCCCTGACGAAGCTGACAAGGAAGGGCACCAGATTTATTTGGGATGAGTCTTGCGAGAGATCATTCCAGGAGTTGAAGCGGCGTTTGACTTCGGCGCCAGTACTGACGATACCCAGGTGTGGTGAGTTATTTACTGTATATAGTGATGCCTCGTATGCAGGGTTGGGATGTGTTTTGATGCAGGACGGCCGAGTGAATGCTTATGCATCCAGACAGTTGAAGAGGCACGAAGAGAATTATCCCACACATGATCTGGAGTTGGCGGCTGTCGTGTTTGCCTTGAAGATTTGGAGGCATTATCTTTATGGTGAGAGAGTCCAGATATATACAGATCACAAGAGTCTCAAGTATTTATTTTCGCAAAAGGAACTCAATATGAGACAACGCCGTTGGTTAGAGCTGCTTAAAGATTATGATTGCGAGATCCTCTATCATCCAGGTAAAGCCAATGTAGTTGCAGATGCGTTGAGTCGTCGTGGAGCATCAGCTGCAGCTATGATGGTGCAGGAGTGGTTCTTATTGAAGCAGATGAGTGATCTTACTATCTCAGTGGCATCTGATAATCTTACACTCTATTGTGCTGCCATGAGTATCCATTCGGATCTTGAGGGTCAGATTCGCGATCGACAGCGACAGGATGTGGAGCTTGTCGCGATTATGGCTGATATGGAGAGATTTGGTCCATTGGGGTACAGCCAGAGGGACGATGGCTTGCTATTGTTCCGTGGGCGGATTTGTGTGCCGAGGGACAGTGATATCAGGCAGAGGATCCTAGAGGAAGCTCATCGTTCTCCCTATACTATCCATCCTGGAGCGACGAAGATGTACCAGGGCTTACGGCGTCAGTATTGGTGGAGCGGCATGAAGAGGAGCGTAGCAGAATTTGTATCGCGATGTTTAGTGTGCCAGCAGGTTAAGGCTGAGCACCAGAGGCCTGCAGGATTGTTACGACCTTTATCTGTGCCGGAGTGGAAGTGGGAACGCATAGCTATGGATTTTGTCTCAGGATTGCCACGATCCAGCCGGGGGTATGATTCGATATGGGTGATTATCGATCGGTTGACTAAATCAGCGCACTTCTTACCTGTCAAGAAGACCTATCCTATTCATCGACTGGCCAAGCTATACATTGATGAGGTGGTGAGACTGCATGGAGTCCCAGCTAGTATTGTGTCAGACAGGGATCCTCGGTTTACCTCACGATTTTGGGAGGCGTTGCAGAGTGCTATGGGGACCCAGCTGACTTTCAGTACAGCTTTCCATCCTCAGACTGACGGGCAGTCGGAGCGGACCATACGGACTTTGGAAGATATGCTCCGCGCCTGTGTATTGGATTTCTATGGAAGCTGGGATGATCATTTGTCGTTAGTGGAGTTTGCCTACAATAATAGCTTCCAGGCCAGTATTGGGGTGGCACCATTTGAGGCGTTGTACGGGCGACCATGTAGATCACCGCTTTGCTGGACCGAGATTGGGGAGCGAGCATTGCTTGGACCGGAGTTGGTAGAGCAGACATCAGAGAAGATCCAGTTGATTCGAGCTAGGATGAAGGCAGCTCAGGACCGTCAGAAGAGTTATGCTGATAGACGACCCCGGGATTTGGAGTTTGATGTGGGTGACCATGTTTTTCTTCGGGTTATGCCGATGAGGGGTGTTCGACGCTTTGGAGTATCTGGCAAGTTGAGTCCTCGCTATGTGGGACCGTTCGAGATATTGGAGCGAGTCGGATCGTTGGCATACCGGTTAGCTTTACCCCCTCAGTTAGCCCATGTACATGATGTCTTTCATGTTTCTATGCTTCGCAAGTACGTGGCAGATCCCGGGCATGTCATTGATTATCATCCGCTCGTGGTGCAAGAGGACGCGTCGTACATCGAGTTGCCTACCAGTATCGTGGATCGGAAAGAAAAAGTACTTCGTAGCCGCACGATTCCCTATGTGAAGGTCCAGTGGCAGCGGCATACCCCTGAGGAGGCTACTTGGGAGCTAGAGGAGGACATGAGGCGACTTCATCCTCAGTTGTTTGCCTAGCCAGGTACGAATTTCGGGGACGAAATTCTTTTAAGGGGGGGAGGATTTGTAACGCCCCGTAAATGTCAATTTAATTTAATTTTGGGGTAATTTAAATTAAAAGAAATATTAAAATAATTTGTTGTGATTTAATAAAATTTACTTATGTGATTTTAAGGAAATAAGAAATTAAAATAATTAATTAATTTGTTTTAGGAATTTCTGGAATTATAGGAAAATTAAAAGAAATTCAATAATGGGATTTTCAGAAATTTCGGGAGTTAATGTAATTAATTAAGTGGGCGTTAGTGCAATTAACGGAAAGTTTCGGGTGTTGGCGTGTGTTGCAGAAAAGGGCTCAAAATCACCTTAAATATATCATAATGCATATATAGGTTGAAGATGCATGCGAGCGCGAGCGGTCGCGCGCGAGGCGGCCAGGCGGTGGACGCGGCTTCGAATCCGCGGGCAGGCGTGCGAGGGGGGGGATTTTTGGCTGATTTAATTCAGCCTCTAGACGTCGAAACGACGTCGTTTCGGTGAGGCGGTGGCCTCCCAGTGGCTGGCCCGCGCGCTGCCACGTGGCCGCGTCTCCTCCGCTTATTTTTGGCCGCATTTAAGCCCGATTTCGGGCGTGATTTTGAGCATAGAAACAGTAGCAATTTCAGAGAAAAACCAGCGCGCGCACGGGAGAAATTGTGAGATTTTGGGGCTGAAAAATTCAGATTAAATTGCGTTTAATTCCAGATTTAATTATCCAGGTATGTAGAGCAGCTAGTAATTAATATTCTGTACGGTCAGAATTTTGTTTTGCGTCCAATTTTATTAATTTTGGCAAATAATTGGGATATTGCAGTTTGTATAATTTTTACTGCTTTTGGACCCAACGAGCCTAAGGATATCTCTGATAAGGCAAGTTCTTCTTACCTATCTCGTCGTTTCTGTCGTTGGCGATTTATTGGGCCTCCCTTCGTTTGTTTCGGCCATTAATTAATTATGAAGTTTTTAAACGGTTAGTTTAAGATTTAATTTATTAAATGGATCTCGTGGGTTTTATTCGTTGGTTGCCTACGGGGGTTTGTGCCACCCCCTGCCTGTTGGGAATGATGCCGTACTCACCCGGGACTAGGTTCTTAGCGGTTCGGGTATTAATTGGATTTTTTGGTTATTTTCTGGCTGGAGCGGTTGTGCAGTGGGGGCTAGGATCGATGGTTCGGTGACGGAGTGACTGTCGTACGGCCTACCTTAGGCCACCGGCGAGTCTCTCCTACCCACTGACCGTTGACCGGTGCCAGGCACTGCTAACTTGCTTAGCCGTTATGTGATTATAGCATGCCTGCTTATATTTTATTCTCGTTGCATGGCTTGATGTGCACATGGGTACGGGCTGCATGTTGGGATTAACATGATTTGGTTATGCTTGGTCACGGGCATTTTAGCTTGATTATAATGCATCCAGCACGGGCATATGCATCGTGTGTGGCTTACTATATGGGCGGAGCATGGCCTGATGCTTGGATGTATGGGCGCCTGGTATCACGTTGATGCTCACTACGCCATTGCATTTTATGTGCATTGCATGGCTACTGATAGTATTTAGTTCTCGGACGGGAGTACCGTTCCGAGGGAGCCTATGGCTCGGTTGTCGGGAGTACCGACGTGGATACGGGTGACGGGAGTACCGCCCCGGGACAGTGCGCACAGGTTTGTTGAGGATATTGTTGCCTTCCAGGGCAGCGGCAGGTTGGTATGGGACTTGGGTGCCAGGTGTCTTGTGTGGGCCCCAAGGACCGGTATGTGCTTTCACTATACTGCATCGTTGTGTTGTAGCGTCTCATAACTTGTGTGTACTTGTGGGGCTGTGTTTGGGATGGTCTCTTCTTTTATTTATAGCCTTTCATTTCTTATAAACTTGCTGAGTCTTGCGACTCACCTTGCTTTCCATCATTCCAGGTAAGGGTAAAGCAAAGGCCGAGGGCGAGGATCGTTCCATTTAGCAGCCGGCCGTGTTGGTAAGGTGTATAGTTAGCTGCCCCCGTCATCTCTGATGTTTTGCTAGAGTCGCTGTCTTTTATTTTTGACTGTGCCAGGTTGTCATTTGTACCTCCTATTGTTGGCACAGGGTCTGTATGTATTTTTATATACTTCATGACCGCTGTATCAGCGGGGTGCTTGTGGGCATGCATGTTTACCGTTTTGCTTCCGCTGTTAAATTTCTTATTTATGCATGCCAGGGCATTTCTGTCTTTTGTCTATTCCTCTTCCCTTCTGTGAGCGCACTCGTTCGGATAGACCGGGTGGTTAGGATATCCGGGCGGGGGTGCTTACAAATATTTTCCATGGGTTGCTCAAATTGGGCCTTAATTCTTCATGGGCTTGAATTCTTCATGGACTTTAATTTTTCATAGGTTTGATTTCTTCATGGACTTGATTTCTCCATGGGTTTGATTTCTTCATGGACTTGAATTCTTCATGGACTTTAAGTCTTCATGGGCTTGAATTCTTCATGCCTAAAAAAAATAAAAATAATTTAATGTTATTAATAAATTATATATTATATATATGTATTACACATGGCACATATATATATTACATGCATGCATATAATGATATATATGTATTATATATAATTTTATATATTATTATTATTTACTTTAGAACTTCATTTCATTCATCTTTCAATTTAAATTTACATATAACCATAAAATATATATTGATATCTATTTTAAACCATATTTAAGATCGGAAGAAGGGTATAATTATAACAAAATTTTTACAAAATTAACCACTAATCAATAAACAGAATGAAAACAGAAACGAAAAGCGAAAGCAGACAAAAGTTTTTACCGTGGTTCACCCAAAATAGGGTTACGTCCACGTTGAGCTCCGATATGGAGAGCTCACTGCATTAATGATCGAATCAAAGAATACACCCTCAGAAATCCTCTCAATCTCTCTGTACATACAGTGGTTCAAGAATCAAAACTTGCCCAATAATAACTTAATACAGATTAAAAGGCAAAAACCTATCGAACCATATAACTTAACAAGCTATACAATCATTTACAGAGAATGAAGGGAAAAACAAGAAGCAAACCAGAAACCCTAGGTCGGAGACGAAGGCTCTCCCTCTTCTCAAACCATATTTTCTCTTTCTTTGATAATTTTGTGTCTTTTGTCTTAAACGTCTGAACGGTCCATATCCCGATGGGGAGATAAATAGCGACGATGAAGGGCTGGGATCAAGCCTCATAAAGTGCATATGAAAGGCTGGGATCAGATCGTGCAAGCACGATAAATATTCCAACAGAAAGAGCAGACGGACAAGAGAGATTGAGCGGGCAAGATAAAAGGCAACCGGGCGCCATCAGAGTGCAACTGATGGTTGCCACGTGCTGCCATCCAACAGCTGCCAGATGGCAGGCTGAGGTTGCTGCACGTGGCCCTCCAACAGCTTACTCCTAATTACATTGTTTGGAGCTTCACAGCCAACAATCTCCACCTTGAAACCCAAACAGAAGGTGATTCTAAAATTCTCACAAAGTGCAGCATGCTTCAATCCTTACCTTCATCGCTCTAGTTGATTAGATCAACCAATTCCCACGTGCAGCAAGTTCAAGCAATGCTTGAACTTGGTTGCAGTTAGAACTTTTGTTCCCATGTCAGCTGGGTTATCTTCTGTAGGCACCTTCAAAATACTCATAGTGCCATTAGCTATTAAGTCTCTAACATAGTGATACTTTACCTCCACATGCTTGGTCCGTTCACGGTATACCAGATTCTTGGATAGGTGAATGGCATTTTGACTGTCTGAGAGAACTACCACTTTGCTTTGGAGCAAATGGATCTCCTTATTAATCCTTGAAGCCATACAGCTTCCTTGAAGGCGTTAGTCACAGCAACATATTCAGCCTCGGTGGTGGACAAAGCCACCAGAGGCTGAAGTTAGGATTTCCAACTGATATAATTTCCACCCAAGGTGAAAAAGTATGCAGTTGTTGACTTTCTTGAATTCCTATCACCTGCAAAGTCAGAATCTACAAATCCCACGAGATCAAGAGTATCAAATCTCCTTTTATAGCACAGGCCAATGTCTATAGATCCATTAATATACCTTAACATATATTTCAGTGCATCCCAATAAGGTTTCCCCAGATTTGACATATATCTACTAAGCAAAGATATTGAATATGCAAGGTCTGGCCTAGTACTAATCATTGAATACATAACAGTTCCAATAGCATTAGCATATGGGATATTTTCCATTTTAATTAATTCTGAACTAGATGTGGGACATTGAGATTTAGATAAAGTGAAGTGACCAGCTAAGGAAACTCCTACAGTTTTACAATTTTGCATACCAAATCTTTGAACAGCCTTAATAAGATAGTCATATTGATGAATTTTCAAGGTTGATTTACTTCTTTCTCTCTCTATTGTCTTCCTAGCAGGTCCTAGGTCCTTCATATCAAAATTAGTGTTTAACATTGACTTTAATTCACTAATTTTTTCTTTGAACTTACTGATTATCAGGATATCATCTACATACAGCAGTAGATAAACATGAATACCAGAGATAATGAAGTAAAAACAGTTATCGTATTGACTTCTTTCAAAACCAATCCCAAGGATAAAGCTATCAAACTTTTTATACCATTGTCTTGGGGATTGTTTTAATCCATACAAAGATTTTTTCAGTAAGCATACATGTTCAGGATGTGTTTTATCAATATAACCAATTGGCTGAACCATATAGATACATTCATCAAGATCACCATGCAGGAAAGTTGTTTTTACATCTAATTGTTCTAATTCTAAATCAAATTGAACAATAACAGCAAGCATAATGCGAATGGTCTTAAATTTTACTACTGGTGAGAAAATTTCATTGTAGTCTATCTTCCTTTAAATGATAAGGTTCAGTGAACTTCTCGCGACGTCCTCGACAGCGAACCGCCCATATTGCCGCGATCCGAACACTTCACCGGACCATTCAATTAGTAGGAGCGACAGGCGGTGTGTACAAGGGGCAGGAACGTAGTCACCACGAGCTGATGACTCGCGCTTAGTAGGAATTCTTTGTTGAAGACCAACAATTGCAATGATCTATCCCCATCATGATGAAATTTCAAAGATTATCCAGGCCTGTCAGCCAAGGCTATAGACTCGTTGAATACATCAGTGTAGCGTGCATGCGACCCAGAACATCTAAAGGCATCATAGACCTGTTATTGTCTCAAACTTCCGTGGCTTGAAAGGCCATAGTCCCTCTAAAAAGCTAGCTGTGGAGGGTCACCTCCACATAGCTAGTTAGCAGGCTGAGGTCTCATTCGTTAATGGAATTAACCAGACAAATCGCTCCACCAACTAATAACGGCCATGCACCACCACCCATAGAATCAAGAAAGAGCTCTCAGTAAAGAAAGAGCTCTCAGTCAAGCAAGAGAGAGAAACTCTCTGTGGGAATGGGTTTTCGCTCGTTGTTGCTTCCTTGGATTTTGGCGCTACAGATTTCTTCTCTTGGAGTTTGATTCTGTTAACCTCACTTTGAATTTCTTGGGTGCATGGGATCAGATCGGGGGTCTCAGATTGTTTTGCTTGAGCTGCTATTTTGCTGAGTACAGCGATTCTGAAAAATCAGATTTTGAAAATTCAAAATTTGACTTTCCCTCTGCTGAAGTTCAAATGTGTCTGAAAGCTTGGTGTTTTACGCTAAGCTGTGCAGATCAGTCCGTGTATTCACGGCCCCATGGCCAGGAAAAAGATCAAAGCTTCGATCAAAGATGATACGCCATCAGTGGAGGAGGTATTCAAAACTGTTGGGGTCCCAGTGGATCCCATTAAAGACAAGTTTGCGATGGTGGGTAAAGCTTCTGAGAGTGGAGTTATCAAAGCTCCGTTGTTAAAGTCAAAGGCTGCAGCCATTGTTATAGGTGAAGTAGATGAATCTCAGCTAGAAAAGGGTCCCGATGGCCAGAGTGATGCGTCTAGTTCTAGAAAATCAAAGGAAGTTCAGTTGGGCATTCTTAGTTGCAGTAAGGATATTCTTGGAAAAGCTCAGAGTCCATTAAAGGCCGTGGGTTAGTCGCTAGAGTGAGAGGCGGCCGAGGGCAACATCATCGCTTCTCCGAGTGTTTCTAGAACCTTAGGGGAAAACGATACTGCTTCGGAAAGTTCTCCAACATAGGAGGTCGGATCTGTTACGGCCCGCAAAGAAGAAAGTGTTGTTAAAGCACCATGGGTTAATCTGTTTAAGGAAAACAAAAACCCATCCAAGGGAATTTCGCTACAGTTCATGGATGATTTGCCAGAGGTTCCTGAGCTTAAGTAGGAGCATGTCCTGGATATTTATTCAATGTGGGGTTACAGCCCAGTCGGATATTTTGCGGGTCGTTTTCTGGGTAAGTTAGCTCTTCTAAAGCTTTGTGATTCTTGGAATGTGAAGTATAGGTATTGCATCCACTCATATGGCTGGTTAATATTTAATTTCGAAGATGAATCTGCAAGGAACAGTGTTATTTCGGGAGGTCCATATACAGTTTTTGGGAAGCCACTAATGTTGAAGGCTATGCTCCCATTTTTTGAGTTTGATGATGAGAATGTTAGTTTCATGCCCGTTTGGGTAAATCTTCCCAATTTACCTCTTAAATGTTGGACCCAAGCAGCTTTGAATATCATTTGTTCAAAAGTCGGGAAGCCAATCTCTACTGACAGTGTTATTGCCATGAGGGGGCAATTTTTGCGAAACCCAAAGCTAGCCAAGTAGTACCACATTTTCGCCCTTACTCGCACCAGAACCTGGAACACCTGGCACTTCTATTAAATCTGGGACGTTGAATGTCCCAGGGATATAAAACACTCGAGTTAGATAATAACATCTAAGTGAGTGACTCAAAAAAGGAAAGTACATGCGTGCAAATGCAATATTGCCATTATGAAATCCACCCATGTGGTAGCAATGCCAGGGTGTTGCAATCACCCTCGCGGTCATCATAGTCACCCCTTGGCTTACCGCAAGAGCACGAGTTCTTTCATGATGTCCCAACAACTACCCACAGTCACCAACATGAACATGATATATGACAAAACAAAAGGAATATGCATAACCAAGGAAAAATATGACATGTAAGCCACAAAGGCATAATATGCAAGCAACATCCACACATAAGTGAAGCAACAAATGCTCAAAGTGTCACAAACATGTAATAATCACTCACCTTGATTGCTTTCCCTTTGATAGCATTGTTTATAGCATGATTTCGAGTACTAGGGGCTGTTTCTGTAGAAATTACGCGTTTCAGTGAACTAAACCTTAAATATTTTTACATGGGGTTGTAGATAATTAAACTAGGAGAATTATGGTAAAAATTTCAGGTCAAACGGAGGCCGGAACGCACCCCCGGAAGGGTGGCCACGCGCTGCCTCCTTCTTTGTTACGGATTTTGTAATCTAAAATTAAAAATGCTATAACTTACTCATTTTTTCTTCGATTCGCTCTCCGTTTGAACCTACGAACTCCTCTTTTCGTGCTCTACGACCCTATGGAAAGAGAATCAACTTACCTCTTCAATTTTCTTACTATTTTGGCTGATTTCCGATGCAACTAATCTAGCTTTATATCTAAGGGGGTCATTGGGATACATACCTTCCTTTAATTTGAATAGCCATTTACACTGGATCAATTTCTGTTTTTGTGATTTCTGGACCAATTTCTAGGTACCATTTACTTTGAGGGAGTTCATTTCCTCATCCATGGCTTGACGCCATTTAACACAGTCTTTGGAGCTGATAGCTTCCTCATATGAGGTTGGCTCACTGCTCCTCAATTCCTTTCCAGCAATTAAAGCACAGTACACTAGGTCAAAGTAAGCATACCTTGCAGGGGGTCTAGAAACCTCCTGCTCCTATCGCGGGCTAATTGATAGCCACTGAGATCTTGGGGTGAGCTATGATACTCCACCTCAATCTCAGGTTCATTATCTTGTTCCTCTTTATCATCATCATGATTAGAGGTATTTTCATCATGGGATATATGCAAGGTATCAATCGACTGATTTTGCTCAGGTGAGGCTGGAGCAACTGGCAGGTCATTACTTCCTGCTGGTTGCTCCACCTCAATCTGAGACCCCCCTAACACAACAAAATCATCTAGGTTTTGCTGAGAGTTTTATTCTTTTAGGTTGTTAGTCTTACAAGGGAAAACATTTTCATTAAAGATAACATCTCTACTGATTATGATTTTGACTCCAGCAGATTCCCTATCCCATAACCTATATCTTTTTGTATCTTCTTGGTACCCAACAAGCACGCATTTGATGGACCTAGGTTCAAGTTTACCTTCTGACTTATGAGCATAGGCTTCACAGCCAAATACTCTTAAGTAATTCAAATTTAGCTTCCTACAAGTTCAATTTTCCTCAGGGTATTTAAAATTTAAAGCAGTAGGACTTCTATTTACTAAATGAGCTGCAGTAAATAGAGCCTCACCCCAAAATGACTTAAGACATGTTAGATGTGAAAAGCTACCTAACCTTTTCAAGTAAGGTTCTGTTCATTCGTTCAGCTATCCCATTTTGTTGGGGAGTGTTCCTAACTGTCCTATGTCTAAGTATACCATGATTATTATAGAAAGTATCAAAGGCTTTACTGCAAAACTCAAGGCCATTGTCAGTCCTAAGGGTTTTTGATTTTCCTATCTATTTGGTTTTCTACCATTGTTTTCCAGGTTTTAAACTTCTCTAGGGTCTGATCTTTTGATTTTAATAGAAACACCCATACCTTTCGAGTAAAATCATCCACAATAGATAGAAAATACCTATTACCACCAAAGGTGGGGACTTGAGAAGGCCCCCATAGATCAGCATGAAGATATTCCAGGCATGCCTTCGCCAGGTGAGTTCCCTTATGGAAACTCAACCTGTGTTACTTGCCCAGAACACATGGTTCACAAAAGTCAAGGGACCCAAGAGGCACTGTTCTAAGGTAACCTTGGTTTGATAGTGCCTGAAGACCTTTCAGGCTCATATGGCCAAGCCTCAGGTGCTATAGATCTATCTTATCAGTATTAGCTATGCAGGTAGAATGCATGTTAACAGAGGAAGAGTAATTACCATTCAAAATGTACAAGCTATTTTTCTTAGTACCAGACAAGATAAGATTATCATTTTTAAAAACATGCAGGAAACCGTTTTCTGCTCTATATGAATAACCTAACTCATCAAGTGTGCCAAGGGATATTAGGTTTCTTTTTAGGCCTGGTACATACCTTACATTAGTTAAAATTCTAATTTTATTGTCATGCAATTTTAAAGATATACTACTGATTAGTGGTTAATTTTATAAAAAATTTGTTATAATTATACCCTTCTTTTGATCTTAAAAATGGTTTAAATTAGATATTAATATATATTTTATGGTTATATGCAAGTTTAAATTGAAAGATGAATGAAATGAAGTTCTAAAGTAAATAATAATAATATATAAAATTATATATAATACATATACATCATTATATGCATGCATGTAATATATATATATAATATAATCTAATATATATATGTGTCATGTGTAATACATATATATAATATATAATTTATTAATAACATTAAATTATTTTTATATTTTTTTAGGCATGAAGAATTCAAGCCCATGAAGACTTAAAGTCCATGAAGAATTCAAATCCATGAAGAAATCAAGTCCATGAAGAATTCAAATCCATGAAGAAATCAAACCTATGAAGAAATCAAACCCATGAAAAATTAAAGTCCATGAAGAATTCAAGCCCATGAAGAATTAAGGCCCAATTTGAGCAACCCATGGAAGATATTATTTGGAGAAGGCCCAAGGATTATTTTTAATCCTAATAAAGATTAAAAACCAATTTATAGAAATCTATTTTTATTTTTTATGTGAGAGCTTTATTAGGTGTGTTTTTTAGCTAAAATCCATTTAACTATTAGGTGGATATTATAGCTAAAATCCATTTAACTTTATGAGTGCTTTATTAGGTATGTATTTTAGCTAAAATCCATTTAATATTATGTGTGTATTATAGCTAAAATCCATTTAACTTTAAGTGTGTGAGTGCCCATTAGATATAATTATGTCTAGTTGAATAATTGAAATTGTGTGGTTTGTATTGCATCTTGTGGCCTATAAATAGATCACTTGATTGCATTTGTAAGTGTGATTATTATTCTTAAATAAAAGTTTAGTTGTTTCCTTATAATTCTCTCTTTGAGAATTGTTCTTGTTCTTTCTCATTTTCTTTAGTACTTTCTCTTATAATCTTACTTTTTTTCTTTGTTCTTTTAAATTCTTATGTCATTTATTATTACTTTATTATTCACCGCCTAAATGGCCGGTTAATTTGTGCCTTTAAATTTCTGCAATTTTAATTGTTGTCATTTAATTATTCACCGCCTAAATGGCCGGTTAGTTTATGCCTTTAAATTTCTGCAATTTTAATTCTTGTCATTTAATTATCCACCGCCTAAATGGCCGGTTAGTTTATGCCTTTAAATTTCTTGTCATTTAAATTCTGTTATTTAAATTACGTCATTTAAATTTCTGTCAATTAACTTTCAAATAAAAATGAGTAGTTAAATCTAATCTTGGGTTAAGGCAAGGACAGTGTCCAACGCCAATGATTCCCAAAGAAAGCTGCGCTTTAAATAAGTAACATTAATTTAAATTTCAGTATGAGTGTGTATTAATTATTAAAAAATCACTAGGTTTGGATTGGAGCGTAAGCCTAACTTAGAGCTTTCATGCCATGTATGAGAGTTACTAGAACTGGAAACGCTATCATACCTAAACCCAGATGATTAATTTAGTTGTTTTGTGTATTAATTGCAATTGGATTTATGGTGGTTGCTTAAATTAGAATCTCGCATATCATGTATGGGGATTGCTTAACCTAGAACTATCATCATTTCTAATTACATTTAATAACAAACCCTCATATCTGAAATTAAATTAATGTTGCTAATTTTTTATGCTAAAATTTGGGAATCAACGGGTTGGTACTGAAATTGTCTTAACTCAAGCACTATCCAAATTCATATTTTTACGTTTAATGTTTATTTCAATTTCTGCCTTACTTTATTTTCTAGTATCTGTTGTCTAAAAAAAAACTCATAAAAAAACCTTGTTGCCAATTTGTCCAAATGCGTGTGCGTGTGTGTGACATTCTTTTTCTTTTGCCATAAATAAATCTCTCAGTGGACGACCTGGATTCATCCAGAAAATATAAATTTAAATTTGGACTACAACTGCACTCGTACACTGGCGAGTATAAACCTCTCACTAAAATAAAAAAAATATAAAAGTTTTATTATGATTTGTTCTTATTATGTTTTAATTGCAAGGTGAGAGTGCAGTCAACTACCTATTCCTTGGACACTACATGACTGATTATTACCCATGTATATAGTGCCAGTTTCCATCTGATTAAAATTTTGAAACCATTCTCTATTTGGGCACATATGAAAAGAGCAACCAGAATCCATTACCCATTCATGTTCAGCAGATAAACAAGATACATTAAGTACTTCAGCTGAATAATTAGAGGTTCTTGCATTTACATTTGTATTCCCCCCCCCTATTTTTGTTTCTTAATGAAATCATAGCAATACTTCTTAATGTGGCCCTCCTTTCCGCAGTGATAACACTTCTATTTTTGTTTACCCTTCTTATCTTTCTTCTTACCCTTTTGCCCTGACCCGTTAGTGTGATCATTGTTACTGATGATAGATTTTTTCTCATTCTTACCTTTTACAAATAAATTATTTCCAGACCTTTTAGATGTTCCTAGTTCCAGTTCCCTAGCTTTAATACCCAAGATAACAAGGTCCAGACTAGGAACAATACCAGTATACCTTAATACATGCTTTACTACATCATAGTCATCAGGTAAAGAATTTAATAGAATCATAGCTTCACTTGTGTCACCTAATGCTTGATCAATACCTCTAAGTAATAATGCAAGTCTAGTGAATTCGTTTATGTTTTCATCCATTGACTTAGATGTATTCATTTTGAAATTAAACAGCATGCCTTTCGAGTATACTAAATTAGGTGCAGACATTACAGAGTATAATGAATCTAATTTATTCCATAAATCAATAAGATTAACCATACCATCTACCTTGCATATGACAGTGTCATCAAGGTGAAGGAAAATGAGGTTAAATGCCTCTTCTCTTACCTCCTAGGTCTTTGCAAGCTGATCAGGTGACCATTTTTGATCATCAGCTTCTAGTGCTATCAGCACTTTATGATGAGATAGCAGAACTCTCATTTTCTTTTTCCAGCTTCCAAAGTCTCATTTGCCATCAAATATTCCGATTTCAAATCGGGTAGACATCATCTTCGCCTTGCACGAAGTTAACCTAGGTGGCTCTAGACACTGATGAGAAATAACACAACAAACTCCTGCTAACAAAGGCTCTCAGAGAAACCCTAGACCACCCACAAATAGATGACAACCCCAGAGATGAAATAGACCAACCGATTGACCTTACAAACCCTAAGCGCCGATCTAAAACACGGCTCTGATACCATTGTTGTGAATCGATACACAAACCTTAGGGTATTTCCAAATATGTTTCAATCACAGATTCACGATGAGCAGAAGACAAGAAGCCTAACAATCATTCATGCATAAACAGAATGAAAATAGAAACGAAAAGCGAAAGCAAACAAAAGTTTTTACCATGGTTCACCCAAAATAGGGTTACGTCCACGTTGAGCTCCGATATGGAGAGCTCACTGCACTAATGATCGAATCAAAGAATACACCCTCAGAAATCCTCTCAATCTCTTTGTACATACAGTGGTTCAAGAATCAAAACTTGCCTAATAATAACTTAATACAGATTAAGAGGAAAAAACCTATCGAACCATATAACTTAACAAGCTATACAATCATTTACAGATAATGAAAGGAAAAACAAGAAGCAAACCAGAAACCCTAGGTCGGAGACGAAGGCTCTCCCTCTTCTCAAACCCCCTTTTCTCTTTCTTTGATAATTTTGTCTCTTTCATCTTAAACGTCTGAATGGTCCATATCCCGAGAGGGAGATAAATAGCGACGATAGAGGGCTGGGACCAAGCCTTATAAAGTGCAGATGAAGGGCTGGGATCAGATCGTGCAAGTACGATAAATATTCCAACAGAAAGAGTAAACGGACAAGAGAGATTGAGCGAGCAAGATAAAAGGCAACTGGGCACCATCAGAGTGCAGCTGATGGTTGCCACGTGCTGCCATCCAACAGCTGCCAGATGGCAAGCTGAGGTTGCTGGACGTGGCCCTCCAATAGCTTACTTCTAACGACATCGTTTGGAGCTTCACGGCCAACAGCTAGTGTATAGGGGAGATCATACTTCATTTTTTTTATAACAACCGAATTTACACAGCCAGTATTTATTCCAAAAAAAAAAATCGCAGTTTCTTGGATGCCCGCCCCAATCACATTTGAGACAAATTTAGTGCCTTAATTTTTTTTTTTTCTTTTAGCATGACTAGTTAATTTAATTTGTATTTAGTTGTGTTTCTTAATATTCCATTATCAGAATTCTCTAATTTTAATCCTTTCTAATTGCGAGTATGCTTCATCCTTAGCTGGATTTTGTAAGCTTAAAGTCATGGTTCGAGTGATCTAAGTTGTTTTGTAGGCTTTTGTACTTTTTTAATAAATTAAAAGTCCATTTCAATCAATCCAAAACTCATTATAACACTTTGGTTGACCAAAGTCTACCAGTGTATTTTGCTTCTTCTCTACCATACTTAATTAACTAAACTCACTAGTTTGGTAGATGGATGTGCTCGTACGTACCATGTTAAATTTTCGCAAAACTTTGACATATCATATCCTTTTCTATGAGTTTTTCCCCCAACACATTCTCAAAATAAAACAAATAACATTTAACCTATTCTCTTTTTTTTTTGAAAGATATCTCAATTTCTATCAAAAATTCAACTCATTCGTAAATCTCTCAATTTAAAAAAAAAATAAACAAATTCATACTTATAAATAATAATAAATAAGATTTTATAAGAATATTATTTTTATATATATAATATATCAAATGATTTCATGCAATGTTTTAAAAACCGGACCGGAGAGCGAACCGGCCTATTAATTGGGTCACGGGTCAGTTGGTCCGACCGGTTAAACCGGAGTGGTCCGACCGGATGATGTCATATATATATTTTATAATTAAATAATATATATGTTTGAAATACTAATATTCTATATATTATTATGAGAAATGCTATTATTAACTAATATACAATTAATATTTTATATATAATTGTTATATATGTTGTTAAAAAATTAATTAAGAATTAAAAATTTAAAAATAAGTGTGAGGGTGAAAAAAATCGAGGTCAATCCGGTTCCTGGTTCACCGGTTAGATCGAATTTTGACCGATTTTGACCGAGTTGATGAAGATTTGATTTTTTATGTCAAAGCGGACCGAATAGGCCACCGGTTCCCGATTTTTCCGGTCTGACCGGTCAGTCCAGTCCGATTTTTAAAACAATGGTTTCATGTTATGTACTTTATTCTTCTTATCAAAATGTTAGATAATTTTTACGGTGTGATAGTATTTGAAGATTGGTTGTTGTTGTTCCCTGATTTACATGTTTTACTGGAATCGTGAGATCGAGCAATGGGGGTGTCTATGATGGAACTGTCATCCAAAAAAAAAAATATTAGGTAATTACATATGATGTCATGTTAGATTAAAAAGAATTAATAAATAATTATATACTCATACAGAATTGTTATGTCGTCAGTTTGAGCAACATAATAATTATTTGACGCCAACAATTTTAAAGATAGAATGTGAGTCTCATGAGAGTGATGAGAGTGATGGGATTCACACACTATCTTTTTACTAGATTGTATCACATAACATAACGCGAATAATAGATCAACTCTTTATATTTATAAATATAAGATTAAACTAAATATATATTATATATTATATAATCATTATATAAAATAAAAAAATTAAAACCGAGTAGTCACGGTAGAGATGCCGCCGGCGATATAACTTCGCGGGAGTGATTTTTCCGGCAAAATCGATTTCTTTACTATATTCCCCCCTCCCCCCCCCCCCCCCGGGCGGTCAATTTTGTGCTCCAAGGGGGATCCCCCATTGCCTCCCAAACTCACCCCCCCCCCCCCCGGGCGGTCAATTTTGTGCTCCAAGGGGGATCCCCCATTGCCTCCCAAACTCACCCCCCCCCCCGGGCGGTCAATTTTGTGCTCCAAGGGGGATCCCCCATTGCCTCCCAAACTCACCCATCACAATCTCCGACTGACTTCAAGCCATCACAGGCCTAACTACAAACCTCTCCCTGTACCTCGTTTTCAACGTCGGATTTTCAGTCATGTGCTAGACTCCTGAAAATTACACCTAGGCCCCATAAGGTTTTGTTTCCGCTTTTTCCACCATTTCCTCTAACCCTCAATGTTAAAAGAAATTCCATTTATTCACGCTAAAATGTTTTTACGAGGGAATGATTTCTCTGAAAAATAATTTCTTAAAATGTGTTTTCTATTGTTTATGTGTAATTAACCATTTCTAGTGTTTGTCTAGCACTTAGAAAATTACAATATTTTTTCAATGTCTTCTTTTGCTTTATTATGTGGACAACAAAGAGAGAAAAAATCAAAGTTGCCAAACAGAGAGTCAGAAGACAGACGATGAACAATGAGAAGCAAAGCGAGACGATGACGACAAAGCAAACAGATATTAAGAGAGGCAAAACACGATAATGATAGAGAAATATACGATGACATAGGCTAAGATTGAGATTGGTGGGTGGCGATAGAGATAAATAGAGGTAAAGCCTGATGAAGACAACAATGAATATAGCGATGTAGGTAAAAATTGACAGAGCAAGACAAAATGAGAAAAAAGTAAATCGATGCAAGTGGATAAAGAAATAGTATGATAGGAGAATGTGTTGCTATTTTTGATAAATGATTTTCTTTTTTTCAAGATAAGAAGTCATTTTCTTAGACAATGCATCATTTTAACGTTTATTTTTCGTTAATCGAAATGACTTTTCTTTAACTTTCTTGTTTTTTTGATACCAAATAGAGGGAAACAAGAAAAGTGTTCATTAAAAAAGAGAAAGTATTTTCTCCTAAACAGTCAGAACTAGGGATAGGCAAAAAAATCGATAAATCGCATAAATTGTCCATACCGCACCGCATCGCACGATTTTTTAGAGAGAGCGGTTCAATCTGATTTGAGAAATCCCCAAATTATGCAATTTGCGATTTGCGGATTTCTTAACGGAACCAGTCAAATAATGTGTTAATAAAAATATATAAAACCTAAAAGGGTGGAACACTAATCCTAATCTTAATTATTTTTTCCTTCTACTCTTCCCAACCCCGCCGCAGCAACTCATTTGCAAGACTGGAACTTCTCCAGTTCTCTGTTCTCCAATTGTGATCAGAAGAGTCCGCCGCCGCCTGAAGCTTGCAACTTCTGCGAGACTGAAGTATTTTTAATGTTTGCAACTCCTTTACGTTTTTAAATTCTGTTTCTTTATTCCTTTGTCTTTTTTGTATTCACATCTTATTTACTGTTAGAAAACCAAACCTGAGCATTATTGTTTTCAAAACAAGTGCATTCAATTTTCTTTTTTTTTTATTTTCATTTTTGTTTTCACTTTCCCAGAAAAGAAGAAAAATCTTCAAACAATACTTTTCTGGTTTTATTTTATAAAAATGAAAACAACAGGAAACTATAAACAAAAAGCATTATTAAACATTCCCATAGTTTATCAATCAAGGTTCTGGTTCAATGATGCAGCTTGTGATGGGGGAATAAATTGCAATCTTCCCAGATAGGTACTAGATGAAAAAACAGTGAAAGCACCAAATTACATAAACCGCATCAGTCCGTATCACATTTTGCAATATGGTCTAATGCGATTTTTGTGCACCAAATTAGATCGTGCGGTCTGTTTTAATGCCAAAATGTATGTGCGATTTGGTGAATTACATATCTCTTAAATCGTTCAAATCGCACCATGCCCACCCCTAATTAGAGTTGTGTGAAGACGAAATCTCAAAAACTTTTGAAAAATTGCACTTCTTTCCTAGATTTTATAAAATCCTTCACTAATGGCCTTTCCAATTTTACCATAATGCCCCTAATGCCTTATAATAAAAATGGTTTTGGCCCCATTTAGAAATTTTCCCTTTCAGGAAATTATTAATACTATTTCCCCAAATTTTGCAAAAATCCCCAGTATTACAAGGGTTATGTGTTAGATTTTATTTTTTTAACTTCTATATCATAGTTTTAATTAATATATATATATATATATATATTTATTTCATAAAAACCATCCCAATTTGACCATGGTCCAATTACTAACTAACATGTGAATCTCTCTTCTTTTTTATTCAATACCAAACGTTCCAACCCTTCAAACATGGGAAATATTAATGAATAACATGATATAGGATAAAGACAAATTAATTATTGATAAAGAATATATTTATTCTTCGTAAATTACTAGTTCGGCTATATGACGGACCCGTGGCTGCAACTGCTTGATGCCACGGCCAGGGGATGCAATACGTATCAAAGAGCGCAATGGTTAATTTAGTTACTGCATTGAGTGAATATCAACGAATAATTATTAAATATTTAAAAAGGTAATACGTATAGTATATAATTAGATTCATAAAAATTTGAAGTTTTTAATTTAGCCATTTAAAACCTTAATTATTTCATCAAAATTCTCTGCATGCCCAAAATATTTTGTAAAGCCTACATCTAAGATATGAACTTGAAATCCCAATCCAATCAAGATTTTGTAAATGAATCTAATAATCTCAAGAATCTAATTAATATGTAGCCTTTATTAGTTAACTTAGATAAACTTTTTAATGGCCGTGAGGTTGAATTCCAAGAAGAATATTTAATTTTAAAGCACTCGCTAACGATTATCTATTTACGTATAATTAAATAATATTTTTATACGTACAGATCCTTCTTGATGTGTTTATGAAGTTGAATCCATAGAACATTTAATTTTAAATCACTCAAATACAATTATTTATGTACAGATATTAACATATATATGTATGATATTGACAATGAAAGAATAGAATAGAAATCATCTAAAACCCTCTTAACTAGCATCCCCGTCAATTATCATCACTAAGTTGGGGAATATCATCAAAAAAAATTGCTAAATCCTTGTTGGACATTGTCATGGCAAAGACATCATGAGGAATAGGCCCCGGAATCACAATATCGCACATCCATGGCCTTGCAAGAGTATAATCTTCAGGAGGGTGGTGGTTTGGCGACAACGATATTGTCCTGTTGCCTTTTCTCTGACTTCTTTTCTTTTTAATACTCGAAGGAGGAGATATTAATGCTTTAGGAGCAAGATTGTTGCCTTGAGGAATTTCTTGAACCGGATGATGATGATGGTTGGGCCTTCTCTTTGGTGGTCTTGGTGGACGATGGCTAAGTGCCTTGGGGGTTGTCATGCCTGCTGTGCTGAGAATAGTTGAGCTTCAAGCGGGATAGAGAGAAGAGAATGGCTTCGGGCTGGTGGAGACTTCATGAGAGCACATCCGCTTGCGGATCCTTATTATAATAATCTTGTAGCAAATCAAAATCCAACAAGATTTAGATTTGTCACAACTTAAATTGAGTCAATTCATAATTGATGTTGGAATTGGAATAGAAAACGAAGTCAAACCAGGATTTGGAAGACAATAATTAATGGTTAAAAAGTATATCCCATTTGAATTCTTTATGATTTTTAGTTATTTGTATGAAAATCTCTTGTGGTCTAGAAATAATGTTAAAAAGTCTTTGTAATTTGTATTTTCTTTCAAACACTCATTTTGTTATTACCAATGTTAATTAAATTAAATTTAACTAATAATCAAAAATTAAAAAAAAAAAATAAGACTCATCGATAATCAATAATTTCTTATAACGAGACCAAGAGAGAGAGAAAGATAACATTTAAAACAAACTTAATAAGCATCGATCCCTGGCAAAGTCAGCGGAGGATTTAAAACTTACTTAATTATAAATCTCCAACATCCCTTTTACTTAAGTGTAGTTTAACTTACTTTATAACAATACTTTATTAAATATTATTATATTTGAAAAACTCAACAATATCAAATACTCCCTAAGTCTAACATTTTATGCAATAATAAAATTTGTTGCGTCTAGATATGGTTAGTTCACCTTATCATTTGTTGGTTGGAATTTTAAATTTTAAAATTCAAATCTATTATTTAAAAATCAGCAAAAACTTAATTTTTAAAATTTAACAATACATTCATATCAAAGTGAAGCAAAATAATTAAGGCTGATTTTCATAATGCATTAAGAGAGGTATATATATATATATATATATATATTATAATAAGGGATGATGGTTTTTGAAATCTATATAGACAAATGTGAGGGAGATATTTTTTTGATGGTTGAGATTAGTTTACAAGAAGTTCCAATGGCTGAGATCAATACATTTTCCCCCCAAAACCATCTTATCCTCCACACTCACACACTCTTCCCTCTCTGGCCAACGCACACTCACACAACCAACTCTTCTACAGTGGCTTTCAAAATTTAAAAATCTTTCGGCATTGGGATTGTGGCTGAGAGAAGAATAGAGAGCAAATGAAGAGAGAAAGAAGAAAGAACAGGTGGCCGAGAGCAATCGCGAGAGAGAGAGAAGGTCGATCAGTGGTAGCAGCGAGTCGCGGCGGAGGCGTCGGTGATCAGCCATGGCGGCTAAGGCAGCCGGTTGCAGCAGTGGAAGTGGCTGAAGACAGTGGCAGTGCAGCGAGTAGGGTGGCAATAGTGACCGACCAATGGCCGGTGGAGCAGCAGCGACTGGTAGAGGTAGCTAGTGGTGGTTGCGGTGAGCAAGCGACAGCGTCGGAGGCTGGCTGAGGGTCCGCCATGGCAGCAGCGACTACGCGCAGGCGATCGCGTGAGGTGCGGCCGTAATAGCGGTTGTGCAATAGCTTGGGGCAGTCGCAAACGGTCGGCCGGTGGCCGAAGACAGCAGCGGTGGCTGGTTAACTAGGCGGTAGTGGCCGATGGCTACTAGTGCGCAGGCAGTGTTGTGCGTATGCAAGGAAGAAGAAGGAAAAAGAAAAAAGAAATAAAGAAAAATAAAAAGGAAAAAAAATATTTTGGAGCTCGATGAGAGTGCTAGAGGCTCGAAATGGCATTTTTTGCGCAAGGGAGACAACCAAAGAGACGACGCGCATGTGAGCGTTTGTTAGGTTTCTCCTTCAAATTGATTAATGTAAAAATAATTATTTTTAAATTATTTACATTATGTGAAATAATGTAGAATAAGTATTGATTTGGTTGGATTGGAAATTGTTGATGGGTGGATTTTGCGGGTCGAGCCCCATTTCCGTTGTTTTTTTTTTTTTTTTTTTTGTATTTCTTGTGAAAATATCTTTAGATAAAATATTTAAAGTTAGAAACATTAATCAATATTTAAAGTTTGAAGTAAAATTAAAAACATTACACTTATAATATTTTTAAATAAAATATTTAAAGTTAGAAACATTAATAGAAAGTAAAAATATTACCTTAATATTTAAAATTAGAAACATTATACTTATAATTTGTGTTCATTTAGGTATGCCTATTAATAAAATAAAATTATAATTATAATTTGTGTCTACTTAACCACTGTAAAATAAAGAATATCATAGATTATGAATTTAATTTTTTTTTAGCATAACAAACTCAAAGAATTGTCGATTAACGCACAGTCTTAAATAGACACAAATTATAAGTGTAACCCAAATTATAAATGTAAAAATATAATTAAGCCTGTGCATTAATGTAAAAATGTAAATTATAAATGTAAAAATATGGAAATCCTGATTGTTGATACATTCAATCTCACGATCAAGGAAGCGGGGGATCCCTAACCCTAGGAGGCCGAGGATCCCCTTCCCAATGACGCGGTCGGCGAGGGCCAGCCGCTGTATATATATCTATATAATAAGGCAAGAGGAATTTTGAAAATGTCTCAAAATGTATGAGAGAGACATTTCAATAGCTAAGATTAATTTTTAATGTATATTAATGGTTGAGATGAATAATGTTCACACCCACTCACTGCCTCTCTTTCTCTCCCTATTGCACCCTCTCTCCTACTCCCTCACTCACTGCCTCTCTTTCTCCCTCTCTCTCTCATAGACCCACCCACCCACGCCATCAACAGGTGCGACGGAGGTTGGGGGGAAGGGAAGGTCGACAACTGATAGGTGCAACTGCAGTGAGGGGGGCGGGAAGGACAACGGTGAATGGGGAGGCCGGTGGGTGCAACGACGGTAGGGGGAGGGACAACAACGAGTAAGAGCGAGGCATTGCAAATTGCTAACAGGGGGTGATGGTAGTCCAAGAGGCAGTGTAGGGGGGTGACGATCGTCTGTGACCGATGGAGAAAGCGACCGGGCGAGGCAATTTGAGCGACTCGCCCCCAATCGACGACAATTGTCTGTGACCGGTGGAGAAGGCGATCGGGCGAGGCAATGCGAGCGGCTCGCCCCCGATTGGCGACGATAGAGGGTTCGAGGAACCCCTGACCCGCAAGCCCCCGACCAGCCACTGTTGGGGGCCCTTGAAGCCCCTGACCAGCAATGGTCAAGGACTCCAATTTTTTTAAAATTTAATTTCTTAAAAAATCTTTATACGAGGTCAGGCACTCTTTTTTAATTTTTTAAAATTTAATTTTTAAAGCATTTAATACTTAAGTTTTAAGTATTATCAATATTTGTAAGTTTTTGAAATATCATGTAAGTTTTAATACTTAATTTTTGAATTTTTTTAAATAAAAAAATACCAACAATGTAAGTTTTATTGTATAAGAATTTGACATAGATGATTCAATTGCAAAAGAAATAATTACATTTGGAATTTAATTACGTTTTGTGGTCATTCTTTAATATTATTTATATTTAGGCACAATTATGGGTTTATTTTGCAATGGTAAATAGTTTGAAATAGACATAACAATGGTTATTATTATTTTGATGCCTAAAGCAATTGGTAAATAGTCATGTTTAAGCATGGCGATGGTTAATATTATGATGTTTTGTTGTAATCAGCATGCATATGACATGGTTTGATTATGATTATAAAATATATAAGTTTTGTAGACAGATTGATATATTTGTGGTATCATATTTTCAAATGATATTCTGTCGAAAATTTGAAAATTTCTTACATTGATTTCAATTTACATTTTCAAATGATACCCTCTCATTACATGGTTTTTGAATTAAGCAAATTTTTAGTGACCCAAAATGTAATTCAATACCTCTTACTTGATTTTTGTTCATTCATTGAGATAACGGATGATTTATAAGTAGTTTATGTCATTTTGTTTTATGATTAAAGTAGTATGTGATTGAAAAATTTTATGAGTTTATTTTGTCTATCACTTTTACAAGTATTGATATAAGTGTTTGTGTAGCAAGAATGGTATTATTGTATTATATTTTTAGATGATACCTTCTCAAAGTTTTTATAGAGTATCCACATTTTAATCCTTTTTATTTCACTAAAGTCATGACATTAAAAATGATAAAATAATTTTCAGCTTAATGCATGTTTATAATCATTGTTTGATTATTTTGTGTTTAAAAATTATATACATTGTCTTCAAACACATGATAAAGGGTGAGTTTAGGCTTTAAATTTAATACATTACTGATTTCAATGCTTAATTATTTTGGCATTCAAATTCAATATTCAATTTTTTTTTAGTTGCACCGTGCGTTCAGGCATGGGTTATCCCTAGTATATATATAGGATGACGCCGACAAATCCTATTTAGGAAGAGGACATAATTATAATTAAGGAAAGAAAAATTAGCTAGTTGGGAACAAAATAAAGTTTAATGATATGCTAATCCTAAAATTAAAAGCCCCGAGTTAACTGCCATAAAATCCCTAGATTTTGGTCCTCTTTCACTTTTGTCGTTGACGCCTTCCACGTCATTTTTTCTTTCAGTAAAATTTTACTTAATAATAAAAAAAACCTGATAAGTACCAAAATGGAACTGGTTTCCGCATTTACCAAGCAAGCATGCACATTACTAAGTTTGTTAAAGAGCGTGAGAATTGGCCATGATTAAGAAGGAGTGGTCGTTCGTCTAAATTTAAGTTTAAATTCACTTTTTACATAATTATTATAGATCAGATTCATATTTATCCTTTTTTTTGTTAAAAATTCGTAGAATTGAGCGACGATGACCCCCCCGCAAGCAGTGGTGAATTTATGTATGAGCTACCTCGAAGTCTAGGACAGCTCAAAATTAAAATTAAATTTTTAAATTAAAAATTATTTTTTATTATATAAATTAATTTTTTAATGTAAAAAAAATATTCTTTTTAATAATAATTTAGTCAAAATAAAAATTACTGCTCATTTCAAAATCTATGATGTATAATTTTACGTCTAAAAAAAAAAAATTCAACCTCCCCTATATAAATCTTTAAATTCGCCCCTACGGCAAGGAGGGTATCCCAAGAGCGTGAGAATTTGCTCTAGTTTATATTTTTGGTTATAACTTATAGGCTAGTTTAAGTTTGGGTCTTAATCAAATTACAGTTTAATTTTGCTTATGTAAACACGTTAAGCGAAGGCTATATATAGTATGGACACATAAAAATATGGCCTCAGAACTGTCCCATATAGCAAAAACAAGCTTCTGTTTCATGAGTAAAAGCTGCAAATATATGCACGTTAGTATCACCCTGCAAGCGAAGTTGCTTTGAGTAAGTTTGGGCACATTTGCCTGCTAATGTAATATACTTGGTGCAATTTTTTGTTTAGCAAATGCGTTGGCTTACTGCTTGATTTCCAAACTAATTAAAAGATGGATAATTTTTGGCATAAATGTTTTGGCTTATCATATACATAGTAAATGGATCTCCCAAATCTCCATTTCACAAAGAGTCATGTAAAACATTCTAATTCATTAAAAGAGATTTAAACTAATCATCACCCAACATTAGTGGCGAATTTATGTGTGAGCTACCATCGATTCATTATATAAAACATCTCAATTTATTAAAAGATACTTAAACTAATCATCACCTAGCACCAGGAGTAGATTTATGTGTGAGCTAACATGAGCTTGTCATATAAAACATCATAATTCATTAAAAGATATTTAAACTAATCATCACCCAACAGCAGGGGTAGATTTATGTGTGAGCATGACAGTCCAGGACGAAATTTAAATTTTAAAAATAATTTTTTAGCCCAACTTCCATCCAGTCCACCTCAACTTCAATCCAACCCAGCCCAATTTTTTTCAACCCATCCCGACTTAAATTCCTAGATCCGTCCCTGCCCAGCAGTCTGCGGAGGAAATTGTTTTAATGTCCTCTCTCACCACTTATGTTGTTGAATAAAATTGAACATCACCACTTATGTTGTCGAATAAAATTGAACAAAGATGTATCGGAACTCTGAACTTGATAGTAGTTTTGATCAATATAGGTCTTCACTCTTTAGGAAGTGCTGCTCTTTTTTCCTCCACAGGACCTTCCATTTAATAGCATAATCCTCTACCTATTCTTTTCCTTATAAGGGAAGCCAATGGAAGGGCCTACTAACTTGAGGACAGAGACTTCACCTTATAGCCCAAAATGGAAGCTAAATCCCCAAATTATGAACATTCCTGTTTAAAATTGTAGTTGAATTGCATGGCTTCAAATTCAATCCCTAGACAAACTTAGAAACATAAATAGACACCTCGAATTACCAAACTGCTAAGAAGGGGCCACATAGAACATATTAGTTTCATTTTGTGTCCCTGACATCCTAAGAGGAGCTCTATTCATCCTTCAACATTGAAACCTTCCAACGGTCCTCCTTAGATCACCTCTTTTGTACACTAGAAGCTCTGTGAGAAAGAGGATCCCTTGACACAAACCTCTAGAAGTCAGAGGAAAAGCTTGCTGAAGGACTATGGACTAAAAGTGAGGGTCTTGCAAGGAAAACCATGTCTGAATTAAGTTTTCCATCTCCAACTAGTATAGAAGGGACCCTTACATTTAAAATGTCATATATGTTCTCTGTATACAATTTAGAAATTAGTTAGGCCTCATCTCATCTCTATAATCTTATCCCTAATGTGAATCCTTCAGATATACTTAAAGGCACAAATAGTCATCTCTTCTCCATTCAATCACAATGCTCTCAATTTCTTATGCAACTTATTTCATTATTTTCTCTATCTTTGTCAACCTCTTTCACTGACTCCCCCTCCTTACTTATTCAACAACCCTTATACTAAAATAATAGGGATGACAAAATATTGTCCTTCTTTCTCTCTCTCTTCTGATAGTATTATGCGGTCCCTCAATTTAGATGCAGATCTCAATAGAAACTTTGATTCCATGACAGCATTTTTAGTTCTTTATGATCAAGAGGAATCTTTTCTGTTTGCTCATTTTACTTTTTGTTCTTTTAGCATGGCTACAATACATTTTGTTGGAAGGCTATGTGGAGATTGAAAGTGCCTCTTGGAGTATCCTTTTTTGGGTGGACTTCTGCACTCAGGTTTATTTTTGCCTTGTGTGATCTAATGAAGCAGAGAGGTGATTTTGCATTGGTAAGATGGAAAGAGAATTGATAGACCATTCATTGCTTCATTGTATAGTAGCTCATGGTATTTGGAACCTTATTTACACTATTTCTGAGGACACAGTACCCATGCTGGGATCAATATTGGAGTTTGTGCTTGTAGGGTTAGGCCTTCTTGAGATGGAGTCAAAGATGCACCCGGGTGACAATTTCCTTTGTGTTGTGTCTTGCATTTGACGAGAGGGGACTACAAGAAAATAGTTGATTTGAGACGGATTTTAGTAATTCGTCTCAAATTAACTGTTTTGTTGAAGTAAGTGAGACTTTGTTGGTATAGATAATTGGATTCACTGTTTAAAAGGAATCTTCCTTGTTTCCCTTTTTTTGTGGTTGAGTTAACAACTCCTTTGCTCCCTTGTGATCTTTCGTTCAACAAGCGCCCTCCCCGGGTTTGCACAACTTAGCTGGTGTTTGTAGCACAATGTTATTTTACTTACGGAGGAGAACAGAACAAGGCAACTAATTTATCAAAAACTAGCAAAGTGTCGTTGACTGTTGAGAATAGCAGAATGGTCAAGCAAATCCAGTCAGGAGCTGACCTAGAAACAAGCATTATCTCATCTATACTTGCCAATTGTAAGTGAAAATTGTTGTTAAGTTCAGCTGTTAAATCTGTTGGATGAACTACCTTTATGGAACTGTTAGTGAATGAATATTTAGTTTATTTTCATAATGAATTTATAAGTGATTGTAAATCTAATGACTGGTATCAAGGTTCATCTCTCTCTCTCTCAAATTCTAATGATAAATCTTGTTTACAGGTTTGTCCTATCTGTAGTCAAGTCTTCAGCGGATGACAACGATAGCGTGCATGAAAATTGGTTGTTGTCATTCCACCTATTCCATGCAGTAGGATGATCTCTCTTTGAAGGTTTTTACTTGGTAACTGTTGGGCGTATAAATTAAAGTCTTACATGGCCTAGACATGGGGAAGATTAAGGGTATATACGTACGTGTTGACAATATCTCCATTAGTATGATGCCTTTTGGGTAAAATTCAAAAACAAATCCATGAGAACTTAGGTCCAAAGTGGACAATATAGTACCAATGTAGAGATTTAGAAGGTCCATAATCCTAATAATGGTATCGGAGTTCATGCCCCAGAATTAGCCAAGAGAATGTGTGGAGAAAATTCTTGGAATGCTAGACAAAGGTGTTGTGCCTCAGTTAAGCTCACGATTGGATCTGTGGTTGGGCTCTATTTGGAGCGGGCTCTGAAACTTCACAGACGTATTGCTAGCCCACGGCGAAAATAAGTAATTGGTCTCAATAGAGCAAGCAAATGGATGATCGTTTGATGGGAGGATTGTTGAGTGTGCAAACTAAAGTCCCATATTGGCTAGACATGTGAAGGATCAAAAGCATATACGAGTGGACAATATCTCTATTGGTACGAGGACTTTTGGGTAAAATTCAAAAGCAAATCCATTAAGGCTTAGGCCCAGAGTGAACAATATCATATCAATATGGAGATTTGAAAGGTCCATAATCCTAATACTACGTAATTGGATCAACAACAAATCACAATTAAACCAATCAACCGCACACGAACACATAATTTTACGTAAAAAAAACTCAAATTAAAAAAAATAATGGGCAGAAAGAACAAAATATCACTAAATAAATATTATTAATACAAAAGTGATATAGTTACGACTAATTTCAGAACATTGAGCACCTATTTATAGACCTAAAATTATCTGTAAATGTATATGAGAAACCTTATCTTGATCAGAAAATGATTCATAAGGATATTCCTCTAAATGAGATAAATCTCACATAAAATCAAATTTAACTAACATTCTTTATCACAGTTCAAGTCAAAGTCAGAATCACAATCAAATTAGAAGTCTCAATCTCATATAAATTTGAATTTCGGATCACAATTGTAACAAGCTCCACCTTGAGACAAAATTCAAATATGAAATTATCCAAAATTCTTTCTTCTAACGAAATCGTGGAGAATTAATCTCCTGATATACCAACTAAAAATGTACCACGAAAATACCATCTAAATCCACATAAAAATTACTGTAGTAAATATCTTGTCTTACTTTAAGCATATATAGCAAACGAAATCAAGATCAACATATCTTTACTGATCTTAATAATTCTACTCATCAATATAAATATTCTCTGATAACTCTACATTCATCTAAATCTATCTGCCCAAAATTACATGGGTCTTAACTTATCATAATAAAAATCAAGATCTTCTAATCCAATAATAAAATATTATACTCTACAGTGGTCAACATGAAAATCTAATAACCCCAAATAATGCAAAGCAATCCATAAATAAAATCTCAATAAAAACAAACTAGAATACCAGATCTGTGTAGTAAATCCAGGCAAACACAAATCTAGATCTAGGCTATCAAATCTGCCTGAACTCAAGTGGGTCAAGTCGAATCTGAACCAAATCTGGGTTGAGTTCTAGGTCTTGGCCAAAGCAGTGGCCTTCTGCAATGGCGAAACTCAGTGATGGTGGAGCTTCAAGCAATCGACGGCGAGGGGCAAATGGCCGAAGACGACGATGGCTTGTGGATGGTCGACCAGAGCGCAAATGGGAGGCATAATCAGAGCAAGGCCGATGATCGATGGCAGTTGCAAAGCAGGAGGGAGATGAAGAAGACGACCGGAGCAAGTCGACATCAGTCAAGCGAGCAGGTGGTGGTGGTCAACGACGACCGCAAAGCAAACGACGACGTTTGGCGAAGGTAGAGACCGATGATGGGGAAGGCTAAGGGACGGTCGATGATAGTCGTGCAAGAACCAGAGGCGATCGACGAAGGGGAAGAACGGACTGACGGTGGCGGAGGCAAAGGCGGCAACGGCCAGTGGCGACGACTAAGGGCGTGATGGCTGGCGGCGATGGCTGCAGCTGGGCAACCTGTGTTCTAGCTGAAATTTCAGATCCAACAGCTAACTGCACACGGTTGATGGTTTGATCAAATGGCTATTATACCACTTTGTTATGCAACAATTAAATTAATCAATCACATACGAACATATAAAAAATTTAAATCAAGAAAAATCATAAATAAAAAAATAAAATATCACTAAATAAATATTATTAATATAAAAGTGATATAACTGTAAATAATTGTAGAGTATTTGACATATATTCATAAATTTAAAATTATTTATAAATGTACACAGAAAATCATATCCCGATCGAATTTGACTAACATTATTTATCATGGTCAAATTTAAAATCATAATAGCGGTCAAATTAAGAGTCCCAATTTCAGATAAATTTGAATTTCGAGTTAAATTGTAACCATACCGAAAAATGCAAAAAATGAAAAAATGGACCCCAAAGTATTTACTAAAATGTGCTGAAGAAGCTTCCTAAGTGGATGAAGGTAGTCTGGGATTCCACCTGATTATTGGCTGTTATCCAGTAGCTGCTATTGCTTAGAGTACACTACCGCTTGGAACATTCACGTCGGCTTTGTCTATGGTTCTTCTTGCTGTAATAATCTTATTTAGGTGACCTAACAATTTATGTCTTCTCATGGAAAATGATCCAGAATCGAATTGTTTTCTTCATGCATCATCTTACTCTCTTGGTGGCTTTCATTATAATAGGTCTATAAATGTCAGTCCATTGAAGTACAACATAATAAAGCTAGCTCTTTCACGTCTCCCTTTGTGCACCATCTTATTTTTTGGACCACAGTAAGCTGCAAGCATCTACCTACCTTGAATTCATTAGAGGCTCACCAATAAATAGGCCTTCCTCTTCTGTTCACATTGTCGCTAGTTGATGTCGGCTTGCCATCACAGAAACTCTCATTTTTTTTCATTTTTTTTTTACATTATCTTCGTCCTACCTTCTTCCCTTGAGCAAATAGATTAGCTCTGGACCTGTCCCATGAATGGCATGGCCCATTTAAAAACGGCAGACAGAGGCTTCTGCATATGAGCCTAATGTTTACAATGAAAATATACTACTAATTATAGACAAAGAAAAACTTGATCGAAGATTCAAAAAAGACATATCATATGAGGTATAATAATTTTATAAAAAATAATATCATTGATAGAAATGTCATGTAGCTGAATTTACACGCTGAGTTTAATAAGATTGTGATCCAGTGGCCGGCCCGCTCACCCCAAGCTATTGTGGTGGGCCCACTAATGGCCCCACCTAGTGGCCTTTACTTTGTCTGATAGGTCCATTAATGGAACAATGTAAGCCATTCAATCTTTTCAGGGATCTCTGGTTCCAGCAGCATGTCGGGTCGTTTTCAGGCCTGGACTGCACTGGAGCTGTCCGCGTAGGCCCGCCTGCCCAGTACCAGCAGCAGCAGCAGCCAGCGGTAACTCTGCTCGAACTAAATTAGGTATTTCCTTTATCCATATATAAGTCGGGTAATTTCTGAAATTTTAAATACCTTAATTTTTCAATTTTTCTTTTCCCCTGAATTTAACATTAAATCTCAGAAATGTACTGAGGATTGGGGAAAGTGACCTTGTAGGTTGGGCCCATCAATAAGGGGTGTGGGCCCTGGAATTGGACCAATGTCTGGTTAAGAAAAGATGACATGTATCAAGGCATATGGGCCATGATCACGTGGGTAGCACGCGGTTGAAGGCCCACAATGTTTACACATACATAAACCCCATTATTTCTTATTCAGAGTGGACTGGACACAAATGTTTTATGATTTTTTAAAGGTTTCTTCATTTTTAATGTTTAAAATATTCAATCAAACATTACATTTTTTAAAATAAAATGAATTGTGGTATAATATTAAAATTGTTTCATAAATTAAGTTTAAAATAATTAATTTTTAGTTTTTAAGCAACACATACGTAAGAGTTTTTTTTTAAGAAAACAATGGATTGACAAAGCTTCAAAACATAAACATGAAAAGAGATAAATAAAAGGGAAGAATACTAATTTGAAATAATTGAATGATGAATCATAATAGTAATTTAGCAAAGCATTCATTGCTAATACCATAGTAGCTTAAATTTTTATAAATAAAAGTAGTTGTTCTTTAGATATGGGATTAATTACACCAATAATTACTAAATTTTACATTACATTATCACTTTGTCATTAAACTTTAAAATATACCTATTATAGACTCATTTTTCAAAATCATTTCTCATCCGTCACTTGTTAGCTAACTATTAGTTAAAGTTAACGGTATCAAACGAAAAATACACGTGACGTTAATGTGGACTGACATTGGCATTAATTGCCAATCATAATTTGTCACGTGTCCACTCCCAATCTGCTTTATTCTCCTTATTTCCCCTATTTCCTCTCTTTTTATCCTTCACATCTAGTTTCGTCGTGCGATAATAGACCATTCGTTGGCTATCGTTGCATCCGTCATTGCAGCCTCTATTGACATTCACCATCATAGCCTCCATCGAAGATCGTCACTACATCCTCTACCTTGCACTTGTTGCCGCAATCTTCTTTTGATGTTCACCGCCAGCCTTCATTCGACACACCGTTGAAGTCCTTGCCATCAGTGATTCTAGTTTGCAGTGGTCACCGTTCACATTTGTCTACAGTAGCTTCGACGGATGGAAGCTACGGTGGTAGGTGCAACGATGGCAAATGATAGGTCTACTACTGTTTGAGGTGAGAGATAGAGAGAAAGAGAAGCCAATAAGAAGAATGAGATGAGTTAGGAGGTGGGGGTAGACACGTGACATATTATGATTGACAGTTAATGTCATTATCACTCCATATCAGCGTCATATGTGTTTTTCATTTGACATTGTTAATTATAACTAACAGTTAGTTAACGAGCGACGAATAAAAAATAATTTTAAAAGATGAGTGGGTAACGGATAATATTTCAATGTTCAATAACCAAATGATAATAAAATATAAAATTAAATAATTATTGATGTAATTATTTCTTAGATATGATACATATATATATTGTTAGTGATAGTGAGAGTGATAAATTCAAATGGAAAATATTAATAATTGTGCATACTTTTCCGTATTTTGGCCAACCATATCCATATTAGTAAATGTTGTGTGACTGCTAGTAGTAGTAGGGACGGTGTGAAATTAAGCCAAGAAACAAGGAGTCGTTTAGATATTATTGTTGTCAGTATTGTATAATTTTAGAAAAAAAACTATTTATTTCTTTATTTAAAAAAAAAAAAGAAAAAAAATCATCCTTTAGGTTGTGTACATATAAAATATCATTCAAGTGCTGTAAGTAATATAAGCCGCGGCGTGTGTCGTCTATAGAGAAAATAAATAAATAAATTGACATTAAAAAAGTAGAAGAAATCCAACCTGATCAGATATTTGTGGTTGCGAATTATTTTGTTGTCTTTATTATAATATATTTAGCCGATTGAAGATTTCAATATGAGTAATATTGAATTGAATTGAATTGAAGATACATACTTGTAGCTTATAGCTTAGTATTAAAATCTATTATTGAATTGCAGTGCAATCTAGAGCCTAGAGCCCAGACCGCCTAGACCTGAAGATGGGCCTCCCTCCCTGCCTGCCTACTTTTGAATTATGCCCGTATAGCGCGCCCCCCGACAGATATAGTTGGCCGCTACCAGAGAGGAAAAATGTTTTTAATATGAAATAAAAATATAAAGTAAAATAATTAAAAATATAAAAAATTATCATAAATAATTTAAATATAATATAAAATTACAAACAAACATAAATAATTGACGATAAATGCAATGAAGCAATTGGAGACGAGTGCGAGAGGGAGAATGATCGATAATTAAAAGTGAAAATGGTGATTATTGATGTGAGAACAATAAGAAAAAATAATAAGAGGACGATGTCGACGATATTTGGAATTCAAAAATATAAATAATTTAGGGTTAAACTATAAATAGATTTTAGTGTGTTGTGAACAAAAAAAAAAAAAAGACTTATATAGTGGTTGTTTCTAAGATAATAATTGGTGGGCAAAAATATGATTTTAATAATTTTTTTATAATTTAGAAAATGTGTATAAAATATTTCATAAATTATAAAAATAATCTAAAAGATATTTCGAGTCATCTTTATTCATTATCCTTTCCGTATATGATAGCTCTCTAGTGGATGGGGACGGGCCTTGATGATATCTTACTTGAGGCTGATGTAAGATTTTCAGAAAAATAAATTTATTTCACGATTAAATATCATAGCATGTTTAATAATAAGAAAACCTAAAGATAAAACCAGATCCGAACACCTTAAACACGGGTTTGCAACTCGGGTCAGATGGCCTTCCCACTTCCCAACCCGAACGAGAGCGTAGAAAAGAAACGAGCAAATGTCGCTTTCATTCCCCTTCTAATTTGCTGCGAAGACGGACAGAAGCAATCTTTTACGTGGAGAGAGAGAGAGAGAGAGAATGGGGGAGGGGAAGTTTCCGAGAGAGAGAGAGAGAGCGATCATATAATAACTATACCCCTCAACTGAAAATCACGATTTGGCTCTTTGCTTTCGGAACTATCCTTCTCGCTTAACTCCGGCTTCTAGTTTTGTTTTTTCGCGGAATTTTCGAAGCTTGTCGAATTAGCTTTTTCTCGTCATCCAGTTGAAACGGTGTTGCGCTTCGACTTGGACGCTCAGTCCTAATTTGTGATCCGTTTTGGTTCGTTTCCAAGCACTTCCAGCTGTCCGATGGAGCGAATTACGGGTGCTGAGGTTAGATCCGCAAGTTGCGGTGAGAAACCCGAAGTAATTCCAGTGGAGTCCCTTCAATTCGGGGAAGAAATTCAGAGGTTAATGACGCCAGAAAATGGCAGTTCCTTCACCGCCCTTCTCGAGCTTCCGGCTAACCAAGCAATGGAGCTCCTACACTCGCCGGAGGCACAGCCCGTCGAAGATTGGACTTGTCATTGTCGGCCCTACCATCCTGACTCGCTTAATTGCACTCCTATTTTCCCCTCCGACGCCTCTCTGCTTGAGCGAGCTTCCATGTTTTCAGTCTTCGCTACTGCCGATAACTCGCCGGAATCGAGCTCAATCCCTCCGAATTCAAGTTCGAACCCGCAGAAAGTGAAAGCAGAACCGCTTGATTTGGATTCGAAGCCAGATTCATCTAAACCACATGCTCAGAACAGCAATCAGAAATCAAAAAAGCGAAAGGAGCGAGAGAAGAAGGTAGCTCTAGCACTGGTCCGAATTGGGGTTTCCATGATTCCTAATCAAAGCTTATTTTGGAGCTAATTGAATTAGTCTTCCATGAAATCAGGGAAATGGCAATGGGTCCGCGAAAATGAGCAAAAGATGTGTCGGAAATGAAACCTCCGTCGCCGACGAGAAGCTTCCGTACGTTCACGTTCGAGCCCGTCGCGGCCAAGCTACAGATAGCCATAGCTTAGCTGAGAGAGTAATGAATGACCTCTTACTTAACCTTGATCAACAATTTTTCAAACTAAGCTATCAATTGTTGACTAGTTAAGGTTTAATTGCAGGCTAGGAGAGAGAAGATTAATGCTCGGATGAAGCTACTTCAAGAACTGGTCCCCGGATGCAACAAGGTTGGCTAATTCTAGCTGTCACTTCTGGAATTATTTGAAGAGAATTAATCAATCATTAGTTTGGTTTATCTTGGAATGTGAGAGTTAATCTGGTATATTTAATATCTAATAAAGCAGTTACATATCTTTAGACTTTAGGTTAGGCTTTTCATAAGGTTTATAAGTCGTAATCACCTTTTGTGAACAAAAAGGCAGTCGCTGTTGCACCGAGGAAAGTGTTGAGGCCAGTGGTTGAAGTGGCACCATCGTAATTCCACTAGTCTCTCAATTTTTTTGTCTCCCGAGGCTTGTTAGAGTTCTTTTATTAAGGTTCTTTCTGTCATTTTGAGTTTGCCCGCATTATATTTTTCTAATATACTCTTTGGCTTAGTTTTTTCAAAAAAAAAAATTGGGTTTATGTTTTCATTTTCACTTATGCTGGAAATAAGGACAATAAAAAATTTAGAACTATCATATTTTTATGCCATTTTCACTCTTGAAGAAAAAATGGTTTTGGAAAGTTCATAAGCAACATTCTCACCCCCATCTAAGTGTGAGGAATTTCCAGAAAGATTCCTTGGAAAAGCTTTAGTTTTTTTTTTTTTTTTGTAAATGGAAAAAAATAAAGCTTTAGTTATTGGCAAAACTGAAAATAGAACGCAGGTTTCACGCGCACAAATAAATGATTTTTTTTTTTTTTTGTGTGGCTAGGAAACAAATAATTTTTTTACTTCTCTTTTTGTTTGGTTGCCAATCATTTTTCCATATTGCTGGTTTATATTTGAGGTGACAAATATGACCTTCATAGGTGGGTCTTACTGCGAGGTGCATGTTGCATTGCAGCTCCTAAGGAACGCACCTAATATGCAACTTTACTAGAGTTTATGGGCCCCATGTACTGGGAATATGTTTATCTCTTTTATATATGTGCACTTGAGTGGTGCACGATTCTAAATTTGATCTTAGTTAGGCATCAATGAGAAGCGTTTGGACACAAGGCTTCTTCGCAAAGTACTTGTCCGACAACCCAGACCCAACTTTTAACTATACGATGTGATAGTTTTCAACGAGGTGTGAATGGACATAATGAGCAGACAGCATAACAAAGAAGTGTTTAGTGATTTTTCTCAATGTAATTTAGCAGTTTTGATTGATATTGTGTGTGGGCACTGGCAGCCCCGCCCTTTGTTCTTTCTTTCTAAGAGAAGGACCCATGACAACTGGATTGATTACTAAAGCAATGCTTTTGTCTGTCACTGGGGACCGGGACCATTCGACTCATGTTTTTTGGAAGACCTGAAAGTCTGGTTGAGAGTTACAATATGAAAGCTCTCAACTTGTGTTGTGTGTACCTATGTAACTGTACTCCAGGTTTCATTATCAATGACATGTACATAAATGCTTTCCGTGAATCTGTAAGCTACAATCCATATGCAGATTTTTAAGGCAATAACTGCGGGCTCAGCCAAACATACTGGGTACTATCTGCAGTACTAGTTTAGAAAATAGCTCAACTGTTGCAACTTGCTATCCAAATGATTATTCCATGTCCTTGGCTCATGCCTGCCATATTCTCGGAGGACTACTAGACACAGATACATCCGGTGCACAACCACCATCAGTCTCAATTGCACAAAGTGGAACTGTTATGAGGAGCCACTCTTATGTGCCCTGTTTAATTGCTAAAAGCAATAATGTCAAGTGTATACTTAAGTGGGTTTGGACACTTCTAAATTGATTCTTATGAAGTTGCTCAAATTCAACTCCCTCTTCTCCATGCATATATCCACACCATCTTCTTTTCCTATGGGGTCTTAAATGTTTCCACAAGTAAATAATTGAAAAGAATAGCAAAAAACAAATAATTGAAAAACGTGTTGGTTTTTGCACCCTTCTTTGGATCCCTGCAGTAGTTTTTTAGTTGTATTCCTCTTGGTATTCCTCCTCTTAAGTTGATAGTATGTGTTAGAAAGCTAATTGTTGGGCCTCTTTCTTAATAGTTTAAGCTTTTGGGACAGGTGCTAATTTAATATGGTATCAGAGCTCTGATTTTAGAAGATTTGAGGTTCAATATTTTTGTGTTTTTTTTTCCTTTTCATGTTTGCTGTGCACTTTTGTTGTGTATGTATTAGTGAACTTGTGGCCACTAGCATGTTGCATGTGAGGGGAAGTGTTGGAAAGTCTTGATATACATTGTTGGGCCCCTTTTCTAGTAGTTTAAGCTTTGGGGACAAATGTAGCTTAACAGTATTATCTTTTTAGTTGCTAATTGTGTAGGTGAGCTCTACAAATGCCTTTCAAACAATTATATTAACATCCTACTAATTGAAGTTCTAATCATTTTCAATTCAAGACCCACTTGACAGAAAGCTTGCAGTGGCCGCTCATTGCATTTCACCTCTTTAGTCTGACAATGTCAAAAAAAACTTGCTGATAAGAAACTGTTCATTTTAGAACAGTTTTAACCCATTAACAATTCACAAGAAAATTAAGTTGGCTAGATTGTTTCCTGTTGCCTAACTGTCTCCATCTTTATACTTGAAATGATCCCTGTGCAGATTTCAGGCACAGCTATGGTGCTGGATGAAATAATTAACCACGTGCACTGCCTACAACAGCAAGTGGAGGTTAGCTCACCAATGCTTTGCTTCTGATACAGAGACGTTTAACATAGTGTTCTTTTTGACAATTTAAGCAAACATTTCATCTTAGTGGAACTTCCATTGGAAGATACTGTGTCATGCCAAAATTGGAGTAACGAAAAAGTGAAGTGTTTAGCACTCTTCATTTATTGTTGCCTTGATCGCTTTTTTTATCATTTGTTTGACGATTTTTCATGGTATTCCAAACAAGGATATTTTTTCTTCAAAAGTGAAAGAATGAAGCATGGAACAACAAAAGCTCAGTTATTAACTGGCCATGCCACATTTCATGTTTTGTTTCCTTAGTTGCTTTTTTGTCAGTTGGTTGACAATTTTTCATGCTACTGCAAAAAAGGATATTTTTTTTCTTCTAAATTGTGAAGAGAATGAATCATGGAACAACAAAAACTGAGTTATTACTGGCCAATTTTTTCTTATAGTCATATTGTTGTTACCTAGATCTTTTCTGACTAATATTTGTTTGACTTCAGTTCTTGTCGATGAGACTTGCAGCTGTTAACCCAATAATTGATTTCAACCTTGACAGTTTATTGGCCCCAGAAGTAAGTATTGCATAACCTTTTTTCTTTATTTTGTCCTATAACACTGTACAAATCAGTATATCTATTTATCATTCAGTTAGTAAATACTAAATGAGGGGAAATATACATTCTTGAAGTGATCATAAGGTCCATCTCAATTTCACAAAGATAGTTTTCCACCATCAATGCTGTTTATTTTTAGGGCCTGCTTTGTTGGACTCTTAAGCTGTTGAGTTCCCAGCTAAAGCCACCCCATATGAAAGGATGGATAAATCTCCTTCAGAAGTTAGAACCAAAGAGGTGCAGTTTTTGCAGTTATTAGTTACATCAATACATGGCGTCTTGAGTTGTAGACGGCCATCCAAAGCACAAAAAATGCTAAATGCTACCAAGAGTGACATTGTGCACCATAAGTAATATGGTTATCCATGTACCATGAGGGGATAGTCGATCCTTCTTCCAATGGAAATCGCCATGGGAAATATATGAAGTCAAATGTGTAACGCGGTCCTTTACCTAACCAAAAAATAAAAGTGTAATGCAGTAACAGTGATCTATTTAATCCTGGGGGAACAGTAAATCCTTCTTCCAAACTAGTCCACTCTGCTGTGAGTTGCCATAATCACGGCAATTGCGCAAATCCCTTAACAAAACACCATTCAAGTTTATTTGCATTCTTGAACATTAGTGAGTGCAAATCTTGCAGAGTGGATGTACAACGGATAGCAGCCATCCAGGCATGGGTATGCCACTGATGTGGCCAGAAGGACAATTCAATGGGAACAGACAACAGTATCAACAGTTACACCACTTTGATGGATTTCATCAGCCAGTTTGGGGAAGAGAGCAGAATGCGAGTTACCTCAATTCAGAGAACTCACTACTGAGTTATGATTCATCAACAAATTCAGGTATATTCCATTTTAACGTGCAGTTATGCACTTCTGCTTTTTACACTTTCCTTGTTTCAATAATAAATGAAAGAGTATAAGAAGATATGGTAAATATAGATGAGAAGTTCACTCTGCATTGAATTGCAAAATCCGCTGAAAGCACAAACACTGCAAACTAGTTAACTTTCAGGCAGTCCTTTCTTAAATCTTAATCCTCAAGGGAGGTTAAAAATGTTGATGGGTGTATCAACACCCTGAACAACTAGGAGATTGGCCTGTTTATAGCTGATCTACCTACTCTCAGCTTCAAAAATGAAATCCAAGTTTCCAATCTTGTTTTATTGTTCACTTGATCCACACCTGTTAGGTATTCTTCTATGAATGTAAGGAAGACAGCTAGTCTGCAGCATCAGAACTGCGGGGCTCGTATTTGTCACAGCCCAATTTCTAGGGCCATGACCAGCACTACCCTCTAACAGGTCGTGGATCCCACTGAGAGTAGTAAGCCTCATGTTTCATAATTCATGTTTCACTTCAATAATAGAATTTAATGTCAAATTCCCATATCATGATCTTGTACCATCATTATCAAATACCATCGTTCTTAATACAGATCAACATCTCAATGCATCTGAAATTTTCAGTATAATTTGATAAAAGATCAATACATCTCTATCTCATTGCATGTAGTTTATTGTATTCCCAGTGTGTGACTGGTAAGAATGTAGTTAGGACCTCCTACTATGATCCTTGAAATAGCACTGGTACCCAAACCCGCAACTAGAAACTATAGTGGGGGTGAGCCAAAGGTCAATGCACTCAACAAAAGTGGGAAAAGCATTATGATGGGGCAAGTAAGAGTTAATGCGCAGCAAGGTCAACTACTAAACATGCCATGACATTTAATATGGTAACAGGAGGTAGATAAATATGATGTGATGTTAGTAATAATCATGATGAATAAAACATGTATAATGATGAGGGTAAACGAGTAGAATTAATATCCAATCATTTGTAAACATTGAACAAATAACATAATGGTGGAACAATCTCTCACTCAAAAATTCTCCTGATGATAGAACATACTCTATCCCATTTCATAACATAGTGGCAAAATAAACTCTCGTGCATTCCTAACATTGTGGCAAAACAAACTCTCACCCATTCTTAACTACATGGTGCACCAACGGCTAATTAAATATATAAACTGTAATTTGCATATAGTGTTTTGACTAGTTTCTCCCAATGCCATGGTTCAATGATCATAATATTAGTTTGTTTTTTGTGTTCAATGCATAGTAAATATTAAATCCAAGCATTTAACAAAAAAACACCATAATATAGTTCCCCACTCACTATGGTATTGTAGGTAAAAAATCTCCTTAATTGCTTTTGCTTCAGATATGTTGAAATCACCTGATCAACATAATTAAAGCAACATGAGAAATAATAGGATAAAATAAAATGACTAAAATACCCCACCCCCAACGACCCTAATGACTATCCTATCCTTTCCTATCCGACAAACGGACATCACAAATGGAACAAATGCAAAAATCGGGGCAAAAATGAGTATAGGGTCGGTTTCAGACTTCATGTTGACATTAGCATCATGATGACGTCACTGCTGATGTTAGCTCAGTGGTCACAAGGTTCTGAATCTTGGGTCAAACTGGGCCCTAGCTTTGTTTATTTTATTGGCTTACTGATTATTGGGCCCATTCTGTGCTCAAATCAAAACGAGGGGGATTGGGTTTAATTTAGATATCTTGTTGAGCCTTAGGAAAAATAAGTTGGGCTTGTTAATTTAGGCTTAGCCCAATCTGAAATTTCCCAATAAACTAGAAGTCAAGTTATTAACACATAATAATATAATGTAAATCTAATAGATTAATTTGCCTTGAAATTGGAATGGGATGTTTTGGAAGCCAAAGAAAGGATAGGATTAGCCTAGTCGCCAAGCAAGGAGAATGAAAGTCTAAATTTGATTTTTGGGCTCCACCCTCACCCGCCACCCGCATGTATGACCCTGTGCGCCGGCGACACTTCAAGTGGATGTTTCCTCGCCGGTGATGACATCACAATCGTTGCAAATAATTTAGGGTGATCTTAATATTTTTCTCTTCCACCTTGTGAATGATCATCTTTGCAAATAATTTGATGTAGTAATTCCCGTTTTTATATTTTGTTTTGCTTCGTGTCTCCAGACTCTCCTAATGTATTGATCTCTTTCTTGGAAGAAAAACTTCGGAAATGAGACTAACTTCAAATCATCCTTATGGTTGGAGCAGTAACTCTACCCCCCAAATCAGCAGCTCAAAATGGAGCTGTAAAGATGGAGTAAATCTCCGCCGGCAGCTTTCAGTGTGTATATATTGAATATACTACCAGCAGTAGCCAGACGGACGGGAGGCCTTATATTTAAATCAGGTTTCCATATCCCTACCATCCTCTTTTCAGATTGAATTACATTTATATCATATCTGAGCTAGAGAGCAGAAAAAGTCTAGTAGGATGTTATCATCATATATCTAATATCTCTCAGTGCTAACTCATGCATCAAAGATTGATTGATTTCATAATGTAAGGGATGGACAAGTGAGCTAAGCTAAGCTAAGCTAAGCCAAGCCAAACCAACCTTCCTAGCTGTGTTATTGGAGATTAGCTAAACATTTTTAACTCTGTTTAGTTAGATATAACTGTGTTATTGGTGGCTTTAAGAGTTTGAACCACCCATGTTTTTTTAATAATCCTCTCTTTAACTCATTCCCTTTCCCTGTGTTTCGTGTTCATGTTCTTATTGATTTTAGACACGTGAGAACAATTAGACATGGCATCCAATAATTTGAATAACAACATTAATTTCCTTGTTAATTAGGAACATAACATACATGGACTTGACAATAATGAGGATGTTACTTTCATACATTCAGGCTTATACTAAATAAATCCCTCAAAAAGCAAATTATTGGATGATCGTTGGGGTTCCGTTGCCGAGGGAGCAAGGATTCTTCTGACTAAAAGCTTAAAGGGGGGCTTAATATCTAAAACATAATTCTCTCTCTTTGATATGATAGAAATAAAAGCATTTTTTAACGGAAAGGGTGGGGTGTCCAGTCCAGTCCAGTCCAGTCCATGTGATGTGGATATGGTCGCAGTCAATTTAGCACAGGAAAAGATCAGCGGCAGCATCATGATGAGGAGACGTTGACACGTGCGCGCATGTGGATTTTAAATTATCAGAATCCTAAGACAGACACTTTCCTATTCCTATCCACTTATCATGTCATTTAGTCATGTGCTTTGCGGGAATCGCGTCATTTTTTTATTTTTTATTTTTTATTTTCTTTTATGTACGAGTACAAACTATATTTTAAATTAATAAAAAAATGTTATAAAAAAAAAACAAGAAGCTTAAATTAAAAAAATAATTAATTTATTATCAATTATAAATCAAAGGAATCCAATACGGAGCTAGAAAGGAAAATAAAGAAATTATTATTTGTTCTAAAAGTTGCTTTATTTATTTATTTCCAACCTGACTTTAGATCTAGCACTAGCATCATCAATCATCATCGTGATCGTGTTCAGAAGAATCCAATCCAAAACCCTTTCGAGAAATCATAAAAGGTTTAACAACTTGCTTGGTTGATGGTTGGCCATTGGCCTCCTCCTAACTCCTACCTATTCATTGTTTAATGTCCTTCGTTACCTTACGTCACATGCTTTAAGATTCGCTCATAATTACCGCCGCATTGCTCTTGCCATCGCTCAAAGACCACCATTTTTTCTTTCAATTATTGAGATTAGTTCCTGTGTACATGACCATAAAGTTTCAAAATTTTTTAAGAGCGATGGAGATCAACTTTTAGTAAAAATAAAAATATTTTATTTAGTGAAATTAATTACGTGTCTCTGTTTGTAAGTATATAAATTTGTAACTCAATTCAATTTATTCGGAGGCTGGATCAAGGAAAAAGTCAATCTCCTTCAAGACTAAACAGGCAAAGATCGAATACCTGGATCATCAAAAAAAAAAATTATTGAGATTAGTTCAATTCTCTATATTATATTTATTTGACGTGAATATATGGGAGTGTGGTGCTCATATTGAAAGAATTTTATGTTATCTGATGTAAGTAACATAATAATTTCATTCAATTATTATGTAATATGATCATTCTTAAAGTTTACAAAACTAAATTCTATTTTTAATTAAAATTACTATAGTTAAGATAAAAAAAAATCCCTTAATTAATTTGATATATATGCTGCCCCTCTTACCTTTACATTTATTTAGTTATAAACTAAAAACAATTAATCTTCAATTCCATCTTCACGCTCTACAATTTCTTCAAGGAGCTTTTGACAAAATTTTTGAGTTTCCAAAATATAATTTAACTTGTTATTTGATAATTTTAATTTATTTTTAAATTCCTTTCTCCTTAAATCTCTCATATTGTTGGTGAGCATACTTACGAGACAACTTGCTATGATCCCAAAACCCTTGAGTCATGTTTAGTTGTATAGAATAGAGGTTGGGGGAACGAGAACGATATTCTCACAAAATGTGGTTTCGATAGTTATAAAGAAATTGAATGATTCATTCCTTAAAAGAATGGTCATTCTTTCAAATTATAAAATGGATATAAAATCTTCTTATTCCATAAAATAGGTATTATAATTATAATTTTATCCTCAAATTTGGTGTGAAAAATCCTTCCAAAATAGATTTAGTCATTCACAGTTTCCCATGGATGCCATTCGCAGTTGCCTATTGCTAAAGAAATACCTCTCTAACCCCATGGGATTGTCTATTGTCAAAGAAATACCTCTCTAACCCCATGGGATTGCCTCAGTAGTCAGTTGGGAGAGGTGAACTAGGCTGATTCTCATATTCAAATCTTTCTCCAACACAAGCCACTGATAAATTATACCCAGATTTATTCCTCGTCATTGAAAGGGTTAGGCGGCGAGCGTTCGTGAGAAGACGTAATCTAAAGAAATACCTCTCTTTTTTATCGTCAATATTACTATCACCAACCCTTTTATCTTCTATCATCGTAGATTATTGAAAATCATCACAATCTTTCACCTCTTTTCCCAACTAATCTAGTCAAAAATAATTTTTAATATATATTCGATAATTATATTTTTTAATTAAATATTATTTTTATAATTTTTTAAAAATTTTATAATATAAAAAGACATTCTTGTCAACTAATTATTTTTTTCATTCAATTTCATCAAAAGTAATACATACTTCATAACAATGGAATGAAATAATCATATATACTTGTGTTAAACATAATAATGAAATAAAATAATTATTTCATTTTTTATTTTTATTTTTATTTAAAACCATTATTCGACTTCCTTCCAAAATTAAGTTGAGCTTTTACCATTAATATTATTTGTTAATATTTTTTCTTCCTATGCCCCCAAATAAGGGTGTAAAAAAATAAGTTTCAATCGTCTTATTTTTTCTCTCTTCTTTTATTCTTCCATGAAATTTATTATTCTTCCATGAAATTTATTGTCATTTGAAAGAGAAAGAAAGAGGAATAAATAAATTAAATTAAATAAAATTTTAAAAAAGTGTTTTTATTTTTAAATTTTTGAAAGCAACAATAATAAATAAAGTTAAATTTCACATGTTATCCCAAATATTTGATTAAATTACACCAACTAATTTAATGTTTTTAAAAAGTGTACCACCTCCTTTGCCATTAACATATCAAATAAAATGACTATTTTACTTTAATATTTATAGATATTTTATTTATTTTTCTTTCAATTTTTACTCTTCTCCCTATCTTCTTACCTTTTTTTTTTTCCATTCTCTCATGTTGTTAACCAACAACTAGCGTTGAATCGCCAACAATTGGCATGAAGTATTGCGTGATAATAGAGTTTTTTCCCATACCCAACTAATAATAATATTCGTACAATAAAAAACTTCATTGCATTGTAGTGGAGACGAGATGGTAGTGACATGTTAATAGTGGAAATGTAGTAAATGTGATATTCAACGATAACTCTCTCTTTTTTTCGTTCTCTCATATAATCTATCAACCATAGGTGTAAAGTTCGCTAGTGATCCCATAATCTAGGTTTAAACAACCTTTTTAGTTTTTTTTTAAACTTTTTCTTGAACGTATATTGTTGTGTTTTGACTAATAAATAATTTATTTTAATTTTAGAATAAAGAGTAGGAGTGGAGATGCTATATAAGAAATTTTAATAAATTCAACTGTGATTGCTTATCAGTCAATAACAGTTCCATAAGAGTAAACCTCAAAAGGATGGATGGATCCAAATGAGTACTTTGAAGTAGCGCTGGGGACATGCAAGGATTCTTCTTTTGTTTATTTATTTGGTTTAGGGAGAAAATAGAAACGCGACAGCGTTTTGCTCAAAGAAGAGGAAATTTGTCAGCTTTCTTAATTAGCATCAAAATAAAATAATACGGCCCCATTGTTGAGACCGGGCCCCACTCCACAGCTGGACGTCAACGGCGAGAGCGATGTTGTACACTCACTTTAACGGAGATGAATGGACCACGCTATTTTGTCCGAGAAACTCACTTATTGATTGACAAAAGTGTATTAAAATGATAAAAATATGTCTTATATTTATATTTTTTATAATTAATTTTTTTTTTTTATAGTTGTCGCCTCTCTCATCTCTCTCCTTTCCCATAGCTATTGTCGCCTTACCATCTTTTCGTTTTGCACATTCACCTTGTTGTCATATGTGAAGCACGAAAAAGACTCAAAGATGTCATTTCAACGTTTTCAAACCGTTTTTTGTTTTGGAAACGAAAAAAACGGATCAAAACGTTTTTCGAGCCATTTGTGTAATTTTTGTAAAATTTTGAACCGTTTCGTAATTTAAAAACTTTGACCAGAAGCACGTTTCCAGCGAGTGCTGCCATGCCCAGAGATTTGAATTCTTAAAAATTTTGAACCTCCTTCATTTTTTCTCTTTTTTTCTTTTTCTTCTTCTTCTAGCAATTGTTGTCTACTTCCAATGCATCGATTGCCTTCGCCGCTCCACTGTCTGCTTCCAATGCTTTGATCGCCATCGTCGCCAATCCTTCAATCGCCCTCACTGCTGGTCATTCCTTCTCTGCCCTCTCGTTATCGATGTCGATTCCCTTCTGTAAGCCCCTATCTCTCTCTCGATATGTATTTATATATATATATATATATATATTTCTTGTTTTTTATGCAAAATTTTGAACAATTATAATCTGGGCCTTTCATTCCAGATTGTAAGTTACAGTAAGTCACGGTCTCTCATCCATTGGTAATTTTGAGATTTTTATATTTCAATTGGCTATCAGTTGTTATAGAATGTCAAAATTATTAATAAATTATCAAGTCTTTTAACTTTAAATGTCCATTACTAAAAATGTTTAAATAACTTCTATTTATTGCGTTGATCTTTTACAAAAAAAGGAATTGTGATATTGTTGGAATGTTTATATTTGAGCTTTCCTAAATATTGTTGATAGTTTTGAATGTATTGTGAATTTTATGTTTATGTTTGTTTGAAATTTAAATATATTATGAAACTTATGTGTATTGTTTATGTTTGAATAATTTTTTATTTTTTTATATTAAAAATTATATTTATAAAAAAAACCCCTATATTTTTTAAATTTATAGTTTACTCTGCGTTCTCATTTTCTACATTTTTAAAAAAATGTCGTTTCCACGTTTCTGTTTCTTATCGAAAATGTCTCCCATTTCTATGCAACCTAGGTCGTCGTCACCTCACACCTCTGGCCCTCTAACTATCGCTGCATGTATCACAGTGAAGGCAATAGCGCCCCAGTGAGATAGAGGCAAAAAGGCGCGAGGCGACAATGACCATGGAAAAAAAGGGGGAAGCAATTACAAAGGGCATTTTTCTCAATTTAGAGCGTCCCAATAACTCTCTCCATAAGTTTCTTGGACAAAATAACAATTTTCCTTTGTTAATTTTGTGAGTCCCCGTCTTTCATCTTTTCCCCCCCCCCTTTTTTTTTCTTTTCTTTCCCAGTAACTTTATCGCCACCTTTCTCTTGCCATTATCGTCGTCGCATCACCCCTTCTCACATGCTGACTACCATTGCATCCTTACTACCTCGTCTACTGCCGTGGAGATGGAGGATGCAACAGTAATTGACGAGACGAAATGAGGCGATGAGAATGCAATGACGAGGTGAGGTAGCAATGACGAGAGCAAGGGAATGGGAGAGAGAAAAACGGGATAAGTTTTTTGCGGAAAGAAACCCTTCCCCGAAATAACTTTTTTAACCCAAACTAATCGGGGGTGTTAGTTCACCCCATTAAATAGACGTGCACAAAATTGCACTAACGATTGTTTCCTTTCTTAACTCCGCATTGTCATCTTTTAAATCAATGTATCTACATTAGTTCATTTTTACTTATTTATCAAAATTAATTTTCAAAAATGATGTTTGTTATAATATAATAGCAATATTTTTGTAACACTCTGCTATTTTAATATAGTGATTGGTAGAACTTAGTATTTTGACAACATTTGTGTTTATATAGACCCATAAAAACAAGTTTAAAGTAAATTCATAAAAAAATGTACTATAATTTATTTTTATAAAATTTTAAACTCTAGTCATAGAAGTTAAATAAGTTCATAAAATTTTGGGTATAAATTCCTATTTACTCTTTTAAAAGAATTAATACAAAATTTTAATTATTTTTATGTCAATGTAAAAATCCTAATTAAGCCCCGTTTGGGTATCAGGTGAGTTGAGTTTAATTATAAAAAAATATATATTTGATAAATTAGTCAAGTTGTGATGAGTATTAAAAATTAGTGTTTGGTAAATATTTAAGTTGGGGTAAGTTAAGATAATAAAAAATTTAAAAAGATATAATGTTAATTATTAATATTATATATATATACATATAAGTTACATTGATTTATAATTTTAAATATAAAACTAAAATTTAATTAAAATTATGTTTTTTTTTTATTTCTTGATGGTTGGTTTGGAATAAAAAATTGCCACTCTAGAGTGAAAAAGTTTGCTGGAAAATGGAATTAGATTTTCCATGATTAAACCTTGGATTTACTAGGAATAGGATTTTGGCTCAAACTGGGCCTAAGATTATATTGAAACCCCATGATTGATGATGGAAAAAAATGAGGGATTAAGCCTTACGCATCTCCAACGTTGACTTCATTTTCTCGTTGAGTCAAATTTTAAGGAGAAAATCACTCAAAACCTCTCTAATGGGTCTCTCTATCTAACGATTTCCTCCTCAAATTTTTATGAAACTTCAAAAAGCTTTGATGAGTAATTTTTTATTCACTACATTTCTTCAATGACTATATGTGTCGTATCTAAGATTTGAAGAAAATTCCAACAACTCTCTGCTACATCTAAAAGTTAAAGAAGATGTCGGTGATGAGCAACAGCAGTAACAGTGGCAATGAGCAACAGCAATAGAGATGGTGACGAGAAGCAACAACGACGGTCGTGGCGAGGAGTCGTGAAAAAGGAGTACCAGCGATCAAATCCGACTACCAGCAATGGAGAAGAATTAAATCTGGCGCCAGAGAAGAACCAAATCCGGCTACCAGTGGTGGTGACGACAACTCTAGCAACGACGACTCCTTTCTCGAGCATCCAGTGACTCCTTATTCAAACTGGGTTTGTGATTTATATTATGTATTTTGTATAAATTTTGTATATATTGAAGTATTGGATTTTAATTATATTTTGATTATTTTGTGTATTTGATTATATATTTGTTTGTATGAAAATTTTTGATTATTTTATGTATTTGATTATATATTTGTTTGTATGCGAATATTTAATTATTTTGTATATTTGATTATACATTTGTTTATATGCGAATATTCGATTATTTTGTGTATTTGATTATGATTTCTTTGTATGTGAATATTTGATCATTTTGTATATTTGATTATACACTTCATTGTATGTGAATATTTGATTATTTTGCATGTGCATGTATTTTATTATTTTGTGTATTTGATTATTTATTTTGTGTGCGTATTGACATATTAAAATATTAAATTTTGAATTATAAAAATATTTCAAATAATTTTGTTAAATAATCATTTTTAAAAAATATTAGTAAATTTATTTACAAATATATTAAATATTATAAAAATTTAATACCGTCATATTCATTATTAAATTATCAAATAACTAATAAATTTGTATAGTAATAAAAATTATAAGTGAGGCAAAATAAATAAAATTGAAATTTATTAATAAATAAGTGGGATAGGGAGTGAAATAGAAAGAAAAATGAAAAGTGTGATTGAAGCACATATAAATTTTTAAATAAAATTAAAATAAGAAATAAATTATTTATAATATAATAAAAAGTGAAATTGGGAGAAGGGTTGGAGATGGACTTAGCTTATTGATTGGCTTCATTATTATGCCATCCCATTATATGTACTTATTTTGTTTCGAGAGTCAAATTTCATGTGTACTTCTTATGTTTCAGACCTTATATAACCTATGAAAGTTTGATTATATCTATAATTTATGTTTTGTTAGGTTACATGTGCTGTACAATATTCTAATTATTTGTATTATTTTTTTATTTTTAATAAAAATGTTATGTTAAAAGGTCAAAAAGGGAATTTTAAAAAATTTAAGGGCTTAGATATTAAGTATTTAAAAAAGTATCCTACATGGTAACATGTCTAAAAATTAAGAGTGTTACTAAAAGGATTATTACATTAAGAGGAAGCACATGAATTTTAAATTGAATTTTACCTTGTCCTTCATAAATTTAAGATCTACATTATAACCTTATTAAGAATAAAATAGTGTTTCACCTAAAAAAAAATTAAATAGTATTAATAAGTTATATTAGAAGTCATGTGGGGTAAGTTTGTATAGAGGAATGATTTGTTGCTCGAGTTAGGCGCATGCTAAGTAGCAGTGGGTGTGTGGGTTCCACTTTCTCTCTCAATTTATTCGCGTCAGACAAATGAATGGTATTAAAGATAAATTTAAGAACGCACCAGAGACACAGTTGAGTGATTAAGAAGAAGATTATAAAGTCATGTTAGTGGTTATTAGTGTCGAATTGATTATTGGAGGAGACGAATTTATATTTTTTTGAAAGTGATTCTTGATAAATGTCAGTAAAAGTAATTTTAAATGTTGATCTTCTAAACACATCTTTAATTTATCTCTTTCATAATAATTTTGGGGTGAATTCAACGAGGGCACTAGAGATACAGCATAATCTAAAAAAAAAAGAAGATAAATTTAAGATCTATTTTCGTCCAATTCTGCCGTTCGGGCTGGATCCGAATGCCCGGAGTCAATAAACTCTCATGGGAATCTGGCCAGAGGTCACACTCAATCTTGCCGTCCATGCACCAAACAACCCATAATGGTGACCGTATGGAATTGGAAGCCGACGCTTCATTACTCACGACGGTGAGGCAGAATATTAATATTATACAAATTAAATATTCATATATATATATATATACAGATATAAAGAATGGTCCGTGGTCTGGTCTCCCTACGCTTTATGTTACATCACACTTCCATGCCCCACCTTTTCCCTTTTTATCTTTGGGCCTACTACGATATTCTTTGTTTTTTTTTTGTTGTTGTTGCCTGCCTTTAATAGATTAATATTATATATATTAAGTTTCACATCAGAGGTATAATGACAATTTTAAACTCACACAGGTGACAATCTAATTCTCTTATTTAATCACCTAAACGTTAATAAATTTAGAAAGGGGTGAGACTCGTGAAAACCATTTCCATCACTGGATTACTACTTGGGGGGGTTGATTATTGCCAATTTTGTCCTTCCTTTGTCAGTGATATCCCGTGATCATTGGTTAACTGATCAAATTTCTTCATCAAAGTGGCAAGCAAGCATGCCCCGTAGTTCCGATTTCCGAAACTTGTAAACGAAGGAAAAGACAAACGGATTATGGGTTGAGGTGCTGTGGGATCAAATAAGAAGCCCTTAACGCTATATGTCTGGAATTGGAAATTTCCTTTTCTTGTCGGAAACTTTGGGGTCAAACACGGACGGCGCTTTTCAACTGTGCCCAAGTTGAAAATGTAAATTATAGGGGTGCGCACTCTTGCCATGGCACACACCAAGCAAGCCCCATAGTCCGGTGGATACTCAATTGAAAACTTACCGTACCCCGTACCCCTTCTACTTAGATCAATTCGTGTACCCCAAATAATTAACAAAAATTAAATGATTCGGTCTCGAAATGATGCTGTCCAGTCAAATTAAAGACCAGTACGACCGAACCCTCTCTCTTCTAATTACGGAATGCACCCACCACCTGCCTTCTAATTAACTTGATTGGAATCTATTCTTTAAACTCAGATTGTGTAATGAGAGTAGGCATTTGCCGGTGATTCAAACAAATCGAGTTTAATTTGGTCGTTTTACTCTTTTTAAATCACTGTATTGGCTCCGATTCCAGAATGGTAAACTTCTTGTTCCTGAAAATGCTATGTTCAATTTTTGTATCAGGTTTGAATGTCTTCTTTAAGGCATTAAAGAAATTACATGATAGAATACATCTCATTATGTATTATTTAGTTCAGTTTGTTTCACAAAAATTGAAGTTTGTGCAATTTAAATTTTTTAATAAACGTACAATACACATTGGTTAACCAACAGGGCCCCCGCCGTGGGACCCCGGAACAGGATTTAAAACGGAGATACTGGAGCCTGGCGATTTGGTCATTATTGACGATGCGTAAGGGGGGTGACCGGGAAATGGCGGTGGAGGTTTCCCACCGACACCACTAGCCGGTCACAATGGAGGCCCCTCCCCTCCTCCTGCATGTATGTACAATACAGCTCATCATACACAATATGAGGGAAGCTTTGCTTATTTTGTTTTAATTAATTAATTAATTAAATGCATTTTTTAAGATCTACTCTTCATCTCCCAGCAGTCGCGATCTGCCTCGTGCAGAGAGAGAGAGAGAGAGAGAGAGAGAGATTGGATGGGCTGCTGCTTGTATATATAGGGGGGGACAGAGCGAGGAAGAAAAAGTGACTGCTCTCTGCTCTCACTCCACAGAGTCCCTTCTCTGCCCTCTGGTTTTCGCACTTGGACTTGGGATTTCGAGCAGCACTGTAAAGCTGACCGACAATCCCCAAGTTCTTTTCGATTCCTGCTCTCCCTCTCTCCGAAATACTCTTCTTCATGTGCTGAAGGTTGGGGAAATGGCGGAGCACGAGGCCTACCTTTCCATCTGAAGATTCTTCGTCTAACTAGTTCCTATTCTCCCATCTCACAAATTCCGAGTTTGCTGCAGGAAAACTAGGAAGTAGAGGAGGACGACAAAAGCTGTTCCGGTAAGCTGAAAGCCTGAAACATTTGTTTGTACGATGCAAAACATCCTTTGAAAGTGCGTTTTTGTTTTCCCTTCTCGTGCTCTCAGTCTAGTATTCGGCAGTTTTGCTATCGAGGAATCCACGATGTGAATGCAAAAAGCATTGAGGTTGTCTTGTTTTTTCGCAGTTTTTTAGTTGTTTGTAGCACTTAGATCTCGTGGTTCTCTCCGTAGTTATCGCTTCCCCTTGTTCTGAATTTTGGCTCTGTTCCTCTCTGTCACCGCATGTATGCCTGAATTTTTAGCTTTTTTCAAGTTTTGTTAATGTGATTGTTTAATTCTCTGAATCTCAATCTGTAGCTTGTAGTTGATTTTATTTTTCCTTACCATTTTAGTTCTGGTCGAAATGGTTCCGATATATCTAGAGTCCAGACGGATAAATTTAATTGCTGGTGTGAACAACTTACAGTTGTTACATACATATTCATGTAATATACATTTATATTCATTGCTGGAATTTGGGGTGACGAATCAGTTCATCATGCTGCTTGTTCTTGGCCATTTCTACGAGGGCTCTATTTTTGTCTTCATTATTAAAACCACACACACACACAAACATTATATAGTAGTTGGGGTTTATTGGTCAATTTTTAACTTTATACCGGAAGGTCGTGTGTTGGAGTTAGGGACATGGCCTCTTTGCAACAACAATGTAAAGCTGAGCTGCAGCTGACAAAAATGACGCGTGCAAGGGACGCCCTTCTTAAGCATTCCACTGGATGGGGGATCTCTTTTATAAGTTAATACTTAGAATAGGCTCCTGAATTCTATTTAGTTACCATAGATCTTCTGATCGATTTATCATCCTTGATTTTTACGCCGCAATTCATAGACCTCTATAGTTCTATCTTCAACAAAGAAACTGCTTCCCCCTCTTCGTCCTGGCAGATGCATGGTAGCAATAGTGACGGAATGCTGTATAATCCACAAATCCTTAACAATCATGGTTCGCCAAGATGAATTTCTGTACTTTATTTACAGGAGCAGATCATAGAACTGTTGGCTAGCCATTTACTGGGAGATGTCAAATCAAGATAAGAAATGTTACTTGGGTTAAAATTGGGATCATGAGATTATTTAGTAACACTAAATTGGCTTTGGCTTACAAGGTAAGCTACTACCTGCAAAGAATACTCACTTTATACCCGTAAATGAGCTGGACTGATTCAGGAAGTAGGTTGCTTGAGCTCTGCTTGAAAGATTTATGATTTTGTTTGTGAGATTGAGTTGGCTTATTAATATGCTTAATGCCTGGGGATTGAGCTTAATGCTTATCAATTATCTTGCTGGTTTGTATGGCTGCTAATATTTCAGAGACTGACCAGAACTATTTTGGACCATAAAAAGTGTGTGTGTGCATATATATAAATATACACACCTGCTACCAGGCTTGAAAAATTGTTGTCAGGTTTTTTAACCCAGAAAAAAGTGAGGCTGGAAGACGAGCACAAGTGACTGTTGAATCCTTAGTTTGTCATCAATTATATAATCCCCATATTTAGTTATGTCTTCCTATGCTTTCTCATTATATTTGACTTCTCAAGAGTATTCATTTTGGTAGTGACCCTTTTGGTAGTAACAACTTAAAAGCATTGTCAATTAATTGGAAGCATAAAAAATGACACTAAAACTTACCTTTGAAAGAAAGAAGAGGTTTAATTTTCAATGTAGTTATGTTTATGCCCAAAATCTTCCATTTCTGTTGATCAATGATTATATGGTGTCGATAGAATATTCTTTGTCAAAAATAAAAAATCATCTAGTTAGTTTTGAGCAAGTCCTCAGGATTTAGGGTCTGAAGTAGTATATCGGGATCATTCTCAGTTTCTTGTCATTGTTGGTTCAGTTTAGGATTCTGTAAGTCTTCTGGTTTGTAAGCAGTGAAAATCCTGTTTTTCTTTTTTGTTTTCTTCTTCATATTTTTCTTAATATGTAGAATATAAATTTTACCAATTAAAGCCCTGTTTTTCCATGTACATTGTGGCTATAGTCTAATCTGCATAAGCAATTCTTCATGACATTTTCAGCTGGTTTTTCCACGAATATTGGGTTGTAATTTGATGCCTGCATTTGTGTTTCTGTTTTAATATTTCAATATCTGGTTTGGGTTTTGATCGTCATTTCCGAGATTCTACTAATCTACAATTTAATGGGTCGCAGCGGTCTCTGCTTTTTTCTTTATAAAGCATATAGTATTAGGAAACCCGTATTTCTGTAGAATTGACCTTTTGTGAAATGATTGTCTTCCCATTTTAATTCACGTGGCCACCTCCCTCTTTTGTAAAGTTATAATTGCCTCCTTTTACTGAAAGTCCTTTTTTGTTTTTTTTTTGTTTGTTTTTTTCTTCCGGATCTATGAATCATATATAGATATCCAAGTGGGGATTGCACGTGCTTGTAGCCTTCACGAAGAAGAGGGCGTCACATGCATTTGCGATTGCCCTCTTTTTGAAGAACTTTTGAAGGCTTCCTCATTTTTACTTTCTTCAAATATTGCAGCTGGTTGATCTCTCTTGAAAAAGGTGATACATTTTTAGTATGAAGGAGATTGACAAGAAGAAAAGTCCGAACACTAATCAAACAAAACGTTCGGTAAGATCTGAAAGACGGGAGCGTAAAGTGCCACAAGACAGGGCCTGCAAAATTTCTACTACAAAAAAAGCGGAATCTAAAACTTCACATACTAAAGCTGACTCGAATTCATCAGTAAGCGATTCAAATACAGGTACAGAGTCCTCCGAAGTTTATGAAAACATGGTTATACATTATGTGGATGATGGTAACAGGACTGAGGAGACTTCTGGTTCTGGAGATTCCAATGAACTGGTTGACAAAGACAATAAGGATGAAATAAATGACCATTCTAGTGCTTTGGAGAAAGAAGAGAAGCAGGGGAATGAAGAAGAATCAGATTGTGAGACAATAAAAGATTCAATATCTTCTCAAGGGGATTCACAAACAGCTGAGGATGAGAAAGTAGATAATTCTTCAACAGTTTCTAAAAAGGTCTATGAAAAGGATTCCCCTGACAGCCAATCCCATGCTTCTAAAGTGAAATCTGAACAAGGAAGAAATAATTTGCAGGTCAAGGCATCACACAACACCCCTAAGAAAGACTCAAAATCCAATGAAGGGCCTTCTAAAAAGATTGTATCTGATGAAAACTCAAAATATATAAAGATTTCACCAAAATCTTCCTCAGAACCCTCTGAAGGTGTTGATGAGAAGCCCCTAGAGGATGCAAAGGAAGTGGATGTATTGGATGCTGCCTCAAATGGTGCTCATAGCGTTGAAAGTGATGATGGAACACTCAATGTTGATGGACATGGCAACCCTGAAGGTCAGGCAGCTTTAGACCAAAAGATTGAAGAACTGGAAACAAGAATAGAGAAATTCGAAGAGGAGCTTAGAGAAGTTGCTGCTCTTGAAATTGCTCTCTATTCTATTGTGCCGGAGCATGGTAGTTCAGCACATAAGGTACACACACCTGCTCGGCGTCTTTCTAGACTCTACATACATGCTTGCAAATACTGGTCACTAGACAAGCGGGCCACAGTTGGCAGAAATACTGTGTCAGGACTTGTTTTGGTTGCCAAGTCATGCAGCAATGATGTTCCAAGGTATACGGACCTTGGCCTTTCTATCAGATATTTAAACCTGGTTTATTTACTTTGAACTAATAAAAATATACCCCCTATCTTGATTCAGGTTAACTTTCTGGTTGTCAAATACTGTGGTACTGAGGGAAATTATCTCTCAAACATTTGGCAATTCTTGTAACTCGAGCTCCATTTCAAGAATTATTGAATTGAATGGCGAGGGAAAGAAAAATGAAGGGAAGTCTTCATCACTCAAATGGAAGGGGAATTCAGGCAGTAGACCAACAAGCAATCATGGTCTTATGCAATTTGTGGATGATTGGCAAGAGACAAGGACATTTACAGCTGCGCTAGAGAAAGTTGAATCCTGGATTTTCTCCAGGATTGTTGAATCAATATGGTGGCAGGTAAAAACATTGGCAGTCTTTTAAGTTAAAGCTTTAGAATAATTTTATGTTTGTAGTGATCAAAATAATTAATGAACTGAAGCAATGAGGTAATCAGTTTACTTTTTTTATTTTTATTTGTTACCTAACAAAATTGCACGCAAAATCTATACGTTTAACCTCTAAGCTTCTGTTAACGGATTGAGTCCACGGGCAATTCGCTAAATCTGCAGCTAATGCCTTCAAAGATTTCCGTCCTTGCCAACTTATGTTTAGGCTAGGGCTTGTTAGAGAGAACCTTTCGATCTCTTGGACACAAAGTATGCAGAAGAAAAGAAGTTTATTTTTTGATCCCTTGCTTTACTTACAAGAGATTATTTATAAGAAAGCCCTAGAAGACTCCTACTAGAACACTGCACCTGCTAGAAACCAAAACTAATGAAAAACTGACAATTGACAAAATAGGAATAGGAACAAGAATAACTCTAATCTTCCTTAACCAATCCCGGAATAGGCATAATCTATTCAGTTTTCTGCTTAATGTTCCAACACTTATAGGTGTTTCGAATTGGAGGTCTAGGAATCTCAATCTTAACAGCTTCAGTCCCAATTCATCAATTTTTAATGGAGCTATATACAACTTTAAGTTAATTTCTAGTCAACAGATAAGCTGCCTATTTGAGGGTGAGCCTTGATAGCAATGGTAAGGTTGCTCCTTTGTGCTGGAAGGTCACAAGTTCAAGTTTTGGAAAGAATCCCTTTGCAAACTAAGGGTAAGGGTGTATTGGAAACGGCCCTCTCTTGACCCTTGTAAAGCAAGAAGCCTTGTGTGCTTGGGACACTCTAGATAAGATGCCCATTTATAGTCAACTGCATTAGGCAAGTGTTATTGATGTATACTTTGTTCTTTCATGCTGACTTACTTTTTTGGTTTCAGAACTTAACTCCTAACATGCAATCTCCACTTGAGGATTTGGATGTCAATAAAACTGTTGGAAGAGTATCGGGACCCGCCTTGGGTGACCAACAGCAAGGCAACTTTTCAATTAATCTTTGGAGAAATGCTTTCCAAGACGCATTCAAAAGACTATGTCCCATTAGAGCAGGAGGCCATGAATGTGGTTGCTTGCCTGTGTTGGCAAGATTGGTATGTAATTCTAAGATCTTAACTCAGACACCTATTGCTTCAAATTTCCTTGGTACATGGAAAATGAGAAGTTTAATCTTTTTTTTTTTTTTTTTTGGGGGGGGGGGGGGGGGGTTCCATTTCTCTTTTAGTGGCATTTGAGCTACTGCAGCATTTATTGATTCAGTTGTTTAGTCAGATCTTTATATATGTGTTTAGGTTATGGAGCAATGTATTGCCAGACTAGATGTGGCCATGTTCAATGCCATTCTGCGTGAGTCAGCCCATGAAATCCCAACTGATCCTGTATCAGATCCTATAATTGATTCCAAGGTTTTGCCTATTCCAGCTGGGGATTTGAGCTTTGGATCTGGTGCACAACTCAAAAATTCTGTACGTATTTATTCTGTTCACTTCTGACTAAATTCAAAGATATTTCCTTCAATATAACTTGGCTTGGGTTGGTCTTGAGTGTTCTTAATGGATATTCCTATTTAAGTGACCTGTTGAAAAAGCCATTAAATCAAACAAGTTTCTGCTATGTATTATATTGTCCCTTCTGATAATTTATGAAACTCCTACTGTGTGTGCTCCATAAATGTTGTCAAACATGAAAGAAGCATGAACAATTAGTTGTTGCCATTTTTCACTGACTTCACAATTGCATCAATGAAGATTATGAGTTTATAGAATCACGGCCATAGAAGCTAATCAGCCTCCTTGTGTGATCTCTAATGGTCACTCTAGCAGATGCAGAAGTTTTTATTGTAATTACATATTTCATGAACATAAATTAGCACACGTATCTAGATGCATGTTTGAAGTTCCTTGAGTTGGCTTGAATTTTCTAAATTCTTCCTTGGGATATGTTAGTGTCCTGATGAATGGGTGAGGATTCACAAAGAAAGACTCATCTTTTACTGTCACCCCATAAGTGGAAACACTAAAGTAAGCTAGCTTCTTCATATTTTGATCACTGTTCTCAAGTTATTATTCAGGATGGCTAATTGCTAGACCTGCTCTACCTGAACACATACATATTTTAAGTTTCATTATTACCGATGCAACCTCTAGGGCATGCAGATTTGCAGAGATGACATATTCAAGTCAAAATAGCAGTTACAGATATCTTTTCAAACTGCCTTGTTACTCAACCCCACCCCACCCCCCTCCACTCCCCAACCACAACTTGGGCGCTCCTTTTCAACATACATCGGTGCAGAATTGAAATTTAAACTGCACTTGTTTAATAATGAAGTAGTAATTGCATTCTTCTGCTGATTTATAAACCCTATCAATCATCAGGTTCCTTCTTGCATTGCAGATACTGTAATGCAAGTTAGTGGTGTAAGATACTGGTAGTTTTGTCAACTGAAATTTGTCAGATGGTAGTGAAGCATTTTTCGTTGTCAGATTTGATTGTGCTTGACACTAGGAAAATAATTTCTGCAGATTGGCAATTGGTCCAGATGGCTTACTGAACTGTTTGGTATTGATGCTGATGATGTTCTGAGAGAATATGATCACAATAATGATGATCCTCAGGGTGGAGATGCTGAATTGAAACACTTCCATCTGCTAAATTCCTTGAGTGACCTTTTGATGCTTCCAAAGGACATGCTTATGGACAGATCAATCAGGACAGAGGTTGAACTTATAATTTCAGTATATTCATTTTCAAGATAGGGAACATCTCTTTTACCCTTGTCTTATCATGACGCTTACTTTTTTTCATCATTTCTTTTAGGTGTGCCCATCCATTAGTCTTCCATTGGTTAAACGAATACTCTGCAACTTCACTCCAGATGAGTTCTGCCCTGAACCTGTCCCAGGTGCTGTTTTAGAGGCATTAAATGCTGAGGTATGATTCTTTTAATGTCTCAAGACTTCTTAAACACCGTCTATAAAATCTGTGGAACTCCTCTTGTGCCTTGTTTATAACTTTATAGGGTCTCAGGTTTTGGAACCAAGTACGTTTCGATTAACAATTTTTTTTGGGATAGTTGGTATACTGATCTCTATTGAGGTATCAACATTACTTAACTCAGATGAAGCCACAACCCCGGTTAAACGAGTTCTTGTATGCCACCCTTCAGCATTTTCCTATTAAAAAGCTATTCCATGTGACTGTCATATAACATGACATCTAATTTAATTTCAAAGTTTATGAAGTTTGCTCCCATGTAAAGATACATCATAGTAGCAAAATCACGCCAAATAGTTTTTGCTGTCCATCCCCATTTGTAAGTTACTTAGCTGGAAGAATTTGCAAATCCTACTAGTTGATTTGGGTGACACTTAGGCCCTACAGAAGAAGCCATTGTGCTTGGCCCCATAAAATGTTATCCCGGCCCCCACTTGAAGGGTATAACAGGTGTATTAACTTGCTATTAGAAAGGAAAATTCAATGATAAACTAGTGATGCATGTCTGTCGGTTTGTTCAGTGTATCATAGAGAGGAGATTATCAGGAGAGACAGCCAGCAGCTTCCCTTACCCTGCTGCCCCTGTTATCTATACCCCGCCTTCCCCTGCCAACGTGGCGGAGAAAGTTGCGGAGGCAGGAGGGAATTCTCAGCTGGCTAGAAATGCATCTGTCATACAGAGGAAGGGATATACGAGCGACGATGAACTGGAGGAGCTCGAATCTCCTCTGGCATGTATCATCGACAAAATGCCATCATCTCCCAGTGGTATAGCAAATGGGAACGGGAAAGGGAAAGAGGAGCAAATGAACAGCATTGGGATTGCGAGGTATGAACTCCTTCGTGAAGTTTGGTTAGCGTGAATCATCAACAAATTTTTACTTGTACGATTATTGTTTTAATTTTCTGTTGAAGAAAAATGAATATTGAAGTAAATAGGAGGAGGGGAAAGCGAGGGTTTGAATTGCAAGTTTATCCTCAAATGTGTTTATTATTATAGGTATAGACTTCCTTGTAAATTTGGGGGTTGGTTTGTGATGAAGAAGATGTTACATTCCAGAAGCTCCATTTCATTTAATAAGAACCTTTTTTCAATTTCTAACTGCAGTCTGATTTCTTATATACAAAAGCATTTAGGTGTTTGTTTAATAATAATCCACATTTCAGCCTTTTCTGGCCCAAGTTGCCTTTTTATTTTTTTCTTTTTCCTAACCTACTTGGCCTTGAACTAATTAGACATTTTATATATTATTATAGGATCCTTGCTTTGAAGGTTAGTATATTAATTGCCTTACATACTTTTATCTTTTTTATCCAGGAATGATGAAACATAAATTTGTTTAAAAAAAAAAGTAAAAATACTCTTGATATTTAAAAAATAATATTAATCTTCTCGTATAAATTTTTTATTATTTAATTTTATTAAATTAGATAAATGTTGATTGACATATTATTTTTAAAATTAATTGATAATCTTAGCAAATCTTTTGATTTTTTTTTTTTACTTGTTTGTATATGTAATTTATTAAGAAAATCAGAAAAATGTTAATCTTAACAAAAGACTACATAGACTTAATTAAGAATTTCAAAAATGAGAAATTTTAGAGAAATTAGCTAAAAGAAATTATTTTTCTTTTTTTTATTCCTGCAATAAAATATTCAATGATTTCTTCGCTTCTTTTTTTAAAAAAAAAAAGAGCATAGAATATGACAATTAATTGTAAATGTAAATAAAAATATTTGTCATAATGATAAAAAATAAATTATATTATAATTTATCAAAGCAAACAAGTCTTGAGAACATGATCGAAAAAATTATTTTATTTGATTGTTTTTCAATGAAAAATATGATATATTTCTTTTGCATAATATTTGAAATATAAATAGACTTCACTATTTCAAATTTTGAGGAAATATAGATGCCATAAAAACTTTCTTTTCAATATGTAAATTAGTATTTGTAATCAATAATATCTAATAAATAATTAAATAATAGAATAAAAAATGTTCAACATACCAATATATAGAAGAACTCATTGGAATCTCAAAACTTTTTTTTTTTTTTTTGGTAGTTTAAGTTTATTTTAGTATCTAATAATTCTAAATAATTGTATAATAAAATAAAAAAAGGTTATATATATATATATATATATATATATATAAAGAATAGACATTCACCACTTCCACACTTGTACAGTTGTAGATGAAGGGGGCTTATTTAAATTTTAAGAAAGAAAATAATAATCTTTTGTTTTATTTTTAGTTTATTATAATATATCTAAAAGATAATTCAGTAATAAAATAAAATATGAGTTTTTATTTGAATTTCATCCCATGCCGAAGGTGGGGTTATTTAAATTTCAAAAAGATATTTAAAATTATCCCACCCTTAACAGATCTTTTTTAAAATTAAATATATAGAAAAAGGGTAAATGGTATTATTGCTCTTTGAACTCTATACATTGTAACAACTTAGTCTTTGTACTTTAATTTATCTTATAGTAATTATTTGACTTTGTTACGATTTATTTTCCTGTTATATTTTTTTTAATTATTATGTAGCTGATAAATAAAATAAAAAAAAGTAAAAATTGTAGAAGTAGTGATTGTCAGTGGAAGAATCTCTCATGGGTTTCTTTCTTCTTCTTCTTTAAAAATGGTTGGATTTTATTCCGAGTCGACTTTCCTTTTAATTTCGTAAGAAATTCATGTCAAAATTTTATTTTTTTAGTTTTTCATTTTATATGTTTGCAACGTAATAGTTTTTTTTGATAGAGTGACAAAATTTTTGAAGAGAGATTAAATTATAATAAAATTAAGGGCAAATAGTAAAAAAAAAAAAATCAAACTTTTTCACAAATTTGTAACTTCATTTAATCGTTTCAATTTTAGCAATAATATCCAATTGGATTAACTGGATATAATTTTATCTAACACTTAAAATTGATTTAGAAGGTGTATGTCAATGCTAACGTGGCATGACATAAATTATTTAATAATAATATTTGTGAAACTTACAAATACACATAAATAAGAATATATATATATATATATATATGAATAATCGACGTAGTTAATTGTCGCAAAACACCTCATTGCTTGTCGCCGTCGGAGCTTCTCACAGTCATCGTTGACTGTTCACATTCTTCGATCGTTGATTTACTCCTCGCAACTAAACGTCGGCCCCTACAATTGATCTGCCATTGCTGATGATTCCTTTGTTTTTTGCTTCTTCTCTAGTCATTTGCAATAGTCTTTCGTTGATTGACTTTTTCCATCAATTCTTTCCACGCTCATCTCTTATTGACTCTCATTTCTTTTTGCTTTTCCTTTCTTTCATTATCTCTTGTATCATCGAATGTCAGCATATCTCACGACGATGAGAAGAAACTCCATCGCACGCCATTCTCTATCTCTCTCTATTATGGGTTCATTGTGAACCTAATTTTAATCTAAGTTGTCAGCATATCTCACGATGATGGCAGATGTTGATTGATGAAATACTGAAACCATATGATTTCTTATCATCGAATAAGGTGAATAATTAACGAAAGAAAGGAAAAGATGAACCCATAATATAAAGAGATACAAGAGATGGAATGTGAACACTTGTCAGAAGTTGATGGGTTTCATTATCTCTCATATCACTAGAGAATGTGAACAGTCGATGGTGACTACGATAAGCTCTAACGGAGGTCGATAGTGATATGCAAGGAGGTGGCCGACGAGAGTCTGCTACACTAACTATTCATATATATATATATTTTTACTTATGTACACATATGGATCCCACAAATATTACTATTAAATGACACTTAATATGTTATGTCTCTAAATCGATTTTAAGTGTACACCCAATTAAGTCAATTGGGATATAATTGTCAAAATTGAAATGATTGAATAAACTCACAAATTTGTGAAAATGTTTGAAATTTTTTTTTGTTGTTTGCCCTAAAATTAAAAATTTAGTAGTTGTTATAAGACGAGTTAAAGTATAAAGACTATTTTTTAATATGATATAAAAGTGAGAAATCAGCTGTGTTATTTACTATATAGAAAAACAAATCATCAGTCAAATAAATTTAATATAGGACAATTTAAATTTAAATTTTTTTGTTTGTATTTTAAGTTTATTATACTAAATAATAATATTAATAAATAATTATATAATAAAATGGAAAGAAAACTAATCGGTATAGAGATGGAAAAGAGGGTTTTGAAACATTTATTTGTAACTTATGTTCAAATTTTTTTTGACTAATATGTTTTCTTAACATGAGAAAATTTTAAATTTAAATTAGTTTTTTATTTGAATTTTAAAGCTGACATAGTATAATTGTACTTTCAAATAATTTTTAGAATAAATAGAAAGATAAATATCAAAAATAGTTTTTAGAGACACTTGAAATAAAAAAGGTTATGAAGGGGTATTGTGAAATTGAAAAGGGCTTAATACATTAATGAGTCCCTCAATTATTAAAAAAGTGACATTTAGTCATTTAATTAAAATTTAGAGATAGGCCCTCCTTCAAATTTTTTTTTTTTTAATTGTTGTCTTCAATCCCCATCAGGTACTTGTAAAGCAAGTTTAATTCATGATTTAATAGAGACTAACACTATGGACTTTATGTGACGAAAAAATGGTTGAAAAATAAAAATATATCAAATTTTTTATTGAAGGCTAAAAGCCACATTTTTTAATAGTTTAGGGATCCCTTTATGTATTAACCTAATTTTAGGTATTGTGAATTGAAAATTTAAAAAACAAAAAGCCTATACTTTTAAACCCTTGACTTTATCACCACATTTTTTTCACTTGTCATCACCACTCTTCTAAGCTTGTGATCGAATTTTGTCCCACTTACCTCCACAAACTCTTCATCGACGTCGACTATTTCTAGTTGTTTTCGTCGTCACCACAACTGAAATTCTAAATCCCCCAAAGAAGTCAACAACCTTTCCTTTTTCTTTTTTTACTTTTAATAGCTCTTTCTCTCTCTCTCTATGTGTGGAGGAATTTGTTATTTTGATTTAATAAGAAAATAAGTAAATTTGGTTAAAAGATAATTAACAAAACAGTAATCATATAATAAAATATGATATGTAAAGTAATCAAATAATTCAATTAAATCAAGTCAACTTATAGGTTTGTTAATTTAGTAAATCTCTTTATATAAACGAGTATTTCCTTAGTAAAAACAGCCTAGGCAAAATTCAAAGTAAATATGTTTGTTTAATTGAGTGTAAGATTTTTATAATCGAGTAAGTATCAACTAAGTTTATAGGTAATCGATTACAAGAATAGGTTTATTCGAGTAAAGATTCAGTGTACTTGACAAAATAAAAATTTGTATTCAAGTAAGTAATGCGAGTTTCTGTCGAGTCAAATGTAATCGAGTATATATCCTTAAAATTCTGTTTGACTCTTGATTGAATTTGTATTCGAGTACTTGTTTTTATAATCAAGTGATAAATGATATGCACTCAAGTAAACTAATTTCTTAATCGAGTAAATATGGGTCTAAAATATGCCAAATCTCCGGATCATAAGTTTAATCGAGTATGAAAATTTGTATTCGAATAAAGATCTTTATGTACTCGAGTAAATAACCCTTTGTAATCGAGTAGATGCGTTATTTTTCTATGTCAAAAATTTAATCGAGAAAGGTAGTTTATACTCAAATAAGTTGTAAAAATAATCGATTACAAAATTTATATAGTTGAGTAAAGATCAAGCTTAGTCGAATAAACATAATTTTGTACTTGAATAACATTTGTTTGAATTTGAAATTTATAGTCGTTACAACTTCATTAAATGCAGTCTATATTTACTTTACATTAAGTCATTTTTTCAGATAATTTGTGCATAAATTATGATTTTTTAAATGATTTTTTGAGGTTTGTAAAGACAAAATATAGTAGTTAAGACACAAAATAAAAAGGAACATTCGCTTTCTAGAAGGGTTGCTCAACTAAAATATTCAATAACGGAAACACTATAAAATGAGATTGAAGCCTAATAAAGAGGACAATGCTGGGAACTTGAGAAGAGAAACACTTAATAAAGAGAAACACTTCATCTTTCTTTTTGAGCAGTGGTGATGTGATTAGGTATGGTGGACGAGTCAAAGTTCTTGGATGAGTCAATATCTTGATTCAATTTTTGTTATTTATTTTTGATTTTTCATGTTCTTTTATGAGGTATCACGGTTCTTGTTCTTGTCGAGATTTGTTGCTGTTGATGAATGAGGCTTAGTTTTTGTTACCTTTCTATTTGGTTCCTAAGAAAATTATGCAAAATATGTAATTTTGGATTTGCGAAAATTTTTAAATTTTTTGTTGCAATTTGCTATTTCATTGTAATTATATTATATCTAGAATTTATTTAGTCTAGCATTTTTTAGTAAGTGTGTTTTAGTCTGATGGAGTGGCGGGTGGAGTTTTTGATGGGTGTTTTTTGGTTGCATAGAAATGGTTGGTGGTGGTAGAGAATGAGGTCTAAGCGATTGGGTGGTAGCCGTGGTTGAAATGATTGGGTGGATTTTGCTCTGGTGATAGCTGGCGGAGGCAAATAGTGGGTTTGTACTATAAGATAAGAATTTTTTTTTATTTTGTGGAGAAAGAGAGAGAGAGGAGTGGTTGTGATGGTGGTAATAGCTAACTAAAAGAAAAGAAGATGGATGGTGGCAATGGTGTAGGTAGAGAGTGAGATAAAGAAGAAAAAAGAAAGGGAAGAGAAAAATAAGAGCCTTGCGGTGGGCAGACACTTAGAGAGAAAGGAGTGGCTGTGATGGTGATGGTGTCCAAGAAAAAAAATGAAGATGATGGCGGTTGTGTACAATGGAGAGAATAAAGAATACATAAGAAAGGAATGGCATGAGAGAAAGAGGGGTTATTGATTTGAGAAATTTGAGTTTTTTTTTTTTAATTTTTGTAGTTATTATAAAGAATAATATGTATAAATTAATCTAACGTGTTAAATAGATTTAGTTTTACTTGTTATTGTTAATTGATTTGTTTAACTTTTAGTTAATCAAAGAACTTAAGATAACCAAAAAAAAAAAAATGATTGAAGTAAAAAATATGTTAAAATTTTAGTTAATGGACTAAAAATCACATTTCTTAATAGTTTAAAAACCCCCTTATATGTATTAAGCCTGCTTACCTGTCAATCTTCAATCCCTTTCACATGCTTGTAATGGGTGTATAATTTATACTTTTAACGGAGACTAATGTCAAAGACTTAAGTGACAAGAAAAAAAAGTTGAAGGAAAAAATGTCAAAAATTTTAGTTAGGAGTCTAAAAGCAACGTATAGAGGGATCCCTTTATCTACAAGCCAATTGAAAAATAGGTTCCAATCAAACTGAGCCAAGGTAAGCTTCGCTAAGCTCAGGCTTGACTCAAGCTGGAGCTCCATTAAAGTCTTATAGCCCGGCTCACATGAAACGAGCTCAACACGAGCCAAAAGGTTGACGAGTCGATCGAGCTTGGGCTTGACATAACTTGTTGGCAGAAAGGGAGGGAGTGGGCGGCAGAGAGGGGGGGGTGGGGGGGTTGTGTAGTGTTAAGCATCGACAAAGAAGGAAGGAGGTGTGCAGTGGCGGTCAGCTGTAGTAGATGGTGATTTAAAGACGCGACAATATAGAAAGAGGAGGATGTGTGGCGGCAAGCGGCTGGCGGAGGTAGCGAGCGATGCTTTGAAGGGGAGGAAGGTGTGTGGTGGCAGTGGAACAGAGAAGAAGGGGGTGTGTGGCGACAGAGAGGATGGGGGTTATGCGGCGGTGGTAGGCGATAGTAGTGCTCGGTTTTAAAGAGGAAAGACGGCGACAGCTAACAGTGGTTCAACCTGAGAGGAGGGCTTGCTGCAGTGGTGGTAGGGCTGAGGCGGAAGGGTTGTGCTGAGGTTGGTGGTGTCTTTAGTCTTCCTGAGACTTCAACCTTTACACATGACGCAACTTCTTTTAGGATTTATATTTTATAAGTTGCAACTAGCGGCTAATTCTAAATTAGTTTTTTGTTTTGTTATATATATAGATTATATTATATTAAATAATATATTTATAAATAAATTTATTTACAAATTATTCGTGAAGTTTTAATATAATTTATTCATAAGTTTTTAAATAAATATAAATTTAATTTATTAATAAATCACTTTTTAAAATTAAACTTAATTTTATCTCATTTTATTTAATAAATAAATTCAAACAATCTTTTATCGAGTAGAAAACTAAACTAATTATATTTACGAACAATTCATTTGCGACCTATTGCAAAGGCATAAATCTATTATGTATAATACTGAACAGAGTGGATAGGATAGAAAGTGAAAAAATGACGAAGGCATTCATCCGGATTCTATATGGAGAGGGCGAGAAAGGCAGGGCACTAGAACTTGACGGTCACGCAGCGGCTGTTTCTGTCGGAGGCAAAGAACCATTGAAAACCTGCTTTGACTTTGATGTTACATTATAACACATCCCAACGACGAACCCCTCGCCCCCGCAGGCATTTATCCATTTCTTCTTCCTTCCACTCTCCCAACGTTTATTCTAACTTCTGGAATCTCTGGCTCTCTTTTGGTTCAATACCAGGTTCCGTTCCTGCTTTCTTTTTCCGGTTAGTTTTCATTTGTTCTCTCCTCTCCCATTATTTATTCACTGATTATGGATTGAGATTCAACAGGTTTAAATTTACCTTATTCCGATTACATAAATATGTATGTTATGAGCATGTGGGTTTCAATAGCAAGTCTGATTCTTTGACCTTCCTGGGTTTTCCTTCTTTTTTTTTTTTAAATCTAGCTGTTGCAGCTTTCATTTGTTGAAATTCAACATTTTTCATTTCCCTCATTCTGCAAAAAGTACAACACCCAAAATCTTTCTTTGGGTGTTTTTTGTTCTCTATCTGATATTTTTGTCTTGAATGGAAATTTGTTAAAGCTTCAAAAATGCAATGTTGAATGCTGGGGTTGATTATGTATGAGCATGGTGATTTCAGTTTGAGGGAGACCACTTCACACTTTGTGCATTGGTAGTCGGTGATTGGCATTTTTTGCTGTGTCAATCCCCAATGTAAGATTGCTTCCCTAGAGTCATGGTCTGATTAAAGCAGAATTTTGGCTCTGTCGATCTTCGACTGTTGCCTTTCGGACTTTGGTACCCAAATTTCTAGTGGATTTGGTGTTTTCCATGTGTAAGTTTAGCTCTATTTTCATTTGTTTGGACAATATAAGTTAGTGATAAGAACGATGTTGTCAAGCCCTTGAATTAGGGTTGGCAATTCGGTAATTTCAATTGTAGAACTAGAGAGAGAGAGAGAGAGAGAGAGAGAGAATAGAAAGAACAGAGAAATCAAGAGGGAGGAAGTTTATTCATTCAATCAATCGATAAGTCCTCCTGAGTGCCGTAGGTCTCTTATTAAGAGGACCTCTAGCCATACAATTATTTCTTCTAGTCGCTTAACAGCCTACTCTAGCTGTTACAATAGTCCTTCCCTCCTTCTAATCTCCCCAATAGTGTATAAGAGATAAGTAATTACAAGATTATCCACAGGGTCATAACAATCCCCACCTCTTGAAATAATTCTTGTCCTCAAGAATTTAGAGAAGTTCCATAGCTCGGGGAAATTGCATCAAAAGATTTGGGAAGTATTCCCAAGTAGTGTGGTTTGGATGAAGATGAGACCACTGGACCAATACTTGAGTTAGAGGTAACTTTCTTGGTACAATACTCTTTTCTGCACAATAGCGCAGGGTTCAATTACCTCTTCCACCTCTTTTGCATTTGGTGGTAAGTTTGTTCGAGTAGGATCAGCAGGGTTTGCAGCTCTCTTCAACAACGAAACATAGAACATTAGATGGCTGGTCACCCCTTCTGGTAGCTGCAATCGATATGCTACTAGCCCCACCTTAGCCACAATAGGGTAAGGTCCAAAATACAACCTAGAAGTTGGTAAGGAAGTACAGGGTTGTTGCAAGAACCTCTTAACCTTGAGGTAAACCATATCACTTGTCTCAAAGGTCCTGTCACTCCGTCTCTTATCTGCTATCTGCTTCATTCGGTTATAGGTAGTAGCCAATTCCCTTTTTAACACTGTTAACAACTGCTGCTTCTGTTGGAAATAATGCTCCACTTCAACCATAATAGGGGAAGACTCTGAAATGGCGGGCAACAAAGTGGGCTTATACCCAAACATGGCTTCAAAAGGACTCCTCCGAATAGCATTGTGGTAGCTGGTATTGTACCATCATTGTGCTAACGACAACCACTTATTCCAGCTCTTAGGGTTAGCGAAGCACCTACACCTCAAGTATGTCTCTAGACACTGGTTGACCCTTTCGGTTTGGCCATCCGTTTGAGGGTGATAGGCAGTGGACAAACATAGGCCTACTCCCAACTTCCGGAACAGCTCCTGCCAAAACGAACTTGTGAATGCCTTGTCTCTATCCGGGACAATAGTTTTACGAACACCATGTATGCTGGCCACCCTATCCAAAAATGTTCGTGCCATCTCCTGTGCAATAAATGGATGAGAGAGACTAATGAAGTGCCCGAATTTTGTCAAACGATCTACCACCACCATAATTACATCTTTGCCTTACGACTGTGGTAGACCCTCCACAAAGTCCATGGAAAGCCCCTCCCATGCTTGCTGAGGCACTACCAGAGGCTGCAACAATCTAGGGTAAGCCACATGTTCATGCTTACATCCTCGGCATACTACACATAACATCACAAATTTCACCACATCTGCCTTTTGCTTAAGCCAAAAGAATAATTGCTTGATCTTTTGATAAGTAGCTCGTATTCCTGAGTGACCACCCAAGGGAGAACAATGAAGGACCCGCAATATTTTATCCTTTAAGGCACTGTCATCTCCTACTACCAATCTGCCCTTGTACCGGACCAACCCATTGGACAATGTATTGCCAACTATGCCATAATACCCTGAAACCACTCAGACTGCCCATAGCTAGCTTCTAACTTTGTCATCCACTCCGGCACTACAGCTGTAATAGCTTGGCAGGCTGTAGTTTTGTTTCGTCTTGACAGTGCGTCAGCCACTACATTTTCCTTACCTCGTCGGTACTGATAGTATAATCCAACCCCATGAATTTGGAAACACCTTTCCTTTATAATTGGGTATGCAGCCTTTGTTGGGCTAGAAATTGCAAGCTCTCATGGTTTGTGCGAATCACAAATGATTGGCTCTCCAAATAATGACGCCACTTATCAATTGCCTTGAGCACTGCCAACAGTTCCTTGTCATAAACACTTAACCCCAAGTGTCTTTGAGACAAGGCTTGGCTTATAAAAGCCAATGGTCGCCCTTCCTATACCAACTTAGCTCCAACATCGGTTTCACACACATCTGTCTCAACTGTAAAGGGTTTAGAAAAATCCGGAAGAGCTAACACCGGGGCCATAGACATGGATTTCTTAAGGGCTAAGAATGCTTCTTCCGCCTTGGGATTCCACTGAAATCCTTCCTTCTTCAGCAACTCAGTGAGAGGTTTGCTGATAATGCCATAGTGCTACACAAATTTTCGGTAATAACCAGTCAATCCCAAGAAACTCCTCAACTCCTTCACATTTTTAGGTTTAGGCCACTCCAACATCGCTTCCACTTTCTTTGGATCAATTCGTACCCCTTCTCCACAAATAATATGTCCCAAATACTCCACCTCCTTCGTAGTAAAGGTACATTTTGAGAGCTTAACATATAATTGGTGAGACTTAAGGATCTCGAATGTAGTGCGAAGATGTGTGAGGTGGTGTTCAAGAGTGGGATTGTAAACGAGGATGTCATCAAAGAAAACGAGGATGAACTTCCTTAAGTAAGGTAGGAAAATTTGGTTCATTAAAGCTTGGAAGGTGGCAGGTGCATTAGTCAAACCAAATGGCATAATAGTGAATTCGTATAGCCCTTGGTGGGTTCTAAAAGTTGTTTTATGAATGTCAGAAGAGGCTATCTGAATTTGATGGTAACCAGACCTAAGGTCCAGTTTAGAGAAGATTTTTGCACCATATAACTCATCTAGTAGGTCATCAATCAAGGGTATAGGAAACTTATTTTTAATAGTGTTGGAATTAAGCTGTTGGTAGTCTGCAAAACCTCCAAGTTCCACCATTTTTCTTAACAAGGAGGATTGGGGAAACATAGGGGCTTTGGCTGGGCTGAATGATGGTTGAGTCTAGCATTGTTTTAACTTGCTTCTCAATCTCTATTTTTTGAGCAGGAGGGTATCGATAGGCTCTAACATTGATTGGTTCTGAGTTTGCTTTAAGGTGAATTGAGTGGTCCAAGGGTCTTTGGGGTGGTAAAGAATTAGGTTCTGCAAATAGATCCTTAAATTCTACCAAAAGTGAATGTAAGTCATCTGAAAAACATACCTTATTTGCGAGTTGAGAATCAATGCTGGCAATGGTAGGCTGAAGTTCTGCCCTCGATTGACTGTCACTTTTTGTTACGGGTATTTCCCGCTCTACTCCTTATGGGCTGGGTTCGACCCAGCAGGCCGTCCTAATCGCATGAAGTCCAATAGACCCTGAACTGAGTTCGTCGAAGCAAGCTCACGCATCGCTAGAGCCCGAGCTCAGATCGCAGGACCAAGCGGGCTTTATACAAGCGAGCTCCCAACTACGCTTCGAGCGAGCTCCCAACTACGCTTCGAGCGAGCTCCTAGCGACTCTTGCAGCTCGTTAGCCTAACCGATCAGCTTGCATAACGAGAATGTCAAATGCCAGAGAATGTTAATGGGTTAGGAGTCGTCCCAGTTGGGCCAACTTGGCCCCATCCTCTTGGCCCATTTGACCGGTCCATGTCGGTCCCATCCTAGCCCCTGGCAACAACATCATTACAGCCACTTCTGGATTTCTACGCGTTCGCCGTAGATCCCATTCTCATTAATGATGGATCCCATCCATATTAATGAGAGTCCCATCGGCACCTTGCCATTGCATGGGCGCCTCCGCTGGCGCCAGATATTCTGTCCCATCACCTACAGACGTACAACACATGCATGAGGACATCTCCTCCTATATATCAGCCAACTCTCCTCAGAGCCATGGTATGCTTTTCCTGCCAACTTGCTGATACTTTGCATTTCACTACTCGCTTACTTACTTGAGCATTAGAGTATTTTGCAGGGGCCGACCGGCAGCTGATCAACAAACTGAACCAAATAATCCCTTTTCTCCCTCTCGGATCTATTATACCAGTGCGGGCCGACGAATTACGGTCGACCAATTTTGAACGTTGACATTTTGGTGCTAGAGGAAGGGCCCGCTCTGATCAATATCAATGTCAAAAACGAGAAATACAAAAGGTTTCGGAGTGATGACCAACCAACAGGTGAACCACGCTAACCAGTTGCCGGAAATTCCTCAAATTGGCGGCACGGTTGCATCCGCTTCTATGCCCCCTTTGATTGGATCCATCCCTGGTGTCCCCGCATGGTGTCCCTACCCACCTGTGGCCCTTACCTCTGGGATAGAGGCGACACAGGCCTGACAGCAGCGTCAAGAAGCATTGGAGAATACCGTTATGCAGCTCGCTGACGTGGTGAGGGCGCTGACCCAAACGCAAGTCCAGGCAGCGCAAATGCAAGCGGGGGTCATGCCGCCCGTGGGAGCCGCTCAACCTACAGGTGGAAGGCCATCTCCAAGCAGAAGAGAAGCTGGAAACGATCTGCGGCGAGCTGGATTGGTCCGCTCCTCAAACCTACATTCTAGGAGGACAGAAGAACAATGGCGCTATGTTGATGAATTGGAGGTGTATCCAACTAAACGAAAGGTAGGCGTGAGTCCTTGCAGAGATTGCCGTGAAGACATTTATGAAGGAAGTCGATGACGTGGGGACCCATGTCGGGGGGATAGCTCAGTCGGAGTCAACTCTAGTTGTGCTGCCCACCGCAACTCCCCTGATCATGAAATGAGGAGGCGACCTCCACGGGATCGCCATTCCCCAGAACAAGACCTTGCACGGGAAAAACAACCCCTCACGGGGCTATCTGCAAATCAGGACCCCGTAGTGGGGGAACTACTGTTGAGGATCCAACAGTTGGAGGCGAGACATGGGGCACATAACCGAAGGGAAGACTGTGAAGAGAGGACCCCATTCTCCAGGGGAATCGAGCTGGAACCTCTCCCCCGCAAATTCAAGGTCCCCAGTATCCCTCAGTACAATGGGGATAATGACCCATATGACCACATGGATGCTTTCAATGTTCAGATGGACCTGCAGATTTCTAGCCCGTTAGCAAAATGCCAAGCTTTCCCTGCGACCTTGGGAGACGTACCTCGGACATGGTTAAGAAGGCTCCATCCTCGTAGTATCTGCAGTTGGGAAGAGTGCCAGAAGAAATTTATCGACCAGTACAGGTCACTCCGAAGGCAGCTTGCCTCGACATGTCATCTCGCTACGGTGTTCCAACAGTCCGGCGAATCTTTGAAAGATTATATAGAGAGGTTCAGGTGCGGGGTGAATAATGTGGAAAGCCCCTCGGACAAGAGTATCTTGATTGCGATCTCCGCCGAACTTCGAAAGGATGAGAAGCTCTACAAAAGCATCTACAAGTCCCCCGTAAGGGACTTAGGCGAATTCTATGAGCGAGCTGTGAAGGAAGTCTGATGGGAGGAAGCTTTTGGCTTGAAAAAATCAAGCGATCAGAAAAAAGGGGGAGAGGGCGCTAGCCAAAACAAGAAGAAAGGTGATGGCAACACCCGAAAAGAAGACCAAGGACGGAGCACTGGTGATCAGACTGCCAAAAAGGCAAGGTATGAGCAAGAAGTGGAGCGACCTCCTCGCCGAGGTCGGTACGAAAGTTATAATGTCCTGTCTGACTTTCGGGATGGGATCTTTGCCACAGAACGGAACAAGGAAGACTTCGGAAGGCCCAGCCCCATAAGGACTCCTGACAAATACAGAAACAAAAACAAGTTCTGTGCCTATCATAATGAAGCATGACACATCACCTCCGAATGTTGGGCGTTAAAAGACGCGATTGAAGAGTTAATTAGAAGGGGTCACCTACGTGATTATGTGGTGTGCCCAAGAGATCAGCAGTCCCAATAGCCAGCCCAACCAAGTCCTCTTCAGGCTCCCGAACCGGACCAAGCACCTACGGTGAGAACCATTTTTATTATTCATGGAGGGCCTCATATTGCAAGGACTTTCAATAGATCCCACAAACGGTATGTTCGGGAAGCCGACCACCTTTTGCTCGTTGGGAATAGCAGCCAAGAAGGGCCATCCAAGAAAGCCAGAGTGGCTTCTGACGATATTGCCTTCACCAAGGATGATTCTAGAGAGGTGCATTGGCCACACAACGATGCCCTTGTGGTTCGAGCCCGGATTGACAACATGAAAGTGCGAAGGATTATGGTGGATACGGGCAGTTCGATAAACATCATGTACAGGGGGTGCTTTGACCAGATGGGACTGGGGCCAGACCAGCTGATAGCATCCCTAGAACTGCTGTATGGTTTCACTGACGATGCAGTAATTCCGAAAGGACGCATAAGACTCCCACTTACGGTTAGGGAATCAGATCTTCAGGTCACAACAATGGAGGATTTCCTTGTCATCGATAGCCCTTTTGCGTACAACGTCGTCATGGGGAGGCCTACCATGAACGACTTGAATCTAGTTGTCTCGACCAAAGTACCAAAGTCCTGGCAATCAAGTTCCTGACTCCAAATGGGACCGGGTGCATAAGAGGCGAACTGTATTCGACAAGACGCTGCTATAAGGAGGCACTAAAAATAGGGCTCAAAGGAAAAAAGGTCAATATGGTTTCTGGGGGGAAAGCGCGAGTCATCAGTAGCAAAGGAGTCAGCCATGATTTGGACCTGCGCGAGGTGGATTGCGACTGAGCTGCCAGCCCAGCAGACGAACTGGAAGATATTATAGTCACTGACTTCGATGCTGAAAGGTGCCTCAAGGTGGGCAAAGGCCTCTCCCTCAAGGTAAAATCTCGACTGACTGATTTCCTTAAAGCAAATTTGGATGTATTCGCATGGAACCATGAAGATATGGTAGGAATAAACCTGAGCGTGATGTTACATCGACTCAATATCGATCCCAACCATAAGCCAGTTCGCCAAAAGAGGAGACCCATGACGGCTGAACGTTATGCAGCCTTGAAATAAGAGGTAGACAAACTCTTGGCTAGCAAATTTATTAGGGAGGCCCATTACCCGACCTGGGTGGCGAACCCGGTCCTAGTAAAGAAAAAGAACGGAAGGTGGCGGACTTGCGTCGACTTCACGGATCTGAACAAAGCCTGCCCGAAAGACAGTTTCCCTCTACCTAGGATTGACCAGCTCGTGGATGCAACAACTGACCACCAACTTCTCAGTTTCATGGATGCCTATTTGGGGTATAACCAGATTTCAATGAACCCCGACGAGGAGCATACATCATTTGTCACGAATCGGGCGCTATACTGCTACAAGGTAATGCCTTTTGGACTAAGGAATGCAGGAACTACATACCAGCGGCTAGTTAACATGATGTTCGGAGATATGATCGGAAAAACCATGGAGGTATACGTTGATGATATGCTGATAAAGTCCAGGCAGGTCGCCGACCACATCAACGACTTAGAAGGAGCATTTTAGGTTCTGAGAAAGTACCAGATGAAATTGAATTCGCTCAAATGCTCATTCGGTGTGGCTTCTGAAAAATTTTTGGGATTCATGGTGAATGAAAGAGGAATCGAGGCCAACCCCGAGAAGATTCGAGCTCTGCTTGACATGCGATCACCTACCAAGATGAAAGAAGTGCAAAGCCTTAATGGGCAGCCAGATCGCTGCCCTCAACAGGTTTGTCTCTAAAGCATCTGATAAGTCCATTCCATTCTTTAATGTCTTAAAGCAAGCAAAGAGCTTCGTGTGGACGGAGGAATGTGAAAAGACTTTCCAGCAACTCAAAGAATATATGGGATGGGCTCCCCTCATGTCAAAACTGAAGGAAGGAGAAGAGTTGATTGTCTACCTAGGGGTGTCCAAATATGCTATCAGCGCAGTGCTAGTGCGAGAAGAAGACCGGGTGTAGTACTCGGTGTATTATGTGAGCCACAGATTACTTGATGCTGAAACGAGGTACACCCCCATAGAGAAGCTCGCCTATTCTTTAGTGGTCGCATCAAGGAAGCTACGCCCCTATTTCCAAGCACATCAGATTGGCGTATTGACCAAACATCCACTGAAGCAGATCTTACAGAAGCCTGACTCATTCGGCCGTCTACTCAAGTGGGCCATTGAGCTCACCCAATTCAACATAGAATACAAACCAAGGTCGGCCATCAAAGGGCAGGTGCTGGCAGACTTCGTTGCAGAATTCACAGACCCAGTGGAGGAGCCTGTCTCTTTAGTATTTCCAATCTGGGAGTTGTTTGTGGATGGTTCTTCTAGCGAGCATGGATCTGGAACTGGCGTGCTCTTAATAAGCCCAGAAGGACACAAGATTCCCTATGTGTTGAGGTTTGGGTTCAGAGCAACCAACAATGAAGCCAAGTACGAAGCGCTGCTGGTAGGTCTACGCTTGGCAAGAGAAGTCAAGGCAGAGCGGTTAGCAATTTTCAGTGACTCCCAGCTCGTAGTCTGCCAAATACAAGGGGAGTATCAAGCAAAGGGCCCAAAGATGATAACGTATCTCTAGAAAGTTCAGGAACTAATTCGCCTCTTCGAGGAGTGCAAGTTGAATCAAGTGCCAAGGAGAACAGAACTCTCATGCCGATGCCCTCGTTCGCTTGGCGTCAGTAGGAGACGCAGACTCATTGGGGGCCATTCCCGTGGAGTTTCCAGCAACACCGAGCACGGATGGACAAAATGAGATGTTAGCAATCGAGCTGAGGCCAGATTCATGGATGAGGCCTATCGTTGAATATTTGCAAAAAGAAAAGTTGCCAAGTGACAAGTTGGAAGCATGGCGTATGCGAGCTTGGGTAGCCAGATACTATATTCACAAGGACATGCTGTACAAAAGGGGGGTTTTAGCCCCATTGCTAAGATGCATTAAGGAGCCTAGCGGCCAGGTAGTTCTCACAAAAATCCATGCCGGTCACTGCCGCAATCATGCTAGGGGAGTATCTTTGGCCCAAAAGGCACTTCGCCAGGGTTTCTATTGGCCTATCATGAAGCAAGATGCTATAAGTTTGGTGAAGAAATGTGACGTGTGCCAAAGGTTTGCAAAGATACCGCGAGCTCCCCTCGCCTACCTGTAACAGATGAGCAGCCCATGGCCCTTCCCAATATGGGGCATCGACCTGATCGGGTCACTTTCGACAGCTTGTGACGGATGCAAGCATGCTATTGTAGCTGTTGATTACTTCACTAAATGGGCAGAAACAAAAGAGCTCGCACAGATATCCACTACAAAAGTAGAAAAGTTTGTATGGAGTAATATCATCTGCAGATTCGGAGTTCCTCAACAGATAGTCACGAACAATGGAACCCAGTTTACCAGTGAACAGTTCGTCCAATTTTGCGAATTACTAGCAATCAAGAAGAGCTTCACAGTCGTGGACCACTCGCAAGCCAACAAACAAGTCGAAACTGTCAACAAAATAATCAAACAGACATTAAAGACCAAGTTGGAGGCCAGAAAGGGAGCCTGGGTGGACGAGCTACAAACCGTGCTTTGGGCCTACTGGACCACATCTCGCACCATCATGAGAGAAACTCCATTCTCTATGGTATATGGGCCTGAGGCGATGATTTCAGTAGAAAATGAAGTGACCAGTCAGTGTAGAGCCACCTTCGATCCAGAGAACAATGAACAGCTACTGGCCATGAATCTAGATTTACTTGAAGAAGCAAGAGAGCTAGCTCGCATGAGAGTAGCAACCTACCAACAGCGTGTGGCGAGATACTATAATCGGAGAGTTCGGGTCCTATCCTACAATGTTGGCAACCTCGTGCTGCGTCTTGTTCTCCTCGGAGCTCGTAAGAGCAGTGATGGGGCATTAGGTCCAAACTGAGAAGGCCCCTATACTATAAAAGAAAACCTCAGCAACAGAGCATATCATTTAGCCGACATGGATGGAGCCGTTCTCCCACGGGCCTGGAACGCAGAGCATCTCATTCAGCTTGGCTTACGTGCCATGGTTTGAGGATCACTTGAGCATTCACGATAGTCCTCACCCTAGACCAAGCTTCGAAAAAATAGAGTTCATTCATCTTGACTTTTGAGCAAGGGTTCACTAGCTGAGGTCCTTTCATCTTGACACAAGTCGTGGTCTGCGACCTACCTGAGTGTTCCTTTTTGACCAAATTATTTTTGTCGATGTTCGATTGAATATCTTTAAAATTGCGAGCTGAGAATCATTCCTCTTGACTTAAAGTCATGGTTTGGTATCTACTAAGCAACCACTTCCATTATTTAAGCTGAGGGTTCATTAGATAGGGTCTTTTCATCTTGACTCAAGTCACGGCCTGCGACTTTCCTGGGTGTTCTCTCTTAGCTTCTTAAACTTATAACAAGCCATGATATGTTAGCTGAGGTCGCAAGACGATCTACCAGGATATATATTTTGGCAAGCTTTTCACTATGACTTGTATAGTATTTCGTGGGGACATGTTATCTAAGGACTGTCTTGATTTGCCTAAAGTATGGAAGACCACACCTTACTAACACGCATTAATGGTTATTACGTCTACTGTCGGTGACCTATTTTTAAGTTTGCTAAATCTACGAACTGGGAATTCTTTGGATCTATCTAGACTTATCAGTTTCAAGTAATATTCTTGAAGACCTTTTAAAGTTATACTCTTAAGTTAATCACGATATACAAAAGCTTCCCAGAACTCGTTTTAGAGAGTGGTTCGAGTGTTATCTCTTCAAGTTTCATTTAGGTTTCAAGTTTATTTGACTTGAGTTCATGAAGAAACTCAAAGCAAAAGGCACATGTTCAAAAAAATGTTGCTTTTCATTGAACGAGTATTTGTATTACAAAGTATGGAAAAAGGTACTCGTGTTGCAAAAGAAAGAAATGAAGGGAGAAAACTAAAAAGAAGCCTAGCTAGGAGGGGCGGTAGCCTCGGCAGGCTGGGCCTTGACAGCTTCCCTAGGCTGGACCTAGGCAGCTTCCACAGGAGGGGCCTCGACAGCTTTCGCAGACTGGGCCTCGGCAGCTTTAGCAGGCAGAACCTCAACAGTCCCGAATGGCTCGACCTCGTCGCAAGCAGATGGCGTGATGACCTTTGATGAACCTAGCGGAGTGGCAGCTTCGACGTCCTCAGCAGCTTCGTCCGCGTACCGTTTCACCTCCTCGATGGCTTACACACCGAAGAAAGAGAAATCCATCTCGAGATGGTTCAACCAGAGGGTGTACAGGAACGCCGAGTAGGTGTCGGACCTGATTTCCTTGCGTATTGAGTCAATCCAAGCTCCCACTTCTGTCTTAATGTCATCAATGGTCCTTTTTGCGATCTGCTCGCATCGGTCAGCTCGGTCGTCGGCCTTCTTCCGCTCATCCTTAGCCGTCTGCAGCTCCACCTTGGCCGATTTCAGCCTGCCTTAGGTCCTCCGCAGCTCCTCCCTAGCCTTATTTAGTTTGCCAGTAAGTTTGGAGTTGGCAGTCTCCCGCATATCCTTCGCTCGATGGAGCTCCTCGTCGAGGTTTGTCTTGTTCTGATGCGCCTCTCTCAGCTTCAAGTCGAGGCCATCGATCATCTTCTGCGCCTCCAGCAGTTCGGCAGTGCGGGACCCCATCTCCTTCTCAAGCTTTTCCATCTCGCCCTTGAAGGAGGCGGATGCTGCCTGGAGTCGGCCCTCAAAATCCTGCTCTATCTTCATGGCCTTCATGGTGGTAAGAGATGTCTACAAAACACACAGGGTTAACTCGACCCACAAAAGAAAAAAAAAAAAAAAAAAAGAGAACTTTCCAGAAAGCTATGGCGAGATATGTAATGGTATAGAGCAATCCCCGTCACCTCGTCTCGGTCCAAGGTCTTGGCAGACGTACCTAGGATTTCGGGCACTCCGTCCAGCGGTCCAGGAGGGTGTGAAAGTAGACCGGTCCTGGCATTGGCTCTTGGATGGCCCCTTGGGTCGCCTCTTCCTCGGGGACTCTGGCTTTTTTTCCTTTGTCACTCTCCCGTTGCTGGTCTGGTCCCCTTTTTGACTTGATAGCGGGAATGTTAGAAGCTTCCCTCGCAACCTCCATCCCACGAGCTCCGCTGGAACCGCTATCATGAGAGGTAGGAGCTCGCTGCCTTGTTTGCTGATGGGGGCATTGTTGTTGATGTGTTTGCTGAGAATAGGGTCGTTGTCGTTGCTTTTGCTGCTGATGTTGATGCTTTGGCTGCTGGGGTGGTTGTTGTTGCTATTGAGAACGCGATCGTGGTTGTGGCTAGTCCGACCTCCCGCCCTTCGAGCTCGAGCTCGAGCTCGGAGTTATGGATGAGGTAGCACTCGATCTGGTCCCAGATCTCTTTGGCGCGATAAGATCGAGATCCACCATATCTTCGGTTTGACTGTTTTCCCCTCTGTTGCTGCACGGCTCAGAAACTTGGAAGGTGGACGGGAGGACTTTCGCACCTAGGACTGCGATGTGATCCCCCTTGATAATCTTTGCGTTAAGAGGGGGCGCGAGCTCATTTTCTCTAAGCAGCTCGTCTGTAAACTTGAGAGCCTCTGAACTTGACCCCGCAGCGACAAGCTTGTCAAGGATATCGGTCTCCTCAGCTGACAAAATTGGCCTCCCGTTCCCAAAATCTTCATCGCAAAATAAGAACGTTAAGATACATCTATAAAAAGTAAAAAAGCCCTGTGCGAGCTGATATGCTCTTACCTGGGGTCAATGCGAAGCTGGGGCTTCTGAGTGACGAAAGTGAAGGGTAAGAAACAAAGAACCAACTGGACTTGTAGTCGCTCACGTTGGATTTCCCCTTCACTTTGTCCTGTGGAAGGACGACCTTGTATTGAGAAGAACGAGTTGCCAGATAGTACAGCCCATCCTTGGCATTCTTAAAAGAAAAGAGAAATTTTACTAGTCTTGGTGATGGGGGAGGAAGGCTATTCCTAAGAAATAAGACGGTTAGGGAAGTGAGATGTGTATACGAATTTGGTGTCAATTGAAAATGTGCGAGTTTGATGTCATTCAAAAGGTCAAGAAGGTATGGGGCTATAGGGAACCTAAAACTAGACTCAAGGTGCTGGGGGCTAATGGCTATATAGCCAGACGGTGGATAGGCTGCGTGAGAGCTCGAGGTGGGAATATACACTCGGCAGTTCGTTGGGAAATGAAACTCCCGAGTGCAAGTCCCCACCTCAGGAAATTTGGCTTTGGAGGGGAATCTTTTAAAAACCTTGTGCCCCGTCATTCCTTTAGCGACTTGCTCATGGACCTCCAGGTCGGCTTCGGAAGAAGTCACATCAACGACCTCCCTAGATCGCGAGCTCGTCTCCTCAAAGTTTTGCATCTCCATCACAAGGCAATCTTCGGAGGTCAAGGTATTGTCTTCCCCTATGATATAGTTGCAGCGCTTTTGACCTGAGTTCTCTCGGACATAATCGGACATTTGCAAAGAGAAAGAAAGGAGAGTCAGGTCGCAGGTCGCAAACCAGACCCCAAAGAATTGGAAAAGCCCTAAAAAGTTTTCCCCTATTTCGTAGGCCATGCGCTTTGCAACAGGGTGCCGCCTAAGGCAGAGGGGTTGCAACTACGAGCTCGGTATCCCATGGAAGACTAACCCTAAAGTCTTTAAGCCCGAAGGCTCGTTGAACACCTAACCAACCAATTCGAATTGACCCCCCAGAAAACAGAAGTGACACCGACAGAGTCGAGAAAACCAGAAGGACCATCGATGGCTAACCGACGATGGGCGTACTAAACGAAAGAAAGAGACGAGAGTCATAAGAAACTTACCAATCACCGAGTCTCTCGCCGACGTGAACTTGATGCAAGCCTCGAGCAGAAATGGTCGACGTCTGAACGGGTGCGAACGAAAGACCTAGTTGTCGTGAATGTCTTGAGGGCAGAAGGAAGACAAGGAAAGTGAGAGCAAAAGCGAGAAAATTCAAAATAGCTTGTAGAGGGAAATAACAAGGGTTTCCCTGCCATTTATATCTCTTGGCTCGATTAATCTTTGCCATCAGATCATTGCGACTTATGGAGTGCTCCGCATCCGTCGGCTGCATGATGGCCGATGTCCTATGGGTCCCACAGGCATAATCATGCGTAGCAATGGGGAAATGTGCGCACTAAATGCGCTGCAGACAAGACATGTTGCATGAAATGGCGTGATTTGAAGTGATTGGACAGAAAGTTGAAAGATGGATTGACAGTTGGAATAATTGGTACGCATCAACTCCCAGTCCAAAGATCGCACTACGAGTTGGGGGGCTTAATGTTACGGGTATTTTCCGCTCCACTTCTTATGGGCTGAGCTTGACCCAGCAAGTCGGCCCAATCGCATGAAGTCTAGTAGACCCCAAACTGAGTCCGTCGAAGCAAGCTCACGCATCGCTAGAGCCTAAGCTCAGATCGCGGGACCAAGCGGGCTTTATACGAGTGAGCTCCCAACTATGCTTTGAGCGAGCTCCTAGCGACTCTTGCAGCTTGCTAGCCTAACCGATCAGCTCGCATAATGAGAAGGTCAAATGCCAGAGAATGTTAATGGGCTAGGAGCCGTCCCAGCTAGGCCAACTTGACCCCATCCTCTCGGCCCATTTGATCGGTCCATGTCGGTCCTATCCTAGCCCTTGGCAACAACATCATTACGGCCACTTCTGGATTTCTACGCGCCCGCCTTAGATCCCATCCTCATTAATGACGGATCCCATTCACATTAATGAGGGTCCCGTCGGCACCTTCCCTTTGCATGGGCATCTCCGCTGGCGCCTGATATTCTGTCCCATCACCTGCAGACGTACAACACATGCATGAGGACATCTCCTCCTATATATTAGCCAGTTCTCCTTAGAGCCATGGTATGCTTTTCCTGCCAACTTGTTGATACTCTGCATTTCACTACTCGCTTACTTACTTGAGCATCGGAGTATTTTGCAGGGGCCAACCGGCCGACGGATCAACAAACCGAACTAGATAACCCCTTTTCTCCCTCTCGGATCTATTACACCAGTGCGGGTCGACGAATCACGGTCGACCAATTTTGAACGTCGACACTTTCTATTTCCATAGCTTGTATAGAATAGAGTTGGGATATCTGCCCTCCCTTCTTCAACATCATCTTTTGCAGTCTTTTCCCTCTAATTAGCTTACACTCTCCCTGCTCCAAGCTGCCCAACAAAGTCAACTTCTTTCCTTCGATCATCACGGTGACTTCTAACTTGTTGAAGTCAAAAGTCAGAGGACTCACAATCCTTATCCAGTCTACGCCAAGTACTATATCACATCCACCCAGTTCTAAAATTCGCAAATTAGTTGCAAATTCCTGACCCTGCATGATCCATGTAAATCCTATACATTTATAGTGGCTGTACATACTACTCTCGTTGGCTACAGTTACCGACAAGGGGGTTGTGGCTATCAGGGGACACTTGAGGCTTGTAGCTGTGGCTTCACTAAGGAAGCTGTGGGTGTTTCTACTATCGATAAGCACCATTAATCTTCGTTTCCTCACCTGGCCTCTCACTTTTATAATCTGTCCCATAGGGCTTCCTTTCAGTTCATGGAAGGAAATCTCCCCACCCTCTCTTTCCATTTCTTCTTCTTCTTGCACCAACCCTTCTTCGCCGACCACTTCTTCTTCTTCTGTCTTTTCTCCATCAACTCCCTCCATATTCGTCGGTTGCCTTTTGCATTGGTGACCAGGGCCATATTTGTCTCTGCATTTGGAGCACAGCCCCAGCTGCCTTCGCTGTTTTATCAAATTCCCCTTACTTCCATTGTTACTCCTTGGCACCTTGGGAGCTGGTTGATTATGCCACGTGAGTAAGGGCCTTGTGTTTCCTCCTCCATATTGTCCTACTAAGATACTTGGTTTATAGGGAATCTTGTGTTTCTTGAAGATGGCCTCTAAGGCTAATTCTTGAAGTCTAACCTTTTTCGTAGCTTGTTTCACGGACGTAGGGGTCATCATCTTCACCATTGGTCGCAATTCTTCCCTCAATCCGCTAATAAAGACCGATACCAAATATTGCTCGGTGAGTCTTGGTTGCACTGTACTCACCATAGATCTGAACTCCTTAAATTGAGCTTGGTACTCAACCACAGTCCCTTCTTGTTTTTACTTGTTGAATTCTTCGACTACGTCGGCCATGTTTTTCTCCCCGAAGTGATCACATAACCCCTTAGCAAATTTTGCCTAGCTTCCATGCATTCCTTCATCTTGGACCCATCCTTGATACCAAGAATCCGCCTCTTCATTCAAGTAGGCTGATGCTAAATTTATCTTTTGATCTTCAGGGATTCAGTAGAATTGAAAAAATCTTCCACACCTTCTTACCCACCATCATGGTTTCTTTCTTTCAAACATTGGAATCTTCAATCTTGGCATCAAAACATGGGTCTGAGTCCACTGTTGCTGATTCCTCCCTGGAACTTCTTGAACTACAACCTGATCTACTTCGTCAAGAATCCCTTGTGTGCCCGAACGATTGCCTTGGTGTGGCAAAATCGAATCAGAGGTCTGTCTTGGGGGATATTCCGGCAGCAAACGGAATTGGAGTAGGGAAGACAGCCTGCTTAGCACACTATCAATCCTTCGTCCTTGCAATTCCACTATTTCTTGGCACCGGTTCATCACTTCTTGTTGCTTCTCCATGGCCGCTTGCATGGTTTCTCTCCACTCGGCCAAGTCCTCCTGCGTTTGGCATAGAGTTTCTTTGGTATGGGTTGCCCCAAACTCCATGAATTCTAGACTGATCTCCAGCTGCTTCAATTGTGTTCCCTCGGCCATTGCACCTTGATCCTCAAACATCTAAATTCCTCAATTGGGTGTTCTGTCCTTCCTACACCGAAGCACCCTTCTTTGTTTGATGTTTTTTCATCGTGGCGCGACTTTCGTAATTCTTCCCACAACTAGATCGTTTGACTCCGATACCACAATTGTCAAGCCCTTAAATTAGGGTTGGCAATTCGGTAATTCTGATTGTAGAATGAGAGAGAGAGAGAGAGAGAGAGAGAGAGAGAGAATAAAAAGAACAGAGAGATCAAGAGGGAGGAAGTTTATTCATTCAATCAATCGGTAAATTCTCTTGAGTGCCGTAGGTCTCTTATTAAGAGGACCTCTAGCCATACAACTATTTCTTCTAACCGCTTAACAGCCTACTCTAGCTGTTACAACAGTCCTTCCCACCTTCTAACCTCCTAACCTCCCCAACAGTCTATAAGAGGTGAGTAATTACAAGATTATCCCCAGGGTCGTAACAGATGTGGAGGCAATTTCTGGTCTATCTCTAGTTTGATAAGGTTTTGAAATATCTCCTGAGAAGTACTCGAATAGGTTTTATGTTGAATGTACCATTGATTCTTAATCACAAAAATATGCAAGTATTACACAGAATATGATCGAAGTTTGACTAAATAATTTCAAATCTTTAACTACTAGGCAACTCCTTTCTTCCAGAAATAGAACCTTTTCCAAACTTAACCAGTTGATGCTTGTGAAAGATTTCTCTCTGATGTTTTTTGTCTTTGCCCTGGGTATTTAGATCTTATCTCCTGAGAAGCGCTCAAATAGGTTTTAGGCTGCTTTAATTTGAGGTCATACTTGACATTAGCACTGCAGTTGCTTGGGTAAAGCTTGTCACCTGTAAAAAACCTTTGCAAAATCAGTGGAATTATCCTCCCATGCTCTTGGTTGCAACTCATATAATTGATGAAGGAAATGAGAAAGATTGCCAGGCTGAGATTAAAGTTATGTCTAAACTCTAGATTCATCTCTCTCACTCTGCATGTGTTCGTAGATTTTCCTATGGAAATGATGTTTTGGTTTCTGTGAATATTCTAGGTAGCAGCATATCTCCATGCCGGCTCTCTTCAAGTTTTACGTTGAGAGAATGTGGCCATGGCAAGTTTGGTTAACCAATATGTGCCACCAACTTTGTGAGAAATTGCTTGGAAGAGTTTGAACATGTCTCTTTTGAAATCCGTGGAGATATGTCTACCAAGGAATCTTTATGTTCAAAAAAACTCCAAATAGTTTAAATTTTTTTTGATTTATCATTTCTCAGAAAAATCTTTATGTCTTTTCCGATCTGGCTGTGGGTCTCCATTCTTCTTCCATCTAAGTTTGGGCTTTTGTACTCTTTGCCCTTCTATATGCAAACATTTATATGTCTAACCTAGTTATGACCAATAGATAGGACAATGCATAATGACTTCAGAAATAACATGGCAGAAATATATTACCAATAATTGAGACATTTAGCTAGTGGATTTATGGAGTTTTGAGTCATCACTTGCAGTAGTCACTGTGTATAAAAGCTTAATGCTACTTATGTGTAAACTTTAATGCTATTTACAGAATACAGAGTATGTTCTTGTAAGTGCTAAAATCATCCTTTCCTGAAAATGTTTTAGGCTTTCTTTATTTGTACATGACTAGAGGTGTGATAGATTGGTAATTAGTTAATTAAGTTATAAGTTACTAGAAGCATTAGCAAACATGGTCTTCTGCTGTCCAGGGATAGCAAGTCCAGTAGTTTTTAGAAAAAAAATTAATCGCCATCATGGAGGAGTCTGGATGGCAAGCGTTGGTATCTGACTGATGGGAGTTAAATTGAGGCGTGTTATCTGGCAGATGATTTCTTGTAGCTAAGTCCAATCACCAAACCGTTTTTGAAATACTTGTTAATAATATAATATCTTAGACAAGTCTTTGTAATTGATCTCCTTATTAAATCTCATAATTAAAACGGTTTTGTCTCCTGAAATGACCTTGTACTTCCTACCTGTTTAGCTGAAGGAGAATGAGCTACTAGCATGCATGCTTCAATGAACAACAGATTGTAAGGACTGATAATTTTTTGTTGAGCATGTAAAGAGTTTCAAATGCAAATACCTATCTAAGAATGAGATTGTTATTCACCTAGCTATCTTTTAAGCATTGCATTTTATATTGGAGTATCTTTGTGTGGTTCTTTTGTTGTTGGAGGCTAGGACTGGCTATGAGTTGAGCCAAGCTAAACCTTAGCTTGGCTCAGCTCAATTAAAATTCGTTTGGCTCGTATCTTGGTTCAAGTTTGATCCCCCAGCTTGACTCAACTCAATTAAGATTTGCTCGACTCATAGCTCGGTTCTAGTTTGTTATGAACCAAATTATCTGGCTTGAGCTTGACCCAAATGAAGCTAATGGACTACTTGACTCGACTCGATAGGCTTGAATGATGTCCAAATGAGCCAATATGAACTAACTCAAGCCCAACAGAGCTTGGTTCATTAGCTCCACTCATTTAACTCACTTTAGCCTAAATACACAACACTCCCCCCCCCCCCCCCCCCCACACACACACAAAAAAAAAAAAAAAAAAAAAAAGCCAATGAAAACTTACTTTAGTGAACCAAAAATTATCACTTGGCATAGTTGCCTGGATTGTGGTACACTAGGGCTCGTAGTTTGGGGCCAGGGATGGGCTATGTAACTTAGTATGATAGGTGATACATGGGGGTAGGCTTATTTGGTATACTATTTGGGGTCATGGTATGTTTAGAACGTTTATTGGGGTTGATATTAAATTTATACTAACCAAATTATATATCTTGTTGTTTCTTAATAAGAATTGATACTTCTATTAATGTTTTAAAGCTTTTTTTTTTTGGTGGAAGAAGGTATAAATTTAGTTACCATAATAATTGTTAGCCCTAGGAAAAATTGGCCAAAATAAATAAATATCTATATATATTGTTATATCCTCTTTTTCATGCACAATTAATTGTAGAAGATTAAGAGATAATACACAATAGTGTGTGATTGTGTGCAAAGCGTGAAGGTAACATAAAAGATAGAAACAATCACAAAGAGATGAAGAGACATAGTAAAAAATTGACGAGCAAAGGGAAATTGGAAGCCCTTAGTTTTTGATTAGTGAAAAGGATTCTTGTCTTTTCACCGAAGAGAGAGTGGGAGAGTAATGGCAATGACATCTTTTTCTTGGTCGTCGATCTGTGAACTAACATTGAAGTTTCAGCCGTTGGTGATACGATTTAGGGTTTTCTTTTTTGCCTTCGCCGTTGTCGTCGAGAGTCATGGTAACGTCATCTTCTTTTTTCTCTGATATAGCTTGTCCTCATCCTCCCCCCCTCTTTCTCTGTCTCTTGCATCTATGGGTTGTTTTGGCCTTTAACGAAATTCTCAATCGTTGTAACTGAGCCTTTCTAGTTACTTGAAACTTTGGATTGCCTTTTCGGTGATCCAATTTGCTACCAAGGTTATTTTCAACCTGCAAGACATTCAACCCAATTTGTGATTCCAAGGGTGGAATTGTGACCCTGACATCTATGCACTTGGGAAAGAAAATGCATTTATCAAATATATAATAATTTTGAATTAATAAATTTATCATAATCAATTATAGATTATATGCAAATTAAATTTACTGTAGGATATTCATTAGTGAAAGATTAAATTTCTAATCACAAAAAGGAAAGTATTTTACTATACTTGAATTTTTAAGATTAAAAATTCTTTTCATGTATATTACTATTAAGAGCTAATATAATAGTAATATTCAATCAAGGTGGCTCATAATATGTATAATATATATAATTGTGTGTAATTCAATCAAGCTGGCTCCTAAACCAAATGAGTTGAACACTTCATGAATCGAGCTTGGCTCCTTTATTAAATGAGCCTATTTTCAGCTCATTTGATTCATGAACCCCCCCGACTTATTGAGCTAGTTAATGAGTTGATTCACAAAAATGTTGTGAGTCAGCTCGGTTCATTTTTGGCTCTTGTTGGAGCTATCAAGTACATTTCAGAAAGAATTAGTCAAGAAAAGTTTTTTTTTTTTTATATTGTGACGGGGCATGTTATCCAGTTGAGCATTCATCTCCAAATTAATTAAGTGTTTATCAGGGATTTATGTTTGTTAATTTCCTTTCTTTATTATAGTTGCACACTCTGATTAAACCTATTTATAGGAAGCTGAGAAGTAAACTTTTCATTTAAAAAGGAGCAAGACTTGGTTGGAGCATAGATTTGAATCAATACTAGCTACTTTTGATGTTTTTTTTTTCTCTCATGAAAGATGAAGACTTCTCAGACAGGTGCATTTATATCTGCTATTTATAGGAAGCTGAGTAGTAATTTTTTTCATTAAAAAGGAGCATGAAGTGCTAAGAGCATAGATTTGAATCAATGCTAGCTACTTCTGGGGATTTATTTTTTTAATGAAAGATGAAGACTTCCTTAATCATGTGCATTTATATGTATTAGCTCCAGTGGCGGAGCCACGTTATGGCCAGCTGGGGCCTTGGCCCCGGCTGACTTTTTTATTTTTTTATATATATTACTATAGATAATTATAATTTGGCCCGGACTAAAAATCTTTCTTGGCTCCGCCACTGATTAGCTCCCATTTGGATTTGGGTTGTTTGCTCCATATTTGAGGTCTAAAAATGAAAAGATTAGCTATCTATGTGGATAGATATTTGTTAAAATATTTAAGATGAAGTATTAACTGGAATATGTGCTGGACAGAGCTTGATGGATATTGGCCATGTAAGCTGCTGCTTCTGACTCTTCCTGACTGCATGCCAGCATAATGATTTGCTCTCCCTTCAGCACATATCTGAAACAGGGGGTCCACCTGAGTGGGTGTGTGCGAAGACAAATGAGCAAGCATGCATGTGGTATCATCTCTCAAATACCATGCAGTTGTGATTTCTCTCTCTCAGCTGGCTACTCTAAGCATCATGTTGATGTATCAGTTGCTACGAAGTCTTATTCAACTGTTTTTCACTTTCAAGGGTTACACAAAAGCTGCTGCATTCAGTCTTGTATCCCCATAAAGAGGAACAATCGACAGTCCTTAATGGTTACAAATGTAGGTTGTACAAACAAACCCCAGAAGATATGTCTTGACCTTTCATTTGGGTGCCAGGATACTTATCTGAAGATTGTGGTGCCAAAACGAAGAAGAGTTCCCAAAATCAAGTATAGTAAGGGAACAATCTCTTGGCCACAACACTGTGCATCTACAGGCTTAATTTTTGGATTATTGGTTTGTTATTCAGCTTCTGAGCCAGTAAATGCTGAAACAGCACAGCCAGATGAGAATACGGACAATTCATCTGTCAGCTTTTCACATGGGAAGAAAGTCTACACTGATTACTGCATTACCGGTGAGAAGTTCATTATTGCTGAGCTTTATAAGATTTATTTATTTCTTCTCTCATAGATTTTGTTTTTCTTTTGTTGTACATGTTTTATTGGTATAGTATTAATTTCAATTCCATGTTAGTAAGATATTTTACAATGTAAAATACCCTCTTAGAATCAAACTATTTGAGGATATAAACTAATTCTGTTTGAAATAAACAAGGATAGAACAGTGGATGTATCTGTTTTTTGTTGATTGGGTTAGTCCATAATAACATGTGCACATCTATAATGATTAGGAGGTGGCTTTTATAGAAAGTTGTAGCAGATGCAACCAAAATCGGGTTGTTGATAAAGCCCGCTTAAAAACTATATAAATGTACTGTTAATGTGCATAATCGTCAAAGTTTTAAAAACCTGTAATGAATCAAAGTATGAAGCAAATTTACTTTACTAAAAAATCAACTGGAAAGTTATAAAATAAGTTAAAACTTGTGATTAATTTAGGGTTCACACTTGAAGCAACAAAAGCAGGCACAGCATGCACGCATCACAACCAACTGTGAAGCTGAGCTGGGCAGGCATGCCCCGCATGTAATTCTGTTATCTCTAAAAGTGAGATCAACCAATTAAGTAGTCCATGAAAGTGCTATAAAATAATATGTTTAACTTCTTAGTTATTGTTGAGTTGTATATAGAGATAGTTAGCATGATATCATGGCTTATGAAATGAGATAGCATGATATCATGGCTTATGTCATGATGATTGTCATAGCTGCGCTGTGGCCACAGCCGAACTTCCCACTCAATGTGAATAGGAAGCAGGCGCTAGAGAACCGTGAGAGAGAAGGGAAGTTTGAGTAAGATGAAAGAGAAGAATGAGAGAAAGAGAGAAATGAGAGAGGGAAATGGGGAGAGAATACAGAGAATGGAATCAGAAATTGGTTAATTCATTCATACTCGTCCAGCAGACTGACATAGAATTTATAGGACCATAGGTGCTGTCACAGCAGATCCTATCTCCTCTAACAGATTCTTTTGTCCTATTCTAGCCTCCTTTACACCTGGCATAACAGCCTAACAAACTACCAGCTGGAAATGGAAAAGGCTCTAATTAATAATGGAAAGAAAATAGCTAAACTATACTTAATATCCATAGCAAAATTTCTCATACTTCCGGCCTTCCTCTTGTTTCGTGACAATACCCCTTCCTTCAGCGATTTATATGCAAGAGGCTGGCTGCCCTTGGGAACTTTTGTAGTAATTGAGGGAGATCTTCCCAGGTAGCCCTTTCCGATGGCTCTCCTTGCCACCTTACCAGCACTTGGATGAGGGGGGCTCCTTGGTGGTAGACCACCCTTCTTTCCAGTATAGGCTCGGACTCCTTCTCTCCTTCTTTCTCCTTCGGTAGTGCGGGTAGATCGGGGTTAACTCTCTCCTTGCCAGTAGTCCGTTTTAGTAAAGACACATGAAAGACTGGATGAATTCTTGACCCTTCTGGCAGCCGCAATTTGTAAGCTACCTTGCCAATCTTAGCGGTTATGGGAAACGGCCCAAAGTACTTAGGGCTGAGTTTAGAGACTGGCCCTTGGGAGACGGACTTAAGGTGTGGATACCTGAGTCTTAGGTAAACACTTTCTCCAACATTGAACTCTCGATCACTCCTCCGCCTGTTAGCATATTGTTTCATTCGGTTTTGGGCCGATGCCAGCTCCTGTTTGAGTTGCTGCAGTACTTCCCTTCGCTGCTGCAAGTATTCTTCCACCGTTGGGGCCGTGGTGTGCCCTCCAGTAGCTGGTAGGGTCGGTGGGCTATACCCAAACATTGCTTCAAATGGTGTTCTCCTTATAGAAGCATGGTGGCTGGAATTATACCACCACTGTGCCAATGCCAGCCACCTATGCCAATTCTTAGGTTGCAGCAAACACATGCCCCGAAGATAGGTTTCTAGGCTTTGATTAACCCTTTCTGTTTGCCCATCGGACTGAGGATGGTAGGTAGTTGAAAGGTTGAGTCCTATGCCCAAGTTCTTCATCAATTCCCTCCAGAAGTGGCTGGTGAATACCTTGTTTCTGTCAGATATAATGTATTGAGAAACCCCATGCACAGCTACCACTCTATCCATGAATGCCTTGGCTACTTCCTGGGTGGTGTAGGGGTTAGCCAGCCCTATAAAATGTGCATACTTGGTAAGTTGGTCTACCACCACCATTATACAATCCTTCCCCTCTGATTTTGGCAACCCTTTGATGAAGTCCATGGACACACTTGTCCAGGACTATGCCGGTATTGGTAGGGGTTGCAGCAGCCCTGGATAGGCCACATTTTCCTGCTTGCACCTCTTGGAAGTATCACACCCCATCACGAATTCTTTTACTGCTCTCTAAAGTTGTGACCAGTGGAACAACTGCCTTACCCTCAAGTAAGTGTTTTGGATACCCGAGTGCCCCCCTAGGGGAGAGTCATGTAGGGACTGTAGGATTTTTTTCTTGAGTTCCTCATCGTGGCCCACCACAATTCTTCCCTTATATCTCAACAGTCCATCAACCATGGTGTAGTCTTCAGTTTCCTTGCTGCCCAGGGCTAATTTCTCCCGCAGGCTCCGGATGTGTTCATCTCCTTCATAGCTATCTACTACCTCCTTGCACCATTCAGGAATCACCACAGTTATGGGGGTTGCAACACCTTCCTCTTGACACCTTGATAGGGCATCAGCGACCACGTTTTCCTTCCCCTTCTTATATTGTATGGAATAATCTAACCCCATTAATTTTGCCATCCTCTTCTTTTGCAACTGGGTTTGGAGCTTTTGTTGTAGCAGAAATTTCAAGGACTTGTGATCAGTTTTGATCACAAACCTTCCGACCTCTAAGTAGTGCCGTCACTTCTCAACAGCCATAAGAACAGCCAAAAACTCTTTCTCATATATACTCAAGCCTAAGTGTCTTGGCTTGAGGGCCTGGCTTAAGAAGGCCATTGGCCTGCCATCCTGCATCAACACAGCCTCGATTCCCACTCCACACGCATTCGTTTCCAGCACAAACGGCTTGCTGAAATCCGGCAGTCCCAACGTGGGAACCTCGCTCATTGCCACCTTCAATCTTTCAAAGGCATCTTCTGCTTCTTGCCCCCACTGGAAGTTCCCTTTCTTCAACAAGTTGGTGAGGGGTTTGCTGATAACCCCATATCCCTTTACAAATCTGCGGTAATATCTGGTGAGCCCAAGGAAACCCCTAAGAGACCTGATGGTTGTGGGTTTCGGCCAATTGAACATTGCCTCCACCTTCCTTGGATCGGTGCTAACTCCCTTGCCCGAGATTAGGTGCCCCAAGTATTCCACTTGGTTCTGACCGAATGCACACTTGGACTTTTTGATGAATAGCTGGTTGTTTCTAAGGACCTCAAAAGTGGTTCTTAGGTGGCTAAGATGTTGGTCCAAGGTTGGGCTGTAAACAAGGATATCATAAAAAAATACAAGTATGAATTTCTTAGGTAGGGTTTAAAGACCTGGTTCATTAAGGATTGAAAGGTGGCTGGGGCGTTGGTGAGTCCAAAAGGCATCACCAAGAACTCAAAATGGCCATGGTGGGTACGGAAGGCAGTCTTGTGGACGTCCTCGTGCCTCATCCTGATTTGGTGGTAGCCTGAGCGCAAGTCCAGCTTGGAAAAGAATTGGGCCAGGTTAAGCTTGTCCAATAGGTCTTCAATAAGGGGTATGGGAAACTTATCCTTGATGGTTAGAGTGTTAAGCTGGCGGTAATCTACACAAAAACGTCAGGACCCATCTTTTTTTTTAACTAACAAAACTGGGGAGGCAAAGGGACTCTGACTCGGTCTAATGAAAGTCTGGCTGATCATTTCTTTCACCATTCTTTCAATTTCAATTTTTTGGGCAGGAGGGTAGCGATAGGATCTGATGTTTACCGACTCGGTGTTCGGTTTTAGGTTAATGGCATGGTCCAAAGCTCGGTTAGGAGGAAGGGTATTTGGCTCCAAAAAGAGGTCCTTAAATTCTTCCAACAATTCATCAATAAGTGGTAAGGTGCATACTTGGTCGGTTCTCCCTTGTTGGTGACTGACCGTGAGCTGAAGCTCCCTTGGCTCCTCTTCCTTAGTATTTCCTTCCACTTCCACAATGGAGAACAACTGCATAAGTTGATTCCACTTGTTTCTGAGGACACTTTGCAATCTCCTTCCTGTGATCATCTTGTAGGTAGCAATCTCTCTCCCACTAGTGAGTGTCATTCTTCTCCCTTCCTTTTCAAAGGTCACCTCCATACAGTTGAAGTCAAAGCATATAGGGCTCACTTTCTTCATCCAGTCCACCCCTAAAACAACATCACACCCTCCTAATTGCAGCAGCCTGAGATCTGCCTCGAATTTCTCCCCCTACATTTCCCACATGAATCCCAGGCATGTCATGTTACTCATTACCCGGTTTCCATTAGCCACTGTGACACTTAGAGGCATTGTGTTAGTGAGCTGACACTTTAGTTTCTTGGCAATGCCATCGTCGAGGAAGCTGTGGGTGCTTCCGCTGTCAATTAGGATTGATAAGTTGCCTCCCTTCGCCTTACCTTCCACCTTAATTATTTTGTTATTGGTGATCCCCTTGAGTGCATGGAGAGATATCTCCCCATTATCCTCTATTCCCTCTTCACTTATTACTTCCACTTCTTCTTCGCTGTCTACTTCTTCTTCTCCTTGTCCCTCCAATAACAGCAGCTGCTGTTTGCATTGGTGCCCCAGGAAATATCTGTCCCCACACCGGTAACAGGAACTGGGTTGCCGTCTAGGATCATTAGGCCTTCCACCCGGGTTGGAATTAGCAAAATTCTTTCCTCCGACATTACTCCTCACCATCTCCTTGTCGACCCCCTTGCTACTTCCTCCTTGCTGCCAACTCCCCGCGTGTGCAGATCTATGTTGCTGCACCTTCTGCTTCTTTAACAGGGCCTCCATTACCATTTCTTGCAACCCGGCACTCTCAGCCGCTTGCTCCAAGGTTCGTGGCCTGATCATCTTTACCATAGGCCTCAGTTCTTCGCTCAGGCCACTAAGGAAACTGGAGACATAATATGCCTCCGTTAGGTGAGGATCATGGCTACTCATCAAAGATCTCAGCTCCTCAAATCTTCTCAAGTAGGTTCCAACATCACCAGCCTGTCTTAGTTTGTTAAATTCTTCAATAGTGTCCGACATGCTCTTCTCCCTGAACCTCTCACACAAACGTTCAGAGAACTCCCTCCAGGTGTAGTGCTCTCGCTCCTGAGTTCACCCTTGGAACCATGCATCCACCCCGTCATCAAAGTAAGCTGCCGCCAAAGCAACCCTCCTTTCTCCTGGTACATTATACCACTCAAACAACCTTTCACACTTTCTAACCCACCACCTAGGATTGGTTCCCTCAAACACGGGTATCTCCATTTGAGGCATGGGAAACCCTTGTGGTGGGGGTACAGTTCGGTCTTCCCGTTCCCCTCCTAACAACGCCTCAGCGTCATCACCTTGCTCGACCACCATCTCCTGGGTTCTATTTTCTGGATTCATTCTCTCATTTTGTAATATAGGGTCGTTTCTATCTCTATGAGGGAAATCGGGGGACAGCCTAACCTGATTTTGGTGAGTAAACATCAGCATAAATTGTTGAAGCTGATTACCCATCTCCTCCCTCATCTGGCTGATATCTTCTCTCATTTGATTAAGTCCTCCTTCCACCCTGCGATCTACTGTCATGATCGCATCATGGTTTTTTTGGTTGCTGACTTCTAAGCGGTCCACTCGATCCTGAAATTCTCACACTGTCGAGCTGAGTTGCTGGAGTTGTGACTCCATGTTCTTCATGCGTGTTCCTTCGGCCATCTTCTGCGGTCTTAATATTTCTTGCCAGCACCGAGGCTCTGATACCAAATGTCACAGCTGCGCTGTGGCCACAGCCAAACTTCCCACTCGATGTGAATAGGAAGCAGGCGCTAGAGAACCGTGAGAGAGAAGGGAAGTTTGAGTAGGAAGAAAGAGAGAATGAGAGAAAGAGAGAGAAATGAGAGAGGGAAATGGGGAGAGAATATAGAGAATGGAATCAGAAATTGGTTAATTCATTCATACCCGTTCAGCAGACTGACATAGAATTTATAGGACCATAGGTGCTGTCATAGCAGATCCTATCTCCTCTAACAGATTCTTTTGTCCTATTCTAGTCTCCTTTACACCTGGCATAACAGCCTAACAAACTACCAGTTGGAAATGAAAAAGGTTCTAATTAATAATGGAAAGAAAATAGCTAAACTATACTTAATATCCGTAGCAAAATTTCTCATACTTCTGACCTTCCTCTTGTTTCGTGACAATGATGTCATGATAGTGTTCGTCGTCATCAGATCAACCCAATCCTGGAGACCCATCGTCGTCGCCGCCACGCGCCACCACGAGTTTTTTGCCCATCTTCCATGCGCTGCCTATCAACCCACTTTTCGGCCACTATCTGCTCATGCCACCACCGTCGTTGCATCGTCGGCCTTAGATTGGCCTAGTCCTGGAGTCGCATTGTAGCCATGCGCTGCCTAATAGATCTATTAGATCTAAATCATCGGCGCATGCACCCACTTTCCGGCTGTCGTACCCATTTTCCCTGTCGTTGTTGCATCTCCGGCCTTAGATCGACCTAGCCCTGGAGCCCCATTGCCGCCGACCACCCCATGCGCTGTTCAATAGATCTATGTATTGAGATGTTTTTGCCTCGATCTCTCTCTCCAGTGCTCTGATCACGACGTCGTCACCACCATTGGACTCGTCTCCCTAAGTCGATCTAGATTTCGGTGGTTTCATTGCAACCGTCCACCACCATCACTGTCCATCTTCGTTAGTGCTCTAGCAAGCCTTTGTCGCTGCTTCTTCCAGATCTAATTTTGCAGTCCTCGACATGTTTTCCCTCAATCACATCTCTCCTACACGTGGCAAGTCCATTTCAACATCTGCTGCCTCTCAACCCTTTACCCTTTTCAACATAGGGACCCCTGTTATCACCTCCGACAAGTTGATAGGGTCTGTCAACTATCTCTCTTGGGCAGCCTCTGTCAAACTGTGGTTCAAGGGGCAGGGACAAGCAAACCATCTTACCATGAAGGCAGAGGATGATTTAGTAAGCTGGGGTATTCTATTTCAGGTGGGTTGATGAGATTTCATGGGCGAATCATGATTAGGGACTGTGATCAGCTTAAATCCAAAATTTTACAAGCTCTGCATGGCTCACCGGTCGGGGGATATTCGGGGATTCGTAGCACCTACCATAAGGTCAAGCAATTGTTCTATTGGTCTGGTTTTAAGAGGACAGTACAGGACTATGGGTTGTCATGTGATGTGTGCCAAATATGTAAGCATGAATCGGTGGCGACCCCTGGTTTGTTGCAGCCCCTGGAGCGTCCGGAACAGGCCTGGAGCTGTTTGTCCATGGATTTTGTAGAGGGGTTACCGCGGTTGGAAGGTAAAAATTGTGTTGATTGTGGATCGATTTACTAAATTTGCCCACTTTATAGGCCTCTCCCATCCCTTTATGGCTCAAGAAGTGTCCTGAATATTTTTGGATCAGATCATCAGCTTGCATGGGGTGCCAAGGACTATTGTCTCGAACCGGGACAAGATTTTTTCTAGTCTCATGTGGCAGGAATTGTTTAAGTCATTGGGAGTTTGCTTACATATGTCTACCGCCTAGCAGAAGCGGATGGTCAAACAGAGAGGGTAAACCAGTGCCTTGAGAATTACTTGTGCTGCCTTTGTCTAGCTCATCCCCATCAGTGGCACAGATGGCTTTGTTTAGCGCAATGGTGGTATAATTCCTGTTATAAGATGTCCCCATTTCAGGCCCTATATAGCTACAAGTCATCTTATTTGCCTGCCACTATGTCTTCATCGTCAGTAGCTGCGGTGGACGAATTCCTACAGCAGCAGCAGGAGGTGTTGCAGATCATTTGGCGGGAGTTGGCTTCCACCCCGCGTAGGATGAAGCAATTTGCTGATCCCCAACGTAGTGAGCGGGAGTTTTCTGTTGGAGATTTACTTTACTTGAAGTTATGGCATACTCACCAACGAGCCCTCACTAATAGTCCAATTTCCAAGTTGAGTCCTAAGTTCTTTGGCCCTTTTAAGATTGTGGCCAAGTTCAGATCCGTTGCCTATCAGTTACAGCTACCATCTAATTCTCATTTTCATCCGGTTTTTCTTGTATCATTGCTCAAGAAATCAATTGCCGCACAGCTGTTGCCCAACTTTGGTTCCGAATCTTTTCCTCGGCCAGAACCAGCCTTGATACTAGATAAGAGGGTGATCTTCCGGCATGGCGCCCCTATTACCCAGGTGTTAGTGCAGTGGACGCATCTCCACCCTGACAATAATACTTGGGAGCACCTCCCCGACTTGTTGCGGCAATTTCCGCAAACAGCCAGGCTCCTTTCACTTTCTTGAGGACAAGAAAGTTCTGAACTGGGGGGTAATTGTCAGGACCCTACGGTGGTTAAGGGTAGTTAGAGGGGTTAAACAATGTATGGGAGGTTGTAACAAGTAGAGGATGGTGTCATGACCTAGGCTATGAGGAGTTGTACCATAGCTGTAGGCTGAAGGAGGGTTGTACCTAGGTGGTTGTAACCAAATGTTCTAGAAGGTAGAAAAGGTGGCCAGGTGGATGTACAAGGGATTCCCTCGCTGTACTCGGTATAAAGGCCTATTGAGCCTTAACTGAATTAATTTTCAATCAATACAATTTGTCTGAAATTCTCCCATGATCTCTCTTCTCTCTCTCTCTCTCTCTCTCTCTCGTTCTTCTCTTACCCACTCTCTGTTCTTCTAAATTCCCCCCATAATCTTCTAATTTCCCCTTCAATTCTTCATCCAATCTCACCAAAACAGTGAGAATTCCCTTGCCAGACTCAGATGTCTGACAGATAGTTGTAACAAGAAGCTGTTAACTGCAGTTGGATGGTTGTAACAAAATAACAGTAGGAGATGGGGGAGTTAAACGGTTGAGGGCAGTAGGTGGTTGTAACAGTTGAACCCGCCAATTAGGATGGGCCAACATAAGGGGCTTTCCCTCTCAATGAAAGATATCAATGCATATTTTGATAAACTTCCAGTTCTCTCTCTCTCAACTTCTCTCTGTCCCTCTTGTTTCTCCCTCCCTCGTTCTCTTTTTCTCTCTCAAACCCAACCCCAATTCCCCTCACACAAGGAGAATTATCCTTTTCAGGCCAAGATCCTGACAGAATGTTACTTGTGGTCACTTCCAGTATACTTGGCTCGAGGATACATGGCATGAGCAACAGGGTTATTGGAGCTGCTGCTAAGTGATGGCAGCCTCACGTGAGAGTCACAGGGTCTATGGCCCAGTGATACGGCATCCTGTTATTCTCACATGGAAGATTTTTCTTTCTCTAATTTATTATTCTACTTTGTTTAACATTTTTTTAATGGTGTTTGTGCATTATTGTCATGATTTCTTTTGTTTCTGTAAATTAGCTAACAAGATTGCATATTGCCCTTTGAAATATATATGTTTTGAGGTAAAAACTAATTCACCATTAGTTACAGGCATACCTGGGGATGGTAGGTGTTTGTTTCGTTCTGTTGCTCATGGAGCTTGCTTACGATCAGGGAAGCCAGCTCCTGATGAGAGCCTTCAAAGGGTAATGGCAGATGAATTACGAGCCAGAGTATGTTTTTTGTCATGAAATAATTATAAGATTCTTTTATTCCTTTCCTTTCTTTTTCCCTCCTCTTTTGGCTTGTTCAGGAATTATATTCATTGGCAAATACCTTGTCTATAAGGCATACGATTCATGTGTAACTTAAAAAATTTTGTAATTCAGTCCATGTAGGTTTCAGAGTGAACCCTCAAGTACTCGTTTGCTTGAGTTAGAAGAAGACAATTGGAACTTACATCTTGTAGTTAACTACTATAATCTATGCTCTCATGTATAATAAGCACCACGCTTTCAGATGTTGCTTCTAGGATAATCTTCTTCACGGTGGTAAATATTTTACTGCCGACTTGCTGTTTCTTTTCAGGTTGCTGATGAATTTGTCAAGAGGCGAAAAGAGACAGAATGGTAAGTATTCTGAACTGTGTCTTCTTATGGATTAAGTTCATCTATCCTGCGTGATTGTCACTAATATTAAATTTTATGTTACTCTCATGCATCATGGAGACAAGAATTCAGGGATATGAGAACTTCTCTGCCATGTGAAACGCATTAACTGAAACCAATGTGGCAAATCACGAACAAGTCATGAGTCGTTGGTCACCTAGGATTAACAAGAGTATATTGTGAAATCCTGGCAAATGGACTTGTCCTTACGAAGAGTATATATTTTGTTTCTTTTCTTTCCATCCTTCTTTTTTTTTTTTTTGGGGGGGGGGGGGGGGGGGGGGGGGGAGGGGGTGTGAAAGACTATAAACCGATTAGGGATGCACAAATCAGTAACATCGTCGCCTTTTGAATCTTATATGATTTGGTATTCAACTGATGGCTACACAATGTGTCAGGTTTATAGAAGGTGATTTTGACACTTACATATCGCGAATGCGGAGGCCACATGCTTGGGGAGGGGAGCCTGAATTGCTCATGGCATCACATGTTCTTCAGTAAGTCTTGTCTCTTATCTCTCTGGGGCGTGCCGTGCATGTGTCAACTCAGCTGCATACTGACTTATTTTCTAGTTAATAGCACATTCACCTACTGGCTGACTTGATCTGGCCACGAATCACAATGTGCTTGGGCACTGCATCTGTTTCCAGTTGCTTAGTAGCCTCAACTGTAAGTAGCGACTAATATTAATCGCGCTGCACTTGAAATTGGTAGAACTGATCCTGAAGCACCCTGGAAAGCCTGTTGGTTTTACAGTTTGTTTTTGGTAGAAAAGGAGGAAGGGAAGCGGTATTCCCGTATATTTTATTGATACGAATGAAAAATATTTATACAAGAGTTTCCTAAGAATTCTCCTAGATTTTAGAGATTATATGCCTATTTTATAGGACTAGATTACAACAAAGAAAAATACAAGTAAACCTAATCAAGAAAGAAATAAGATAAAAATAAAGTACAAGATAGATAAAATACAAGATAAATAAGAAGAATAGAGAATATATTTTATCACTCTCCCTCAAGCTGGGGAATGGATATCAACCATCCCTAGCTTGCACACTAAGTCTTCAAACCGTTTAGGGGGCAGTCCTTTGGTCAAACAATCAGCCAGCTGTTCTTTCGAAGACACATACGGAATGCAAATTAATTCGGCTTCCAATTTTTCCTTAATAAAATGTTTATCTATCTCCACATGTTTGGTGCGATTATGCTGCACAGGATTATGTACTATACTTATAGTTGACTTATTATCACAACACAATTTGCTTGGCCCATGGCTAAAAATCCTCAAATCTTCCAAAATAATTCGCAACCACAGCAACTCACATAGGCCCATTGCTAGTGCCCGAAATTCGGCTTCCGCACTTGATCGCGCTACTACCCCTTGCTTTTTACTCCTCTAAGAAACAAAATTTCCACCTAAGAAAACACAATAACCTGTGGTAAAACGTCTGTCAACCAAAGACCCTTCATAGTCAGCATGAGTGTATCCTATGATATCTAAATCTATCCCAGCTTTAAATAAGATTCCTTGACCTGGAGTTGTCTTTAAATAGCACATAATTCGTCGTACAGCTTGCATATGATCTTCTGTAGGACAATGTATGAACTGACTAACCAAACTTACTGCGAAGGCAATATCTAGTCTAGTGTGAGATAAGTAGATTAGTCTGCCGATCAATCGTTGATACCTCCCTTTATCCACCAGTTGACCTTGATCACATAGTTTAACATTAAATTCCACCGGAGTACTTGCACCTTTGCCACCTAGCAAACCTGTCTCATGCAATAGATCAAGAATATATTTTCTTTGGGATAAGAAGATACTCGCTTTAGAATAAGCTACCTTTATACCCAAAAAATACTTCAAAATGCTAAGATCTTTAATTTCAAAAGTCTTGGACAGATTATCTTTAAGTTGTACCTGCTCCTCATAGTCATTTCCAGTAACAATAATATCATCCACATAAACCAAAAGAGCTGTTACCCTTCCCTCATAAGAATGCTTAAAGAAAAGAGTATGATCACCCCTACTTTGAGAATAACCCATATGCCTCATGGCTTTAGAAAAACGATCAAACCAGGCCCGAGAAGATTGTTTAAGGCCATAAAGAGCTTTTCTTAATTTGCATACCTGTCCGGGCAACCCTTTATCAAAGCCTAGAGGAGGTTCCATTAATACCTCTTCCTTTAAATCTCCATGCAAAAAGGCATTCTTTACATCAAATTGGTGCAACTTCTAGCCATAGTGCGCTGCCAGGGCTAATAGGATACACATAGTTGATATTTTGGCTACCGGAGCAAAAGTTTCTGGGTAATCAATACCATAAGTTTGTGTGTATCCCTTAGCAACTAGCCTTGCCTTATACCTTTCTAGGGACTCATCTGCATTATATTTGAGGTTAAAAACCCATCGGCAGCCTACGGGCTTGACTCCCTTTGGCTTAGGGACAATATCCCATGTCTGATTTTTTTCTAAGGCTCTCATCTCCTCCTGCATTGCTTGAACCCAATTCTGATCTTGGAAAGCCTCATTAACTATCTTAGGAATATGAATTGTGTCTAAGGAAGTCAGAAAAGCCTTATGATTTGGAGATAAGCGGTGATAGGACATATAATTGGCCAAAGGGTGTTGGGTGTAACTTCTGCTCCCTTTACGAAGGGCAATTGGTAGATCAAGGTCATTAGTAATTGATGCAGGTAGTGAATTAGATGTGGCAGAATTGGGCTGAGAATCAGAATGACAACAACGTGAGGTTTCATTACCTGGATCAGGAGAGGAAACTGGTGCTGGAAGAGGTTCTGGAATGGGTTGTTGTTGTTGTGTTCTCCTCTTAAATACATAGGGAGATCCTTTGAATCGAATTGGAGTGGATGGCAGCTGTTCTTTTGGAGTTTCCGGCTGGTTTTGTTCATCTAAGGAAGAGTTAGATAGAGCATGAATCTGCAAATCATGAGAGGTTTCCAAAATAGGAAGATCATTATTTATATTAGCCCAAGATATATGTGTATCTTGAATATTAGCACTAGGAGGACCAAAGAATGACTTATTTTCAACAAATGTAACATTTTTGGTCACATAAAATTTTCTAGTAGTAGGGTGATAACACTTATACCCTTTTTGAGTGGGCGAATAACCAAGAAACACACATTTGAGGGCTCAAGGGTCCAGTTTATCCCTATGTTGTTTGGATATATGGACAAAAACAACACAATCAAAGACTTTTAAAGGAAGAGGAGTATGAGAAAACACTGCTGGAAAATAGGTGGACAAGCATTGAATTGGGCTTTGGTGTTTTAGAAGAGTAGAAGAAACTCGGTTAATTAGATAGGCAGTAGTCAAAACTGCCTCCCCCCAGAAAAACTTAGGGACATGATGACGTAGTAAGAGAGCTCTAGTAACATTGAGCAAATGTCTCATTTTTCTTTCTGCTACACCATTCTGTTGAGTATCAACACATGAAGACTCATGAATTATAATACCTTCTTGCTAGAAAAAGTTATGCAAGTGATGATTGAAGTAGTCTCTTGCATTATCAGTTCAGAATTTTTTAATTTTAGACCCAAATTGAGTAGATATCATCTTATAGAAAATAGGCAAGATAGAACTAATAGTAGCCTTATTATTTAAGAGATAAAACCCAAGTTGTTCTTGTACAATCATCAATAAAGGTAATAAACCATCTAGCCCCAGAACAATTAGGAATTTTAGATGGTCCCCACACATCCGAATGAATCAAAGTAAATGGAAGAGAAGATAAATTGTTACTCACAGGATATGAAACTCTATGATGTTTAGAAAGTTCACACACATCACAATGAAGATTAGAAATGTCCAAATTTCTAAGCATAGTTGAAAACATAAACTGCATAGTATTAATGGCAGGGTGCCCTAAACGACAATGTTGAAGCCAAAAATCATGAATTGAAACAATTGGTTGAATATGAATCAAAGAAGCTGAAGCTAGCTGAGAAGAGTAGGCTGAAGGTATCTCCCCCTTAAGATCAGCACTGCATGTCTTCAGAAAATACTACCCATTCCATTCCTCACCAACTCCAATCCTCTTCCCCGTGTTTAGAGCCTAAAATTCACATTTGTTTGGGAAAAAGACAACGCAACAATTTAGATCATTGGTTAGCTTATGAATAGAAATCAAGTTGCTAGAAAGATTTGGGACATGAAGAACATGTTGCATAGGCAATGAGAAATTAAGATTTACATTACCATGTCTAGCTATAGGAATTGTATTACCATTGGCCACCGTTATCTTTTTGGAGCTACTTAGTGGGGTATAGGAATAGAAGAGATTTATATCAAAGGCCATATGATCAGTAGCCCCCGAATCCAGAATCCATAGATTATTCCTAATAGTATGTGAGGCAATACTAGATTCAGAATTCAAGCAAATACCTGTTTGGGCCATGGAACAAGAACCACATTGAATAGTCTTTAGGAAGCTTTTAAGCTTGCTGATTTCTTCAACATTAAGCTGTTCGGTCATGATAGATGAATCAGTTGTAACTGAGTCTGTCTTCTCCAATGCTGTCTCTTCCTCTTTGGCAGCTTGATAGGTTTGAACTTGCTGTCGGGGTTGAAAATTCTAAAGATTCTTCATTTCTCCTACCTTATTCAGTACCGCTTCTTTCCCATGGAGTCTAAAACAGGTCTCCTTGGTATGCCTAGATTTCTTACAAAAAGAACACCATAAACCATCTTTATTTTGAGCTTTAGGATTAAAAACATTCCCACCTTATTGTGACCTAAATCGAGAAGCATCTTTCTTGTTAGTTGCCATTGTAGATCCCTCAAGCGAAGTCTCATTTAGCATAGCAATTCTCCTATACTTCTCACTACGAACAATAGCAAAGATTTCATTTAAAGAAGGAATTTTGTCTTTCCCTAGGACCTGCACCCTTAATTGATCAAAATCAGCATTAAAGCCTGTTAAAAATTTAACTACCCTATCTCTTTCAAATATTGCAGTTATGGTGGCTGCATCTTCACTATATTTCATCTTGATATCTTGATAATGATCCAACTCAAGCCAATATCCATTCATTTTATTATAGTACTCGGTGATAGTTAGAGAACCCTATTTAGTACCACTTATTTTCATCTTGATATCAAAAATAACCGAGACATCTTGCACTTTAAACTAAGTACGCTTTGCAGTATCCCAAATCTCCTTAGCCGTAGACAAGAACATGCAATTTTTACTTACCTCAGGGTGCATTGAGCCCCACAGCTAAGACATTATCAAGGAATCCTCTACTTCCTATGCAGCAAAATTAGGGTCTTTAGCATCTGGACTAGGCTCGGTCAAATGGGCCATCTTTCCTCTTCCTTTCAAGAAAGTCTGCACAAGCTGCGTCCATTGTAAATAATTCCTTCCATCAAGCCTATAAGATTGATGTAACTCTGGAAGGTCACTGTTAGACAAACTCCCCATTGGCATATTAGATGAAGCACTGTTCTTTGTCTCAAAAGTGTCTGTTATGGTGAAGACTCAGCAACAGTATCAGCAGAAAGAAAAATAAGACAGCATAGGCAGTTTGACACCAGCAACAGAAGAAGCAAACTGACAGCAACAGAAGCACTTAGCAACATAAGATTTTGACACCAGGGATGGGCTAGAAAGATGCTGGCGAGCAGATCTGGAGCAGCTGAAGGCGAAAGGGCTGCGGACGCTCCTTCACGCGCTGGCGCGTGAAGTCGGAAGCGAACTGATAACGGTGCGTGGGGGTGCATATGGACTCCGATGGCAATGATTCTCCCGTGATCGGCCGATCTGATGACGGTGAACCCAATAGTGGTGGTGCTGCTTGAAGGTGGTGGCCGGACAAAGGCATTTTGTCGTGAACAGTGATGGTGACGTGAACAGTGACTGTGTAATGAAGGCACTTGAAGCTATGCAATGAAGGCACTAGGATTTATTGTATCAGCCTATTAACATGGCTCTGATACCATGTAGAAAAGGAGGAAGGGAAGCGGTATTCCCGTATATTTTATTGATACGAATGAAAAATATTTATACAAGAGTTTCCTAAGAATTCTCTAAAGAATTCTCCTAGATTTTAGAGATTACATTCCTATTTTATAGGACTAGATTACAACAAAGAAAAATACAAGTAAACCTAATCAAGAAAGAAATAAGATAAAAATAAAGTACAAGATAGATAAAATATAAGATAAATAAGAAGAATAGAGAATATATTTTATCAGTTTTACTTGTGGAACTTTCGCATATCTCATTCTCATTTGGATTACCTTCATTGCAAAAATATATGTAGTTACTCGATGACTCGGCCTTTTGATTGTTCTTATATTTTCTAGACAACCAAATTGATGGATAACCTTACATTACATTACACACCTGTTGAACTAAAGATTGTTAATCGTGCAGGATGCCGATCACAGTGTACATGCACGATCAGGATTCCGGTGGGTTGATAGCCATCGCCGAGTACGGCCAAGAGTATGGCAAGGACAATCCTATCCAGCTACTGTACCATGGCTTTGGGCATTATGATGCATTGCAGAGTCCTGGAAAGAAGAGTGGTAAATCCAGACTCTAGGCAAATTTGAAGTTAAAGAGAGAACAAATGAACTGGTATCAATACCATCAAGGATCTACCTCCCATAAAGGAGGAGAAAGGCTAATATTAGCGTGCTTCATTCTGTATTTACATAATTTTTCTGTTTCTGGTTAAAATAAAAGGACCACCTTTATCTTCTTGTGCCAAGACTGTGTTGTGACAAAACATTCTCACGTTCTCTGGTAGATGTGCACAAACTTTGTTTAATTTGTGTGGAGGTAGCATTCTTTTTTCTATGTGCTAAGAGAGAAGATATTTTATTATCGGTGATATTATCTCATTTAATTTGGTGCAGGTATAAAACAAAAACAGTTAGCAAAACGTGGTACAAAGGTGACAACGATAAATATGACATCCAATAACAGTGGTAATCAGATTGATTCACGTTTAAAGAACAAAATGATGTTGTGTCCTAAAAAGAATATATTTATAAAATAATTAAGAATCTCATGAAGAGTGTTATTACTTTTTTTAAAAGAATATTTATAATTTATTGAATGCCAAGGCACAATATTAAAATAACATTATCGTCAAATATTACAAAATTGCAAAAATTAACTTCACTTCTTCCCTCCTGATCATAGATTTTCTCTCCTTTATCTTTAGGGGTGTGCATTCGGTTTAACCGAACTGAACCAGTCGATTTTTAGCGAATCGAACCGAACTGCCTCTAATCCTATAATCGAATCGGACCGAATCGAAAAAAACACTAACCGAAATAACCGAACCGGTTTGAACCGATTTTCAGATTGGTCTAACCGAACCGATTAATCCACCCAACAACCGAACTGAATCGAACCAAAATTAATCAAAAATTGAATTAATCGAGATTGACACTGAACTAATTGAACAGAAAACACACCCAAAACTGAGCTTATATATAAAACTGAGCAAATTTTTACATGTATTGAACAAAAAATATTTAAAACATGGTACACAGCTATTTCAAAATAATAAACTTATCAACCAAAGATGATCCAACGTATTCTGTATTTATTTCCTCAAAGTCTTTTATAGGGGAAAAACAAATATAATCAACTAAGTTGGTCTTCTGACAATATAGTGCTTAAAATTGAATTTTCTAATGACACATTGAAAAATGGTTTTCTCAAAAATCTTAAAACATTCCAATACCTATGGTTCACCAATAACATTCTTGTTTCAACTAAATTCTACTTAATTAAAATTGTTCATCGTCTCCATGGCTATCCCTTCAACAGACTGTTCAAGAGTTTAAATCAAGCCAACATCCAGTTATGCCCATGAAACACCTCTGAAGGGTTTTATCTATTGAACACCAAGAGTTTACTTAATGAGAAATTTAGCACTGGATACGAAAATTGCAGACTACCAAGAAGTTCGAGTTAATTCACGAAATTTCACTAAAAAGACACCATGAGGCAAAGATCAACAGCTAATACATTAAATATATCATCACAACCATACACTGAGCAATGAATCATTTTCCTTCCAGTTTAATGTACACAAATAATAACATAGCAAACAACAAAATAGAAGGCTCGTGGTGCTTGCCTCTCGTTAATCTTACTCATCCTATGCTGTTCAATCTCCGAATGTTTCGAGCGAAGCGAGTTCGACTTCTGATCTACACAAAGAAGGTTGAAGACATAGAATTAGTCGAGGGCGACGGATGGCGGAGGCGACGAAGGAAAGGAACCGAGGGCGACGGACGGCGTCAACGTCGACGGTCGAGGTTCGAAAAGGGGTTAGGGTTTCGCTCTCTCTTTTTTTGAACCTTCGGAAGTCTCTCGAAAGGGGGTTAAGGTTTCGAATGGAACGACAAATGGCAATGGGACACGAGGGTTGGGGAGGGTGGATTCTTTCTAAACACAAAACGACGTCGTTCCATACTTCGATCGGTTCGATTTTTCGGGTAATCGACTGAACCAAACCAAACTGATAAACCGAACCGAACCCCAGCCAACTCACTAATCGATAAGCTACAAAATCGAACCGAACTGAATCGATTGGTTTCGGATGATTCGGTTCGATCGATTTGATTAAACCGAAAAAATGCACACCCCTATTTGTCTTGGTGTGCAAATAACACAAGGCTTACACCTAGACTCTTAACATGCAGAGCTATGGAAAATCATGAATGTTTGCATGCCCATACAATGAAGTATTAGACGTATATGGCATAAAATTATTTAGATGTTAACAGCAAAAAAAATTTATGCAACTACATAAATTTAGCATAATTAATGACGGTTATAATTCTTTAAATATTTATAATAATTTCAAGTAAAAGACATCTTATTATTTTTTTATGACAGGAGTTTATACTCATTTTATGGTGATGGGACACATTATTATTGGATAAGATGGAGTTTGATATTATCATCGGCTTCTTATTTAGAAATAATTATTAATTTATTTTATTGTTTTAAGTAAATATTAATTTGTTAAAATAGTAGAGGAAACATCAATTGGTTAAAAAAAAATCAATATCCCCATGCTTTTTATATTAGAATACATTACATAGATAGCATTTTTATATAGAAAAAATAATTTATTGTAGATGCATCAATTGAATTGCATGGATAATCGTTATATATAATGAAAATATATTTGCAATTTTCACAAATTTTACCTGACACCAAGAAACCGTTAATGGGCCCCGCACTAACCGTTGATCCTCCCAAGCCTCTCCCCAACCACCAAAACATCCACCTCTCTCTCTCTCTCTCTCTCTCTCTCTCTGAATCTTCCTTAGCAGACCCTAACTCTAATCCAAATTTCTGATTTCTGATTTACCCAGAAACCCTGATCTGGATTTTAACCATCTTTGTTTGGTTTTCTTGAATTCTCTGAAACTCTTGAGCTTCGGATCCCATTCAATTGATTCGAATGATTGTTTGAAAATAGGTTTCACGTTTCTTTATGATTTATTGGGTTCTTATAACCCTACATTGTGTCTGCAAATCTGTGGATTTGAGGGGCTTGACACAGGGAGGCTGGGATTTGGATAGCATTCCTTCGGGGACGTCGCGAGAATGTCTAATTTGTATGGAGATTATAGTCAAAAAATTGATTATGTGTTCAAGGTAGTGTTGATTGGAGATTCGGCTGTAGGAAAATCCCAGCTATTGGCACGTTTTGCTAGGAATGAATTCAGTGTGGATTCGAAAGCGACAATCGGGGTTGAATTTCAGACTAAAACTCTTGTTATTGATCATAAGACAGTGAAGGCACAGATTTGGGACACTGCTGGCCAAGAAAGGTGGGGATATTGCTTTCAATTTTATTTCTCAGCATTTCAATTGGTAATGAAGTCATTAAACATTTGAGGGCTAAATGTGAATAGATTAAACAGATACCATGTTTTGAATGGTATTTTCTGTAAGTGTGAAGCCAAATTTAGCATTTAGTCTGAAATCAAATGTTGATTCATAATTTTACACAGATAGGTGTCTCCAAACACTTGTAAAGAATAAAAAATTTTCTATTGCCTCATTAGTAAGCAATTCCACGTTTTATGTTGAAATTTGTTTACGGATGATATTAAGACCTAAATATGAATTGATGTGAAAAGTTGAATTAGGCTCATGAAAGAATCTTCTTTTCAAGGAATAAAATGCCATTGTCTAGGCACTAAGTGTCACCCCATGTCATTAGGTTGCTTGATTATTAAGGCTAAATGGATAAAATAGTTTCAATAGATCCCATTGGTGAATTACCAAGCACTAGACTATTTTATGTTGTGTAATTTGTAGGCATTTTAACAGTTCCATATTATCAATATCACGTAAGCATAATACACGCGGACATGAACTCTGTTAACCTGGCAAGCTGTCCAGCTTAAATACCTTTGTATTGCAGCATTTTTGTTTCTTGGACTCTTCTTGTATCTAAACCATCTTGGCCCGTTGGTCATTAACTCTTTAGTGATAGAAGGTAGTGGAGGATTAAAGAAATATAGAACTTCACGTCATGATTGGATTATGCAAAGTTAAATTACTGTTGTATTTTTTGCCAAGCACTGTTTGTCTGTTGACACATACATAACATAGACTTTGGAAGGAAGGGGAGTTTTTTTTTTTTGTTTCTTTTTCCATGATATACCACCCCTAACTACCTTCTCAATGAGTTCCGGTAAAATCTCATTCCATAGTGTTTCTATTTGGCCCATGTGGTAGGTAATAGTTCATTCCTTCTGAGCCCACTGCAGGCCGATTCATGCACTGTTGGCGGCTGATTCATTTTGCACACGCACAAGTCCTACTTCTGGCAGTGCTACCTCTTAATTACCCTATTTGTTCTTCTATCCTTGGAAAGAAATTGTCTCACTGAGAGATTTGCACCTTGTTATCACTAATAGCAATCAGAAAGTTACTTCTCTTCATGTTATATATTGATAAGTAGCCAGGACTATTGCAATTACTATTGCATCACCAACTGGATGTAAGTTGTATCCCTTAGTATTTGGCAGTACTCCATAAGCAGCGTGTCTGACTAGCATTTCTCTCCAACTTCACATTGTTTTCAATCTGTATGAGATCTGAAAATAGGTTTTGGAGATGTATGGGACTATTTGTTATCTCTGTTAGGGGGTAGTCACGGGATTTCAACTCCTAGTACTCCTGGGTATGTGATGTGCACTGGTGTAATTTAATGAAAAAATTATGACTTGATTGTGCTCTGAGCATAGCTAGTAATAATAAAAGTTAATAACCACACAATTGATGCTTCCATATGAAAAATCAATAACAACAACAACAACATATCCAACTTTTATCCCATTATGTGGGGTCGGCTATATGAATTCTAGATTTTCATGTATTTCTATCTTTTATCATATCTTTATTGAGATCCATACACTTCATATCAAACTTTAATGTCTCCCTCAAAGTCTTCTTAGGTCTGCCTCTACCTCTTTTTTTGATTAATTGTTCCATTTCATCAACTCTCCTCACATGAGCATCTCTTGGTCTCCTTCTCACATGACCAAACCATCTTAGTCTAGTCTCTCTCATCTTCTCCTCTATTGGCACTACTCCTATCTTATTACGAATAACTTCATTTTTAATTTTATCTTTTCTTGTATGGTCGCACATCCATCTTAACATCCTCATCTCCGCTACACTCGTCTTTTGCTCATGTTGGTATTTGACCGTCCAACATTCTGAGCTGTACAACAAAACTGGTCTTATAGCTGTCCTATAGAATTTTTCTTTCAATTTTAATGGGATTTTACCATCACATAACACCCCTGATGCATTTCTCCATTTTAGCCAACCTGCCTTAATTCTATGTGTGACATCCTCGTGAATTTCTCCATCTTTTTGAATCACTGATCCCAAATATCGAAAATGGTCTTTTCTTTGTAAGATTTGATCTTCCAATTTTATTATAACATCCTCCACTCTTGCATTCTTACTAAATTTACATTCCATATATTCTGTTTTCTTTCTACTTAATTTAAATCCCTTAGATTCTAAATTGTTTCTCCATAACTCAAGCTTAGTGTTCACTCCTTCTTTTGTTTCATCCACCAACACTATGTCGTCTGCAAATAGCATACACCATGGCACATCTATCTGAATATCTTTAGTGAGTTCATCCATTACTAAAGCAAATGAGTATGGACTTAGTGCAGAACCTTGATGCAATCCTATTGTAATTTTAAACGGTTCAGTATCTCATCCGCATGTTCTGACCCTTGTCTCTGTACCATGATACATATCCTTAAGGGCTTGTATATAGGCTATTCGGACTCCTTTCTTCTCTAAAACCCTCGATAATACTTCTCTAGGGACCCTATCATAGGCCTTTTCTAGATCTATAAACACCATATGTAGGTCCTTCTGATGATCCCGATACCTTTCCATTAGGCGCCTCAGTAGGTGTATAGCTTCCATTGTTGACCTACCAAGTATGAAACCAAACTGATTTTCTGAGACCTCTGTTTCTTTTCTGATCCTCTACTTTATTACTCTCTCCTAGAGTTTCATGGTATGGCTCATTAACTTCATTTCTCTGTAATTTTCACAGTTTTGAACATCTCTTTTGTTCTTATATATAGGGACCAAAGTACTATTCCTCCACTCATCTGACATCTTTTTTTATTTAAGAATCACGTTAAATAATTTCGTTAGCCAGGAGATACCCTTTTCTCCCATGCATTTCCATGCTTCTATTGGTATATTATCCGGTTCCACCGCCTTATGATTTTTCATCTTTTTTAATGCTTGTCTTATTTCATTTGGACTTATGCGTCGATAAAATGTATAGCTCACGTTCCCTTCGGAGTTACTAAGATGTCCCAATCTAACTCTTGTGTAGCCATCATCATTGAATAATTTTGTGAAATACTCATTCCATATCTCCTTAATCGCTCTCTCATTCACTAATACATTTTGATTTTCATCTTTTATGCATTTCACTTGATTTAAATCTCTTATTTTTCTTTCTCTTGCTTTAGCTAATTTATATATATCCATTTCTCCATCTTTTGTATCAAGTTGTTTATATAGATTCTCGTATGCTTTTGACCTTGCTTCACTAATAGCTTTTTTTGCTGCCTTTTTTGATTCTTTATAATTTTTTTGATTTTCTTCATTGTTGCACTGATATACAGTCTTATAGCAATTTTTCTTATTTTTAATTTTCAATTGCACTTCTTCATTCCACCACCAAGACTCCTTAAGGTTAGGGGCTCTACCATTTGTCTCTCCAAGCACTACCTTTACTGTGTTTCTCAGGGCATTAGCCATTTCTTTCTATATTTGGTTTGTCTGTCCTTCTCCATTCCATTCTCTTCTACCCTTTAATTTTTCTTTGAAGATTAGTTATTTCTCCCCTTTTAAATCCCACCACCTGATTCTTAGATTTTGTTTTATGTGATTTTTTCTCTTCCAATTTCTTACTTGGACGTCAAGTACTAAAAGTCTATGTTGAGTAGTCAAACACTCTCCTGGTATCACCTTACAATCCCTACAACATACCCGGTCCTCTTGTCTCATGAGGAAGTAATTTATTTGGGTGCTTGATGTGACATTTTTATATGTGATTAAGTGTTCGTCCCGTTTTTTGAACCTAGTATTGGTTATGATGAGCCCATATGCCATTGCAAAATCTAGAATAGACTTACCCTCATTATTAATTTCCTCGAATCCATACCCTCCACGTACTTCTCTATAGCCGTTTCCGTTTCTATCCACGTGACCATTTAAGTCACCTCCTATAATCACTTTCTCTCCTCTTGGTATCATTTGTATGAGTCCCTTTAGGTCCTCCCAGAATTTTCCTTTTATCTCCTCATCTAACCCCGCCTGTGGTGCATATGTACTAAAGATATTCATAGTCATTCTTCCTAGAATAACCTTCACCATAATAATCCTATCCCCTATTCTCTTTACATCCACTATCTCATCTACTAAGCTTTTATCCATAATGATCCCCACTCCATTTTTTGCTCGATCATTTTCTGTGTATCATATTTTATATCTATTTTCTAACAAAGTTTTTGTTTTTTTCCCTACCCATCTTGTCTCTTGAAGGCACATAATATTAATCTTTCTCCTAATCATCACATCTACCACTTCCATAGTTTTGCCTGTTAATGTTCCTATGTTCCATGACCCAATCCTTAATCTATGATTTTGTTTTTGGCTTTGACTTTGAATTTGATTTTGTTTTTGATTTTGATTTTGTTTTTGGTTTTGGTTTTGATTTTGATTTTGTTTTTGGTTTTGGTTTTGATTTTGATTTTGATTTTGATGTTGATGTTGGAATAATTTCTTTACCCACATCCGTCCAAACAAATACGGGAACCCTTGTTCATTTGTCACTACATCCGGACGCCGATGCAGCGGCCCTATCTCACTTGACACTACACACGGGCAGTGTAGCACGTCGCTATAAAGGGTTATGCCCACGCCCAAATATTTTTTCATAATTTGTCTAGAGTTCATGTTTTGGATCCGTCTAAGTTTTACGTTGGCTGTCGGCTACCTAACACAACCCTCCTTCTTTATCCAGGCTTGAGACCGACAATGGATAACATCCCCAGGCGGAGTTTCCGTATGAAAAATCATGTTCTCAATTTTCGTGTGGTTTACATCTTTACCAATATTGCGTGAAGTTGTTGTACATATGGCTTCCTCCTCTCTATTAGGATGGACGGGTATTATTCAAGGACCTGTTTCATTTGAGAAAGCCGTGCAAAATTTGAAGGGTGCATACACATATGGCTTCCTCCTCTCTATTAGGATGGACGGGTATTATTCAAGGACCTGTTTCATTTGAGAAAGCCGTGCAAAATTTGAAGTGTCCATACCATGTATGCACCATTGGTATCTTTGTCAGGTTAGTCTATGTTGCTGTGAACAGCTGTTGGATACAACCAAAGAGAAATTCTACCGTTGCTACAAAACGAATAGAAGGGTTTTGGCTCGAAAATCTGAACTCAATTTCTCCCATTAGGAAGCTCAAATGCCAATTCCTGTGCTGCCTATATATGTCTTATTCTTAAAAAATCCACATTTATTCTTTAAATCATACATACATCTCCTCGTTATATGCTCTCTTCTTTCTTTCTGGCTAACCTCAGCTCTAGACAAAAGGAACACCCTGCATCACTTATTTGTAGGTTTGGCATCGCCGAGATTAGTAAAATCACTATTAGTAACTCAATTTCCTCCTCCTTGTAGTAACAGGAAAAGCTTTATCTATTGCAATCTGCAGTGAGAATATAAATTTATGATCCCCACATAATGGCTATTTGGCAGTTCCTTGCTGGGAATCTAGGATGGATGTTGAGAGGAGTCTAAGGGCATCTCTGAGAACAAGAGGGGTAGTACGTATTTCCACTATGGTGTGGGGATGCATAGGATGTGGTCTTCAAAAGGTGAAATCTCTCATCTTAAGGGCTCTTCCCGCCAACCCCACATATGTGGTCTTTTCCTTGCTTTTATGTAAAGAGGTTTTTTTTTTTTTTTGGGCAACTCAAGGTTTGTGACCTTCCAGTACCAGGACTCGCCTTCAAACATAATGCCATTGCTCCTTCCCTTAAATCTAATTATTGAGATGCCACTTGGCACCTTCAAGGACATTTTTTTATTTTGAGCAGAATATATGCACATATACACACACTAGGTTCTTTGGCATCTTTTCTTCTCAAAAAGTCCTGTTGCTTGTCAACAACTCCCTGAGAAACTGAAATTGATGGGATTCTTTGGGGGAAAGCATAAGTTGCAGTATTGGGTACCTTGGTCCAGGCCTTATTAATATCATGTGCCTCAGAAAGACTTGTGCATTAACTCTGAGGAGAGGAGGCTATGGCTGGGATACGTACTGCCTATGGTCATTGGTTGTGATCTATATATAATACTTGATAGGACAGGGGAACAAACAGACACTCCATAGGAGTTGGTGTACTAGTGAATTTTGAATTTATCTTACTGCTTGCAAGGACAGTTAATTTGACACGATTATCTTCCAAAGCATTAATGCAAAATCATAGAGTAGACCGTTTTTATCGTAGTAGTAGTAGTCTATACGCACGCACTAAATTCGTTTGCGAATGGAATTTGAGACTTTCAAAGTGGCTATAAATTATAATTGTTGCTAGGGGATCTGGAAGTTTTTCTCCTCCTTGGTTCTCAGGTACCGCGCAGTGACAAGTGCTTACTACCGTGGTGCAGTTGGTGCAATGTTAGTCTATGACATGACAAAGCGTCAATCATTCGACCACATGTCCAGGTGGCTTGAAGAACTAAGGGGGCACGCTGACAAGAATATTGTCATCATGCTCATCGGTAACAAGTCTGACTTGGGAAGTCTTCGAGCTGTCCCAACCGAAGATGCCCAAGAATTTGCTGAAAGAGAGAATCTGTGCTTCATGGAGACATCTGCTCTTGAGGCCACCAATGTTGAAAGCGCATTCATGACGGTATTGACAGAAATTTACCGCATCATAAGCAAGAAGACTCTTGCTGCCGGTGATGGAGCAGACTATGCCAAGTCCTCTTCTCTCAAGGGAACCAGGATTATCGTTCCTGGCCAGGATCCCAACGCTGATGCAGCAAAGGGTGGCTGTTGCTTGGGATAGTAATCTTCTTTCTCCTCCTCCTTTATATAATTTTTTTTTCTGCTTTTCTTTCCCTTGAAAATTGTTGTTCACTTAGGATGCCTTTGTTTGGAGAAATTGTAGAAAGAGATGAGTGCTGGCAATATTTCTGGAAGAAATGTGCATTGCATAGAGTATGTTGTTCATATAATTCTGCTATTACTACTGCTTGTTCCTCTATATATATTTTCTTTCCTGTGAATGTGATCTCGATTCCCTCTCCAGTTCGCGATTCTCTTGTTTGGATTTTATGAACAAATGTAATTCCTACAACTTACAAATATACTATTTACAATAAGCATTTTTAATCTACTTTAGTTTTCTCCAGAATTCTCCATACAGATATTTACACAAAAGCCCACCATCTTCTAGAATGTCTGGTTTCTAGATCCTTCCCATATAAGGCCATGTTTGGCAAGCCGTAGATTCACGCTTGGGAATTTGCGGAGTGGGACACTATGCTCTCTTCTTGATGACTTAAGCTAAAAATATGATATATAATATAAATTATCAGGAAATAAACTTTAAATTAATGGCTGATTTTCCCCCTTCATATCTTTACTTTAATATAATCATAAGTAAGAAGCAAATTATGTATAACATAGTTTTTCTTTCTTTTCTTTTTTTTTTTTTTTTTATCTCACTTCAATCAAATCGATTTTTTTCTTTTTTTATATGACACAATTAGATCAACTTTAAATTGAAAATATATATTCCTGAAGAAAAATTAGACGTAGTTGATACTTTATTAACAAAAATAACAATATTTCATGTCTTAAACTTTTCAAGCCCTTTTTTTTTCCATTCTTTATTATGAGAATCGCTTTTAAAAAACACTTTTGCAATAATTACTTTTAAGAAAAAACAAATTTGTGTTTAGCTAGATCACATGAAAAATGTTTTGTGTGTTTGGGTAGTAATTGAAAGAAAAAAAAAAAGACTTTTATCAATCAAATACTAGAGAAAAGGGCATTAACATAAGTGCACTTCTAAGAAAAACATGGATATAGACATGCTTTTAATATTTTTAATTTTTATAATTAATATCATTGTTTAATTATAAAAATGAGTAAACTACAAGATCATATTTTAACGACAACAAAATCTTATGATTCGTTTTTGATTTTTCATCAAGAGATAGAAACCGTAGAAAAAATATTCATAAAGTCTACCACAATTTGATGATCTTTCAAGGAACATTTGTATGGCTCTTGAGTAGTACAATACAATTTCACTAATAGAAGAAACTTATATATATGTTTTTACAAATTGATGATGCAAAAGAGATCACTTATAAAATTTGTACACTCATCAAAAGAGAACCTTGCCAATCTACATCAATCTAGCTTCCTTACTAGGGGCGGATTCAAGAATTTTATCGAGTGGGGGCACAATTTATAAAATTTCATTTTTCATAAAATTTCTGTTCATGATACATTAACTAACTAAAACAAAACAACTTTTTTTGACAATAAAATTCACATATCTAATCAATATTTTCAAAAGAAAAAAGAAAGAGAAATACATATATTAAAAGTTTCTCCACTATAATTGTTCTTCGTGAGTTTTCATATTTTGAAAATGTTGTAAGATTTTCTCATTTTCAATACCATAAAATATATCTTTCTTAATATATAATCAAACAAGTTTTCATCCAAGAATCTTCCATTCGATTACGCAATTTAATTCTTCACCATCTTCATAGCAAAAAATGCTTTCTCTCACTTATGTTATGGCAATAGGTAGAATTAAAACTAATCTGACAAGCAAATGTACTAATTGAGATAGAATATTCCTCTTTGTCTCTACTAACTTTCAAGCAAGATAACCAATAGTTTGAAGTTCAAAAAACTCATTATTAGATCTTATGTCAATAATATAAGTCTTAAGTTCTCAATCACTACTTTTGAGACATTTGATGAATAAGATAAGATAAGACAAAACAATTTTTGTTTATCAAGAACAATAAAAGAATCACACGAACTTAAGTATGTCACACAAATAAGTAACTCAGTGTTCACCTCCTTGAAACAATTGTTGAGTTCTTGAAATTGTATGTCTATCGCACTATAAAACAACTCAACCTTATAATTGTGTAAATTTGTTGAGCATTCCTTCGTGACCTCCGTCAAATAACATTCATATCATCCAAAATGTGGAATGAAAATGTTATATTTATCACAAAATGAAGAAACCTCATCAAATAAAGTTTCTTATTCATCATCTCTCATCATTTGTAGTGGTTGCTTTGACAATTTAACCAACCCCATTGCATTTATAATGTTTTGATATTTTCTTTGCAAAAGTTGGAATGACTTATTTGTAATTCTCAATGTAATTTTCACCAACTATAACTTAAATGCACATAATTATTATGTTGTCCGCGTTGGGCAACATAACAATTGCTCGACACAGACAATTTAAGATAGGAGATACAGATTCCATGGGGGTGGCGGGGTCACACACACCCCCCTACTAACCCGTGTCATATAACATATCAACTCTGCTTAAATACAAATTTAAACGTTTGTACTTGTTTAAGAAGTACCCATATTTTGCCTTTTTGCTCTGAATTAAGTCCATTCTCCATTATAACGTCGAGAACATCAACTAAGGAAGGAACAATGGCAACTATGTTTTATAATGAACCATAATGTGAACCCCAATATGTTTCTCTAGCTTGTTTGAGTGTAGTTTCTTGATTCAAGCCCTTGTCACATGGAATTTCATCACTCGTTAATGCTTAAACAACTTCATTAAGTTGTAAGTCACATCTTGCATTTTACATAGAGCTCTAACAATATTCAACAGACTAGAAACCATATTAAAGTGTAAAGTAATTTGAACATGATTTTTTGCCACAACTACATGCCAATTGAAGTTGATGAACAAAATAGTGGACATAATAAGCAAAACTATTTTCTTCCAGGATCAAAACTTGTAATTCATTGAACTCACCTTGCATATGTTACTTGCTACATCATAATCTTGACTGCATAAGTATGATATGTGTTAGAAATTTAAGTTGTTTAAAAATAAATTAATCAATCTTTAAAAGGTCAAATTAATTTTGAAAAGTTGTTTCCTTATAAAATTTTAACTAAATTTTGAAAGGTTGTTTCATTTCAAAATTCTAACTACCTCAGTCTCTCTCTCTCTCTATATATATATATCAAAACAATTTTGAAAATTAAATATATGTGGAATACACTTAAAATAGATAGAAAAAACTAAAAATAAGTTTTGCGTCTATTGATAAAGATTAAAACTCTTTCTATTATTTTAAAATTTCATTTTTTTATTTTTTTTATTTATTTGTTAAATTTATCTGACAACCATTAAAAAAGAAATAATGTGACTTCTTGTCTGTTATTTTCCAAACATATGTCTTATAGGGGTTGGATTGACATGTGATAGTATCTCATTGACAATTATTGCATGATCAACATATAAGTTTTATTGTTTGTTACATCAGTGTCACGTCACTAACTCTAACGTGGGGTTTGTCAGAGAATTAAAATTTGTGATCACATAAGAAAGAATTAAAATTTAATAACTAAAATAGAAAAGGCACCAAAAATTTGTGATGTTTGATGTGATTTACGAAGATTATATTTCTTAATTGATTGTTTAGTTAATAGTTAGCGATCCCACAAAACGTCAATTAGTCCAAAGCTGCAAGATTGAGATTGGGCCCATTATTGTGATCAAATTTGTAATTTTGCCGATGGTTCCGTTCCGAGTAATTTTTTATTTACTATGAGTTGAAAATATTTAAAAAAGTATTTTGTTGATATATTTAATTGTAAATTTCAAAATTTAAAAAAAATATTTTCTACGGTTAAACACGAACTTGAAGTTTCTATTTTTGATATTTTGCTTATTTCGTTTGGATTTGAATTTGAATTTTTCTTTAAGTACCGCCCAAATTTCATTTCAAAATTTTGCCATTTAGCCCCTCCCTCATCGAGCTTGGCGTGGCTCGGCCCTTCGTTCATCCCTACCCAGGGATATGCAGAATATATAGAGCCACTCCATCATCACAACCATCACCATCTTCTCTTCATCTTCATTCGTCGGACGGATTAAGTCTTCTAACCATGTTGTTATTTTGACCATATTATATTTTCAGTTGAAAGTTGATGATACGATGCCCGAGTCAAGAGACAGATTGTCGAGGCAAGCCAGCGAAGCGATGGGGGGAACACAAGGAACAATGGAAATGGCGGCTCTGCCAGGCAATGTGGTCGGAAGAGGTAATTTAGGAACACCAAGGAACAGACACAGGCGTGGCCGGAATTTGCATAGGTCACCCGCCGCCGGTCGCGAGAACATGCCGCAAGGAAGTGTCCGGCGCGGCCGACGACGCTCCACGAATAGCGTGTTGCCATCGTGGTACCCCAGAACGCCTCTTCGCGACATCACAGCTGTTGTTAGGGTAACAGTTCTTTGTCTCTCTTGATCGTATGATTTCTTTGATTTGGCTTCTTCACGTGTAATTTTATTGCGTTTTCTTCTGATTGAATGGTAGACATAGTAAGCAATGCGTTTGATTTGATTCATTTATTAGTCTTTTCTTGTTGTTTACGCGTTTGATTTTGTTTGTGAATATCTTAGCTATGGCTTGGATGGTTTTGTGTCGGAATTGATTCAATTCATAATGTGCTTATTTGAGGTCACCTATGCCTAGTAATAGTTATCTTCTTGGTTTGGGGATCACAATTTTTCGATTATCCTATGGAAATAGTGATTGAATGGAATGGAAATGACTAATGAGTGGAATAGAATGTAAAACATATAAAATCTTTTTGGTTGGGAGAGAAAGGGATGTAAACTAATGGAAAATGTTTCTCTTGGTTTGGGAAAACAAAGGAAATGAATTGAAGGGAAGGATATTAAGAGGCGGTTTGGCTCACCGATTTTTTTCATAGCTTTTAAGCTATTTAGCTTTCAAGTTAAAAGTTAGATAGTGTTTAAGCTGATGATGTGTTTGGATAAATATACTTTTAAGTTATTAACTAATATTTATGTGTTTGGTTTGAAAGAGCGGATAAGCTATTAAAACTTGACAAAAAGACCAAAATAGACATAATGTTGAATGATGTAAAATTTTATTATCAAATGTGAACAAATTATACATAATTATTAAAAATATATTAATACAATATTACTATATATACATATATATATATACGCTGCACGCAACGAGAAGAATAGTGGTGAAGCGAGGAGGCGACCCACAAGGCGACAACAACGGCAAATCTAGAGAAGGAGGAGGATCGGGAAGCGGCACTCGAGATGGGCTACGTAGATGGCGGTAATGGAGGAGGGTCAATCGACGAAGTTGGAACCAGATGTTGCGATGGCGCGACCCACCAACACGAGGTTGCTTGCGGTGGCTCAGTTGGATGACGGCAACAACGGTTATGGAGGAGGGGCGACGACGCCAACGCGGTAATGGCGGAGGGGCGACAACGGCAACATGGTAATGGCAGACTTTTTGGAGAAGATGGTAGAAGATGATGGGAGAAAGAGCTTTGGGGAAGAGGGGAAGAAGATGCAACGATAACAGAGGGCAAAGTGGTATTTTTCTCGGTTAACTCTCTAGCTTTTTTTCCCAAAGCTGGGGGGCACCAACTTATGGCCAACAATGTTAAAACAACTGATAAGCTATACAACGTTAAAGCTATTAATGTTTGCCAAACACTTCATCATAGAAAGTTGTATAGCTTTAAAGCTACTTATACAGCTTATACGCGGTCAAATTGCTAAGCCAAACAGCCTTTAAATAACAATATCCTTTTAATGGAAAGATAGAGAGGTTGTTTGGCTTATTATTTTTTTCAACAGTTTTTAAGTTGTGTAAAGCTTAAAAGTTGAGTGGCGTTTAAACTAATAATCTGTTAGAATAAATACGCTTTTAAGCTATTAGTTAATAGTTATATGTTTAGTTTGAAATAATTAATAAATTATTAGAACTTGACAAAAAGACAAAAATAGATATGTTATTGAATAATGCAAATAAAATTTATAAAAATATTAATTTTTAATAAAATATTAGTTCAATATTCATTAATATATATAATATATGTTATATATATATATAGTGGACGGAAGAATCTTAGATGAATGACAAGAGAAGGTGGATATAAAGGTGATAGATGATGGGCGGGGGCGAACGGTTGGGGCGACAATGATGTGCTAAGGCGATGGTGACGAACAATGGCAATGGTGGCGGCTGAAGATGGGTTTGGTAGCGGGAGATCAAAGAAGGCAGAGGGAGAAGAAGGATATAGGTTGGAAATCATAATTTTGTTTGAAGGTAAATTAATCATTTAATCGGTCAACGCAAATAAGCTCATACCAACGTTTTTGGAAAAGCGGGGGGGGGGGGGGGGGGGTGAAGCTTTTTTCAAATGCTGGTATGAGAGCTTTTAAGCTCTTGAGACATAGCAAACATTTAACAAAATAAATTTGACAGCTTATAAGCTAAATGAATAACTAAATGAATGTTATAACGTCAATTACAAATATGAACTTCTAAAAGATTATTAAGATTAAAGTTGTCAAAACACACTATTTTCCATCTTGAGCGCTGGATTTACAAGATTTCTCAGAACTTAAATCATAGGAACCAGGCCTTTTGAAACCCCTGTTCTGTTTTTGAGCAGCCAGAGATTGTGTTTTGGATATTCACCCTTAAATATATCTTACATGCTCAAAAAAAGAGAGAAGAAGGAAAGGATAATACAAAAGCTTCTCTTTTGTTCACCTTTCTAGTCCAAGGACAACAAAGTACTCTCTTTGCAACAAATGCCTTTGTAAAGAGTAGTGTTTTGCCATTTTATTGAAGTCCAAGGGGAAGATTAGCCCCTCTAAAAGTGTAGTGGTTTAAACAAATAAACAATGTCATTGAAGTCCAATAAGAGTTGATGGCATTTAGTTCGGGGTTCTGAATCTTTTTTTAACTCTTTGAATTCATTTTCTGCTTGGTTTGCATTAAGTATATCATATCATGAATCTAACCTGGAATAGATTGTTCTTCAATAGGCTTTTGAAAGAACAAGAACTCGCTTGAGGGAAAGGGAAGGCCAACAAATCGAGGGTCCAACAGCTCAGGACCTGGATGTTCCGGCTCCTTCTGAACCTATATCAGGCCCTCAGCTCGAGGAGGGTGTTTCGATAATCTCTCCAGGTCCTACAGAGGGAGCACGGCCTTTCTCACCATCTATCGGAAAAGTGCCGAAGATATTGCTTGATATCACCAACCAGAAAGCCGAGGAATCCCATTGCGTTACACCTCAGAGAAAGCTACTGAACTCAATTGAAACAGTTGAAAAAGAAGTTATGCAGGAGCTGATGAAACTCAAAAACACTCCCAGAGCTAAGAAGGCTGAAAGGCAAAGTAAAATCCGGACGTTGATGTCGATGCGTTGATCGAACAACTTGATTTGACCTTGACAGCAGCTAAGGTATATACATCAGAATCAGATAGAAGGGATTTTGGGAGAAGGAGATGGGAATCTAACAGCGGGGTAAGCCATTATCTTCTGATAATTTTTGGGCTCTCTGTATCCCGCTTTTACCATAGTCTTTGCTTGTAATATCTTCTACTGAAGATGATAATGTAGGATAAGATGGCATATTGCTCTCTTGCTGACTGGCATTTGCTGAAGATCTTGTGTGGGATGAGTAGGCATTGTTTTAAATTGATGTACAGAAGAAGCTTGTTCGTCAGAAATATGTTTCTTTTGGTGGTGTAATATCTCTGCCAAACTAACAAGGAAAAGAAAGCTCAAAATTCACTGAAAATGATTCTCCTTTCAGTGGTATTCAAACCTGGTTCTGTTCTTTTAATTATTCTCAGGGTTTTGTTGGAAGCTTTCTTTAATCTCCCTATAATCTTTTATGTTTTGTTTTCCTTAGCTGAAGGGGAACTAGTTTAAATTTGTACATCTTGTATTTGCAATATATCAATTGATAGTGTTTTGGAATGGTGGTTACGGTCTGTTTTATTCTTAGTTTGTGTTTAAATGGAAGAATTTTAAATGAATAGTGTTTGAAATTATAATTGAAATACTCACATTTCAAATGAAAAGTCTTATGTTTAAAATAAAATTATTTGAATATCTATGATGAATGAAAGGATTTAAAAGCCAATCATTTTAAATCTATTCTATTGTTTAAGTAGATACTAAATTTGGCATATGAAACTTTGAATTTTTCAAAATGTCCTCAATATATTTTGCTTAAACGGTAGCCAAAAGACTTATTTTTTTTATTTAAACATGTCTCCAAGTGATAATAATCGAGAGTCATTTTACTATTGTACCAATATTTGTTTTATTTAAGGTTAAATATCACATAACATCCTTAAAGATTTGTCAATACTAAAAACATTGACTAATTTTGTGTTTTTCAAAATAATATTAATCTCCTTTGACTTTAATTATGACACAATGCTTTTTCAAACAACACATTTAGGGCGTTATGGGGCTCATCAAGAGTAGTAAACCTCACATTCATAATACATTCTAAATCATATCAATTTTATGTTAAATAACATTTTTTTTATAAATAAGAAATGTTTCAATATTCAACGTTCGATTGTAAGAAAAAATTAAATTAAATAATAATCATTTCAAATCATAGTTTAGTGAAGATCTTTTATCCCAATGCATGAGTGTGCTTGTGCTCTGGAGTGTGATTATGGTAATGCTTAAGAAGATTTCATAATTTAATCTTAGTAGTGGCATTGATACCTAGATCTATAACTATAAATTGTAGTGTAGTGAGTAAGGTCAATGGAAAAATATTATGATGAGAAAAATAAAAATTAATGTTGTAAAACTTACTGTTTAGCATGCCGTGACAATTAATTAAAACAAGAAATAAGAGATTTAATATAATCACAATATTAAATGTGATGATAGAAATATGAAGGTTGGTGGGAATATGCAAGTAGAACTATAAACATCTATTCATCTATAAACATTAAAAAATAATAAGTAGGCGGAACAACTCTTGCCCAATTAAAACTTGGTGGCCTATCAACTCTTGCCTAATTAAAACTTAGTGGCCTATCAACTCTTGCTTATTTAATTACATGGTGCGCCACTGCTAAATTTGGTAGTTAGCAGTCATTGTGCTATCTAGTTACTCCCATGCTATTTGTACAGGGAGACTTCTATAGATTGGGTTACAGGGGGATATTATCGCGATAAATTGAAGATATTTTGGATCTAAATTGAAATAATTTATCATGATAAATTGGATAACTCAAATGGCAACCGCCTGCGGCGGTCGACGAGGGGCAAGGGGGTGAGGCAACTGCCCGCAATGGTCGCTGAGGTAAGGAGGATGTAACGGTGAAGGGCGAGAAGGCAACGACGAGGCGACGAGATGCAGTGGTGAGGGTGAGGCGACGGCAGTAGGGCGGTGAAGATGCAGTGATGAGGGGGTGAGGCAGTGGTGAGGCGGCAAGATGCAGCAGTGAGGGGTGAGAAGGCGGTGGAGGGCGAGGCGACAGCGATCAGCAGCGGCGACGACGAGAGCTTGGTTGCTGGAGGGGAACAAAAGATAGAGGAGAGAAGGGATGAAGGGCAAAATTGTAGGAGCCCAAGCTAGGGACCCACAAGAAAGATGACATATTTCTCAAACCAATTAGAAGCATCACACACATCTTTCTTTTATTGAATGCGGAAACCACTCTCGTACATTTTTTACTCAAAAGTATACATAATAGGGTCTACATGCCCACATAAACCAACGTAACTTAATACTACATACCATATTAGGGTCCTTAACACATCATATTCCCTCAGGAGTACAACCTAAAACATGAACAAGTACAACTGAAAATCACACATCACAAAAACCCTCCAAAGACCTTTGATTGAGATGGCTCTGTACACATTGCTAACCTATGGATCCTGATTCATTTGGCTCGCCCTCTACTTTAGCCTTACTCTTTTTTAGAATAATGCAAGCAAACATGAGCCACAAGGCCCAACAAATATAACATGAAAGAAAGCGAGCATAAGATTCATGGGTATCGTGAAACAAAAGAGACATGAATGCTATTTAAGGTACTTTCATATGATAAAATGATGATACATGCATCCATGTTTATATGCAGTACTTTTTAGAACTATAAACATAGGACCGAAGTCCAAAACCTTGGGATCGAAGTTCATAACGTAAACTTGGGATCGAAGTCCATAACATAAACTTGGGACCGAAGTCCATATCATAACTTGGGACCGAAGTCCAACTTTGAGCTCAAAACTTTCTCTGCGGATATATTCTGCGGACTTGTCCGCTACGCGTATCATGAGGCCTTTACACATTCTTAAAAACCACATTGTTATGCACATGCTTCATGCGTTATCATAACATGCATTTTTATAATAATTTTTCATATATAATTGACATGCAAATAACGAAACAATAAGTACAATAAGACAATATTCATGCAAGATAGCATCAAATCCTTGCATGTCCTCAATAAAGTATCATTCCCAAAGAAAGATAGGGTGATACAAAACCCTATTTGACACTCAAGGGGTATAAATGAGAACCATGAAATAATTTACTAGTAAAAGGGGAAATAACTGATAAAATAGGAAAATGACTTGCAATTTAGAAAATTAAGAGGTAGGATCTTGCAATAGCAAGAAATAGAGAATAAAACTTGTAATTTAAACATAACTTGAGCAAAGAGGAGCTGAACTTGTAAAATAGGAGAAGAACTTGCAAACATGAACTTGAGAAGAGGGAGAAACTGAACTTGCATATTAATAAGAAAACTGAGATCTTGCCTCTTAATTGAAACAAAGAGGAAGAAGAACTTGCCTTAAATATCCTCTCAATCTTTGCAGCATACTGGCATTACTTATGTCAAGCCCAAACTCAAACGGAAGAATTTTTCTTAATTCTTCCAAAATTCTCCCTAATTTCTCCCAAATTTTCTCAAAAATCTCCCCCATTTGCTCAAGCATTTAGTGGCCTATTTATAGGCCAAGGGCAAGGAACATTGGGAAATAATCCTCGCCATTTATTTTTAAAGTGACATTGAGTTTCTAAATTTATCCCTTAATAACTTTCAAAAATTAACTCAAATTAATTTATTTTATTCTTTCCATCAATACTTTCAAACAAAATAATTAATTACCTTTTTTCCCAAAATAACACAAACTATTATTTTCTCTTAAATTCTCAAATCTTCCATAACTACCTCAAATAATTTCGAATAATTACCAAAACTCACTTGAAAATTTTAATTTTTCTTCAATAAATTCCTCACACCCAAATTCACATAAATTCAAAATTAAATGGGTCGTTACACAAATGGTCAGCAAGGGAAAGGGGAGAGAGGAGAGGAAAGGGCAAAATGATATTTTCAACACCCTGTAAACCTCTTATAAAAACCCTATCTGTACAAATAGTTTTATCCTACCATAAATATATACTAAGTATATAAGTGTTGTTGCAAAAAATACAACAATTAAATTTTATGATGTAGGACCTACTCGAGCTCAGTGTTGGGGGAAATAAGGTTGTCGTGAGTGAAATTATCGCAAGGGAGCTCGCCACAAGGATCTTGCCTCAAGCACCTTCGTCTTAAGACTTTCGTCACAAGGATTTCGCTGCAATGATCTGTCTCGCCGCAAGGATCTTGCCACAAGCACCTTCGCCTCGAGACTCTCGCCGCAAGGATTTCGTTGCAAGAATTTATCTTCACCGTAAGGATCTGTCTCGCCACAAGTATTTATCTTTGTCGCAAGGATCTTGCCTTAAACACCTTCGCTTTAAAACTCTCATCACAAGGATTTCCCCGCAAGGATATGACCTTGTTGATACTCAAAAATGGGTTCAAAGGCTCGCGAGAATCCTCGCTCGCAATGACCTTCCGATGCCTAAGTCAGTACTTGGATCAAGATAATTGTTCACAAAAGCAGTAAAAAAGTAGTTAATGTGCCAAAATTTTACCGAATTTGGGGGTCCTCATCAATGTTCTGTAGCTAAGTATTTATAGGGCACGATTCTCAAGGATACTTGATGCTGATACGTGGCGTTTGTTAAATAGAGTCTTGGTTTATGGCACTGCAAGGGTTCATAGCCGCAAATCTAGACTGTTGTGAGCTCCTTGCCAGAAGCCCTCTTCTACCACGAGGGCCATTGTGGTGAGACCTCTGGCGATAAGGCCTTGGCAACGAGGCGTTTGGTCTTGCTGCAAGGGCACTCATCGTAAGGCCCTTGTGACAAGGCTTGCAGCACACTCCCGCAAGGCTTGCTACAATGGCACTTGCAGTTCAAGGTTGCGAGCCTTAAGCTTAATTTTTATTTTTTCTTTAAAAATCCCAATTTTCTTTGCTCCTGATTCTCGTGGCACAACAATTAGTTATTTTTGTGTTCAAGCTTATATAAACTAAACATGTCTTGCTATTATCATGTCATGATATCACATATCACACAACACTAATGCCAAATTAAGATGAACAATAAATTTGAACTCCTATTTCCCCTTTTATGCATTTAAAATAAATTAAATAAAATTTGTATTATAATAATGGTGGAGTAAGAGACAATAGATATTAAGACTATCTCCAACCACGCTCCTTATTTTGCTCCCTATTATGTTATAAATAATTTATGTCATATTTTTTTTATCTCAAAAACAGTGCTTGCTCCAACTATGCTCCCTATTTTCCTTTCTATTTGACTTTATATTTCATTTATTTATTAATAAACTTTAATTTTATTTATTTTACCTTACCTATAGTTTTTACTACTATAAAAACTTCAATTCTATTCTCCTTACCTCCATATGCTTCATACTATACCCAAGTACTACCTTATGAGCGGCTCGTGGATAGGGCAATCAAAAATAGTATCAAAGTATAACAATCAATATACAAGATACTATGGTGATTTCAAGTTTAAGGATCACTTACACCACTATTATGTGAAACGTTTCATAGACACACAAGTTATACTCCATATGAAATTCTTTTGGTGGGTCAATCCAATAAACTTGTTCCCTAACAAGCATAAGCACATTTGTCCAAGTGTTACCACACTTTAACTTGTGAGTATAGTTACATTCGTCCTAGGAACTTTAATAAGGCAAGGGTTTTGTTCCAATAGAAATAGACTAGTCAAACTTCCCCACCAACTCTAAATTACATCATTTTTGGGTAAAATATTGTTACTTTAAATTTTTAATGTGAATAATATAATAAATTATTTTATTATTTCTTGAATTTGGTGAAACTCGTCATTACTTTGGGTCTTTTGGGGCATTTTAAGTCTTGCCTTATTAAGGTTGTGTTATTGAGTCCAAAGCTTTGTCCTAACATGATACTTCAAAATTTATGTCTTATTAGATTTTTCTATTAGGACACTTCATTGTTATATTTCATTAAAATTATTTTATTGGGCCATTTTTTTAAATTGTGCCTAAAAATAATATTTTATAGGGCACTTTTTAAAAAATGTCCTAAAAATATACTACCCCAACAATTATTTTTTGTTGTAGTATAACTAACTATCGAACATAATCAAGTAACCATTTTTTAATCTAGTAAGGAAATATCCTCTAGAATAAAAAGGAACTTATTCAACTAAATTATCGTTTTAATCGAGTAAGATTAGAATACTTAAGAGATTAATCGATTACTCACTTGTATTACTTGAATAAGTGATGGAATAATCTTAATTGAGTAACCAAAAAGTTAATTGACTAAGTGATATATTAGTCGAGTAATAAATTTAGAACAAAATGACAAGTCTCTATACTTGAACATTTAATTGACTATATAAGAAGTTATTTTTAATCGAGTAACATCTACCTTAGTCGAGTAATAATATATTTTAATCGAAAATAAATCCTAGACAAAATGACAAGTCTATGTATTTGAACTTTAATCAACTAAGAAGTTATTCTTAATCAAGTAGCGTCTTACTTAGTCGAGTAACATAATAGTTTAATCTATTAATAATTGCTTGACAGAATGTCAAGTCTCTATATGTAATATCCCGAAATTTGAAAATAAATAATAATTATTTAAATCGGTGTTTGAGGACATTATTGAATATTTGAGAATTTAAGAGGAAGTATTTATTTATGTGGTTTGAGGAAAATAAGGAATTGAAGGTAATTAATTAAATTATTTGGTTGATAATTATTAATTATTGTATTTGTGGTGATTATTGAATATTTGTGGGTTAAAAGGAAATATTAATTTATTTGGTATTTGGAGATTTAAGAAAAATGTTTATTTATATAATTTTGAGGAAATAGGAAATTAAGGGTAATTAATTATTTTATTTGGGAGTATTTATGGAAATAGTAAAATAAATTAAATTGGTGAAATTTTGGAAATGTTAGGGTGTAAGTGAAATAAGAAAGAAATGGAAGTCGGGCGAGTGTGCAATTAATGGAAGTTCTGGGTGTTGAAATGTGATTTGCGAAAGTGGCCGAGACTCATTATAAAATTAACTGTGCATTATATGTATGAAGATGTGGGCTGGCCGAGTGGCACGCGGGCGAGAGGGAGGCAGGCGAGGCGCAGGGCATGTGCGCGCTGGAGAAAAATTGGCTGATTTTTATCAGCCATAAGCTCCGAAAACAACGCTGTTTTGATAAGGCGATGGGGGCGACGTGGTAGCAGCTGGGCGTGCCACGTGGCGTGCTCTTAGCCACCGATTTCTTTTGTACGAAGCAGCCTCTATTCTGCTTCAATTTTAAGGCCAATTTTGGCTAATTTTGAAGCAGAAACAAAAGGAAAATGGCGGGGAAGAAGAACAGCGCACAGAGGCTAATTTTTGGGAGAAAATCCAAGATTTTATGAGGTAAAATCGTGGTTTAATTAGCTAGGTACGTAAAGAATTATGTATTAAACATTCTGTACGGTTAAAATTTTATTTTGGATCCTATTTTATTAATTTTGAGAGTTTAATCTTATTTTACAGCGTGTATTTATTTGGTGGTGTTTAAGCATGGAAACGCTGTAAACAGCTTAAACGAGGCAATCTCCCTTTACCCTTGCGATCTCCTTCCATTTTGTGAATTTTACGCATTCCTTTAATTCGTTTCGGTATCGCGTATTAATTATATAAATTGAGAATGTTATTAGCGTAATTTAATTTAAATTAAATATGAAACTCGTTGGGATTTTATTTGTGGTGCTCCTACGTGGGATTTTAAAAGGCTAAATTAATTATATTACACGGTAGATTTATTTAATTAAAGTTACGATTTTATTTATTGCCAGTAAACATTTTATTTCGCAGCGAGAGCATAAAAGAGGCAAGAATCAGTCGATTTTAGGCAAGCTCCTAACCCTTTCCTCCCATTTTTTAATTCCCGTGAGAGATTTCATGGTTTCTCGTATTTGATCCCCTCTCTTACTTTAAATTAAATCCGGGACTTCTAGAATTTTATTCATTGTGTGCCTATGGGGGTTTGTACAGCCCCCATTCTTTTTGGAATGATACTGAACCTAGCTTGAGGATTAGGTTCCTAGACGTGCGAGTTTATTTATGATTTTCTCGAGTATATTTATGGTTCGGTTAGAGCTATCGAGCAGTGGGGCAGGGTTCCGCTGTTTGGTGACGTTGGGGTAGACCATTGTACGGCCCTAAAATGGACCGTCGGGTGGACACTTCTAGTCACTGGCCATTAACCGGTGCCGGGCACTGCTGACTAGCTCTACCAGTATGTGATTTACTACACGTTTAGATTCATTATATTACTGTTCATGATTTGATATGCATATGGGTATGGGTTGCATGTTGGGATATTCATTTATTAAGTATGCTTGGACACAGACATTCTAGCTTGGTTAGGTTGCATCCAGCACGGGCATATGCATCACGTGTGGTTTACTATGTGAGTGGAGCATGGCCTGATGCTTGGATGTATGGGCGTCAGTGTATCACGTTGATGCCCATTACGCTATTGCATTTTTATGTGCATTGCATGGTTACTGGTAGTTATTAGTTCTCAGACGGGAGGACCGTTCCGAGGGAGCCTATGGCTCGGGTGTCGGGAGTACCGACACAGACACACGGGTGATGGGAGCACCGATCCGCGACAGCGCGCGCAGGTTTGTTGGAGATACATGTTGCCTTTTAGGGCAGCGACAGGTTGGTATGAGACTTGGGTGTTGTGTGTCTTGTGTGGGCTCCAAGAACTGGTATGTGCTTTTATTATGCTATGCTATTGTGTTGTAGCGTCTCATGGCTTGTGTGTATCTGGGGGTTTATTCTGGGGAGAGTTTCTGGATATGTTTAGCCTTCAGCCTTTCTTTTTTTATGCTTGCTGAGTCTTTTGACTCACTTTGCTTTCCATCATTCCAGGTAGTCGCAGCGTGGGCCTTGGGCAAGAGACTCAGCTTTTAACGACAAAGTCGGTATGGTGTACAAGCAATCCCGTTTGTCCCTGTCAACTCTGATGTCTGAGTAGGATTTACTCTATTATTTTTACTGTGTCAGGTTTTTCCTCGAGTCTCGTGTATATTGGCACAAGAATCTATGTTCATTTATTTATCATGTGACCGCTGTGTTAGCGGGGTATCCGTAGTGCATGCATGTGTTTAGCTTCATTTCCGCTGTCCTTATTTTCGTGTATGCATGCCGAGATATTTCTTGTATTGTGTTTCATCATTTTTCCTTTCTGTAAGCCCTCCCGTTCGGATAGTCTGGGTGGTTGGGGGATATCCGGGTTGGAGTGCTTACACTATACTTGAATTATTAATCGACTAAAAAAATTTTAATCGAGTAATGATACTCTTTAGTCCAGAATGATCAAAATTGTTTAATCAAGTAACATATTTGAATCAACAAGTGATTGAAAAGTTAATCAATTAAGAAATGCTTATGATTGAGTAATAGAATTTTTAGTCGAGTAACAAATCTTTTTAGTCAAGTAATGATTCATGCAACTAATAATCTTAATTGAGTAAGATTATTCAGTAATCGAGTAATATATATTTTAATCAACTAACTATTGATATCACTTGAGTAACATTGTTGTTGTGTCATAAGTAAAATCCCATTAAAAGATAAAAAAAAACCCAAAAATAACTTTTTGAGTTAAAAGGTGTAAATTTTTCAGTACGCGAGGAGGTCTCGCACAACGCAAAAACAAGATAACTTCAACATTCGAAAATCCCTCTAAAGAATCTACAAAAAGGATAAATAATTATCCAAAAAGAATCTTAATCCTAACATGATTAGGAAAAATCAAGATATATGTTATCTGTAAAAATCATAGTCCTAGACTATTTAGCATTACTCCATACTCCTCTATAAATAAGCAGTCACTTATTTATGAAAATGTACACATCTAATACTGATTTTAATACAGTTTTTATTATCTTCATTGTCTGACTTAAGTATTAGAGTGTTTGCGGGAAGACTTTCTTGCGTCTTCTGACTATTTTCTTTCTTGTAGACTCAAGCAGCATGACGACGACATTTTTTGTCAATTAAATTTGTTGTTGTATTTTGGTAACAACAATTGTATCTCACTAGAGAAACAACAAGAAAGAAGAATGTTCTTGCAAGTTACAAGTATCATGCTTTTACCCATTGAAGAACAAGTCAAATGAATTCAAGAGGGATAAATACTACAGAAAGACTCAAGACGAGAAAAATGCTAATCTAAATATACTCAACTAAAGTCTCAAACTCTAAAGTTCGTCAACTCCTATCTTTTGTATCTTTTTTAGAGAGTGCTTGTATTTGATATAGCCTTTTATTCTCTAATCCAAAAGTGAGAAGGCTTATTTACCTTTGAGTACATTATTGTCTAGCTTCTCTAAGTGATTTATCTTATAAAAACTCCTAACTTATTAAGTTGAAGGGTTAATTGCTTAAACCATAAAAAACACACTGTAAAGGTTCTAACTACTCTTAAGAAAAGTTGTGTGTAGGTTCTAGTTTAGCTTTGTAAAAGCTAATATAGTAAGTGGTTGAAAATTCTTGACAAGAAGTTAAGATAGTGGAGTAGGTAATTGGGGTCGAACCACTATAAATTGTTGTGTGTTGCATTCTTACTTTGTTTTATTTAAGTTTTAATTTTAAGGTAAGCTTAATTCACCCTCCTCTTAGCTAATTGTCATTCAATGAACATGGTACCTATATGAATCGTGAGCATGGTGCCTTCCTTTTGACAACTTACGTACCCCTTCTTTGAGATTTGCTAGATGAATAGCTAGCAAACGCTAACCCATACATACGTCTAGCAAATCTTTCTAACTAGACCTTAGTTTCCACATTGAGGTGATCATATGGGCACACATACCTTTGCTAAATGATAAATCATTGAGGTTCAAATACCTTAGTTATTATTGGCCTTTACCTACCTCGCATCTTTCTAACTAGACCATTTCTTATTTATCATTTGTCTTTTAAGGTGATCCGATGGATTTAGATGAATGTGGAGTTATCAATGTGGATTTATATTGATAAATGTGTAATCATTAAGATCAGTAAAGATATGTTGAGCTTGATCTCATTGGCTATGTTTTAAGTGCAGTTGAAATCCATTACAATGAAGTTTGTGTGGATTGGGGTAGTATTCATGTGGTACAGTTTTGATTGGTATTTATCAGGAGATTAATTTTATGTGATTTTGTTAAAAGAAAGAATTTTGAATAATTCCATATTTGAATTTTGTGTCAATGTGAAGTTTGTTATAATGGTGATTTGGAATTCAAAATTGTCTGTGATTGGAACTCATAATTTGATCGTGATTATGATTTTGAATTTGACTGTGATTAGAATGTTAGTCAAATTCAATTTTGTGTGAGATTTATCTCATCTGGAGGAATATCCTCATAAATCAACTTTTGATCAAGATATAATTTCTTATATACATCTATAGATGATTTTAAATTTATAAATATGTGCCTAATGTTCTGGAATTAGTTATAGTCATATCACTTTTGTTGTACCAATATTTGCTTAGTAATATTTTGGTGTAATAATATCACTTTTGTATTAGTAATTATTTATTTATTTATATTTTATTTTTTTTGCTCGTGATTTTTTACATAAAATTCTATATTTATATACGTAATTGATAATTTGATTATGATTTGTATTCGATCAAATTTTGTAACACAATCAATAACTAAAAAGAGAGCAACAAAAGAAAAACTAAGTACTCGAAAAGCTTAGGTAGTAATTAAGTTACAAGTTCAATTCACACCATGTGCAAGCTTTTCTTGTTGTTAGATTGATTTAATTTTTTATTTTTTGTATTTTAATGATTCAATTAGTTGTATTCTTAAAATATACTTTGTATCCATAAAAAAAACTAATAATATTGGTATTGAAATAATTAGATAGACATCGTGTCATATGGTAATTTAGTTTTAACAATAACTGTATTTTTATTTATGTTTAAAGAAATTATAAAACATTGAGAGTAAAAGATCTTCAATGTCCAACTTTTAGGTGTTTATGAGGTTGAATTTATAGAATATTTAATTTTAAAGTAGATTATATTGTTAGTTCTTAAACTTTGTATGTAAAAATAAATTGGTCACTTTAATTTTTTTCATCATAACTATTAAACTTTGATTTTTGTTACAATTAAGTTTTTTTTTTATTGTTTTTCAAATTCTATTTAAGAAAACTAACATGATATACATTAATATAAACATCAAAATCACTTGATTGTAGGGTTTATGTTAATTTCAACGTGAACTGATTTTTGAGTTTATATTAGTAGATATCACATAAGTTTTCGTTAATAGAATTTCATACAAAATCAAAAAGAGGGATTAAATTATAACAACAAATAAAGTTTAATGGTTGTGGAGACAAAAATTAAAGTAAAATGACTACTTTGTTACGAAGTACAAAATATAAGGAATTGTAGTGTAATTTACCTTGTAATTTTAAATCACTCAATAATATTGATGTTATTTATCCTAAACAATATTAATAACGAAAGAATTAAATTGAAATCGTACCATATATTGTAGATAGTTTCAACAAGAATAATATTTTTACCTATAGTTAGAGAAATTACAAAGATCGAGGTTAATTAATATAAAGTGTGATGATATATAAAAAGATTGAAAATGTTGTTAACAAATCGTAAGTGTTAAAAAGACAAAAATACCCTTGGATGCTTTCTTTTGTGACATCCCACTATGATTTAATTTGATGAGTTCTCACTATCACAATATCACTCAATTCTCTATCGCTAGTGCCAATCCTTCTCGACTTTCAACAACCCTCGATATCGCTACCATTATCATGTTTGTTGCAATTGTCATGCCATATCGCCACCATACCATCGCCTTTTTGCCTACCCTTCTCCTTCCGATTTCATTGTCTAAAGATTAAGAACTATCATGACTAGAGGAATGCACCCATGGTAGGAGCCTCATGGACACCTCTCCAGCGTTATGGTTGCTTATTATATCATGGAATTCATCCATGGTTGGATTTCTCTTGGCGCGTGATAGACAGTGGGGGACGTAGCCGAATGGGTAACCCTCTTGGTTACTTGCATAGCCTTTTGTCCATGTGATGCCTACTATATTCACATGTACAGCTAAGGTGGAACCTTAGCATAATTGGATTATTTATGTATATATGGTTAATGATTGTATCACCGATGCATTCCACTAAATGCATTCAGTGTCCAGAGTTCATGCATCTGTGAAAATTTCAACATTCCTCATCTAAAGATAAATATTATTTACCCTAAACGATATATATTAGTAACGGAAACCAAAGTAGCATATTGTAATATGCTATTAGCAACAACTTTCCAATATTCATGTTCAGAGAAATTACAAAATAAAGATCGATACTACCATATATAGATCTTCCTATTCATCATCATCGTCGGGAATGTCATCGAAGAAATGCAACAAGAAACCTTCGTCTAGTCCTAGGGTAAAGACATCAGGAGGAATAGGCCCTGGTATCACAATGTCCCACATCCATGGTCTTGGCAGCAAAACATCTTCCTTACGGGGCAATGTCGCATCATCAGAAACAATGGCGGTGACTTGAGAAACTTCAGGAACTACTACTGGCTCTTTGTCCTCTTTGCATGGCTTCTTAGGCATGGGTTGCTCTTCTTTAGGAAGAGGATGGCTAGGCCCATCGGGATCAGGTGCCCTTTTCTTCGACCCCTTCTCAAGTTGTTGCCCAGACGACATGATAGTCCAGCAAATTCATATTGCATTAAGGATCTCGTCTAATTAGTATATATACTAGTAGGCTCATTTAATTACTTTACTAAGGTTTAAACCAAAAAACATGAAAAGTTCGAAAAACAATTAATGTTTCTTACCAAATGATATCGTAGCTATTAATTAATGAACATGTAATATAATGTTGAAACAAATACCAGAAACTTACCAAATGCTCATCCACATTTATATATATTTCAGGGGAGTTGGGTTCCCTAACACAATAAATGAATTTAAACAAATCTTTGAAACTTTTTCCTTAGAAATTTCATTAGGTTGGGTTTGTGTAAATTTATTTTGATCCTATCATCTGGAATTTGGAATTTAAGGTTATTTGACTTCATCATTTAAAATTTTGAATTTGGAATTCTAAATTTTGAATTTATTGTTTGTATATAATTTTATTTCCAACATTTGGATTTGGAATTCACTTGGATTGCATTTGGATTTGGAATGAAATTAACTCAAATTGCATTTGTATGGAAAGATCTCAAATGATGTTATTTAAAATTTAAGAGTTTGAATAACTATTCTACTTAAGATTTTAAAATTTAAGCCTCAGTTTAATTTTATATTTGATACAGAGATCATGAGTTAAAATCTTGTTTATATAATTAATTTTTATTTTATTATGTAAAATATATAAAGATATATCAAAAAATCACTTCGTGACATCAAAATAGGGTGTTTGCTTATATAATAGAATAAATTATATATGTATATCTGTACACATATAAATACATGCACATTTATATTATATATGTATGCTTCTGTATTTTGAGTCCAAAAGACTTCTTTTTAGGGTCATTTGAAATCCTATCCTTTTTTTTTTTTTTGGTTTAAGATAAATTACACTTAGACCCCTTATGGTTTATTAACTTGCACAAACCCTCCTTTTTAATGTAAAAATAGCTCTAGAGGTCTTTTTGATTTAAATTTTTTTCTTAGACACCCCTTTTGTCACAAATGACCTTAATTAAATCTTAACTAAGTTAGATTAAACTAATTAAACAAAAAAATTAATTTAACTAAAATAAAAGTTGAAAAAAAAAAAGGTCATTTAAGGTTTCAGTTATTGGAAGTGTATTCATTGGGTGTTGGAACCTATTTATTGACAATGATTCTAGTGACTAGAACCTTGTTAGGCAAAGTCGATGAGTTCTAGAACCCATATCAGTAATTGATGGTTCTAGATTTGGATGCTGGATCTAAAAACTCCTAACTATCTAATGCAATGCTAATATCTTTTACTAGTTCCCTTCTTTTTTATCTTGAAAAATGGAGAATAGAGAGAAAGAATCTCTGGGGCTATATATAGATGTACATCTCTTAAAAAAAAAAAAGACTAAGAAATAATGATTTTTTTAACGTTCTTCATTTTTAGATTGCTATAAACTTTACAAACTATTATTTTTTTTCCATAAAATTTTAGAGTCCTGAATATTGTTGCATCTCGGGAGAAAAATACAGTCAATGTAGTGTCGAATGAAGCATTTCTGTTTTTAGGAGAGTGCGTCTATATGTCTCGATTTGAAATTGTATGTTAATTACTAAAAAAATTATCTCATATAATTTTATTTAATATCCCCAACACTAGACTTCATCTATATCTTCCTATTGACTGCATTTCATCTTCTAACTAGAGACCCATTGATCGTGTCTTCTTCGTCGTCGTCATTATCTTTTTTTTTTTTTTCTCTCTTTTTTAGAACCTGTTGGCTTTGTCTGGTGATGGTTCTAGTGATTGGAACTTTCACCAACTTTTTTTTTTCTTTTTACTTTTGAGTTGTTATTTTAGTTTAATTTAACTTATTTTTATTTAATTAGTTTAATCTAACTTAATTAAGATTTAATTAATATCATTTGTGACAGAAAAAGCATCCAAGCAAAAAATTTATACCATTGAGACCTTTAGATATATTTTTGAACCATAAGGAGTATCTGTAAATGGCCCAAACTACAAGGGTATAGGTGTAATTACGCTTTGATTTATATGTGTTGAGCTTGTTTTTCAAGATGTTTTGATGATGAGAAATCAAATACAAAACTTTAATGAAAATTTTCTATTAACTATTAAATACTTGGAAGGTATAAGCTTCAATAGGATTAAGTTTAATATGTTACTTTATTTTTTCAAAGATTAATCTAATGGAGTGTTTAGTATAGGAAAAATTTTAAGATTTTTGGGAATATTAGATTGAGAATTTATATTCCTACGTTTGATATAACTTTTTCATAAAAAGAATCATAAGACATAGGATTCCCGAGAATGATTTTTAAGCAATTTTTTCACAAAAAAAAATTCATGAAAAGGGTTGGGAATATTTTTAACAAAGAAAAAGACTAAAACACCCCATACATTTTTATAACCCCATACAAACATATTATATATATATATTTTATATATATACACGCATATATACATAATGTGTAAAAAAATGATATTTTTTTGAATTCTTAAAGATGTTGTGAGTCTCAATATTTTACATAGTAGAAGGAATTTATCATTTTTAAACAAAAAATCAAATAAGGGTTTGGAAAAAAAAATATGAATTCCCAATAATATTGCATTTAAACCAAAGATATTAATGTAAGATTCCCAAAAAAGAATACTCAACATTCTTGAAAATGTTTAAATCTAACCAAACATAGAATTACATAAATTTTGAGAATAAAATATTTTCAAAAGCATTCTCAATAATCATGAATCTTAGAAATTTAAAAACTTCTCCTATACTAAATATTCCCTAAGGGTGTGTTTAATTGGGGGTGGAAAATGGAACAAAATTTCAATTCCATGGAATTCCAATTCTCACCCTTATTCTCTAGAAATTTTAATTCCTTGATTTCAGGAAAAATCTTCACTTTTTGAGATAAGATGGAATTCAAATTTCATAAAAAAAAAAAAAAACTATTTGATAGAATTTTCTAAAATTTGGATGAAAAATGAATTACACCATCATTTTTCACCCCTATCAAACGTACCCTAAGTGTTCATAGCATATAAGTGAAATCAAATGACTCGTTACGCTTAGAATATGTTTGAACATGCTTGAATGACTTATGATAATATCCTAAGTGGTCAAACATTCCTTAATCGAGTAACATATAGAATAAGCTTAAATTAAAATATTAGTTTAAGAGATAACATTACTCGAGTAATCGTCTAAAACTTAAAATTTAAGAGAAATGCACTTGAAAGTGTGTAACAAAGGGCACGAAATTAATTTGGATGATGTTCAAATAAACTCATTTTTTTTTTCAAATGTAAGAAAATATAATCATACATTGAAATAACTAAATAAATAAATACTCAAAATATCATTTGTCCCACAATTTTAATACAATCACACAGAATTTGTAATTTAAAATAATTTATAAATAAATAAGAGACTCCTCATGGCTCGTCACTTGTTCCCAATGGTGATTCCTCCACCAACATTGTTTTTCCTTTGGTAGACCCCGAGCTATTTGTATGGTTGGTTGGGAGAGAGGGGGTGAGTCTTAAGATCTAATAAAGACAATATATATAAAATAGCAAATCACGGTTCATAATAAACATGAAAAATAAAATATGAAGTGATGCATGTGCGCAGGCTCGTCCACCTCATCCATCTTGAACTCTTAGTGGCCCCATATAGTATTCCTATGGACCCTAACACTATTAGTTCCAATTGATGGCAAATATATCCCAAGAGATAAGGTGAATTGGGATTAGAGTAAATTCTTTAATAGATTAAAGACTTGCTGTTTACAGAACACTATGTTTCGAAACCAACCTTCTGTTAAGTATGTTTCGAAACCTAAGAGAGTATGTTTCAAAACCTTCCTCTCTATTTTGCTTATTTTAAAACTTTTAGCTTTTGAAAATAATTCTTTTGAAAGCATGAACAATGAGAATAAACAAATAAAATAGTAAAACAATTTGCACACGAAATTTATAGTGGTTCAGCACCCCGCCTAGTCCACTACCTTCAAGTTTACCCACTTGAAGGATTTTCAAACAAAATCACTTTCACTAGTGATCAAACACAACAAGGGTTTTACCATGGTTCACCCTAAAACCTTGTACACAATAAGTTTTTATTGTTCAACTCAAACCTTACACTACAATGAGTTTTAAGGTCAAACTCAAAACCTTACAACCAATAACAAGCTAAATAAAACTTTATCTTTTACAATCCAATAGATTTAATGTAATGAAATACCTTACCAAATGGTTATACAAACATATTGGTATGAGTTGAGAAGAGCTTAGAAGGATAAGATGTCAGTTTCAGTTTGTTTCTCCTTTTCATACCACAATGCACACTAAGAATTGATTGAATGATTCTTCTTTGAGAGCTTGTTGAAAGGATTTTTGTTCACTTGTGTTTGAGAATGTGGTAACGTCTCTTGTTGTTGTATTACTCGTGTATGTGCTTGTGAGAGATGGATCTTGTCTTCAAAGAACAAATATGTAACATCCGAAATTTTAGAGATAAATGATAATTATTAATTCTGACGTTTTAGAGTGATTGGTGATTTATGGAATATTTTTGATCTAAAGAAGTTTAAAAGAGGATATTAAATTTATTTTATTTTCGAATGAGGAAAGTTTGTAGAATTCCTAGAACTTAGATTATTAAGTGTTTAAGGTAAATAAAATATTATAAATATTAATATGTTTATATATAAAATAAATTAATTAACAAAAAATTAAATGAAAAAAGTGATAGCAATTTGCAGCATGTTAGGCGTGCAAAGTTTGCTCTCAATATAAATAGATAAAATATATATATAATAATATCATATAGTTTATCAAAGGCATAATATATAATATGTTAATATATGTGCACATGTGCTATAGGCTCATAGTTAGTATACATATAAGTTATGGCATTGGCAGTATATATATATATTTTATATAATAAGATAAAATAATTTTAATTAATATAGTTTAATTATAAACTATGGGAAATGGGCAGCAAACGTGGCTGCCTCTATGCCCTTTCTTTTTGTGGCTTCCAAGCCACTTAATGTCTGCTATATATATATATATATGGAGTGTCATGGGTTGCAAGCAGAAGGGATGGAGGCTGAAAATTAAAAGGCTATTTCAAGAGAAGAAGTTGGGCGGGTAGTGAAGAATTTGAGGGAGAAGAAGATGCGCAGAGCAGCTAGAAGAAGGGAGAAATTGAGAAAAATTGGGGAAAAAGACAGGAGATTTTTGGATTATCTCATGATTAAATTAGTGAGGTAAGTGGTTAAAATTATTAGAAGTATTATACATTTAAATTATGAATTTTATACTATTAGATTTGATTAATATAGGTCGTAAACTTATTATTTTATATTAAACATTTTACTTCATAGCGGGAATATAAGAGAAGCTAAGATCGACTATCTGCAGGCAAGCTCTTAAATCTCTACTCGTGTTCTTTATTTTCCGTGAAAGTCTTTATAGTTTTTCATATTTTATTTCCTCCCTTACCTTGATTTGGTTCCACGCATTAATAATAGTAATCTGCGTGGTAACTATCCTATGACTTATATTTTATTAATTGGATTATTGTTAATGGAATGAGCTAAGCAATGATATATGGGTGTCTTTCATTTCAATCGTAACAGATCTTCGTATCGCTTCGCTTTCCTTGGGAATAATGCCGTACCCGTTGAGCTATGTTCTTAGAGGAGTTGATTATAGTTTAATGAGGTTATATTAATAATTTATTATTGAATGTGGAGATGGTTTCCTATGTATGAGAAGATATGAGCATAAGAATGATATAATGGAATTTATGTTTTCATGGAGAAAGTTTGTAGTTTGTGAAATGATAAGCTTAAAATGACTAAGTTTAGTGTTATCTGTAAGTGTGTCTAAGGGTATGGGATACAAAGTCACTGACTGTCGACCGTAAGTCGTGGCAGTTGATGGCTGGATGTATGGGCGCCAGTCATCGGCTGTTACGATAAGCGCTAGACGGGCCAGAAAAGCTAGTACTATCAGATTCCCGGATTGACTTGTGCATATCATGATGTGTGTGCTGCATAGGGCTTGGGTTGCATTCACTTGAGGACATGCTTTGTGTGTGATGGGAAGTGTGAGCATCTGTATCACCCGGTTGGTCTAAGAGCTAACTTGGGTTCTTTAGGTGAGCTGGTGCATTTAGAGGCATATCGCATGTGTGAATTCTTATGTGGGCGTAGCATGGCCTGATACTTGGTTTATGGGGGACTTATCATCACTTTTATGCTGCAAAAGCTGTTGCATTTCCTAATTGTTGTACTGCATGGTGAGAATGTGCGGTTTTAAGTAATGAGTATGTGTAGGCACCTTAGGTGAATCCCACATCGGCCATGCACGGGGGGAGATCTGGGACCGGTTGTAAGGTCGCATGACGAGGATGTCATATGCTTAAGGGGGGAGAATGTAATACCTCGAGAGCCCAGAGAAGTTAGAATATATTGAGGATAGTGTAAGAAAGGAAACAACACCAGCTGGATATCTTTTGGGCTGAATGTTGGCAAAAAACTCCCAAGTTAAGCGTGCTTAACCTGGGGTAATCCAGGGATGGGTGACCCCCCCTGGGAAGTTCGTGTAGGCCCATCAGGGTAAATTGTTCTGGTTCTTCCTATCGCTCGAGCGGGATGTTACAGGTGGTATCAGAGCCGACCCCAGAGCCTCTGAGCGCGGTGGTGGGGCAAACCTCAACGAGGAGGCTGAGTCTCGAAGTGGGTGTGAGGCCCCTATGGGGGGTGCGTGTAGGCACCTTAGGCGAATCCCACATCGGCCATGCACGGGGGGAGATCTGGGACCGGTTGTAAGGTCGCATGACGAGGATGTCATGTGCTTAAGGGGGGAGAATGTAATACCCCGAGAGCCCAGAGAAGTTAGAATATATCGAGGATAGTGTAAGAAAGGAAACAACACCAGCTGGATACCTTTTGGGCTGAATGTTGGCAAAGAACTCCCAAGTTAAGCGTGCTTAACCTGGGGTAATCCACGGATGAGTGACCCCCCCTGGGAAGTTCGTGTAGGCCCATCAGGGTAAGTTGTTCCGGTTCTTCCTATCGCTCGAGCGGGATGTTACAGTATGGGTGGCGGCGTGGCCCATGGTAAGACCTTGGGGTGAGACCCACGGCAACAGAAAGACCGAGGGTTAGAGTCCTACGACAACAACAAGACCGGTGGTTAAGAGTCCCACGACAACGGTAGGATAAGACGATATGATGATAGGGGAGAGCATGTTTGGAATAGTGATGATATGGTAGCCTATAAAAGGCTGCCAACATGTTTGTATGTTGGACTTGGGCACCAGTGTATATTTTATGTGGGCCCCAAGGATCGTTTATGTAACGACCCGTTAGTGGGTCTAGAAGTTTATTAATATTTTAATTGTGAAGATATGGAGATTTGCCCTAATAAATTGTGTTGGAAAATATTTTTAAGTGTCAAAATTTATGTATTTAAATTCATGAATTGGGTTGCCCATTTGGGCCAAATGTTTAAGGTCCATGTATGTGATGGGTTTAGAGAAATCCCATGGGGCTAAAATGAATTGGGCAATTAGTAAAGTGGGCATGGGCATTATATATATATATGTGCATATCTTGATGTGGCAAAATTTATATAAATAAATGATGTATTAAATTAATGGATTGGTCTTTGGAAACTTGGGTTGAGCCCAAGGGGAGATTTTGTATATTGCAAGTAGTATGGTTGTAAAGCCCATTGGGCTTAATGTTATGTTGAGGCCCTTTTGGTGGGCTAATGGAAATGGGCCATTATAATTAATTGAGCTAATGAGTTGGGTTTGGGCCTATGTAAGGGTATGAGTGGATTTTTGAATTAGGCTTAGGCCCATGTGTAAAATGTGAGAGATAGAATTTAATAAATGAAATTATATATATATATATACAATTGTATTTTATGGATTAAAAGAAAAGAAGAAAAGAATTGTAAAATGCAAAGTGACCAAATAGTCCTTGCTTTATCGAAAAAGGTAAGGGAAAATAGGGAATTTCATAAATGGTTATTATTATAAATGAAATTATGAGTATTATGGAGTAAAAAGAAAAATGAAAAAGAAAAGAAAAATAGGCAAAAGACCAAAAGGGGTTTAATGGCTTGTGGTATGTTTGTAAAGGAGAGGGGGCAAAGTGGTAATTTGGCTAAGGGGGTGGTTGGAAAGCTGGTTGGCGCCCATCCCTCCCCCATACTTCTTTCTTTTCCTTGTTTTCTTTTCTCTTTCTTCCCTCCTCTCCCGATTGGCCATTCTCTTCTTCTTTCTTTCTTCTTCTTCCATTTTCAATCTCCATTGAAGCTTCAAAGGTGAAGTTGCAGCTGGGTGCATTCTTCTCCATTGGGTTTTCTTCATCAAAGGCAAGTTCTTCTTGCATCTCTTTTTAGTTATGCAAGTTTATCTTCTATTTTCTTTTACATTGCAAGTTCCCGTTGATTTCTTTTTTGTTAATGCAAGTTTGGGTTCTCTTTCTCTTGGGTCATTTTTGTGAGTTTTCATTAGGGTTTAGTTCACCCTAAATTCTCAAAGGAATGACACTTGATTGATTAGGAATGTTAGAGGAGCAAGATTTGGTGTATCTTGCTTGGGGTGTTGATTTTTGTGGGTTGTCGTAATGATTTTTAAGTTTCAGGCCTCAGTTGGTCGACCAAGTTTTTCTGTCGGTCGACCAAGTGTGTGTTTTGTTCTTCAGTCGGTCGACCAAGCATTTCGATCGGTCGACCAAGTAAATATTTTGTTCTTTGGTTGGTCGACCAAGCATTTCTATCTGTCGACCAAGTATATGTTTTGCCTTCTGTTAGTCAACCAAGTGGTTCAGTCGGTCGACCAAGTGTTCTAGTCGGTTGACCAAGTGGGCTGTTAGTCGACCAAGTGATTTCAGTCGGTCGACCAAGTGATAATATAAGCCTCTGTTAGTCGACCAAGTGATTTCAGTCGGTCGACCAAGTGATAATATAAGCCTCTGTTAGTCGACCAAATGATTTCAGTCGGTCGACCAAGTGAAAATATAAGCCTCTGTTAGTCGACCAAGTGATTTCAGTCGGTCGACCAAGTGACAATTTAAGCTTCTGTTAGTTTACCAAGTGTTCTTATTCGGTCGACCAAGTCCCTATTTAGTCGACCAAGCCTTCTTCATCGGTCGACCAAGCCTACAGTCGGTTGACTAACTCTTTTATTCGGTCAACCAACAGAATGCATTGATCCTTTCTTTGAGGTCCGATTCTTTTCTAACGCTTGAAATTTTTCCCCAAAGCTCTTGTGATGTTTTAGTTGGCTTCAAAAATCATCTCGTGGATATGTAAGTGTTCCAAAAATGGGGAAGTTAATTAATGGTGGGAATTAAAGATGAAAATCATGAATTTTAATTGGTGAATTCATGTAATCAACTTGTTTGATCTTGAGAAATGGTATGAAAATGAATCCCAATAAATAATGCCAAATCATGTGATGAAAATATCATTAGCTCATGTGAGGATAAAATCTTGAAATGTCTAAGTGTACATGATGATCATAATGAGAATATTTCCAATAATGAAGCATGTCGATATGTTTACTTAAAAACCCTCATGAGCATTGCATGGTATTATTATTTATGGTATGGAAATGAATCTCAATGAATGATGTCAAATCATATGATGAAAATATCATTGGCTCATGTGTGGAGATAATCTTGAAATGGCTAAATGCGCATGATGATTATGAGAACACTGTTAATAATGTAGCATGTTTGATATGCTTACTTGAAACCTACATGAGCATTGCATAGTATTATTATTTGCGCACTTATTATTTTGCGCGGCAGTTACATACCGCGAGTTGAGAAAATGATATCCTAAAAAAGCGCCTGACGCGGGAAAGGTGGCCATAGAACCGGTCGGTGATGCTCAAGCCAAATGAATGGCTAAATGATTTTTCTATGTATATGTATGCATGCATGTGAATGAAAGGCCTGGAGGGCCGATATGTTGCATGAAATGATGCATAAAATGCATAATGCCAATGGCATGGAAATGATCATAATGATTGAGAAATGAAATGATGCATAAAATGCATAATGCCAATGGCATGGAAATGATCATAATGATTGAGAAATGAAATGATGCATGAATTGCATAATGCCAATAGCATGAAAATGATCATAATGATTGAGAAATGAAATGATGCATGAAATGCATAATGCCAATGGCATGGAAATGATCATAATGATTAAGAAATGAAATTATGCATAAAATGCATAATGACAATGGCATGGGAATGATAATAATAATGGGAATCTAATGGGAAATGTTACTCGTACTTGGGGAGTCGGGTTTATTCTATTTTGGGTTTATCCATGCCTTGACTCTATTGTCTTTATTTGTGGCAATATATATATATATATATACTTGCTGAGCCTTGTGGCTCACCTTGCTTATTCCTGTCATTCCAGGTAAGGGATAAGCTATTGCTAAGGGCGAGTCCAATGAGGCTAGAGCCCGGGTTTAGTTGTGTACAAGGATGTCCCAGCCTCAAGATCTATGGGTGTAATATTGAGGGCAGGAAATAGAGGGTTCAAATTGTTGTTAGAACCTTAGTGCCATTTTATTTGAAAAATGTATGGGCGGTAAGCCCCAGATGATAATGTAAAGAGTGTGTAATATTTATTTTGAGCTCCTATTAATAGTGAGCAATTGTGAAGATGTTTTATTTTGGCTCTTGATGATTAGTGAGCAAGTAAAAGAAAAAAAAATAATAATATGGTGTTTATTTTGAGTTTATTGTTCTTGTATCCATTTTGTGACGACCTCATTTCAGATTTCCTTTGCTAGCGTGATTATCTGGGAGAGGGTCGCTACAATTTATGTGAAGTTTATTATATGTGAAGTTTATTATATGTTTATGCGTTTAGAAGTAAGGCAAGTTTTGGGCATGGCATGACATGACGTTGCATTGGCATGAATTGCATGGGGTGTTATGGGAAGAGTCTTGTCTGTACCCTTCAGCCTTTCTTTCTAGAGCTTGCTGAGTCTCGCAACTCACGTTTGCTTTCCATCATTCCAAGTAAGAGAAATGCATGTGATAGCCGGTACGTTCAGCAGGGTTTGGGTCCAGGCCGTCGTGTTATGGTAGCAAGTGCAGAGCTCTCCTGAAACTAAATCCTGGATGTCATTGTGCTTGTATTAAGGTTAATGTTTTATATTTGAGATATATGTGTATTATGTAAGCCAAATGGGCACATGGTGATCAGCTATGTAATGACGATTATGAGATGTTATATAAAAAAAAAATGAATATGATTTTAATAAGGGTTGTATATGTGTTGTAGTTGTGTTATTGTTCAGTATCATTTTAGTAATGACCCTCTTACAGATCCTCTTGGTGCACGGGGGCTTCGGGAGGCGGGCCGTTACAAATATATACTAAGAAATAGAGTTTTGGCTAATTATAACCGTTAAAAACAAAATGATAAAGTAGGTTTCGAAATAACATTCTTTTACACTAAAGTTTCAAAATATACATCACATGTTTCGAAACATCCAACATTTACAACTGGTTATGCACTTAAAGACAGAATGAGTGGGAGATAATGTTTTATGTAAAACATGATTTTGTTTTATTCTCCACTTACAAAATTTTAAAATTTAAACATTAGGGTATGGAGATTAAGTCAAAAGATAACTTTTAAATAGCTTTTGAATTAAAATGCAAAAGCATGTCGGTTTTTCAAATATTCTGCTAACAGAGTCGGATGTTTTGAAACATGCTTCAAAAACATATATGAAAACATAGATTTTGAATGCTCTACTAACAGAAGTGATAGAGGTTTCGAAACATACTATATAGGTTTCAAAACATATGCTTAGATTTTAACAGGTTTCGAAATAGCATATAGACTTAGCAAACATTGAAATCTTATCAACAAACATTTCGAAACATGTATAGAAATATGGCTTCAAAACATGCAAACTTAGTTTCTAAACATGATGCATGAATTTTGGGATTTTCAAATATTTGAACATTCGCGCCAAACTCTATTCATGTATGTTTAGAGGTGTCAAAAGGGCCGGGCCCAGGACAGGCCGGGCTTTGGCCCGGCCCGTTACTGTTCAAAAAGGGCCGGGCTGGGCCAAAGAAATTGGGCCCATAGCCCGGCCCGTTGGGCCGGGCCCATGAGGCCCTTATGGGCCAGTCAATTAGGCCCTTACTCATTTTTTTTTTAATTTTGTTATTCTTTAATAATTATTGATATTGGATACTAAAAAATTTAATTTCGTAATATATATAAATAATAACCATCAATTTATTTAAAATTTTTAAGTTAAATTTTTTATATATTTAAATTATAAATAAACATTCTTCTTTTTATATGTACATTATTTTTCATATCAATTCACAAGAAAATTTATAAGGCATATAGAATTTTGAAATATAAAATGATGAAATAATATTTAAAACTTTAGAATTAAGATGAAAAATATTTTAAAAAGAAAAAAAATGATTTTTATATTTGTATTATTTTGATATTTATATATGTATATATTATATGTATTATGTTTAAAAAATATTTAAAAAAAGAAAAAAAGGGTCGGGCCCACCGGGTCCGGCCCGCTAGGCCCTGTGGGCTAAGGGCCCGTCCCGGCCCTCTAGCCCACCGGCCGGCCTGACCCGGCCCCCTTGTAGGGGGGGCGTGGGCCAAGCCGGGCCCTATCCATGGCAAAAGGGCCTAGGCCCGGCCTGGCCCTTTTAAAAAGCCTGTGGGCCGACTCGGGCCGGCCCTTTTGACATCTCTATGTATGTTTTGAAATATGAAAACGTTATTTCGAAATATGAGATTCACATAATGATTTTTTATTCTAAAATAGGTTTTTCATCAAACACATTTTCTCATATATTAAAAAATATGATACAACAAACACAAGCTCTGTTTAGTCCCCACAATTTATAGTCTCATGTCTAAGCACTTCCCTATTCTAACATGCAAGCTATGATCACAAAATTTGCATATAAAATATATATTGACCCTTACCATTTGCCGTTAATGTCTTAATAGGTCTCTTCAAATGTATTTATTCAAAGTGTTAATAACACTGGTGGCACATCCCCAAAATTCTTCTATAATAAATCCAATAAAAAAATTATTTAAATAAATAAATTGAAATCAATTTTCATCAAATTTTAATTTATTTTACACCTACCTGGATTGTTAATCATGCTTACTGCTTGCCTCTCCCAACTACTACTTTCACATATTCTGATTTATTTTCCACCTCCTCCTATTTATAGTCGTTCATTCCTTCGTGCCCACGCTTAAATCTCTTAGGTCAGATATTTGAGGTACTATCATCATTTATCTTGCCTGCTCCTTCTAATTAATTAATTGTTTAATCTCTCCATTCTTTCAGAGTTTATTCCATTTGCTGGCTACGTGGGTCTAATTTACCTTCAATTATTGTACAATCTCATCTTAATTTTGTTCTTCTTCATGTGCTGTCTTATCTGTTTAATTAATGCTCTCATACTTGTATCTAATGCTTCTCAACCTTTACATGGGTTTAGCGCAAGAGCTTTTAATTTGCTAACAAGTGGCGCATATGGGCACTGTTAGATATGAGCCCTGAAGACTAATTCTAGTAACATAAAGGGACTCGATCTTGTAATTCTTTAAATATTATTTAAATTACAAGCTTATGTTTTATTTAAATTGTAATATGGTTTAAATTATAAAACATATATCTATTAGTATAATAAGGAGTTAATACCATTCTTAAGAGTTAAGAATACGAGTTACGGATAATCCACAATTCGTTATACTATAAACATGTTCCTAGCCGTAGAATTCCTAATTTGAATAATAGCAACTCGTAAAGGCCAGCACATCGTCTTCTTTCTTATTCAGTATGAGATACTAAAAGATAAGGTTGGTGAGTCTCGTGCCATTCTGTATGAGATATAGAAGGAAGATGAATGGGTGCTCGTTACAAGAATGAATTCACTAAACAAGAATGTTAACATTAAATCACATGGGTTATTTCTCACGGGTCAATTATTTAATGTTAGTTGCGATTGTGCAATTAGTTCTTAAACCTGAGATGACATGAATATTTATGTATTGGTGGATTAGGATATCAACAATAGTATATGGTTGTTCTAATTAAGAATAATCATACTTATCTATGTACCTGATTCAGTGATACATAATGTATGTGTGTATTAGACATGGAATCTATCACCTCGAGATTTATGAGAAATATATCGTATGCGATCCAGTAATCACTTGACGATAAATCCTTGGTCGAGGTAATATAACGATGGAATTTGTTTCATAAGGGTTGTGTCATAATTAGTCAAGATTGATTTTGAATTTGGTCATATGACGAGATTAAGAGATTCGACCTACTGACCATGATCTCATATCTTGTCGGGATATAGAATGATAGAAGGACCGTATTGCATGGTAACGTAGTAAAAGGTTCACAATGCCCGCTACACAATAAATTAGATAATCATGACATATTGCTAGATGTCACTTATGATTTACGAGAATTAATCATTGATTATTCTCGTTGCCAATTTATTTTTGAACACAAAAAGTCCCACCCAAAAGAAATCACTTTCAAAGAGAAAATGTATAACTTAGTAATTTTATAATTACTAATAATAGTACATTATTTATTGGATAAATAAGAATAATTAAATGATTATATTATGAATATAATTATTTAATTATTAATTAGATTTGACCTTTTGCTAGCACATTAGACTTGGCCCAATAGTATTAAATGGAATGGGCTTGGGAAGCCCAACCCATTTCCATTAAAGGAGTAGGTTAATGGAGCTATATAAATAGCTCCATTAACCTTTCATTTAAAATCTTTTTGAAATTACTTGAAACATTTTGAGTGTTGAGAGAGTTTTGAGGAATTGTGTGTGAATTTAAGGAAGCGAGTTAGAAATTTTTGAGAAAAATTTCTTCAATTTCCATTTCTCTTGATATTCTTGGATAGAAGTGATTTCGGGTGGACTGACTCGACATCCTACACTTGGAGGATTATACGGCGGGAGACCTAATGGTGAGATCGAATTTCATCAAAGAGGTAATATTTCGTTTTTGCTTTCAATTTCTTAAACCATATTTTCTGAAAAACGAAATACCTGCAAACTAAAATTTTAATTCCGCTACACATATGATAAGATCTATGTAATCCCAACAAGCGCTCACTACTTCCACTTTGAATTCCCAATCTCCGTGCCAATCCCTTCATTAATTAATATAATATTGTGCATACATGGCTGCCTCCTCCAATTCTTTCTCCTTCAATTTAATAATTATGCATGCCTTCTCCAATTCTTTCTCCTTAAATTTTTAATAATATTATATATTATATACCCTCCTCAATTCCACTTGCTTCAACTTTATTATAAATTATACTTAATTTTCAAAATTTTCACAAATCACCATTAATTACTTTTCACAATAAATTTTTAATTTCTCCACTTAAATCCTCAAATTCATCAATCACCAATAATTCATAAATAAGGCATCTAAATTATAAAAATTAATTTTTCTTAAAATATCATAATGTTACAAAGTGTTAAAGAAATATATTTCAAATACATGTAAAATGTTCAAATTGAATACTTGATGTTTAGGAGACAAACTTGTCCTTGCGTTCTCAATCTTGATACATTAGTTCAAAAAGAATGTATAAGTGAAAATTATACATTCACTCAATCTTTTTTGTAAATTTAAAAAGGTTTGAATACTTTGAATATTTGAGCAAAATCATTTTGATATACGCTCCTTAAGAATGAATGAATGAAAAAACTCAAGTGAAGATGATTTTGATATCCTCGTTCAATATAATGATACTCGAGTTTTAGAAAATCATTTGAAAGCTCTCTAAGGAATTCAAATTTACTATTTGATGTTTAGAAGGAAAAACATCAAGTATACTTAAGAATCATAACGTTTTAATAAATTCATAAAAATGTTTTGAAATTTAATTATGTTGGAAAACATTTGAAGGACTTTAAGGATGAATACATGTTGCTTGATAAGCAAATCAATCAAGTATTTGAAGGATTTAAAATATAATAATCGAGTGTTGAATAATTAATAATCTGAATATTTAATATTAAGAGATCAAGTTTTGAAATCAGTAATCGAGTAATTGAGTTTATAAAACATCAGGATGTTGATTATGCACTTAGTTAGTTGATTAATATAGTTATTACTTGAATACAATTGTGTATAATTAGCTACTAAAGGATTATTTTCATTTCTTTAAACTTTCAACTCTTTTGTTAATACATGCAATTGGTTTTGAAAACTTTTGTTTTCTAAAGAAATATTTTAAATTAAATTTTTAGCTCATTAAAGCACTTAATAATATTTCTTGTGAAAGTGTAACATGAGTTTCAATATCATCATTTAATGTGCTAAGCTCATGATCACTATTAATATTAAAAATAAATATAGAAATATACCTCATCTTCTTTACTTTTCTTTAAGCACATATTTGAGTCTATACTTTCACAAGAGGTGTCTTCTTTCTTCTCTATTTATTGATGATTTGAATGATCTTTACTATGCATATTTTTATCAATATTTTTACAATTTTCAATAGAAATGTATATCTTTAGCACTTAAACATTTAGAAATTTTAACATAAACATTTTCATATAAAGCATGATGCAAAATATCCATAACTTTGATATATAGAGAAAAAAAAGTGTTTGTCATGCTCATTCCATTCCTATTTTAGTTTTGGAACAAACCTATTTTTAACAATACTCCATAATTTATGATTAATGGATGTTGGACCGTTCGAGCCCAATCTTGGCCCATCTCTTGGCCCAATCTCGATCCATCTCTTAGTGACACGCCAGCCTACCACAACATCATTACAGCTCCACTGGGTATTCGCGTGGCCGCCTTAGATCCCATCTTCATTAATGGTGGATCACATCTATATTAATGAGGGTCCCGTCACTATAAGAAATTTATGATATTGTGACAAAAATAATTGTGATGGATTAAATTTTGTCACAAAAAAGATATTTTTTGTGACAAAATCAAATTTTCTCATGCAAAATTCAAAAAGTAAGTAAAGTTATGACAAACAATATTTTGACATAATATTTTGTCATAATATAGTGATATAGATAATTTATAATGACAAAATAATTTTTGTCATAAAATTTTATCACATCAAGTTGGCATCAAATTTTTGGTGCCAATTGAACTTACATAATATGACAAAATAATTTTATCACAAAAAAAATTGTCACAATATTTAATTATATAAAATGTAATTACAAAATTTTTTAGTCACAATAAGTAATAATTTTTATAACAAAAATAGTTTGACGCAACATAGTATTATAAAAAAATATATGACAAATATATGTACATCACAATAAATTCAATTTTTTGTCACAAAAATAATTTTAATGACAAAAATAATTTTATTAAATTTAATTTTTCATAAAAATACATCATATTAGGCATAAAAAATAATAATCTGGTGACAAAAAAAAATCAAAATATTTTATTATAATATTTTTGTCATAAACTTTTAGCCCTAATATTAATTAGATATCCTAACAAACATATGAATAAATTATAAAAGAAACACTAGAAAAATAAAATAATAAAATAATAATTATTTTTTGGCTAATTTAATTTTTCTTAAAAATTTCCTTCCATCATTTCACTCTTTAAAAATTTTATTTCACATTTGTTGTTTTGATTTGACACAAAATATTAAGTTTCTTATTTAAAAATAAAACTTAAAAAAGTTAACTTTTGTTATAATATTTTTTCAAAAAATATTGGCACCAAATTTTTGGTGCCAATATTAATTAGATATCTTGAAAATTAATAAAGTAATATTTAACTTTTGACAAATTATAATTTTTGCTAAAAATTTGCCCGTATCATTTTCCTCCTTAAAAAAATTTATTGCACCTTTTCTATTTGGTCTCACATATAAAAGTTAAGTTTCTTACTTAATAACAAAAACTTTGAAAACTTTGGGAGGCGGCAACAGGGGCGGTCGGCGCGAATCTAGGCGGTGGTAACACATGTCGCAATCTGAAGGCAGTGATGACAAGAGACAAATCTGAAGTGTAATACCCGAGAATTTGTAAATGGCTCAAGAGTAATTTATCTTGGGGTAAAAATAAAATTTTTAGAATATTAGGGCGATAATGTAATTTTTGGTATAGTTGTGAGTGACTGAATTGACTGCAAGGAGTGCCCTGAAATAGAAATATCTAAGGAAAATAATATGGTATTAACGAGCATTTAGATGCATGATTTATGGCATCAGAATAAATTGGATCAGAAACGATTTTCAATACAGCTAAAATATAACTATGATTTGAGCTGAAAAATCGAATTGTTGTAGGAGATTTCTAGGAAGTCAATGAAACCCCAAGGAGGCTCATATCTAGTATATAGAACAACCCTTCAGTGGTTTTGAGAATAAACAAAAGGGTTTACGATCAAAACGCAGATTCAGGCCTAAGTGTAATTTCTTAATTTTGCATGAGGGAGGTCAAAATGAAATTTTTTCGGAACATTTGGGGATGCAATGGAAAGTATAGAACTTGTGGGTCGTAATGGCACTATTGGGAAGCTCAGGGGCTTTAAGGAAAGGACCAAAGTGCAAAATAGAAAAAGGTTGGGGTGCAATTTTTTAAAATCTTACAAAGGGAAATCTGCCATGGCTGACCAAGCTTCCACCACCACCTCCCATCACTGAATTCAGTGGCAAAATACTTGAGAAAAGTGGTCTAGGATGTTCTTGGGTCAAGTCTAGGCCGACATTGGCCATGAGGGTGACTAGGAAAAGCCGTGAGGGAATAAGAGAAGTACCAGAATGTATTTTCGGAAGATGTATTGAAATTATTTCTTGATAAATTTGCCATTGATAGTTTGAGATTATTAGATGCTTAACTATGTGTAGCTTGACTGAGGATGTAGATTTTCGGGCCTTTAATGAGATGATAATTAAGAGTTGGTATCTTTTACTTTAATTTGATGAATTATTAAACAACTACAAGATGCTGAGATATTTTTTAAGATTGATGTGCGATTGAGGATAATGTTATGAAGTATCACAATGGATGGTACACAATAGATATAGATCATAGATTAAGTATCCAAAACATGACATTCATTTCATATATTCAATACATTTACAAGATATCAAACCATGAGGTAATACAATTACTAAAAAAAAAAGTTAAATTATAGGTACTAATTCACCCACATTGATAGCTTTCAATGTCGTCGATGCTCAGTGTTGATGATGTTTGTTGAATACGATAGATCCAAACTCATTGACATTATCTCAAAGTGACCACTGGATACTGCTAGTTTCACGGGGGTAATGTAGAGAAGTAGCCTCTGAAAAATTAGGAAGTGATACATTTTATGGGATGATGGGATATTCAGAGCTCTCAATTGGATTTGGATCATCCACGAGTAATGATCCATGCGAGATGGGTCCAAAAATATCGGCAAAGCTCGAATCAAATTCTGGAATAGCATCTAGATTAGGTTATGGGTGAGATTAATTTGGAACAGGTTGAGGATATGTAGAAGAGTTTGTAAATTCTTGCAATAAAGCTAGATAAGCTTGCAGATCACCAACTTGTTGTTAGAGGGCAAAAATATAGGATACACAGTCATAAATGGGATCTTGAAGCCGAGCTTGAGCTTCAATAAAGAGTGTAATAGCAGCCCCATACCGGAAGCTAGGTCAGGAGGATGGAGGCATTTCTAGCACCAAAAATGCTGTGGATGGCAGCAAAATGAGTAGATCATTCCTCATGGCAGAAGTAAGGGGTAAAGATGCACAGTAGGGTACATTGTCTTCTCAAGACTCTGCAAACACCGCATCAAGATTGGGTTCTTGGCATCAAGATCAGGTTATGGGTCAGATCGGGTATAGGTTGGATCTAATCGGGTCGGGTCAAACCAGATCTAATTTCAGATTTGGACTGTAATGGCAGCAATGGGTAGCGATGGTGTGGCTGAATGTGGAGGCTAGAAGAGCAACGGCTGCTAGCGCGGGTGACTGCGATAAGGTGGAAGGTGGCAGCGGTAAAGCAGCCTAAAGTCATGTAACGACCCGTTAGTGGGTCTAGGCGTTATTGGTAAGTTATTTTGGGTATTTGAATTTTTGACTGAATTAATTGTGGGAAATAATTTATGTGTTGATAAAAGGAAAATTAATAAAAATGATAATTACGTGGGATGATAAATGTAAGTGATGTGAAAATGTATAAGCCCATATAAATGGGGTTTAAATGAATTAAATAAAGGGAAAAGAAATGAAAAGGAGATGAGAAATGACCATAAGGGGGCTTGGATATTTCAAATGTGTGTGTGTGTAGTGAAGGGCAAATTGGGAAAAGAAAATGAGGGGGTGGTTGGAGTTGGCAGCAGCCCATCTTCCCCCCATTCCTTCTTGCTTCTCAAACCATCATTCATTTTCTCTTTCTCTCTTGCTCTCCCTTTCATTTATTTCTCCTTCTTCTTCTTCTTCTTTATTTATTCTCTTAGTTGGAGCTTCAAAAGGAGAATTTCATATTTTAGGAGTTTCCTTCATCTCTTAGAGTTACACCATTTAAGGCAAGTTCTCTTGCACTTTCTTTTAATGGTTGTGCAAGTATTTCCTTCATTTCTTATCCATTTCATTGCAACAAGCTTCCCTTATAAATATTGTAGTTTTTCATGGAAGTGTCCAGTTGTTTTCATTGTTGTATCTTAGTGGGTCTTTTCGTAGACATGAAGTTGGGTCTTGTTGATGTGTTCGTTGGGGTTTGTTTACCCTATTTTTACTTCAAGGAATGACTTTGGTGGGTTAGAAAGCTAGATGATGGGGGTTTTGGTGTGTTTGGTACTCATTTCGTATGTTTTTGGTTGCGTCGAGTCGACTTATCTATGGGTTAAGTCGACTCAGCAGAGGCTTGTCGTTACAGTCATTTTTCTCCCTATTATCAGATAAGTCAACTTAGTTTTCCCTTAAGTCGACTTAGGGCTAGTTTGGCTATGTGTTTTTTTTTTTTTAAGATTTTAAGTTGGGTAGTATTTAAGCTAATTATAACGTTTAAATTGGGTAGCATTTAAGCTGATAATGTGTTTGAATAAATATACTTTTAAGTTATTAATTAATAATTATGTGTTTGGTTTGAAAGAGCTGATAAACTATTATAACTTGATAAAAAGACAAAAATAGACATGTTATTGAATGATGTAAAATTTTATCATTAAATGTTAATAAATTATATATAATTATTAAAAAATATATTAATACACTATATATACACTTTTTATTTTTTTTCTTTATAATATATTATCATTAGATTAATATCACTATATATACAATATATTAATATCACTATATATACAATATATATATGTATACACAATGAGAGTAGGCAACGCGAGAGCAGGCAGCGATCGGGGCAACTGCCAAGGATGGAGCCACCGATGGAAGCGCATGTGGCAATTGAGGCTGCGACCGATGGCGATTAAGGCTGGAGGCAACGGTTGATTGGGACAGGGATGGGTTTAAGGTGGTGGCTACTAGCGACGGTGGAGTTGGAGACAGCAGCCAACGGCAACGGAGGAGCTGGAGGCAACAGTGGGGCCGATGGCTGGGGCAATGGCGAGGCAAATGGCAACGGACGACGGGCAACAGTGGCGGCCATGGTTGCAGAGGGTTGAAGAAGAAGGATATGGGTTGGAAATTAATGTTTTGGTTGAGGGTAAATAGGTAATTTCTATAGTCAACTCAACTTTTATTTTAGTAGCTTTTTGCAAAAGCTGAGGGGGAGTAGCTTCTCAAGAAGTTGTTGTTATAGCGTTTAAGGTATACAACTTTTAAGCTATTTGAGTTTGCTAAACATGTAGTTACAAAATGTTTGGCAGCTTATAAGCTAAATGAATAGCTTATAAGTGGTCAAACCGCATAGCCAAACTAAGCATTAGCCTCAATCGACTTATTTTCTCCTTAAGTCGACTTAGTGAATTCTGTCAGCACTGCGCATGTTACATTATTTTGACCATAACTTTTGATTTAGAACTCAAAATTAAGATCCGTTTGAAGCGTCATAAACTAGACTTTGAGGTATTCGATTTGATATATAATATCATATACTTTGGTTATTATTTGAGTTGGTTAAGGCTTTTCTCAATCCAAATTAAGCATGATTGTTGATATAAGTTGTTATTAATTGCTTCCCCTTGCATCACTCAATCCTCTAAAATACTAGGATGTGATTTGAGACATATACATATGTACATACATGGGCTCATGAATAAATATGTTATTGAAATGTTTAAATGTTCATGATGTGTACATTTCTATAATGGAGCATGTACATTATATTTATGTGAGATCTCATGGGCATTATTATTTGCACCCCTATTATTATTATTTTGGTGCAGCGACTATGTTCCTTGAATGAGAAAATAAAAGGATATCCTATGGAGCGCCTGATGCGGGTGAGGTGGCCATATAGCCTGGTAGGCAATGCTCAAGCCAATGAGTGACAAATTCATTTATATATATTTATATATATATAAGTATGTATGTATGTATGAATACATGCATGTGAATAAATAGCTTGAGAGCTGAGGTGATCCCTATAAATGGAAGGCTGTGTGAGCCAATGCGATGTATGGAGATCTATGTGATTATGGGAAATGAAATGTTGTATATATCCTTGATGATGATAGTATGGAATGGTATTAATAATGGAAATTGAATGATGGATTTAAATTGAATTGGGGAGTTGGGTGTACTCTATTTCTGTTATCCATCCCTTCATTCTTGTTTTTGTTATTGTATATATATACTTGTTGAACCTTGTGGTTCACCTTGTTTAATTTTTGTTATTCCAAGTAAAGGTAAGGAGATCGTTGGGGGCGAGTCTAGTGGGGCTTAAGCCCAAGTTTAGAAGTGTACAGAGACGTTCCCAACAAAAAGGTCCGTGGTGGTAGTTTTGCTGAGGGTGCATTGTGAGGAGATTTTTATTTTGTTAAATCCATTAATGCCTTTGTATTCATTTTGTATAGGTCATAGTGCGTGAATGATGTAAACTTATATTAAGGCTTCCGTTGGATATATATATATATATATATCTAAGATTAGAAGTTGTGATGTTAAGTTATATTGTTCTATATCATTTTTGTGACGACCTCCTTTCGGATGTCTTATGCTAGCGGGATTATTCGGGAGAGGGCAGCTACAAGTTGCATTGATCGGCAACGGTGTTGGGTGAGGCTGCAATGGAGTGAAGTGATAGTTGCGCGGCGGCCAAGAGCGACTGATGGTGGCATTGGCAGACGACGCGACGGACGAGAAGCCAGGCAGCAACAGTGGTGGTTTGAGCAGGCGATGACCAATGAAAGGTCAAATCTTGGCGGCGGTGACCCAATTTGGTAACTGATAGAGTTGTAACCTGGGAGCCAATCATAAGAGTTGTGAGTTGGCTGCATTTCTAACTAATCTTGGACATATTTTGATTAATATCTGTATTTCTCTTATAATACGTGGCAATACGTTCATCTTTATATTTTACTATTTAGATAAGTCCCAAAGAGTGTAGCAATGTCAATCGAGTTATGATGAGATCATACTAATGAGATCGAATGACTGATACTCCATTCTTTAACTATTCTTAGTCATAGGACTATAGAGTGGGGCCTCTATAGTACCGTCAAAACCAGTACACACTATGCATGCTCGTAAGGAGGGTAGTTGATATCATTGACTACTTGTGTGGTGACACTAATGCAAGTGTGTAGATGCTCATTAGTGAATGAGTTCACTGAATGACCTAACTTGAGAACACCCAAATGGTAATTCTTACTAAATGTCAATTGGGAGTTTTATGTGGCGACAGGTGCTAGTAATCTCTTTTCCTGAGGTACCACAGTTAACTTGTATGAGGAGTGTCATGTTTTGATGCCACTGTACGGGGTTCAGTAAGATGGGTCCCTAATAGGGTGGTTATCGAATATGATCCGAATCATACGAAGGTAGGTGAGTATGCAAGATGGAATCTATCAACCTTAGTAAGATTTAAAAGGTATATGCCCTATGTGAATGATGAAGTCACAACTCGAGGAGTCGTTAGCCAAAGCAGATAGTTGAGAATTAATAAGAGTTATTAATTTGACTATATGAGTTGTGGACTTAATATTTGTACACATAGTGTTGGTTATTAGAAGTTTGACATTTTACCATACTTCTAGACTATACCGGGGCATTATGATAGAGGGATCGAATAGCACTGAAACTTGTCACGGAAAGGTTCATTAGAAGTGTTATTTGCATTTCATTATGATATGGGGGCCATGATACGTTGTTAGACGTCAATCTTGGTCTAAGGGCAAGATAATAATTTTACTCATGTGATGAAATAAATTAAGGATCATAATCAAAGAGTTTTATTAGGAGTAAGATTCTATAAATTGCCCTTTGCCATTTTCATAGTGAACCTATAAGGTCACACACAAACAAAGAGGAGTTTCATGAAAATTTTAGTGAGACCGAAAAATGTTTTTAGGGCCCATAAGAATTCATGGATTTTTGGGGCGAGCTAGCACTCGCGGAAAAGTATATGAGATGTCGACAAAAATGAGCAAAAAGTAAAACAAGGTAAGAAACCCACAATTGGGTTTGGGCCTTGGTCCAACATGTTTATAACATGTTTGGGTTTTCTTTAAATCCCTAGTTTGACTAGGTTTTGGGTTGGGCCTTGGCCCAACATGTTTATAATATGTTGGACCAACTATAAATACCTAGTTTGACTAGGGTTTGAAAATGGCTCTCCATTTTGTCTCATAACCCTTTTGGTTTTCTAGAGAGAGAAAGTTGGTTTTTGAGAAAAACCAATCAAATCTCCAAGTGTTGGATTAGATCTTGCATACTTGATGCAAGGAGATCGAAAGGGCATGCTCATAGACATCAATTGAAGCTTCACTTTGGTGTGGATCACTTATAGAGGGTGGGTAACACCTTGTGGCACAAAGATTCATTCATTCTTTATCGGACAATCAAAATGTTTGATTTTTGTTATATCACTACAAAAAAATCAGCATTTAGCGGCGGTTTTAAAATCAGCCGTCGCGGAGCGTTTAACGGCGATTTTTAACAACCGCTGGAATAACCGCCGCTAATTTAAATTTTGTGGCGGCTTTAAAAACTGCTGCTAAATAAGTCATTTAGCGGCGGTTTCAAAATCGCCGCTAAAATTAAAATTTTATTTTTTAATTTTTTAATTTTTTTTAAAATTTAAAAAAATAATAATATTTTAATTTTAGCGGCGGTTTTAAAATCGCTGCTAAAATTAATAAAAAAAAATTAAATTATTAATTTTAGCGGCAGTTTTGAAACTGCCGCTAAAATTAAAATATTATTTTTTTACAGCCTGCACAAGGCAGCCCGCCCTGCGCTCGACCCACCCGCCCCTGCGCGCCACGTGGCCGCTTGTGCACGCGCCATGTGGCGATGCTGGAAATTAAATCCAGCCATGCTCTCCCCAAGTTTCAAACCCGAGACCGCTTATGCGTACGAGCGCGCGCGAATTGCCTGATCTGCGAAGACATCCTTAACATACATGCATATATATATATATATATTATATACTAATCTAACAATTAATTTTCATAATTATATTTTATATTTTTAATATATATTAAAAATATTTATTAATTGATTATTTTTAAAAGAATAATAGAATACATTAAAAATAAATTAATTGAGTTAAATTAAATAAATTAATTGATTAAAAATAAAAAAGAAGATTTTATATATTTTTAAAAATTATTAAAATTTTATATATTAAAATGTTTTTAAATTTATTTTTATTTTTTTAAATTATATTTTCGATGAATTTTGCTATTAATTTAAATGCAATTTTATATTTATTTTTAAGATTTTATATTTATTTAATTTTTAATTATTTTCTTAAGCAAAATTTAATTTTTTTAATGAAAATAATGAATTTTAATATTTTAGATTTTTATTTAATTTTAATTTTAATTTTTTTTCAATTTAGCGGCAGTTTTCGAAAATCGCCGCTAAATTTAATTTTTTAATGAATTAGAAACTGTCGCTAAATTTAATTTTTTTAATTTTGCGGCGATTTTTGAAAACCGCCGCAAATGTTAATTTAATTTTAATTTTAAATTATTTAATTTTTTTAAATTTAGCGACGATTTTTCAAAAATCACTGCTAAATTTATTTTCTTTTGAATTTTGCAGCAGTTTTTTAAAACCGCTGCAAATGTTAATTTAATTTTAATTTTAAATTATTTAATTTTTTTTAAATTTAGCGGCAATTTTTGAAAAACAGCCGCTTAATTTATTTTTTTTAATTTTGCGGCGATTTTTGAAAATCGCCGCAAATGTTAATTTAATTTTTTTTTTAATTTAGCGGCAATTTTGCGAAAAAGAATTTAATTTTTTTATTATTTAATTATTTTTTAAATTTAACGATGATTTTTTAAAAATCGTCGCAAAAAAATATGTTTTACTGAATTTTGCGGTGATTTTTTGAAACCGTCGCAAAATTTTAAAGAAACCGCCGCAAAATACCATGTTTTGCGGCGGTTTTTAGAACCATCACAAAAAATTTACCGTAAAAAATCAATTTTTTTGTAGTGTATGTTTATATTCTTGAAGTGATTATATATTTGCAAACTAGATCCGTTCATTTTGGGTTTCAAGATTAGCCAAAGAGTTTGGTTGATCCAAATTTTTTTAAATTTTCGCTGCGTTTGGATCCAAGAAACCTAACAGTAACGACAGTCGGTGATGAAACTGATCTGAGTTGCGGTGGCGGCCTGGGTCAATGGCAACGACTATGATTTGGAAGGCGGTCATCGATCGGTGCAGATCTGATGGTGCGCGGCGATGGTGGCAGCTAGAGAGAGGAGTGAGGGCCGTGGGGCCGATCGTCGGAGGCTCGAGAGACGACCGGTGTGGCGACTGGCGCGTGGGCTATTCATGTGTTGCAGGAAAGGCGCAGAAAAGAAGGGAGGAGGAAGAAGAAGGAAAATAAGAAAGAAGAAAAAAAAAAAGAAAAAGAAAGGAAAAAGAAAAAAATTATAGAAACCTCATGGTTTGACTTTTTTTTTTTTTTAAGTAATTGTATTACCTCATGATTTGATCTCTTATAACTATATTGAAATGAGTCAAACGAATGTTTTGTTGAATGAATGTTTTTAAAATTAGAAATAAGATGCTTTTGAAATTAGAAATGAGTCGAATGAATGCTACGACATCATAAATTTTGAAAATTAAAGTAATATGTAATAATTTTTACTTAATTTTATCAAGTTGAATATAATAACAAAAAAAATATATTATTTGGATTGGAGAAAATTTTATCCTTACCCCAAATCTAGGGGAAAAGGTTGAAGATGCTCTTGATAAACACCCATCCTAGCAACATACAATTTAAAATGAAATTAAGTGGGCACATGTCACTATGAATAAAAAAAAGCCATCTTTTGTTTGGCAATAGGCATTGCTGAGTTGTTGTTGCAAGTGGCCTCCCCCCCCCCCCCCCCAAACATATAATTGATTTGTTAATTTGGAACTGGGTTGATCCTAATTTTTTAATTGATTTGGTTTTTTTTAAATATTTGATTATCTTTAGTATTGTTCAAACAACATTACTTTAGAATATTTTGATATTGAGATATAATTAATAATTTAATAAAATAATTAATTTCTGTATTTGAGGTGTTCATTGAAATTTTTGACTTGGAATAATGTAAATGAAGATATTAGATTTATTATATTTTTAAATAGAAAATGAGGGAAAGTTTGTAGAATTTCAAGAAATAAGCTGCTATTAAGTGTTTAAGTAGGTAAAATATTAATATAATAATACAATATTTATCATGTAGTAAATAATATATATATAATGAAATAATTAAGTGAGGAAAGTTATGGCAATTTGGAAATGGGATAGTCCAATTAAGGAAGTGTGTGTGTAAGTTGAAAAATCAAAGAAAATGAGAGTATAATTTATTGGGTTGAAGTTAGAGAAAATAGGATTTTAATTTATTTTGAAAAGTTAAAAGAAGATATATATCTATAATATTATAAAAAATAATTAATTAATTAGATTAGTTATTTATAAGCAGATTGCGGAATTAGGAGTCATGTTCATAAACTATGATTTAAATATGTGACAGTAAATGGTTTTAATTAATATTATATTAATATTTTGTGTATGTAAAGTCAAATCTCAGTTGAATTGAATGGGAGTTGAATTGATATATATATTTTATGAATATATAAAGTGATGGTGGGTATTTATGGAATATAAAATAATATAATATATAAAAAAATAATAAAATAAGGAAAGTGAAGACAATATGAAATTTAGAGACTATCGTATATCTACATGTAATTCTATATGTGTAAATATTTGTTTTAAGTCTTAAATTTATTAACTTTTAATTAGATTATATTTAATTCTATAATAAAATATTGAATTTTAAATAAATAATATTATATAAATTTATTAATAAATTATAAAAAACACTAAAAAAATTTCTATTGAAAACTTACTAATATTGTATTTTTGTTTTATTATATAATAGATTTAATTACTACGACACCTAGTCAGAAAAAAACAGTTATTTTGAAATCAAAGTCCACTATTGCACCATTAAATGTTTCTATTACACGTGTCTAATCCAAATCCAATACTTTACATCAAAGATTTCTAGCACACAAATACAATCTACTAATTTGCCACCTAATTCCAAGAAGAACATCACTTTGCCAATTGTAACGACCCGTTGGTGGGTCTAGGAGTTATTAATATTTTATTTATGAGTATTGAAAATTTTTCCCTATTAGAATAAATGTAGAAAAACATTTTCATGTGGTAAATTTATGTAAGTAAATTTTGTGGATAATTTATAAGTGTTATTGTTGCGCAAATAGTAAGCAACCCAACCATACACACTTTGAATCACTGAAATAATACATTTTCTAACATTCAACAGAGTAGAAAACAGAAACCAACATACACCACAAACAAATACAAATAAAAAAGGAAAGCAGAATCAACACAAGGAATTTACCGTGGTTCACCCGAAAGGGCTATGTCCACATTGAGCTTCGGTAACGGAGAGCTCACTGCATTATCGGAGTTAAAAAATAGGATTTATAAACACATTGAATACAAGCCTCACAATCACTCGTATTTATAGAGACAGGTTCTCTATAAAAAATGCCTCAAAATCATAACAAGAGATAGATTAGAGGCTTACCCTATTCGAACCAAAGAGAAAACCAGAAGGAGCCGAAGAGAGTCTGAATCATAAATAAGAAAGGCCCCTCAAGCCCCAGCGACTACACTCTCTCTCTCTCTCTCTCGTATCTGTCACATTACACATCCCAATGCACAGTAAATAAATAGAGGTCGCACGATGCATTTGAAAGGCTCGGATTACACCAAATAAAAGGCAGCATCGACGATCCAGATTGCACAAGGACGGGACAAGGAGCACGATCGAGATGAAGGACGCCCGGGCGATTGCCAAGCTGCCCTCCATTGCCACGTGGCACTGGTTGCAGCTGTCCCTCTTGCCCGGGTCCTTAAGAGAGAAACGATGTCGTTGGGTGCTTCATTGCCAACAATTATTATCATATGTGGGAAGCTAAAATAAGCTCATCTCTAATGAATTTGGGGCTTTGAAATTGGGTTAAGCCTAAGTGTGAAATTTTGCAAAGTTAATTAAGTGAAATGGTAAAGCCCATTAGGCCTTATGATGGAAATTGGCCATTATATTTAATTAGGCCAATGATTTGAGCTTGGGCCCATGTATTTATTTAAGTGGAATGAAATAAATGGAAATGAAAGGAAAATGAAAAAAAAAAGACAAAAATAGGCATGCTTTATGAATAAAGGTGAGGGCAAATGGGAAAATTCATAATTGGAGAGATTAAAGAAAAGAGGAAAGAAAGAAGAAAAAGGTCTAAAAGGGGCTTGGATTTTTATGTATGTGTGTGTGTGTGTGTGTGTGTGTGTGTTTGTGGTAGGGCCAAAATTGGAAAGAGAAAAGTCGGGAGTGGTTAGAGGTGGCGTGAAAGCCACTCATCTCCCATTCCTCCTCCATTCTTTAATTCTTTTTCTTCTTCTTACTTCTTCTTCTCTCTCTCTCTCCCGAATGTTCTTCTATCTTCTTCTTCTTCTTCCCCTTCTTCCACTATTCTTAGTGAGCTTGGAGCTTCAAGAAGTGAGGAATCTAACTTCATTAGAAGGCTCTTCTTCTTCTCCTCCGATTTTTATCATGAAAGGCAAATTCTTCTTGCACCCTTGTATTGACTTGTGCAAGTTTCAATTGTTTATTTCCTTTTATGCAACTCCTTATTCTCATTGGTTTTAATGTATAAGAATACGGCATTGTGTGCCTCATTTTCTTGCTAAAACTCTTTTTTGAAGAAGTTTGGAAATTTTTCTATTTTTCTCCAAAAAACTAGTGGGTTTTCCATTTGGGATGGTTTTGGGGTCCTTTTGGAAGTCTCCATGGGGTATATTTCATCCCATTTTTCTTTCATAAAATGACATTGTGGGTTAGAAAGCTAGAATGGGAGTTTTGGGGTGATTGGTGTCCATTTTGAGTGTTTTAGGTGGATTTTTGGCCTTTTTTCTTCGTTCTCGGTCAAGTCGACTCGAATTTGCCCTCAAGTCGACTTGGTCACAACTTGATTACACTACGCGTGCTTTGCTGTTTTGGCCATAACTTTTGATGTAGAACTCAAAATTGCGATCCGTTTGAAACCTCATAAACTAGACTTCAAGGGCTTCAACTTGATATACAATATAATATATTTATATTGTGATTTGAGTTGGTTAAGGCTTTTCTTAAACCAAATCAAGTAAGTATTGTTATTAAATACTTCCTCCAATATCTCTCAATCCTCTAAAATGATAAGATGTGTTTAAAGATATATATATATGTAAATACATGGGATTCATGAGATAAAAATATAATTGACTTTCATGAGGAAGTATAATAATAATCATTGGGAGATTGTTATAAAATGTCTTTGGTTGGTATGTCCATGTAGTCTCATGGGTGATGCATTGCTAACACTATATGGATAATTGCCCTTAACTAAAGTGGTTGCCATAAATGGATGTGAATGAAGTTATATGCATGATCATGATGTGATGTGGCCTAGAATCCTAGTGGGTGATTTTTGGCATGTTTTTGTGAAGTTGTGAAGATAATGGAATGTGTATGCATATGTATGTATATATATTGCCTTTGCGCACCTATTATTTTGCGCGGAAGAAAGTAAGTGGATATCCCCAAGGCATGCCATGGCAAGAAAGGCGGTTCGTCCGCAAGGAAAGAAATGTGGAAAAAAGGCAGCTCGTCCACAAGAAAGAAAGAAATGGGGATATCCTATCAAGGCGACTCATCCGCATTTGTTTTTATGTGTTCATCATGTATTTTCTTATGCTCTGGATTATGTTAATTAAGTGCGTTGCACTATGGCGTCAAGTGTGTGAATGTTACTTGTTGTAATTGTGCTTGTAGTTGTGATGCATAGCATTATGCTCTATATTGCAAAAATGTGGTATGTCCGCAAAAGGCGGTGTGTCTGCATGATTGATTTGTATGTGTATTACCCAATTTTCTACCATAAGTTATATTGATAAAATGGCGTTATGCTATGGTCTAAGTGGGTGAATATTACCTTCCTTGGTAAAGTGTGTGAATTGTTGTAAGAAAAGAAAGCATGATATATATATATATATTAATTGAATCGTGATTAATATAGAAGGCATGGATTTGTGTTTCATCTATGTTTTTGAGATTGGTAAGTGTCCATATGTGGCATGATATGCATAATATTTAGAGAAAGTCTGGTCATATCCAGTTTTCATTGTTTATAGACACTTGCCGAGCCTTACGGCTCACTTTGAAAAATGTATTTCGATAGAAAGTACGAAATTGTCTTCTTGGGAGATGATGTTGTCAAACGTAGAAGGCATGGATTCAAGTGAGGTTTAGTTGTCAGGATTGTGATTTTTCTTGGATCTGAATTGTTCATGCCTTCATATATTATCCTATTGATGTCTCCCTTGCTATATATACTTACTGAGCCTTGTGGCTCTGTAATACCCCGAGAGCCCAGAGAAGTTAGTATATATCGAGGATAGTGTAAGAAAGGAAACAACACCAGCTGGATACCTTTTGGGTTGAATGTTGGCAAAGAACTCTCAAGTTAAGCGTGCTTAACCTGGGGTAATCCAGGGATGGGTGACCCCCCTGGGAAGTTCGTGTAGGCCCATCAGAGTAAGTTGTTCCGGATCTTTCTATCGCTCGAGCGGGATGTTACAGGTGGTATCAGAGCCGACCCCCGAGCCTCTGAGCGCGGTGGTGGGGCAAACCTCAGCGAGGACGCTGAGTCCCAATGGGGGGTGCGTGTAGGCACCTTAGGCGAATCCCACATCGGCCATGCATCGGGGGGAGATCTGGGACCGGTTGTAAGGTCGCATGACGAGGACGTCATGTGCTCAAGGGGGGGAGAATGTAATACCCCGAGAGCCCAGAGAAGTTAGTATATATCGAGGATAGTGTAAGAAAGGAAACAACACCAGCTGGATACCTTTTGGGTTGAATGTTGGCAAAGAACTCCTAAGTTAAGCGTGCTTAACCTGGGGTAATCCAGGGATGGGTGACCCCCCTAGGAAGTTCGTGTAGGCCCATCAGAGTAAGTTGTTCCGGTCCTTCCATCGCTCAATCGGGTCGTTACAAGCTCACCCTTGCTTCTTTGTCATTCCAAGTAAATGGAAGATATTTGTTTAGGGCGAGTTTTGGATAGATGTGTACAGAGATGTTCCAGCCTCAAAGATTCATGAGTGTAGTTGAGGGCATGATTAAAGGGTTTAATTTTGTATTTAAGGTCTTGATGCCCCTTTTGTTATGAAAATATATGGATTGTAAACCCGAGCTTGTAATGTAAAGAATGATGTATAATATTTATTTTGGCTCCTATTGATAGTGAGCAAATATGGGAATGAAAAAAAAATTTGGCAAAATTTGAGTGATATTTGTACCTATATCCATTTTGAATGGACGTTCTCTCGGACTTCCTATGCTAGCGGGAAATCCGGGAGCGGGCCTTGACACCATGGTTCATACTACACAAGTTGGAGAAAAAGATTCAACACCACCAAGAACAAATGATGGTATTGACACAGTGACAATTGAATCAACAATTGGTGGAGGTTATTTATTTATTTATATTTGTTTGGATTCCAATTAATTATTTATCCATTGATGATATTTCCATTTTATTAATTTTAATTTTAGTTTAGTTTGATAAACTTACCTTATTTGTACGATGTGGTTAAATTAGAGTGGGTAATACAAAGAAAAAAGGTTGGGGAATAACTAGAGCATTTGAGGTTAAAAAGCGGCTGAAAAAGGGTAAAAAGATTTGAGGAGTTATTATTAAAAAATCAATGCATCTACCAATAGGCCCTGCTGAAAAGATATTTAAAATGGAGATAGGAGTTGTCACTCGATTGTTGGCACCATTAAGGGTGTTTTATTGGAAAAAAAGACATATGCTCTTAAGAAACCCCTTTTCTCAAAAATCGAGATGAGATATATTTATAATTTTTTATTTTCTTAAAAAAACTTTTATGTGTTAATTAAGTTTTATAATATAGAAATTACTTATTTTGAACTAAATATTTGTAGAGTGAGTTTGATATAGACTTGAGTGATCCATATACAAAAAAAGTAGTGGATAAGATTATGGCTAGGCATTTTACGATTTACAAATACCAATGCCACATGCATTACAAGAAATTTGCTACCCTGGAAGAAGCATGTGAAAATCCTGTTGATCACATAGAATCGGATGATTGGAAAACTTTATGTACTCATTTTGAAGATGAAAAATTTAAGGTAATCTTTTATTTCTAATAAATTTAGATACAATAAATAAATTTTCTCAAATTTTTTCATCTGTGATTTAATTGTTCATGGTACTTTTTTTTCTCTTATTATTATATATTGTATAAATGTGTAGGCTCAAAGTGCATCAAATACAAGTAATCCAACGAAGATGCAAGTTTCACACATATCAGGTTTAAAGTCTTACTGCCAACGCATGTATGAAATGGTATGTTTAATTAGTTATAAGTTGAAGTATAGTTATTTAAACTACCTTGTACTTCATATTTTTTTAAAATATTTTGATATATATGCTTTTTTTGTTTACCAATTTTAAATATAGGAACTTATTGAGGAAAATTTGGAAGAGATTTTAGAAGAAAATCAAGAAAACAAAGTTGATCAGCCTATTGAAGTAAGGCTTTATTTTGAGACACATCATAAAAATGATAGTACTTGGACTCACCCACAAGCTCAAGGAACTATGTAAGTAACTTCATTTTATTAATTTTTAATGATATATTATTTTAACTATTAATTTATATAAATTTTTATGCTTGAATTAACTTCTATTTGTATTTTTTTATAAGCAAATGAATACTCTTTGAGTCAAAGCAATGGAGGATGGTACTAAAATGATTGGGCGCCAGATTCTTGAAAAGGTTTTGAAGCTAAAATCTAGATATATTCGTGGACTTGGTTATGAGATGAAACCAAGTAAATCTAGAGAATTGGAACTAAAAACTCTTTTAAAAACTGAAAAGATTGAATCTAAAAAGTGAAATATTGAATTAAGAAAGCAAATATAAAACTAACAAATCAAAATAAGCAACTTACAAGAATCTTATGATCAACTTAAATTTTTTATTGATGAGTTAAGACGTGAACGAAGTGGTGAAGTGAATACATCTGTTTCTTTTCATGAAAGTAAATATATAATTTAATTATTAATTAAGTGTTTTATTCAATTCAAATTCATTTAATTTTTATTTATTCTAATAATTTTCTTTTTGGTAGATTGAAATTATGGAAAATAAGAGGAATTATGAAGCAACAAATAGATGAAGATCAAGAATGTTTGGTGTAGAGTAACTTTATTTAATTTTTATGTTTGGTGAAAATCAAGGATGTTTTATGAAGATCAAGGATGTTTGGTGAAAGTAGTATTGTTTTGGAGCATTATTTTTATTTTAAGAATGATGACTTTTCATATATGATTTTTTTTTATTTATAGTGTTGATTTTATTTATTATATTTACCATTGTTGACTTTATTATATTTCAAGCCTTTTTTTTTAATTTTTTATTTGATATAAGGATGAATAAGATATGTTTAAAAATAATTGCATCAATATGACTTTTATCACTAAAAATAATTTAAATAAAGAAAAAAAATTTGTCACTACTTTTTATTATTATGGTACGACAAATGGAATTTTTTTTGTCACAATTAGATTATTGAAAAATAATTTTATTTTTTCAAAAATTGACAAAAAAATCACATTTTCAAAAAATAGTGACAAATTTATTTTTTCATTATTTCTATTTTATCAAAAAAATATTTCTCACAATATTAGATAATTGAAAAAATTAATTTTATCACATTAAAAATCATGTCAAATAAGTTTTGTCACTATTTAAATTGTAACAAAATATTTTTCAATTTAATGACAAAATAATTTCATTAGTATTAATATTTTCTTACTAAAGAAATTCGTCACTTGTGTGAATTATTAACAAAAATATTTTTGTCGACGTTGAGAATATGACAACAATATTTTTCACCTTTTCATAATTTTGACAAAAATATTTTTATCACATTTTTTTATTTTATGAAAAATAATTTCATCAATATTAATATTTTCTTACAAAAAAAAATTTGTCACCTATACTAATTACTGACACAAATATTTTTTTTCACTATTGGGTCATTAACAAAAATATTTTGTCACTATTGAATAATTTTGAGAAATTTATTTTGTCACTATTTTTATTTTATCAAAAAAAATTTGTCACAATATTAAATAATTGAAAAAATTAATTTTATCGCATTGAAAATTATGTCAAATAAATTTTGTCACTATTTAAATTGTGACAAAATACTTTTTGTCACAAGATACATTTTGTTACGATAAAACATATGATTTTTATCTAAAATTTGAATTTATTGTGATTAAATTAGTACCTATTGTGACCAAAAAAAAAAATTCTTTTACAGCAAAATAATTTGTCCTAATAAGTTGGTTTAAGTGTCAATATTTTTTGTCACAATAAAACTGTTGATATTGTGACAAAACTCAATTTTGTCATAATATAGTTATTAAGACAAGATTGTTGTGATTAACATGATGACAAACATTTTAGTCACAACAAGTATATTGTGACAATTTTCATAGTTATTGTGACAAAATATTTTATCACAAGAAGTCTAATTTCTTATAGTGTGTCACCACCATGCTGTTACCTGAGAACCTCCACTGGCGCTGGATACTCTGTCCCATCACCTGCAACACACGACGCATGTATGCAAAAGAACATCTCCTCCTCTTATATCAGTCAGCTCTTTTTAGAGCCAATGTATGTTTTGCCCTCTGAGCTACGGATGCACTATCATTTATTTACTCACTCGAGTGTTAGAGTGCTTGCAAGTGCTAACCATCCCCCGAACGGACTTGCTGCCGAAGCCCACGCCTTACCGTTGCGAGCCCACCTCCGATTGCTCCCTTTGGTTAGGAAGGAACAAATGTCATATAAAGAAAAATCATTGTCTTCCAATGATAATAAAACTATCCATCATGATAAAGAAGATATACCTATGGAATATGCCTCCTTAAACATGGAAGATTTTGGGATAGCCATGGATCACTCCTAGATAAGAGTATCTACTCTGATACGACTTGTTGAGAAATATAAGAGTGTGCACCCAAGGGAGTTGAATTGAATGTTTTCAAAACTTTCTCGATTTGATAAAGATTTTTTACAAAAGCTATTTTTAGCCTCTTTATAGCTTTGAAATCAATGTTGTAAATATGAATTGAAAATGCTCAAAATATGAAAATCAAAAGTAAGAGAAAAGTGTAACGTCCCATTTAATGGATGATAATTATATTTTTGGTGTAGTGCATTTTATGTTAGCCTTAATTGTTAGATGCAATTAAATAAAAAATAATATTTTTGGTTAAAATTTTTGCTTGAAAGTAAATTATTTGTGAGTGTGTAAAATTAAGGTATAAATGGTTGTTATAAAGTGGGCTTGGGTCAAGTGCTTAAAACCCAATGAAAGTGATGGGTTAAATAATTTCATGGGCCTAGCATGGATGGGCTTGGGCCATAATAAAAGTGGGCCTTCGCATAATTATGTGTGTGTGTGAATTGTGTGTGTAAAATGGGTGATTAAAGAAAAAGAGATATGAAAATGGAAATAAGCCAAAAGTCCAAAATGGGCTTAATAAAGTAGTGATGTGTGTGTGAGTACAAGGGGAAAATATGGAAGAGGGTGGGTAAGGTTGGTGGATCTGGTGGCTGGTGAGAGGGTTGTCCATACCCTCTTACTTCGTCTTCAATTTTTCTTCTCTTTTTCTCTCTCTTTCTCTCGGCAATCTCTCCCATCATCTTCTTCTAATAGTTGTGGTAGAAGCAAGCTCTCAAGGTGGGAAGGTTTGAAGATCTTGAAGTGATTCTCCTTCTCTTAGGTTTTTTCATCAAAAAGGAAAGCATTTCTCCTCATTTCTCCTATCTTTTGATGCAAGATTATATCTTTATGTTTAGCCAAGTTGATATGTTCATATCTCCAAATGGTGTTTTGAAAACTTGAGTTAATGGTTGTCTCCATCTTTTCTTAAATGTGGGTTTCTTCCAACGAGGCCAGTGAGTCTTATTTTTGGGTCTCTATGGGGCCTGTCTTTCTCATCTTTTCTTCAAGGAATGGCAACTTGGGGGTTAGGAGATTATCCATGGTTGGTTTTGGGTGTTTTGTTTTCGTTTTGTGCATTTTGGGTTGCGCCGAGTCGACTTGTTGGTGGGTTAAGTCGACTCGGCCGAAACTGGGTTCTTTGAGACTTTTTCTCCCATTTTTGGCCAAGTCGACTCGTCCAGGAGATCAAGTCGACTCGGTTTTGGGCCAGTCAACTTAGGCCAAGTCGACTGGGATTTGCCCTCGAGTCAACTCGGCAGCAGCTTGGCTGCATTGCGCGTGCTTCACTGTTTTAGCCATAACTTTTGATGTAAAACTCGAAATCATGATCCGTTTAAAGTTTCATAAACTAGAATTCAAGTGATTTAATTTGATATATAATATAATATACTTTGGTTATGGTTTGAGTTAGTTAAGGCTTTCCTAAATCTATATTAACCATAATGATCACGATTTGAGAAGTTGTTAAGTAATGTTTTTAGTTGGCATATCCACAGAAATCTCTTATCTTGTGCAATGCATTGCTATCATTATCTTTGCGCCTCTTATTATTATTTTGTCACGGTAGCTAAGTTCCACAAGTGTGAGACGAGATATCCCATTGAGCGCCTGGCGCGGGTGAGGTGGCCATAAACCTGGTAGGTGATGCTCCTACCACTGTGGTGGCTGAAGGATTTTATATATATATGTATGCATAGTCTCATGGATGTGGAGGCCTAGAGGGCCAGAGTGGGCATGTATTTCTATCATTATATAATGTTGCATGAGCATGGGTTGATGACTTATTGCTATGAGTCATGTATGGAAAAAGAGTGTTATGCCATTGCGTAAATTGAGCGAATATCACTCTATGAACTAAATGTGTGCATTGTTGTTAAGTGATGGAATACCAATTTCTGAGGTATTATTAATGAGGAAGGCATGATCAAAAGATTTGTTTTCAAATGTCGGGTAGAAGTCTTCCATTGATTCTTATCTTACGCATGCCTTCAGGGATCCATCTTTCTTATTCCCTTTGCTATATTTATGCTTGCTGAGTCTTGTGGCTCACTTGTTTGCTTGTTGTCATTCTAGGTAAGGAAAAATCTATAGCAGAATGGGAGTCTAATGGGGCTTGAAGTTGAGTTCATTGGTGTACAGAGATCTCCTCTGAGCTAAAAATTTTTGGGACTTGTGAGGAGGGCCAGTGTCGAAGGTTATTTCTTTTGTATGTTTGTGGGCCCTCTGTTTATTTTGAGAATTGTATGGCTTGTAAGTAGGCCCTAACAGTTTATAATATGAAGTATATAAACTTCGGATGTCCTATGCTAGGAGAAGTGAGCCCGTTTATAATATGAAGTATTTGGTTATGTTTCCTTCTGTATTCCATTTTAGAAGGACTCTCTTCGGATGTCCTATGCTAGCGGCTATATCCGGAAGTAGGCCCTAACAGTTTCGTATCAGAGCGAAGATTGGGATTATAATGGAGTCTATGTACACATAGGCGAGTCGAGTAGAGTTAAGACTTAGTTAATAGTCCAAGGGAAATAAATATCTAGATGGTGTTCTAAGATAAGATTATTTGTTTGTGCAGGAATGAGTGGACGTAGAGGTAGACTGCCTACCCGGGTCCGAGGTAATAGGGTTATTCCTGTCCCTACTCTTGCTCCGCCACCCACACATGTTACTCCGGGGGAGTCCACCCCAAAATGGCATCAGGAGATGATCGAGTTGAGAGGTGTAGTGATAGGCATGATGAGGCAATTCGAGGCCTTTATGGCTAACCAGATAGGGCAAAGGCAGGCACCACATGAGGCTGAAGGTGAACCAGCCCAAAATGAAGGGAACGTGGGGTAGTCTTCAAACCTGGTGACTCAGGGAGTAGAAGTTCGGTGTCTCCACACACACTTACTCCACTCTCCCAAGGTCTCAACCACTCTTGCTGTTCCACTAATCTCACCAAGGTTTTCACACTAACTCATCTTGGAAACTAGATACACTCCTAGATTACAATGGGTTCTAGGAAAACCACAAACACCAAGGTTTTCTCCCTACCTTACCTTGAAAACTAGATTCACCTAGATTTTAACAGTTCTAAGAAACCTATACAATCCACAATGATAATTTAATTATTTACAAATAATTGTCCACACTTGGACACAAATAAGCAATTAAGCACAAAATATACAAGACAATAATATTTAAATAAATAAATAAACGATGACCTCAGTATGAATGGAGAAGATTGGATTCGAATTTGCGATCTCTTTTTCTCCTTTTTCCTTGTGGCTCTTCGATACATGTGCAACCAATCTTTAAGAGCTTTAGAATTCTTAGAAATTAGCTTGAGAGGTTTTAGGAACTTTTAAGTGTTTTGGATAGACAATATGAGAAAAGAATGATCTTCAAAATGAATTTGGAGCTATTTATAAGCATAGCGACACTGTAGTAACGATCAAATTCACTATAGCAACGGTAATGTGTACTCTAGCAACGGTCAAAATTCTGACCATTGGGAGCATTGTAGCATCACTATAGCAGTACTGTAGCAATAGTGAAAAATTAATTTTTTTTTATCCAAATTTTGTAAAATTATTTTTTATACATTTTAGAAATACTTTGAAAAATAATGAAAATACATACACTTATGAAAAAAAAATTAATAAATTAAATTTAAAAAAAATATTTTTAATAGAAAATAATATTTTTGGTAATACATATACTATGAAAAATATTTTATAAATTAATCTAAAAATTATATAAAAAATATTTTTAATAGAATTTTTTTTTGGTAATACACATGTTATAAAAAGTATTTTATAAATTAATTAAACATAATTCGATACTATAATTAATATATTTAATAAAAATACTCTTTTTATTAATCGCTAAAAATACTATATTTTGTATATTAAAAATTCTTTTTTTGTTAATTATCAAAACTTAATTAATATGAGCAAGTTGGCTCAACATTCTCCCTCTTTTTTATGATGACAAAAACATGATTTATGAGATTATTAATTAGATAAAATATTTTTTAATTCCCCCTTAATTTTATACTATAAGCTCCCCCATTCAAAAATACTAGTAGCATAAAAGTATTTTTAATATAGTTTAATAGATAAAATATTTTTTTTTAGGAATTTTAAGGAGCAAATATGATTGCCAAATCTAATTGTCTTGAATGCCTAAAATGATTTCCTATCTCTCAAATACACAATTTTCTTACCTCAAATTTTTTTTTTTTTATCATACGTTCTTCTCCCCCATGCAAAAATAGTACATCTTAAAATTACAACTTATTCTCACACATAAAATCTCATTCTTCTAACAATACAGCCCATGAGAGAAATATATCAAGCATAATCCATAATATGATGGATAATGAACAAAGAGTATTGAAAATGTAGACACAACGTTAAGTTCCAAAAATAGTATGTCATACCTATCATGGAATTACGCGCTAACCATTCCAACCATATGTCCAAGATTACACAATATCAAAGAAAAGCAATCAAGTACAGTAGCATTACATAATCCATAAAGCAGTAATCTAAGTCATCAATGTTGATAGCTTTGGATTTCGTCGATGCTCAATGCTGATGATAGTTGTCGAACACGACAGATCCAAGTTCATTAATATCACCTGGGAATGACCATTGGCTGCTACTAGTTTCGACTGGTAATGTTGCGAACTAGCCTTTTGGAAATAAGGAAATGACACATTTTCTTCTTGGATGACTGGGTTTTCAAAATTCCAAATAAAGTTTGGATCATCCACGAAGAAAGATCCATTGTCCTAATATGGGTTTAAATTAGTTTTTGATTTAAACCAATTTTGAACATTGAGAATGTTTGCATAAAAGTTTGTAAATAGTAATTCCTCCAATGAAACTAGATGAAATTGCAGATCGATAACTTGCCGTTGGAGGGAAAAAATATAGGAGACACAACCGTAAATAGGATTTTGAAGCTTAGCTAGAGCTTCATACACGAGTGTAACAAAGACCCCATAGCAGTCATTTACCGGAAGTTGAGTTAGGAGTTTGGAGGCATTACTGGCACCAAAAACCTTGTGGATGGCTTCAAAATGAATATATCTTTCTTCATGGAAGAAGTAAGGGGCATAAACGCATGATTGAGTACATTTTCTTCTTAATATTTTGCATGCACCACATGGAGAACCGGTTCCTGACATGATCTTCTAATTGTTTTGAATTTTTTTTATTTTTGATTTTATTATTATTATTATTATTATTATTATTATTATTATTATTATTATTATTATTATTATTATTATTATTATTAATTTTTTTAAAATAGTGACTTGTCACTACTTTTAGGGTTTCGATTAACAGAGGTGAGAGGGTGAGGGTGAGAGTAAGAGGACGAGGTGCGAGAGCGAGGGAGAAGCCAAGAGTGACAGAGTGAAAGAGGCAGGGCAACAAGTGAATCAATGAGAGGCAGGGAATTTAGGGGTTGATGAGCAAATGTCGAGCGGCGGCAACAGCAGCAAGGATGCTGATTGCTGTAAACGCAACGAACATTGTTGGCGACATATTTAAAGACCAGATCTGGGTAGATTTGGTCACAACACGGAATAAGGTGGGAAACTCGCAGGGGGCTAGGGATAATGGCGGAGGTTAAAGGTAAGGGTTTGAAAGATTTAGGGTTTAGGGATAAAGGAGCTCACCATGAAACCCTAACAAGAGAAAACAAACACAAACACAAAGACAAAAAAAAAAACGAACAACGAAGAACCGTGGATCCGAGATACATGAAAGAAAACCAAAAAAATGAACTTAGACTCACTGTGGATCATATTGGCTGCATGACTAAGAGGCGATAGTGTACGAGGAAGATACCAGAGATGAATGACAGAGAGGACACCGATGGCAAGGGCGACGAGAGATAGAGAAAGAGAGAGAGAGAATAGAGAGAGGATCGAGTGAGAGGAGGAAGAGAGTAAGAGAGACAAGGGTTCGACCTTATCTTGGTTGGCCCTTTTTTTTTTTTTTTTAAGAACAAAAATGAAATTTGCATAAGAACTTTTCCTACTTCATTATTCTAAACTACCTAAAGGGATTTATTATCCCTAATTCCTTCTAATTTATTCTTAAAAATTCATTGTGTTCCAAATATAGAAAAAAAATCTTTTAAACTTGGAACTAATTTTCAATCTTCATTTTTCTTGCACAACTTTGATCCAAAATTCATCTTCTAAGACTTGATCCATGCAAGTTGGCTCAATCATTAGATATGAAGGTCACATTGTTACAATATTAGTGCAATGATGCCCTAATCCTTACAACTTGACTTAATTCTCCAATTATTTGATCTATTGGATGATCTTGCCCAAATTTATAATTCTTAGGAAGCTTATCTAAATCATCCTCGTCTAATAGTTTCTCTTGATTTTGTGATTGAGAACTTGATGATTCATTTAGAGATTCTTCTTGAATTCTTAGTTTCTCAATCTTCTTAGATGGATCTATTGTTGTTGTCTCCTTTCATCTTCGATTCTTATATTTGACTTAGGAGTCTCATTAAATTTTACATGTATAGATTCTTCCAAGGTATTTGTTCTAATATTATATATTCTATAAGTCTTACTAGTATTTGAATATCCAAGAAAGATTCCTTGGTCACTTTTAGCCTCAAATTTTCCTACATTGTCTTTTGTGTTCAAAATAAAACATTTACATCCAAAGGCTCCAAGATAGGATACTTTAGGCTTTTTCTCTAATGTATCTCAAATGGTGTCTTCTTTATGTCTTGCTATAAAATAAATCTTTTTAAAGTGTAACACACAATATTAATCGCTTCAACCCAAGAATAGATAGGAAATATATTCTTCAAAAGCATAGTTCTAGCCATTTTTTGAAGAGTCCTATTTCTCCTTTCAATGACACCATTTTGTTGTGGGGTTCTAGGTGTAGAGAATTGGCGAAGAATACCATTTGCTTCACAAAACTCCATAAAATGTCTATTCTCAAATTTTCATTATGATCGTTTCTAATAGTGACTATTTTATTATCTTACATTTTTTGAACTCTTTTAGCTTTCTTGACAAAGTTTTGAAAAACTTCACCCTTTGAAGTCAAAAGCATAACTCAAGTAATTCTAGAGAAAATATGTATTACAACATATACATAATATTTTCCACCCAAATTTCTAGTTTATGGAGGTCCAAATAAATCTAAGAGTAAGAGTTGTAGAGGTTTATTGGTTGATATTTCATTCTTAGAAATCCTAGCAACTAGATCAAAATTTTCTTGATTAGGTTTGAATTTGCATAACCTAATATATCTTTTATGCCAAAAAAAATATTGTCATTCTTTACTATTAGGCATTATCTCTAGAAGGTGACATACCTTCTTTCTTTGGGAGTGAGATCTATACATCTCTCCCACTAGTCATGTGCGGTGAGCATTCATTATTCATATACAATTTATTTTTCATTGTGGTCCTCACACACATATGTATATTTGATAAGATCACATTTTAGGTTTGAGTATCTATCTATAGACGGGTCCCTTGAATCTTTTTTCATTGGGATCAAATGATTTAATTATTTTTTATGTATGTGGATGAAGAGCAACATTTAAAATTTTGTGATCTAACTCATTCATTGTTTGTATCACACCTTTGGGTATCCACATTTGTATTATGTTGTTTCTCTTAGGTTAGGGTCTCCATCTAGGTTGTTTTTATTCTCTCTTAGGTATTTTGTACTTTGGTTTGGGTTTTAAATTTTTCTTTAAAATTAATGTGGCTAAATTTTTCTCTATTGCATTCTTTCCTACTAATATTTTATTATTTTTACTTTTTAATATTTTGTTTTCTTCTTGAAGATTAGTTAATTGATCTTTTAATTTATCTTCATTCTCTTTGTTGAGTTCTTGTGATTTTTCTTCTAGAGACATTATTTTACCCTTCAATTTTTTATTTTTTTTCTATGTGATTCTTTTTTATAGTTTTTACTTCTTTCTTAATATGTTGATATTTTATGTAAAGTTTTTCATACGCCTTTTGTAATTCTTTTAACTCCATATCTTCTTCTTATTCTTCTTCTCTTATAGCCATGAAACATATTTGTGCTTGTTCTTTTTTGGATTGAGATGAATCATCGGCATCCTATGCTGAGAAAGCATATTTTTTTAATTTTTAAAATATTTTCTTTTCTACTTTCTTATCTTTCGGGCAATCAAATTGCATGTGCCCACTCTTTTTACATTTAAAGCAAGTAGGAGGTATTTTTCTACGCTCATTTTCTTTTTTTCTCATTATTCTAGCAAATGCTTTTGATAGAAGGGTTATTTCATCTTCTTCTTCCTCTTTATTATATTCGGTTTCTTTATTTGCTTTTAAGACTAAGGTTTTCTTACCTTTAATATCTTCATTAGTCTTGTTTAATATTAACTCATGAGTTAGAAGTGCTCATATTAATTCTTCTATCTTTAATTCTTTAAAGTTTTTAGCTTGAGAAATAGAAGTCACTTAAGGCTGTCAATCTATTGTTAGAGATCTAAGAATTTTCTTAATTTGATCTTCTTCTGAAATTATTTTTCCTAACATTTTAAGATTATTTTTAATCTTTTGGAATCTACCATATCACTAATATTTTCATTTTAAAATATTTTAAATACTTCATATTGGGACATTAAAAGATTAATCTTAGTATCATTTACTTAATCGCTACCTTCATATGTTACTTCTAATTTTCTCCAAATTTCATGTAATGTAGAACAAGAAGATAATTTTTCATATTCACCAGGAAGGATTGAACAAAAGATTATGTATTTAGCTTTATGATCCATTTGGTGTTTTTTAATATATTCTTCGGTTCATTTATCTTCTTTAGTTGAAGTTGTGATAAAACCATCTCTAAGTATTTTCCACAAATAATAGTTTATTGAAAATAAATATGACTCCATCATCATTTTTCAATAAGCAAAATTTGTGCCATCAAAGAATGGTGGTCTGGAAAGTGAGAGTCCTTCGGCTATAGGTTGGTTGGTGAATGCAGCCATCTACATCTCTTCTAAATTAAAGTAAAAACTAAGGGTTTAACTATTTTAAAAGCCTACTCTGATACCAATTGTTGGTCCTTAAGGTATAACTACTCAAGAGGGGAAGTGAATTGAGTGTTTAAAATTTTTCTCCATTTTGATAAATACTATTGATTAATTATTTTTTTTAAGAATATATAAATTATTTTCTTTTAATTAAATTATTATTATTTAATTTTAAATAAATTAAGATTTTATAACTATGTATACGTGAATTTGAGATTAATAAATTACAAATCACGAGATATAGTAAGAATAAATAAATGAGGTACAAGACAATTTATAGTGGTTCAGTATCTCCACACACACCTACTCCATTCTCTCAAGGTCTCAACCACTCTTGAGGTTTCACTAATTTTACCAAGGTTTTTACACTAACTCACATTGGAAACTAGATACACTCCTAGATTACAATGGGTTCTAAGAAAACCACAAACACTAAGGTTTTCTCCCTACCTTACCTTGAAAACTAGATTCACCTAGATTTTAACGATTCTAGGAAACCTATACAATCTACAATAATAATTTAATTGTTCACAAATAATTATCCACACTTGGACACAAATAAGCAATTAAGCACAAAATATACAAGACAATAATATTTAAATAAATAAATAAACGGTGACCTCAGTATGAATGGAGAAGATCATATTCGGCTTTGCAATCTCTTTTTCTCCTTTGGACTTGTGACTCTTTAGTGGATGTGCAACGAATCTTTAAGAGTTTTAGAATTCTTGGAAATTAGGTTGAGAGGTTTTGGAAGCTTTTGAGTGCTTTGGATAGGCAATATGAGTAAAGAATGATCTCCAAAATGAATTTGGAGCTGTTTATAAGTATTCTGAAAATTACTGTAGTGGCATTGTAGCAACGGTCAAGTTCACTGTAGCAACGGTAATGTGTACTGTAGCAACGGTCAAAAGTCCAAAAGGCAGGCACTGTAGCAGTACTGTAGCAATAGTGAAAAATTATTTTTTTGGTTTAAATTTCTCAAAATTATTTTTTTATACATTATAGAAATATTTTGAAAAATAATTTTAATGGAAAATGACATTTTTGAAAATAAATACACTTATGAAAAAAATGTTTAATAAATTAAATTAAAAATATATTTTTAATAAAAAATAATATTTTTGGTAATACATATACTATGAAAAATATTTTATAAATTAATTTAAAAAATATTTGTAATAGAATTTAATAAAAATAGTCTTTTTATTAATCGCTAAAAATACTATATTTTGTATATTGAAAATTCTCTTTTTGTTAATCATCAAAATTTAATTAATATGAGCAAGTTTGCTCAACACTGAACACCTCCCCTTTCTCATTCCTTTCTTACTCATTTCTCTGCCTTTTTTCTTCTTTGGTCGACGCTCCGAATCCCAATGAGAGATAAATAGCAGTTTTGGACAATTGGGATAGAGCTTCAGAAAAGTAAGATGGATGCCTAAGATTAGATCGTGCAACACAATGAATATTTGCACGAAAGAGAACAATCAGGTGCTATTTGGATGCAAGGATGGTTGCCATGTGGCCCTCCATCAAGTGCCATGAGGCAACTCGAGGTTGTCGGAGGTTGTCGATCGTGACCTTCCACCTCCTTAGCTCAAAACGATATCGTTTGATGCTTCACCATTAACAGAGAACATTTTAATAGCAGTCAAATTCAAAATTATAATTAAGGTTAAATTAGGAATCTCAATCTTAGCTAGATTTAAATTCTCAGTTACAATTATAACAAAAATGAAAATCTAAAATTAATTACACATGTCAAAAGAAATGATTTTGCTATTTTTTCAGGATAATGCTATTTTTTTAGGAAATGATTTGGTTACTATTACAGTTGCAGTTTTTTTATTATAGTTTTGAATCAATTGCGGTTTTAGTCGTAACTTTTAGTTATGCTTCTAAATTGGTTATGGTTAATTTTTTTTTTATAATAATAACTATAATCGATAACTTTTTAATTGTTTTAACTGTAATTATGTTCGCATCTATTTTACTCAATATCAATCATAATCCCCAAATATAATTATGATTTAATCGATGTATGTTCATCGTAAATATTCTCAATACTTAGAAAAAAAAAAAATAGGGAGCTCTATCTTCTATACCTCAAGTTATAAAAGCGGGTCCAGATGGGGAAATTCCGTCAGACCCCATGTCTGATGTCTGTCCAGCCTGATGACTCCTAAATTTGTTGAAAAATTTTAGAAAGACTGATAGGGTTATCGATCGGGTTTGTTCTGCCCCTACTGCTCTTGTCTCCCCTGTCATGATCGTTGTCATCGTCTCGTCTCGCCTCGCCTCTTTGCCATCGCTGACAGTTGCTGTATCAATTGTCGACGAGGCAAGACGATGATGGCAGAGAGGCAACGAAGACGAGACGAGGCGACAGCAACGAGACACGGCGATGAGGCGACGGCAGTGGCCATGACAGGAGAGATGAGAGCAGCAAGGCGGGGGCAGTGGTCCGCTTTGCAAATTTACAAAGCGAGCGAGGGCAAAATCGTCTTTTTATCCCTTTTCTGTGAATCGTTCGATAGGCCCGTTGGGCCTTATAGAATGACTCAAATTTATTATATCTACATAATCGTAGGGCAGAGATACTTATAGGGTAGAAATAATGTCTTAAATTGATTATCATAATCAGTTATTTTTTAAAAAATATTATAATATTGAGTTAGTTAACTCTTTAATAATATATTTTTAATTTTTTTATTCTAACTTGTCCTCTCAAATTTCAATACTTGGTATTCATCACAATTGATTTGAAGCAAAAGGCGTTTTTCTACGTTGATAAGGATTTAGTGTGCACGTATTCACACGTTAATGTATCTTTAGCATCACGGGCGGAGTTAAGTGAGGCACAAGGGCCGGATCTTTTTAAAAATAAAAAAAAAAAGTTTTATATTATTTTTAATCCAATCTTAACTCCTAAAATCAACCCAAAATTATTATATTAAAACTTAGTCCAAATAAGCCGAATGGTCCAAATCCACTAATGTCTAAGTCCTAATCCATTTCATTTTCAAATTTATTCCATTTATTGCTTTATTTTCTAATTTCCACCTCTCTTTTTTTTTTCATTTCTTGCTTTCTTTTTTAATTCCCACATGATTTTCTTTCCTTCGGTTGCTATTATTATAGGTGTTCAAAAAAACTGGTGCATCGCGAAAACTAGCCAAATTGAACCGGTCGATTTTTTATTTTTACAGTCGAAAACGGTTTGGGCGCTGTACAAACCACGCGGTTCGAGATTTGTACAGTTGGCAATTCGATTTTAAACCAAACCGCCAAAGAAAATATAAAAAAATATATTATTATAAAATTCATAGGTTAATTTGATTGCATAATTTATAATTCATTGCTAAACAGGTTAATTTGATTACATAATTTATAATTCATTGTTAAACAGATTAATTTGATAATTTATTTATTTTGTAAACAGGTTATTTTTTGCTTTCAATATTAAAATGTTGTATGTTGAATTACACTGTTTTGTCTTTATTTTTTGCTCCTATTTATTTACCTTTGATTGTCTTTATTTACCAATATTTGTGTCTTTATTTACCATTTTTAAGTAGCATTTTTAATGATTTTTAATGAAAAAAATATATATAATAAAAAATATTAAAATTGATGATGTGAAAATAGAAGCCGCGGGCTCATTATGATGATGTGTGTACCAACCGAGTTGGAAGCTCAGGTTGAGACTCGTGGCCCAAGGATCGGGATATATGGTTATGGGCTTTAAAAGTGAAATTCAAAAGGCATGCATGGTTAACAAGTGTACTTGTCTAAGGATTGATGAGTATGGTCAAGGGTTTTAATTTTGAGATGCACGATGGCATTCTCAAGTTCGAATAGGATATACGTGCCAGAAGTCTTATGAATAAGAGATGATTATAGGCGGTATAGTTTATCTTGGGATATGTGATCGCCTGTGAAGAGCTACAACGAGTTATGAGGTATGTTCTTTCTTAGTTATTTAATCAATTAGGTACTAATTTCGAGAATAGAATTTTGAGATTTAGAAGATATGGAAAATTTCGAGGACCAAATTTTTGTAAGGAGTGGAGAATGTAATATCCCAAATTTTCTAAAGTTTTAACTTTGGTTATAGGTAAAATTATTAAAAGATTAATAACTTAAGTATAATTTTTTACAGTTATAAGTGTTGAATCGACTGTAGGGAATGCCTCGGATTGTAATTGTCTAAGAAAACAGATATGGTCTCGACGAGCATCTCGAGATTGGATTTATAGTATTAAAAGAAATCAGAATTGAGACGATTTTTGGTACAGCTAATGTAACAACCTGATTAATTGAAATCTAATGGCATTTTTGGATGAAAATGAGCAATTATTTTTTATTAATTGAGGAGGGAGAGGTCGCGAGATCGAACCCGTAGCCAAATAAGTTCAAAGCTGAGTTTATGTAAAAAAAAAAAAAAAAAAATTGGAGCAGCCCAGGTGCACACCCTCCACGTGGGTCATATGTGTGCGCCACATGGGCCGCATGCGCGGGGCCACGCAGGTCGCATGCAGGCCCCGCGCGACCCTGCCGCAGGCCCACATACTGCCTCCTACAACCACGTGTCCAGCCTATTTTTGGTCCCAAAAAAAAAATGTAAAATTTCTCCCATTTTCCCTACCACCTCTCCTACCCCCCGTGGCCTATAAATAGGCCATTGATGCTTGAGTGAAAGGGAGTTTGGGGGAGGGAGAGAAGGTAGATTCTTGTTGGTTTGGCTTCGGTTGAGTCACCAACGATCCCGGCACGCTGCAAAATTAAGGAAAATAATTAAAGTAAGTTCTCTTCCTAGTTTTTGCAAGTTCTCTTCCTAGTTTTTGCAAGTTCTTATTCCTATCTTGCAAGTTCAGTTTCTCCCTCTTCTCAAGTTCATGTTTTTAATTTGCAAGTTCTTATTCCTATTAAGGCAAGTTCTTCTTCCTCTTTGTTCCACTTAAGAGGCAAGATCTCAGTCTTTCTATTAATGAGCAAGTTCTTATCCCTATCTTGCACGTTATTTTCTTATTTTACAAATTATTTCCATTTGCTAGTAAATTATTCCATGATTTACATTTATACCTATTGAATCTCAAATAGGGTTTTGTATCACCCTATCTTTCCTTGGGAATGATAATTTATTGTGGACATACAAGGGTTTGATGTTGTCTTACATAAATGTTGTCCTACTGTGCATATTGCTTCGTTAATTACATGTCAATTATATATGAGAAGTTATTACGAATATGCATATTATGATAATACATGAAGCATATACATGAAAATGGTTTTTAAAAATATGTAAAGGCATTATGATGCGCGCAGCGGACAAGTCCACAAGATATATCCGCAGAGAAAGTGTTGAGCTCAAAGTAGGACTTCGATCCTAAGTTTATGTTATGGACTTCGGTCCTAAGTTTATGTTATGGATTTCGGTCTCAAGTTTACGTCATGGACTTAGGTCCCAAGGTTTCAAACTTCGGTCCCATGTTTATAGTTCTAAAAAGTAATGCATATGAGCATGGATGCATGTATCATCATTTTATCATGTGAAAGTACCTTAAATGGCATTCATATCTCTTTTGCTTCTTAATACCCATGACTCTTATGCTCCCTTTTTTCCAGCTATACTTGTTGGGCCTTGTGGCTCATATTTGCTTGCATCATTCTAGGTAAGGGTAAAGATAAAGTAGAGGACGAGCCAAGTGAATCAGGATCCATGGGGGTAGCAATGTGTACAGAGCCGTCTCAATCAAAGGTCCTTGGGGTGTGTTTTGTGGTGTGTAATATTAAGTTATGTTTGTTTATGTTTTAGATTATACCCCTAAAGGGATATGGTGGGTTGTGGACCCTAATAAGGTGTGTAATATTAAGTTACGTTATGAATATGTGGACCCGAATGTATTTGTCTATGAGTAAGAATGTATGAGTGTGGTTTCCGTTGTCAATATCAATGAGGATGTGTAATGTTTCTAATTGGTTTAGCAATTATGTCATCTTGTTGTGGGTCCCTAGTTTGGGGTGCCTACAGCTAAAATACAGCTTCTATTAAGGCTGAAAAATGGAATCATCGTAGGGGACTTTCGGGAAATCAACGAAACCCTAAAGGGGGCCCGATTTTTTGTAAAAATCAACACTGAAGTGGTTTCGGGACGAAACAAAGGTCCGATAATGACGCATGGACGAAATTGTCCTTATCGAGTAAGTTTGGAATTATTAATTTTGGATTTATTGTATCGTAATGCAAATTAATTGGACATTAGAGGGTGTATTTGTAATTTGAGAAATTACCAAGTGTAATTAAGATAAATTATGGGGATCAAATGTGTGAAATATATATATTAAAATATATGCATTTGGGGTTGGCTTTTTAATTGAATATTTTGTCTAAGAAATTTCAAAAGCATTAGTGAGCAATTTTCACCGAAAGGATGCGAACAAATTAATTTTCGTCGAAAGATTGCAGAGAGATCGAGAGTTTGGTCGGGGTGGTTGGCCAAAGCAGTCTTGAGGCTATTGTGGGCTCTCTATAAATAAAGGGGAAGAAATTAGAAGGAGAGCAAGCAGTAACAAGTTGTATAGAAAGAGCTCGTAAGAGCTAGGGCAGAGAGCTTGAGGGAGGCCGAGAGTTTGCCACAAAGAGAGAGGGGGAGAGAGAGAAAGCTTGCTTGAGTGAGAAAAGGCCGAAATGGTGGCCGGAGACGACCAAAATGGGCCCATCACGAGCTGGAGGTAGCTATGGCAGCGAGCTCAGCAGCTGACGCGAGGCAGGGTAGGCTGCCGCATGTGGCGGCGGTGGCCTAACGTGGCTGAGGAGGCAAGTAGAGGGTCAGGTGGAGGGCAGCAGTGGGCCAAGCAGTAGTGGGCGCATGGTTGTGCTTGCAGGAGCAATTGGAGGAAGAAGATGAATAAGAGAAGGAGAAAAGAAAAAAAAAAGAAAATAGAAAAAATATAGGAAAAATTCCAAAAATTTTTGAAAAATTCTAGAAAAACAGGAAATGGAGATTTATTAATATTTTGGAGATTTTGGCAAGAAAATGGTTCAGGCAAGCATTTCGAGGTTGGGCAAGAAAATCGAGGCAGAGCACAAAAATCAAGATGGTGCACGAGAATTGAGGCAGTGCACAAGAATCAAGGTAGTGCGCGAGAATCAAGGTGGTGGCGAGAAACGAGAATTTGCACGTATTTTGAGGATATGACACGCATACTGAGGAAGCCTAAGAGGCTAAGTTAACTTAAGTAAAATTTCATAGAAAATTCTAGAAATTCAAATTTGTTATTTTATAGATTATCATAGTGGAATATTTAGTTTGGATTTATTGAGGAAAAATAGAAAGAAATAGGGAGAAAAATAAGGAAAATGCAAGAAATTATGGAAAAATAGATTTTAATACTTATTTAAATAAATATGATGATTATGGTATTTTGAAACTTAAGTTGAAGTGACGTGTATGAATTTTGAAGTTGGCACGCAAATCGAGACGATGCACATATTTTTTGGCAATGTGCAAATATCGAAGTAGCCCGATAAACTTGAGAAGGTAAGTGGTTCGATCCCAAAACTTGATTTTATGTAAATGATTTTATCATGTTATCATGCCTTGATGTGAATATATCATATAAATTGCATTTACATACTATGATGAAATATGCATATGTACACGATGATATTATTGATCATACATCGCATAAGGGTTTGGGATTATGGTCTGACACCGCTGTTTTACCAAGGGTGCACCCATACACCTTGGCCTGGTAAGGAGACTATAAAAATGAGGAGCAGCATTTGGATGCGATTTATTCAAACTAAGATAAGGAATAAGACATTTTACATAATTGCATCCATGCACGAGATATGTTTTTTGTTCTCTTACTTAGATGATTCTTCATCTAACTTGAGCTTTACCCCTAAAATATTCAAACATTCCAGATAGAGATTATAACAGAAATGATGATGAATGATGTATGAAATGGTACTTAGCAAAGTGCATGATAAATTGAATGTATGTTATGTAGTTCATGTAATTAAATTTTGCTATTTTAAATTCTAAACGTTTTGAGAAATGATGATGTATAATCTCATTTATGGTTAATGATGATATATAACTTTATTTGTGAATAATGTTAAGATATTAGGTTCGATTCTAGTTTCCGCATTTGATGTTTATAATGATTCTCTTTCGAGATACATGTATGGAAGTTTTTGGATGGATATGAGGAATTATATGGTTTAGTCGTAGTTTTAAATAGAAAAAAAATTATTATTTCAGAATTATCCCAATTTATAACACGCTCGAGAATGTGGGGTGTTACAGCAAATGCAGTGCGATTTGGTCGCAACCAAATCAGACTGCAGTCTGGTTTGGTGGAAAATCCGTACTAGCAGTTTGGCATGCTGAAAATGATTCAGATTGATCCAATTGCACCGCGCACACCCCTACTACTATTATAGTAGAAAGAATATTTTTTATAATAAATATTATAAAGAATCAATTGCGTAATAGCATTGAAGACTAATGGATGAATGATAACTTAATTGTATATGTTGAAAATGATTTATTTAATAAAATTAATAATGAGATTATTAGATGGCGTTATCAAAGTATGAAAAGCCATAATGAATAATTATAAAAAAATTATATTTTAATATTATTATTATCTTATTTTTAAAACTAGCGGTGAACCCGTATGATACACGGAAGAGTTTAATTTAAAAATAAAAAAATAAATTTGTTATTTTAAATAATTTTAACATAATTAATAATTATAATTTTTTAATCTTTAATTATTTAGCAAAATTTAAGTTTAATTAATTATTCGCTATTCAATATATTAATGGAGAACACTTTTAATTTAATGTACTGTCATTTAGTGTGTTAAAGAATAATTAATACATTAAATAGGTCACTTGATAAGATATTTATAAAAAAAAATTATTCATTATATTATATTTATTTATAAATAAATATTATAAAATCTATAATATATCCACTCAAAGACGATCATTATTTTCTATTTATTATATTATAATTATAAATATAAATTAAAACTCTTAAATATGAATAAGAATAAGTTTTTTTAATAATAACAAAATTTTAAAAATATAAATTTTGATTTCTTCCATAGTCTTAAAAATGTGATATTTTAAATATTAATTAGCATTGAAAAACCCTAGCATTTGACAACCTTAGATAATTTTTTATGAATTTGTTAAAATATCACATTTTTAAGACTATAATATAATTATTAAAGTAATTAATAATTAATTAATCACTACCTTTGATTTAATGCAAGTTTTTGAGGAAAAAAATTCACCATTGATTGACACTTGACAAAATACTTTGTTTGGCTATCATATTTTAATATTATATAAATATATATAGAATAAAGATATAAAGATAATATTTTAAATAAATTGACAAATTTCTATAATTTAATTAATAGTTTAAGTTGTCTATTAATATGTTTCATAAAACTCATGCAAATTTAATACAAATTTTAAAGTCAAAAAATAGTTTGGCAGATTTTTGGAGGAAACAAAAATTTGCAAACTATTATACTTTAAAATAATATATTATATATTATTATATTATACAAAGATAAGATTTTATTTAATGGATAATTTTCTGTAACTTAGTTAATACTTTAAGTGTCTATTCATATTTTTTCATAAATAGTATTTATTTTTAATTGATTGACGAATTAATTGATGAGAAGATGTAACAGAAAATATTTATTTTGATTAATTAATAGTATTGAAAAATTCATGCAAGTTTAATATAAATTTTAGATGTAAAAAATAGTTTGACAGATTTTTGGAGGGAATAAATATTTGGATACTATTCTACTATATATTATTATATTATATTATAAAAAATTTATATAAATAAATAATTTTCTGTAACTTAATTAATAGTTTAAGTGTCTATTCATATTTCTCATAAATAATATTTATTTTTGATTGATTGACGGATTAATTAAATACTTAATATTCATATAAAAATGTATTGGAAATTCCATAATTAGCATTAAAAAACTCGTGTATTTAAAATTTATTATTAATTTTACAATAATTAGTACATATTATTTCAAAACAATTGAAAGATTTAAATTATTAATATAAATTACAAAATATAAATTATTAATACAATAAGTACTAAATGGAAATCATTAATACAAGTTTTGAGGGAAAAATTTTATTATTATTTATTATTTCAAAGTAATTAAAGATTTAAATTATTAATGTAAATTACAAATTGTAAATTATTAATGCAATAAGTATTAATTACAAATCATTAATACTTTTAGATGTAAAAAATAGTTTGGCAGATTTTTGGAGGGAATAAATATTTGCATACTATTCTATTATATATTATTATATTATATTATAAAAAAATTTATATAAATAAATAATTTTCTGTGACTTAATTAATAGTTTAAGTGTCTATTCATATTTCTCATAAATAATATTTATTTTTAATTGATTGACGGATTAATTAAATATTTAATATTCACATAAGAATGTATTGGAAATTCCATAATTAGCATTGAAAAATTCGTGTATTTAAAATTTATTATTAATTTTACAATAATTAGTACATATTATTTCAAAACAATTGAAAGATTTAAATTATTAATATAAATTATAAAATGTAAATTATTAATACAATAAGTACTAAATGGAAATCATTAATACAAGTTTTGAGGGAAAAATTTTATTACTACTTATTATTTCAAAGTAATTAAAAGATTTAAATTATTAATGTAAATTACAAATTATAAATTATTAATACAATAAGTATTAATTGCAAATCATTAATACTTTTAGATGTAAAAAATAGTTTGACAGATTTTTGGAGGGAATAAATATTTGCATACTATTCTATTATATATTATTATATTATATTATAAAAAAATTTATATAAATAAATAATTTTCTGTGACTTAATTAATAGTTTAAGTGTCTATTCATATTTCTCATAAATAATATTTATTTTTAATTGATTGACGGATTAATTAAATATTTAATATTCACATAAGAATGTATTGGAAATTCCATAATTAGCATTGAAAAATTCGTGTATTTAAAATTTATTATTAATTTTACAATAATTAGTACATATTATTTCAAAACAATTGAAAGATTTAAATTATTAATATAAATTATAAAATGTAAATTATTAATACAATAAGTACTAAATGGAAATCATTAATACAAGTTTTGAGGGAAAAATTTTATTACTACTTATTATTTCAAAGTAATTAAAAGATTTAAATTATTAATGTAAATTATAAATTATTAATACAATAAGTATTAATTGCAAATCATTAATACAAGTTTTGGAGAAAAATTTATTTTTTCATGACTATCCTACTTTTATATATATAAAGATTATATTTTTAATATTTAAGTTCTCCCCCACTAAATTAAAATTCTAACTCCACTCCTAATTAGCATATGATTTTAAGTCGTTGATTTAATATAAAATTTACGAAACTATAAGACATTTTGGAGGAGGTATATTTACAGCATGTCAGCAGTCAATCCTTCTCCCCAGCCTCAGGCAATCCCAAAAATATTGGCAATTTCTTCTACTTATTCAAACATAAAACGATTAAATATTTATTCTCGTTTACAATATCAAAAACTTAAAACCCAAATGGCCACGTAATTGCTTATTAGTAAGCACGTTTGAAATTGCATAGCTGTCAAGTGTCGATCGATCTTATCCTCTACTTCTACGGGACCGCAGGAATCTTTGTACTTAAAAAAAAAAAAAAAACAGAATAAACTGATAGTGGGGTTTGCAAATCCACGGTGTCAATGCTGTTTCTGAAAATTTCTTCTCCGCCCATAGTTTTTTGTTTCAGCGTCACATTGTTTTTTCTCTACGCTTTCTCTTAAATCACCGACTCCCTCGATCTTCACACCTAATCTTCTCTTACCCCTATTTGTGATTTCTGCATTATATGAATGTCACTCGGTGCAGTATTGATTTAACAGATCTATGGTTATCAAATTCCTCTTGGCCGGTCTCGATTTATTAATCTCGTTCAACTAACTCCTCTTTTGGGCGTAAATCAGGATTTTTTCATGGAAGCATTGCGAAAATAGAGACTTAATTGGAGTTTCGCTCGGTATGTTTCTATCTGGGTATGTTTCAATTCGATAGAAATCGATTGAAAATCAAAGGTTTCTTTATTATTCTCGGCTGATTGGATAACTGGGTTTCTCTCAAGTATGGTTACCGTCAATCTTGGGATGCTTCATTATGTATTGGACCATGTGTATGGGGCATTTGTTCACAGGACAAAGATAAGCCCTCCATTTTTTTCTAGAGGATGGGGAGGCAAAAAGCTTGATCTTCTGGAGGGATTGATCAAGCAGCTGTTCCCTGAGGTTGAAGGCCAGAATTGGCCTCCTAGTTTGGTGCAACCCATATGGAGAACGGTTTGGGAAACTCAGACTACTTGTTTGAGGCAAGGGGTTTTCAAGACTCCCTGTGATGAGCAGATTTTAAGTGCATTGCCTCCTGAAAGTCACTATGCAAGGGTTGCTTTCCTAACCCCAAAATCCGTGCCTCCACAAAAGATGGCCTGTGTCGTTCATCTTGCAGGTAATTTGTTGATTGTGCTTGGATCTAGAAAGTTTTGGTGAACTGTAGGTCAACTGATAAATATTCAAATTTGAGACCCTTATTGTCAAATAGCCACTTGTTTTGGTTGCTTGTATGTCTTATGCTTCACGTATGCCTGAACTTGATGGTGAGCTTTTACTTGCGTAAGCTTCTAATGATTCTTCTGTTATCTTTCAGAGTCGTTAAATTGTAGTTCTTTTTGTTGAGCGTTTTATTTTCAATGGTAGCTTTCGAGTGCAGTATTATATGAGAACTGAAAGGGATTCTTATTTTTGTTCTGTTCTTTCTCTCTGTTCTATTTCTTGCTTATTGTAGAGCATTGTGAAGAATATGGCTGCTGATAGAGATGATTGGACATCTAGAATTCGTATAGCTGGCTCCACCTAGTGGGATTAAGGCTTGCAATTGATGTTGTTGTCGCAGAGTTTTGTGTGATCATGCCACTTGCAACTATAAGTCAATAGTTTCCACATGGTCAACAATTTGCTTGAAATTGGTTCAGACGTTTGGTTGTAATCATAAAGATTGAGCTTTCAGCCTATTTGCAAGTTTTGAAATGCTAACCATATAGGTACTACCTAATTTTTATATATCCTTTCTTTCTTTGTTTGAGAGTTGGGATTTCAGATTGATTGGATTGTCACTCAGTTGAACTTCAGTTCTATTTTCATATGGCTCAAAGATCTCAACTTACCTTTGTCTAAATGACAATTTGTGTCAGTTGTTTGCCTATTTGCCTAAAAAAAGTCTAGTTTTGACACTCCAGGACTGCCCATATATTTAGCTTGTAGGACAGCAATTTTTTAGTTGCCTCATTGAAGTCTTCTTGTTGGGTTGATCAGTTATTGGTAGAAATATAGAGTTTAGTTACATTATACTTGAAAAGTTCACATCATTCCAATTTTCTTTTCCAGTTGAAAATGAGTTGTTCCTTTCAAATATACTAATTTTCCACCAAAAAAAAATTATTTTGGCAAATAATACACCGTTGACAGTTGTAAATTTGATGATCTCACAGACATCATACTTCCTTCTTTTCTTTCATCATTATTTTTATTATTTCAGTGTGTGTGTGGAGCTTGGGGTGGTGGGGGGTTGGCGCGGCCGCCCCGCCGAGGGGGGGGGGGGGGGGGGGGGGGGGACTGATTGGTTTGAAACTTTATTCCCATCAATAACATGTTATCCTGCCTAGTAATAACATGTTATCCTGCCTAGTCAGCAGTTTTCTAGTATGTTATCCCCTAAACTCTGCCTCTTCCACGGTTAGTGACATTTCTCACCTGGTCCCAAGCCAAGGGAAAGGCGGAAAGTAAATGCAGTTAGATCTCATGAATTTTTAATCATCATAGTTATTTATCTTCTTAGTAATGTCATAGACGCACCCCAACTTCATTTATTCTTTCTGATTTGGGAAGGACTCCCAGGAGAATAAAATGTTTCCTCTTAAGAGTCCTGGGTTTGGATATGTGTCAAAGTGTGTTCATCAGATTTCTTGTGTCCCAAGATATGGGGGTGCAACTAAGTGTGCCTATTTTTTAAAATACTCCTTGCCTTGAGCACAAGCCATTACAGAGCTTTTTTGGGATAGGATATTTCTTATATACATATTTTCAAGAGAACTATTATTGTTGAACATATTCTCAGTTGCATGTTGAACCAGACATTTCAAGCGGATATCTCACATTCTATCCCAAAGTGTTTGAAACAGATAAAAAGTGCATATAAAATAGGTTTAGCAGCATGTGTGACTTCCTTTTGGTTTGTCTGGGAAATTTATTGTCCAGAGTGATTGTACCATGTATGTTTTATACTTTCCAAATTCTTGTACCATGCATATAATTTCAGATTTCTGAAATGATTATTGTACTTCCATCTTTTTATCTTTAGCAATGATAACTGCTGCTTTCTTCCTCTTAAACTACCGTTGATATCTATATATATAAGAAGCTGAGACACTTGGTGTCATGCCTTTGTGTTATCATCATCACAAGCCTTGATCCCAATAGGCGAGGTCAGCTTCATGTGTCCTCCTAGCTCTTCAATCATCTTTATCCATGGTCATATCTTCTATAAGGTGATGTCTATCCAACCATGTCATGTTATTTTAATTTATTTAGAACCAGACACTACAGGATACATGTTCCTATTGTAGTAATGAACATGTTTATTGCCCAATACATGCATGAAATACAATATACTGTAATTAGAATTTGGTGGTGTAGCGGAGTGGTAGTGAACAACTCATTAAGTCATCTTCCTTAGACTAATTAATAATTCAATATGAAGATTTATAAAATTGAAACTTCTAATTTACTTATAAACGGAGGAAAACAGATTATGATTCTTCTGTTATCATTGATATAATATGAATTGGTTTTGGGGATAAAATATTAGAAAATGTTAGTGCTTTTATGCATACATATAAAAGTATTTATCTATCTTTTGTCATCTGCCCACTTTCAGGTCCTGATTTTCTTGAAAATTATCACTTGGATATATGTCCATGTCATGTTTTATCTTTGTCAAGCATCAGCATATATTTGTCTTAGATATAACATGAAATATTTATTGTTTATCCTATTCTTTCTCATTTCTAAATTATTTTGGATGGTTATAATAGAGATTTCTACATTCACCACTTAATAAATGTCTCTGCATGATCATAGAAATCTATTTTCAAGATGAGTGGTTGGGCACAAACAGTTTTTAGTAATTGTTTACCTCGCATTGCAGGCACTGGGGACCATACTTTTGAACGAAGGTTGCGTCTTGGGGGACCTTTGTTAAAGAAAAACATAGCAACTATGGTGCTTGAGAGGTGAGACAATTCTGCAACATGAATCTGCTTTGTGGAAGCACAAGTTTGCTGATTACTTATTGGATCTTAGTGGTTTTTTTTCATTTTAACACTATTTTGCAGTCCCTTCTATGGACAAAGGCGGCCGGTGCTTCAGCGTGGTGCAAAACTCTTGTGTGTGAGTGACTTACTCCTACTAGGAAGAGTCACCATTGAAGAGGCCCGCAGTCTCTTATATTGGTTAGACTCCGAAGCTGGGTTCGGCAAGATGGGTGTTTGTGGACTTAGCATGGGTAAACTGTTGCTTATCCTTGATTGTGAATTAGTTTTTACGCACTACACCCTTAATTTATTTGTTAGAAAATGAATTGTAGCTTGACAAAAATAAGTGAAGAGGGGAAAGAGAACAAAAGATGGCTGTTTGTGTTCTGCAGTTGCTGTCCTTTCAATAAGAAACATCTTAGACACTTCTTTGGACACTAAGGGCTTTCATGGCAAGCACAACATTAAAACTGTAGCAGTTACTGTGCAAGTATAAGTTCCTTTTCACTATTGACTTAAATAATTTCAATCTCAAAGATGAGTTTATGGACCTTAATGGACGTCTATACTTGTGCTTAAATCAGTTAACCACCGCTCCTGTTCTGTAACCACTTTTGGCCAATATAGTGGAGGAGCTATGAAGAAAGAGCTCTTTTGCTTTTGTATTCTTTGTGCAGCAAACTTGAAATGAATACATCACAGTGTTGTAGCTCTCATGTTTCACTTGAATCTGAATTGCATTTCACCATGTGTTGTTTCTTTTAATAGGGAATTCTATGTTCATTTAAGAAAAATATAGAAGAAATGTGGAAACAAAATAGACATTTTGTCACTGTAAAATCAAGCAAGGATGTATGCAGACCAGTTCTGGTTGCTTTTTCTTCTCCTTTTGTTTTTTATTTTGCACTTATATGGTTTTTAGGAGGAGTACATGCTGCTATGGTTGGATCATTGCACCCTATACCTATTGCTACACTCCCATTTCTCTCTCCGCATTCTGCTGTTGTGGCATTCTGTGAAGGGATATTAAAGCATGCCACTGCATGGGAGGCACTGAGAGAAGATCTTGCCATGCAGAAAGCTGCACTGACGCTTGAGGAAGTGAGAGAGCGAATGAGGAATGTATTGTCTCTTACAGATGTCACACGCTTTCCAATCCCCAAAAATCCCAATGCTGTTATATTTGTTGCTGCCACTGTAAGTGCTGGATTCTTATCTACTGATATTTTACTAAAGAGGTCGGGCAGTTATCTATAATTCCATATTGTACAAAGCCATTTAAGTAAGCTTGGTTTTCATGATTATTTTTACATCCTTGAATTCACAATTGGGCTTTTTGTTCTTTTCTCCAGCATTGAATATTTAAACGTAAAGTGTCATAAACTTGCATATCAAGACATGCCATATACAACCAGCTTTTAGTCCTAGTGTTACAGGCCTGGTGCTTGCGATTCAACCCAAAACAATTGTTATTACACGCTGTTACCTACCCCCATAACCCAGGATCACTCACACCTTTGAAATAGGATTAACACAGTTCCCATAATAAGCTCCTTGCTTTCCCGGGGTCGTGCAGTGCCCCTCAACCTTATGATAGCATCCCTGAGTAGCTCTGATACCATTTTTTACAGCCAGGTGCTTACCATCTTGTGACACTAGGCTCTTGTGTTATCTCATGCTTATGCTTCATGCCTCTTGGTATTTATCAACTTTGTATCCTGCTGGTGCAAATGTATTTTATTTCCTGTCATCTGTTTATGATGGTGCTGAACTGCTTTTTTGCGTCTAGGACTTAACTCTCAACTTGACTCAAACATGGGGGTGTTTATGTATGCCATGTTTAGCATGATGTTTGCAGTTAGGTCTGCAAATAAGCAAACCAGAAGCACAGCTTCAAGTTGTTTGGACTTCTGCTGTCTTGACGGGTGTTTATGAAGTTGGTTTATGTTCATGATGAGCCCAATCCCTGCTGATGCTTGACTTAGATTTTTACTAGATATGAAGGGAAATTACGAAGGGGCTACCAATGTCTGGAAGAAGAAAAAGCACATGAAATATGCCAAGCAAGCACAAGCCACCTGTTGTCACATAAAACCTAGCAAACTTTCTAGATGGTGATAATCCAAAAATATGGCTTCTAGGCATGTAATCACTTTCCTTCAGACTTAATGCACCCACACCAAATACTAATTAGTGTATATCGGGGGATTCTAAAGTAGCCTTTAGGATACAAAGAAACCTGTGTTTCAATGTGTCCTGCACAAAATGCATTCAGACCTCCAGCACAACTCTTAAATAAAGGGGGTAGTTAAGTTGGTTAATTAACTAATAACTAGTAATTACTCAAGTGACTATTCATATAGTTACAACTCTTTATCAAAGGAGTAGTTTACTTGGTGCCTATGCAAATAATCGTATATTTGCATTGAAAGGCACCACAAGATGGGAAATTAACTACTCAAAGTAGTTAATGTATTGACTATTCAAAAAGTTGCAACTTCTCCAAAAGTATTATGAGTTCTATTAGAAAAGGTCTGATGTAGCTCAAAATAGTTTTTTTAAATGTCTGATTTAGGTCAAAATAATTTTGCTATCACTGGTAAAAAAAAAAAAACTTAAGGTTTAAATACTTTTTGTGTGGAACGCATTCGAACAGAGGCTTTGGGGTACCCCGGTACACATCAATTTAGTATTTGGGGTGGGGTTGAGGGGCCTCGGGGAACTGAGTCTTTAGGAAAATGATTGCATGCGGATGCCTAGAATCCACCTGATATTCCATTCAAGATGTTGCCTCTTACGGTGTAATCGTCATTGTCCCCTTTTTGCCTCAAACAAGTCTCCTTCACAGTCTCATTGACTTGCTCCAAGAGCTTGGGTGCGCTTTTCATTAATAGATGTGACTATTTGGAAAGTGCTAGCAACTTTCATTATTTGAAAATGTTCTAACACCACCTGAGGGGTTTAAGCAAAGAGGGTTTTTTGGGAGCCACCCACTGTCGGACCTCCTGGCTTATCTGCAAGTGCAACGAGGCAGAGGTGGCATTTTCTTTTCTTGGTCCGCCATGTTCAAGACCAGATTAAATTTTTTCACTAAAAACAATATCCTGCTACCTCGATCATAAAGCTTAATAATTTCACTAAAAAAAATCATAAAGCTTAATCTGAAGCATTTGCAACAAGAGTTTTAGAAGCATTTAAGGCGTACTCTTTGAGTCTTGATTGTGCACATTATCATCGACAGGATCATTGTTGAAACTTCTCAAGATGTTGGGGTCATGCATGTTGTGGTTTAAGGAGAGACTTATCCAGAGTGATCAAGAAAACTGTCACGAATAGTGATAATGATGCTACAGAGTTATCTGCATTATTTGCAGCTGTTCATGTGTTGTTCTCCCATTCTGTTCCTTTATTTTACTTCCTCTGATGTCTTGCTTTTATTTGCATAAACTCTGCTGAACATGCATTCATCATACAAGATCTCATATATTGCCTTATATTTTCTTGAGCTGCCCAATGAGTAAATGATTGTTCAAGCCTGGGTGGTTTGGCTAATGAAATCAAGAACGAATGGAGAAGATCAGGCTCTATAAGAGCCCAAGGCTGAGATTTTCGTGAACTCCTCAGTTAATTTGCAGCCTATGGTTAGTGAAGGGTTTCCATGTGTCTTTAACCAATTGAAATCCGATACTATTGCTGTACGCTGCAGGATGATGGTTACATACCAAAGCACTCTGTGTTGGAGCTTCAAAGAGCTTGGCCCGGCTCAGAAGTAAGGTGGGTTACTGGGGGGCATGTCTCCTCCTTCCTCCTTCATAACGACGAGTTTCGTAAAGCAATTGTCGATGGACTCGACAGAGTACAGTGGAAGGAGTCGTCTTCATGACACCATCGGGCAAATGTGAAGAGGTGATGGCTACAATTTATCGGGTGTTTCCCTCACCTCGAACTTGTAAAGTTACATTCTTCATTACAATTAATGGAACAAACTGCTCTGATTTTCCACAGAGAATGTGAAACAACTTGAGTAATCAATAAATTGCTCGAGTTTCTAATGACATCGATCTCTTGTGCTTCTGCTCTAATATTTACCAATCAATTTGTTGCTGTGTTTCCTTCGGGTGAACATACAGTTTGGAGATATTGGAAATTTGTCTTGTTACATGAATTTCAGCTTATTAATCTCTTTTATTTTTTATCTTATCTTTTATAGAGCATTTATAACTATATTATATCTAATTGGCTTCTGCAAAAACCTTTTTCTTTATTTTTACTTCTTTTGTTAGATATTTATTCTATTCTTTCTATTGTGAACATTGTAACTATACAAGACATGTAGGTATCGTTTGTTAAAATGAGCAAGATAAGATTACGTAACGATAAGATTGAATTGTTTTTCAAACTAAGATATGGAATAATTAAGATAAGGATATAAAGTATTTTAAAATTTTTATTAAATTATTTAGAATGTATTACATGATTGATAAATTTTTTTTTCTTATTTATAAGATTTAAAATAAATTTATTTAAAAAAAATAAATTTGAAAAATTTTATATAAGAAGAGACGTTACTTTTGTACGTAATAATTTTTATATTTCATTTTTTTCAGCATATGTTTTGTTTGTTAACAAATACTACCTTGGAAAAAAATATTATTAGAAATTATTCACAATAATATCATTAGCTCTTTTGTTCTAAAATTTGGAATGAATTTTTATGACAAATGATCATTCAAATAATTATGTGACATGAGACTTGAACTTGAAACTTTAATAAGTTGTTTCAAGTTTGAGAAATAACTCGCAATTTAAGTGATTATTATTAATCACATTGCATGCTCCTTGAGGAAATATTTAGTTTACAAATGTTAGCGTGACTAAATGTAATATGCATGCGTTGGGCATTTACATAAGCGTGGACAGGGAACATACATTAACATGAGGTGACAACAATATGCAACAACATTTTACATATGGATTGGACATTGCTATAATACATAGAATAGTAGCACTCGATTAAACCCCGAATGAAATTGGATCGTACCAGCCCAAATCAAGTCTAACCCAGTTCAGCTCCATCTTGGCCCGTTGTCCAATCTCAACCACATCTCGACCCATGACCCGATCTTGACCTCACGCTAATTTGCAGCGGCCATCATTACCACTGCATGCTGGATATTCCTACACCCGTTTTAGATTTCATTCTCATTAATGACGATCTCATTCTCATTAATGGCAGATTCTATTTGTATTTAATAAAGGTCCCATTGACACTATGCCACCATCAGAGAGCCCCGTCCGCATTGGATACCCAATCCCAACACCTTACAATGGCCGATGCAAGCATGCATATAGGAGAACCTTTCTTCCTTCTATATAAATCAGTTATATCAAGAGGCAAAGTATATTCTTTTCGACTCTATTGATACTCTATCATTTTCATCTCTTACTTAATTGATTGTCTGAATACTTGTAAGTGTCAGCCATCCATGTCGAAATAATTACGTGCTAGTTGAAATTATTGTGTCTAATTTATTTTTATTATTTTTTGTATCAAAATTTTCTTCTAGAGCTAGTGAAAATCAAAACTGAAATTGTTATTTGAAGTTGTGAAGAGAAACTTTTGAACTCGATATATGTATCGAATTGCAATTAAACAAACAACTTGGTCCATGATTCCGGCTACAAGCTAACTAAAGAATTAATGAAAAGCCATTAGATATTTGTTTGCCGTGACAATGTTTTTATCCGGCAAAAACAAGTTTAACAACAAAGAGATAAGGTCCAAAATTGCAAATGTAATTTGATATTTAAATATTTAACAATAATATTTGATGTGATATTTTCTATTAATTTATTATATTTTTATATTAATTAAATAAATAACATAATAAAATAACTCTTTTAAACCATGAAGGAACATTTTCATTTAAAATTTACATAATCAGTGGGTCCAAAATGTTCATGCGTGCCATGCTATCACATAAAATTCTAGCAGCTTCACAGCACAGACCATGATACCTGAAAATTTACCACTGTACTTTTATATTTTTTTATAATTATTTAAAATTTTTATTATTTTAATTATATTTTAAAATTAATTTAACTCTTATATTTTATTTTTTAATAATAATTTAAATTTTTATTATTTTAATTATACTTATATACTTAAATTTTTAAATCAATTTAATTCTTATATTTTCATATATAAAAAATAAAATAAAATAATAAAATACCCATTATACTCAGATTAAATAAACTCAAAAATATAAATTTATGAGTGTAATTGAAATAATAAAAAGTTAGATTTAAATTAAAATATAAGAATTGAATTAATTTAAAAATATAATAGAAGCAAAACAAATTAAATAATTATAAAAAAAAACATAAAAATAAAAGAGAAAAATATATGTCCGGGCAAAATCTACAGCGGCGTCGTAAAGAAAGACAATTGCATCACATGAGTGACAAATGAAAGTCAAAATCCAGAGAGAATGAATGGATAAAAAAAATCGATAAATCTATTTGGATAGAATCTATATTAATAGGAAGATATTTAATACTTGTTTTATATTATTTTATAATATTTTAATTATATTAAATAAAATAAAAAGATAATTTTAATCTTATAAAAATTCTATGTCTTCGCTCGTATGCTTCTTTCCTAAAACTCTCGCCTAAAATTACTACCCAACACATTAAAGCTGCACATTTTCAAAATAAAAAAAAAAAATAGTTATGAAAATGAATAATGACAGTCATGACACTTAGGTGGCAACACACCATTGGCTGTAATCAATGTATTCTTTTTGTATTCTCCTTCTATTTTATTTCATTCATGGATTATTTTATTTTGCCCGAATTAATTGACGCACGGGATGACTAAAGACAACAAATAATAAAAATTCCCATCTTAAAATTGCCACCTTGCCTCAAACTAAACGAACGGACTACATCTGGCGAACTGCATACTACATCTAAGATGTAGTCCATGCTGGCGAACTGCATCTTAGATGCAGCCCGCTAGGATGCAGTCCGCTGGCGGGCTGCATCTAAGATGTAATCTGCCAGAAATTGGGGTTGCTTGAATTGTTGGGCAGGTTTCATCATTGATATTTTTATTATTTGATGTCTTTAGTGATCTCGTGCGTCAACTAATTCGAGCAAAGTAAAATAATCTGTATTTAAAGTCATTGTGACTCTTAGAATTTTAAAAATTTATTAAATCAGGTGAGAGATTAAAATTTAAATTTAACAAAGAAAAGAGAGAATGAAATTTTGAATTGTGACTGGAGAGGATATTATTGGTAAATAAAATGTTAAATGACATAATTATTTAAATGACAAAAAAAATAATTCTATCTGAATAGATTTTATCCAAATAATAAGGTCCAAAAAAAATTAAGAGACGGGTGATGTGAGGCCCGATGGATAACAGCCAAGCAAATTCATTGATTGAATTTTGAAACACGTGCATGCTTCAATCAAGCGAGTGCGATTTTGTTCACCTCCTTTAACGAGGGTGAACGTAACCCCGTCAGTGGGTTTAAAAAAATAACTTTTTTGAAAAAATAATATTTTATTTTTATGTTAGAAATTATAAAAATTAATTATATTTTAAAAAAATATATATTTTTAACCACTTTTCTGAAAAAAATTGTTTTCAACTACTCAAACAAACTAATTACTAAAAACAACTATTTTTCAGTTTTGACTCAGTTTTAATTCTGTCAATTATTTTTGTAAATCTATTATTTTTTTATAAGTTTTAATCCATCTAGTTTTGATCCTTTCACATTTTCAGTTAAGTTCTAAAAATAATTTTTTTAAAATATAATTAATTTTTACAATTTCTAACAGGATAAAATATTATTTTTTTTAAAAAAAATTATTTTTTTAATCCCCACTGACGGGGTTACGTTCACCCCGTTAAAGGGGGTGAACAAAATCGCGCTTCCAATCAAGCGGGGTCAACTCTATCCCATCGCCCTACTCCTAGTCAATAATGACTCCAAGGACGAGCCGCCACGCCGGTCCCAACTTCTGATTTTGGCCTAATCTGCCTCCTCTACTCAAATATCAGACTCCTCCGCCGTCGGCCATACAATATTTTTTTAGTACCTTAGAATGCTGGTATTGTGTTGTTTAATTGACATAATATTACAGGTTAAATATATATATATATATATTTTAAGTATTATTTATTAATGAATATATAAATTAAAAAATAAGATAAGTAAATATTTATTTAATTATTTTTATAAAAAAATACACGTGACTTATTATTTATATTTTTTAGATATATTTATTTTTTTCTTAAAATAAGTATATTTTAAATTTTATAAATTAAAATAAATGCATATGTTTTTTTAATATATTTTTAAAAATTTAATAATTTGTTTATAATATTTCTTAATTTTATTTTAATCATTTAATATATTAATTTAAAAAATATTTTAATTTTATTTTGATTATTTAATGTAATTTGTGTCGGTCGATCGATTGAGTGCACACAAATCTTTTTTTTTTTTTTTTCATTTTCAATAAAGCTATGGGCTGCTTTCCATTTCCTCGAAGGCATCTTTTCAGTCAAATATGATTATTCACAAATTTTATTTAATACTATATTATCATGTACCCATCCCCCCTTTTTCTTTCTATAAATTGGAGCCACCAAGTATCAATCCATTTATATTTAAGGCATTTGCACCGTCTCTCCCTGAAACAATGGCTTCCCTCTCTCTCCTTCTCTTTCTTGCTCTAACTTTTCTTTCTGTCTCACGATCCGCCTCAGTGCGCTGCAACCCGAAAGACCAAAAAGTACTCTTCCAAATCAAAGAAGCCCTCGGCAATCCCTACCACCTGGCCTCCTGGGTCCCAGAACACGACTGCTGCGACTGGTACTGCGTCGACTGTGACTCCACCAACCGGACCTTCTCCCTCACCATCTTTTCCGGCAACATCTCCGGCCAAATCCCCCCCGCCGTCGGCGACCTGCCTTACCTTGAAACCCTCGTCTTCCGCAAGCTCACCAACCTCACCGGAACCATCCCGCCGGCCATCGCCAAACTCACACGCCTCAAGATGCTCCGTCTCAGCTGGACCAACCTCTCCGGCCCCGTCCCTTCTTTCCTCAGCGGCCTCAAAAACCTCAACTTCCTAGACCTCTCTTTCAACGAGCTCACCGGCTCGATTCCTCCCTCCCTTTCCCAGCTCCCCAACCTCGACGCCCTCCACTTGGACCGGAACAAGCTCACCGGGTCAATCCCGGAATCCTTCGGCAAGTTCGCCGGAAAAGTCCCCGCTCTTTATCTCTCCCACAATCAGCTCACGGGCCCGATACCCACATCCCTGGGTGATCTCAACTTCACCGACATTGATGTCTCGCGGAACAAGCTTTCCGGCGACGTATCGTTCCTGTTTGGCCCCAAAAGCGTCTTGCAGTCCGCTGATTTCTCGAGGAACATGTTCGAGTTTAATCTCACGAAGGTGGTCTTTCCGGCGAGCTTGACGTGGTTGGATTTAAACCATAACAAGATATATGGGAGCCTCCCGCAAAGTTTGGCTGACCTGCAGTTGCAGCACTTGAACGTGAGCTACAACCGGCTCTGTGGTCAGATTCCGGTCGGCGGGAAGCTGCAGAGTTTCGGGGTGACGGAGTATTTCCATAACCGATGCTTGTGTGGGGCTCCACTGCCAGCCTGCAAGTAGAGAAGAGCACTTGCCGGCGTACGGAGTCGCCGGAAAGCTCGTGCTTTTCTGTAATAAGTGATTCCAGTTTGAAGTGTTAGCCTATCTACAACGCTCCCTATTCTGCTCCCTGTTATATTACAACCGGCTCTGTGGTCAGATTCCGGTCGGCGGGAAGCTGCAGAGTTTCGGGGTGGCGGAGAATTTCCATAACCCCGATGCTTGTGTGGGTCTCCCCTGCCAGCCTGCAAGTAGAGAAGAGCAGTGGCCGGCGTACGGTGTCGCTGGAAAGCTCGTGCTTGTCTTTAATAAGTGATTCTAGTTTGAATGTTATAAATAAATTCACTTCCTATTTTAATTTTATTTTAAAAAATTATTTTATCTACTTATAATTTTTACTATTCTAAAAATTTATTATTTATTTTATAATTTAACAATAAATATTACAGTATTAAATTTTAATAATATTTAATATATTTTTAAATCAATTAACTAATATTTTTAAATACAATTATTTAATAAAATTATTTAAAATAATTTTATAATAATTATATACACAAATTAATAATCAAATACACAAAATAATAAGATACACATACACAAAATCAATAATCAAATATATAAATACACTCGTCCAATACAAAAATAAATAAAAAACTTCTCAAAATTACCAACCCATATTTGTGCTCAATTTGCTCCTAGCTAGAAAAGATGTTGTCATTGTTCTACTCATTGTTGTCATCGCGATCGCCACCACCCCTGTTGCTCGTCGTTGCTATCGCTTCTATTGGTTGTTGCTTGGATTTGCTTGTCATTGTCGCCCGCTTTCGCTATCTACAACTTGTCTTCTTTGAATTTGCTCGTCGCAGCGTTTGCAACTCCAAATTTGATCGAGTTCATCTTTCGTTGTATCTGGTCAAGTCTCTTTTGACATTGAGATTGCTGTGGAGGAGAGATGGCAAGGGTGGCTTAGTTAAAATCGCTCGCCAAATCTATCGAGGGAATTGGGTTTCGCCAAAATTATGGCGAGCCAATTTGACAATAATGAGCAACGTTGGAGAAGGGTAGCTTTTGTTAGCTCGCAATTATTTGGCTTGGTAAGCAATTTAGCTATTACGTTGGAGATAGCCTTAATTGTTTTCTAGGACGAAGTAAAAGATCAATTTGTTTTGTTAAGAATTAATTAAGCAACAAATGGGGTTAAATTTATTAATGAAATTAATAAATATTGTGGGTGACTTAAAAAGATATTAATTATAATGGTTAACTTGATCTGAAATTTGAAAATTTAGTGGGTTGTTTAATTTTTTTTAAAGTATAATAATTAAATTACTATAATTTATTTAATATTTTATTTTTTGAGTGTGTTTCAAATAATTAAGTACATGAATCAGTAATGAAATCCTAAATAACAAATAATTAATTTAAATTAAAAAAAACCAATATCAAAAACATTAACACTCCATTTGTTTGGGAGTAAACCATTTGAAAAATATTTCTTAATTTAAAATATTTTACATGAAAAATTATTTGTACAATGAGAATGGTAAAATCTTATCATTGCCTCATATCCAAAATATCCCTTGTCAATATATAAGACTTTTTATTTGAAATGAAAAACTTCTAATTTCTTTTCAATAATTATCTCTGCATGATCGACTAAATGCTTACTCTCAGTTGACTAATTTCAAATTTTTAAACATGTCTTTTAAATTTTCTTCTGTGTACTTTATTAATGTTGTGTAATCAACCAACTTCAGACAATAAGTATCAATTGTTGGTTTTAATTTGTGTGTCGACTATTAAATAAAGATAGTCAATCAAAGGAAGATAATGTACGTATTTTTTAAGGTTCTTTTTATATCTAATTTAGTCAACTTTTAAAAATGAATAGTTAATAAAACGATGTTAAAATCAAAAGCACAAATACCATATCTCTGTCTAATTGACAACATGAGTAGGTTAGTTGAGAAAAAGAAAACAAAATACATTTTAACCATCGTCCAACACCTACTTTAATTAAATTTGAAGGTAAAAATTTTAACCAAATATGAAACATAATTGATATTATTTATAAGCAAAGACACAATTGTCCACGAAAATTATTCACCTAATGAAATCATCATGGAATATGGGAATCACAATAAACTTAGTTATCAATAATGGTGCATCACGGCTAACAATTGCATGTGATCATGGAAAGATTTTTACATTGTTAAGATCGGGCAGATGGAAACGACCAATGAGAGACCATGATTTAGAATCAGTGGACTAGACTAGCTCAACTAAACAAAACCCACTAGCTAGCTTCTATCATAAATTGATTCGAGCGGGGACAATAATAATAATTAATAAAGGGTTACTTTTATGTCAATTATACACTATAAGAAAAACGAGATTTAGCAATTGATTTTTAGCGACGGACATTTCCGTCGCTATTTTGCGACGGAATAGAGACGGAATTGTGATGGATTAAATTTTTTTTTTTTTTTGAGAATTAGTAATGGATTTTAGCGACGGAAAAAAATTCCATCTCTAAAAAAATAAAAAAATAAAAAAAATTATTTTTTTAGCGACGAAAAAATAATCCGTCGCGAATTTTAGCGACGGAAATAATTTTCTGTCACTAAATTTTAATTATAATAAAAAAAATAAACAAAAAAATTATATAGCGACGGAATTTATTTCTGTCACTAATTTTAGAGACGGAAAATAAATTTCGTCGCAAAATTTAAAAATAAAAAATTAATTTTAATATTAATTTAAATAATTAAAATAAAATTTTAAATTTAAATTTTTTATTATTAAAATTTAGCGATGGAAATGTATTTTCGTCACTAAATTTTATAATAAAAAATTAATTTATAAAATTTAAATAAATATATTAATATTAAAAATCATAATATTACTAAATTCTAACTATATCAATTAATATATTTCATATGTATAAAATAAAAAATATATTAAATGTATAATAATTAATTATTTGTAATATTTATTAAATATGTACAAAATATAAACAAACACTACATTTGAAAAATAAATAAAAAGTTTAAAAATCATAATATTATTGAAATTTTCTTTATTTTAAATTTTAAAAATCATAAAAATAAAACAATATTGAGGGATTATATTATATAAAAAGGTGTCTATGAGCTATTTGTCAAATTCTTTTTTTTTTTATAAATAGGAGAATTTTTTGCTAAACTAAAAAGTTTAAAACCATAATATATGGATGACATTGTGTACAAAACCGTCATATTTATTAAATGTGTACAAAATGTAAACAAACACTACATTTGAAAAATAAATAAAAAGTTTAAAATCATAATATTATTGAAATTTTCTTTATTTTAAATTTTAGAAATCATAAAAATAAAATAATATTGAGGGATTACATTATATAAGAAGGTGTCTAGGAGCTATTTGTCAATATATTTTTCTTTATAAATAGGAGAATTAATTGCTAAACTAAAAAGTTTAAAACCATAATATATGGATGACATTGTGTCTTATACTTATAACAATATCATATGTCACTATCTAATATATAGACATTGTAACACAATTAAATATACAATTAAGTTATTCATAATAAACAATTAGGGAAGTGAAATGTTTTGATTAGGATAACAGAGTATCAAGATAAGTCTGGAATAATTTTTGGACGAAGATATGGAATGGTTTTTCCCCTTAATAATTATATTATAAAAAAATTATAGGGGTTAATTTTTATTTTTAAACTTTAAGTATTATGTATAAAATATTAATGTTGATAAAAAAAATAAATATATCTCTTTATTATTTGTACTCTTTAACTTTGTATCTAAATTATAGATGAAATTCAGCAATTTAAAATTCATTTAGTATAATTTTTATTTATAGAAAAAAAATTAATTTTTTAAGATAACAAATTATTTATAAATAATTCAATATATAAAATTAATTTATTATAATTATTCAATTTATAATATAATTAAATTTTTAGATAATTACAATAAGATTTTATTTAAATTATTTAATAATAAAATTTTATTTAAATTACATTATTTTTATCAATTAAATAATTATTTCTATTATTTTTATAAATTATATTATTTTTTATTTAATTAATAAATATTAAAAAAAATCTAAGAGGCGGGAAACTCCCCACCTCTTTCTTAACCAAATCCCCCCTCCCCCTCGCTCCTTTCCTCCCAAAAAACCCTAAATCCCTCCTCCCCCAAATCTCTAACCCTCTTTGTCTCTCATCTCGCCTTCGCCCTCTCATCTCGCCCTCGCCCTCGCCCCCACTTTCGCTCATTGCCTCGCCTTCCCCCCGCTCTCGCTCGCTAATTCGCCCTCGCTCGCGGCCTTGCCCTCGCTATCTCGCCATCGCTCGCGGCCTCGCCCTCGCTATCTCGCCATCGCTCTCTCGCTCTCGCTCTCGGTCGCTGCTTCGCCCTCGCTCGCTGTCTCGCCATCACTCTCGCTCTCCCTCGCTGCTTCGCCCTCGCTCGATCTCGCCTCTCGCTCGCGGCCTCGCCCTCGCTCTCTCGCTCTCGCTTGCTACATCGCCTTCGTCTCTCGCTGCTCGCCCTCGTTCTCTCACTCTCGCTTGCTGCATTGCCCTCGCCTCTCTCTCGCCCTAGCTCGCTCATAAAGCTTAATAATTTCACTAAAAAAATCATAAAGCTTAATCTGAAGCATTTGCAACAAGAGTTTTAGAAACATTTAAGGCATACTCTTTGAGTCTTGATTGTGCACGTTATCATCAACAGGATCATTGTTGAAACTTCTCGAGGTGTTGGGTTCATGCATGTTGTGGTTTAAGGAGAGACTTATCCAGAGTGATCAAGAAAACTGTCACGAATAGTGATAATGATGCTACAGAGTTATCTGCATTATTTGCAGCTGTTCATTTCTCCCATTCTGTTCCTTTATTTTACTTCCTCTGATGTCTTGCTTTTATTTGCATAAACTCTGCTGAACATGCATTCATCATACAAGATCTCATATATTGCCTTATATTTTCTTGAGCTGCCCTATGAGTAAATGATTGTTCAAGCCTGGGTGGTTTGGCTAATGAAATCAAGAACGAATGGAGAAGATCAGGCTCTATAAGAGCCCAAGGCTGAGATTTTCGTGAACTCCTCAGTTCATTTGCAGCCTATGGTTAGTGAAGGGTTTCCATGTGTCTTTAACCAATTGAAATCCGATACTATTGCTGTACGCTGCAGGATGATGGTTACATACCAAAGCACTCTGTGTTGGAGCTTCAAAGAGCTTGGCCCGGCTCAGAAGTAAGGTGGGTTACTGGGGGGCATGTCTCCTCCTTCCTCCTTCATAACGACGAGTTTCGTAAAGCAATTGTCGATGGACTCGACAGAGTACAGTGGAAGGAGTCGTCTTCATGACACCATCGGGCAAATGTGAAGAGGTGATGGCTACAATTTATCGGGTGTTTCCCTCACCTCGAACTTGTAAAGTTACATTCTTCATTACAATTAATGGAACAAACTGCTCTGATTTTCCACAGAGAATGTGAAACAACTTGAGTAATCAATAAATTGCTCGAGTTTCTAATGACATCGATCTCTTGTGCTTCTGCTCTAATATTTACCAATCAATTTGTTGCTGTGTTTCCTTCGGGTGAACATACAGTTTGGAGATATTGGAAATTTGTCTTGTTACATGAATTTCAGCTTATTAATCTCTTTTATTTTTTATCTTATCTTTTATAGAGCATTTATAACTATATTATATCTAATTGGCTTCTGCAAAAACCTTTTTCTTTATTTTTACTTCTTTTGTTAGATATTTATTCTATTCTTTCTATTGTGAACATTGTAACTATACAAGACATGTAGGTATCGTTTGTTAAAATGAGCAAGATAAGATTACGTAACGATAAGATTGAAATGTTTTTCAAACTAAGATATGGAATAATTAAGATAAGGATATAAAGTATTTTAAAATTTTTATTAAATTATTTAGAATGTATTACAGGATTGATAAATTTTTTTTTCTTATTTATAAGATTTAAAATAAATTTATTTAAAAAAAATAAATTTGAAAAATTTTATATAAGAAGAGACGTTACTTTTGTACGTAATAATTTTTATATTTCATTTTTTTCAGCATATGTTTTGTTTGTTAACAAATACTACCTTGGAAAAAAATATTATTAGAAATTATTCACAATAATATCATTAGCTCTTTTGTTCTAAAATTTGGAATGAATTTTTATGACAAATGATCATTCAAATAATTATGTGACATGAGACTTGAACTTGAAACTTTAATAAGTTGTTTCAAGTTTGAGAAATAACTCTCGGAATTTAAGTGATTATTATTAATCACATTGCATGCTCCTTGAGGAAATATTTAGTTTACAAATGTTAGCGTGACTAAATGTAATATGCATGCGTTGGGCATTTACATAAGCGTGGACAGGGAACATACATTAACATGAGGTGACAACAATATGCAACAACATTTTACATATGGATTGGACATTGCTATAATACATAGAATAGTAGCACTCGATTAAACCCCGAATGAAATTGGATCGTACCAGCCCAAATCAAGTCTAACCCAGTTCAGCTCCATCTTGGCCCGTTGTCCAATCTCAACCACATCTCGACCCATGACCCGATCTTGACCTCACGCTAATTTGCAGCGGCCATCATTACCACTGCATGCTGGATATTCCTACACCCGTTTTAGATTTCATTCTCATTAATGACGATCTCATTCTCATTAATGGCAGATTCTATTTGCATTTAATAAAGGTCCCATTGACACTATGCCACCATCATAGAGCCCCGTCCGCATTGGATACCCAGTCCCAACACCTTACAATGGCCGATGCAAGCATGCATATAGGAGAACCTTTCTTCCTTCTATATAAATCAGTTATATCAAGAGGCAAAGTATATTCTTTTCGACTCTATTGATACTCTATCATTTTCATCTCTTACTTAATTGATTGTCTGAATACTTGTAAGTGTCAGCCATCCATGTTGAAATAATTACGTGCTAGTTGAAATTATTGTGTCTAATTTATTTTTATTATTTTTTGTATCAAAATTTTCTTCTAGAGCTAGTGAAAATCAAAACTGAAATTGTTATTTGAAGTTGTGAAGAGAAACTTTTGAACTCGATATATGTATCGAATTGCAATTAAACAAACAACTTGGTCCATGATTCCGGCTACAAGCTAACTAAAGAATTAATGAAAAGCCATTAGATATTTGTTTGCCGTGACAATGTTTTTATCCGGCAAAAACAAGTTTAACAACAAAGAGATAAGGTCCAAAATTGCAAATGTAATTTGATATTTAAATATTTAACAATAATATTTGATGTGATATTTTCTATTAATTTATTATATTTTTATATTAATTAAATAAATAACATAATAAAATAACACTTTTAAACCATGAAGGAACATTTTCATTTAAAATTTACATAATCAGTGGGTCCAAAATGTTCCTGAATATGCCATGCTCGTAGACGGATATCACATAAAATTCTAGCAGCTTCACAGCGCAGACCATGATACCTGAAAATTTACCACTGTACTTTTATATTTTTTTTATTAATTTAATTATATTTTAAAATTAATTTAACTCTTATATTTTATTTTTTAATAATAATTTAAATTTTTATTATTTTAATTATACTTATATACTTAAATTTTTAAGTCAATTTAATCCTTATATTTTTATATATAAGAAATAAAATAAAATAATAAAATATCCATTATACTCAAATTAAATAAACTCAAAAATATAAATTTATGAGTGTTATTGAAATAATAAAACTTAGATTTAAGTTAAAATATAAGAATTGAATTAATTTAAAAATATAATTGAAGAAAAAAAAAATTAATAATTATAAAAAAACATAAAAATAAAAGAGAAAAATATATGTGTGGGCAAAATCTACAGCGGCGTCGTAAAGAAAGACAATTACATCACGTGGGTGCCAAATGAGGGTCAAAATCAAGAGAATGAATGGATAAAAAAAAATAAAGAGACGGGTGATGTGAGGCCCGATGGATAACAGCCAGGCAAATTCATTGATTGAATTTTGAAACACGTGCATGTTTCAATCAAGCCGGATCAACTCTATCCTATCGCCCTACTCCCAGTCAATAATGACTCCAAGGACGAGCCGCCACGCCCCTCCCAACTTCTGATTTTGGCCTAATCTGCCTCCTCTACTCAAATATCAGACTCCTCCGCCATCGGCCCTATAATTTTTATTTTATTTTTTTTTTATAATCAGGTATCAGTGCTCATGTTTTCTTAATTCCAGACCTATGTCTCCCAAAAAATTATAGGCAAATAAATCCAAATTTGATTACAGTCAATAAAATTAGTATTACCTCCAACCATGCACCGTTCAACAAGAATTAAACACTTGCATCCAAGCTGCTTCTTTCCACTCGAATATATGACATCTTTATCACTAGTTTCCTCTTTCACCATTGAGCTATCACTTGGGGGTTACAATATTTTTTTAGTACCTTAGAATGCTGGTAATGTGTTGTTTAATTGACATAATATTACAGGTTAAATATATATATATATATTAAGTATTATTTATTAATTAATATATAAATTACAAAAGATAAGATAGGTAAATATTTATATTTTTATCATATTTATTTAGTTATTTTTTATAAAAAAATCACTGACTTATCATTTATATTTTTAGATATATTTATTTTTTCTCAAAATAAGTATATTTTAAATTTTATAAATTAAAAAATAACATGTCTTTTAATAAATAATTTAATAATTTTCTTATAATATTTCTTAATTTTATTTTAATCATTTAATATATTAATTTAAAAAATATTTTAATTTTATTTTAGTTATTTAATGTAATTTGTGTCGGTCGATCGATTGAGTGCACACAAATCTCTTTTTTTTTTTTTTTTTCATTTTCAATAAAGCTATGGGCTGCTTTCCATTTCCTCGAAGGCATCTTTTCAGTCAAATATGATTATTACCAAATTTTATTTAATACTACATATTATCATGTACCCATCCCCCCTTTTTCTTTCTATAAATTGGAGCCACCAAGTATCAATACATACATTTAAGGCATTTGCAGCACCGTCTCTCCCTGAAACAATGGCTTCCCTCTCTCTCCTTCTCTTTCTTGCTCTAACTTTTCTTTCTGTCTCACGATCCGCCTCAGTGCGCTGCAACCCGAAAGACAAAAAAGTACTCTTCCAAATCAAAGAAGCCCTCGGCAATCCCTACCACCTGGCCTCCTGGGTCCCAGAACACGACTGCTGCGACTGGTACTGCGTCGACTGTGACTCCAACAACCGGACCTTCTCCCTCACCATCTTTTCCGGCAACATCTCCGGCCAAATCCCCCCCGCCGTCGGCGACCTGCCTTACCTTGAAACCCTCGTCTTCCGCAAGCTCACCAACCTCACCGGAACCATCCCGCCGGCCATCGCCAAACTCACACGCCTCAAGATGCTCCGTCTCAGCTGGACCAACCTCTCCGGCCCCGTCCCTTCTTTCCTCAGCGGCCTCAAAAACCTCAACTTCCTAGACCTCTCTTTCAACGACCTCACCGGCTCGATTCCTCCCTCCCTTTCCCAGCTCCCCAACCTCGACGCCCTCCACTTGGACCGGAACAAGCTCACCGGGTCAATCCCGGAATCCTTCGGCAAGTTCGCCGGAAAAGTCCCCGCTCTTTATCTCTCCCACAATCAGCTCACGGGCCCGATACCCACATCCCTGGGTGATCTCAACTTCACCGACATTGATGTCTCGCGGAACAAGCTTTCCGGCAACGTATCGTTCCTGTTTGGCCCCAAAAGCGTCTTGCAGTCCGCTGATTTCTCGAGGAACATGTTCGAGTTTGATCTCACGAAGGTGGTCTTTCCGGCGAGCTTGACGTGGTTGGATTTAAACCATAACAAGATATATGGGAGCCTCCCGCAAAGTTTGGCTGACCTGCAGTTGCAGCACTTGAACGTGAGCTACAACCGGCTCTGTGGTCAGATTCCGGTCGGCGGGAAGCTGCAGAGTTTCGGGGTGACGGAGTATTTCCATAACCGATGCTTGTGTGGGGCTCCACTGCCAGCCTGCAAGTAGAGAAGAGCACTTGCCGGCGTACGGAGTCGCCGGAAAGCTCGTGCTTTTCTGTAATAAGTGATTCCAGTTTGAAGTGTTAGCCTATCTACAACGCTCCCTATTCTGCTCCCTGTTATATTACAACCGGCTCTGTGGTCAGATTCCGGTCAGCGGGAAGCTGCAGAGTTTCGGGGTGGCGGAGAATTTCCATAACCCCGATGCTTGTGTGGGTCTCCCCTGCCAGCCTGCAAGTAGAGAAGAGCAGTGGCCGGCGTACGGTGTCGCTGGAAAGCTCGTGCTTGTCTTTAATAAGTGATTCTAGTTTGAATGTTATAAATAAATTCACTTCCTATTTTAATTTTATTTTAAAAAATTATTTTATCTACTTATAATTTTTACTATTATAAAAATTTATTATTTATTTTATAATTTAACAATAAATATTACAGTATTAAATTTTAGTAATATTTAATATATTGTTTAATCAATTAACTAATATTTTTAAATACAATTATTTAATAAAATTATTTAAAATAATTTTATAATAATCAAATATATAAATTAATAATTAAATACACAAAATAATGAGATACATATATACAAAATCAATAATCAAATAGACAAATACACTCATCCAATACAAAAATAAATAAAAAATTTCTCAAAATTACCAACCCACATTTGTGCTCAATTTGCTCCTAGCTGGAAAAGATGTTGTCGCTGTTCTACTCATTGTTGCCATCTCGATCGCTGCCACCATTGTTGCTCGTCGTTGCTATCGCTTTTGTTGGTTGTTACTTGGATCTGCTTGTCACTGTTGCCTGCTTTCGCTATCTACAACTTGTCTTCTTTGAATTTGCTCGTCACAGCATTTGCAACTCCAAATTCGATTCAGTTCATCTTTTGTTGTATCTGGTCAAGTCTCTTTTGACATTGAAATTGCTGTGGAGGAGAGATGGCAAGGGTGACTTAGTTAAAATCGCTCACCAAATCTATCGAGAGAATTGGGTTTCGCCAAAATTATGGCAAGCCAATTTGACAAGAATAAGCAACGTTGGAGGTGGGTAGCTTTTGTTAGCTCGCAATTATTTGGCTTGGCAAGCAATTTAGCTATTATGTTGGAGATAGCCTTAATTGTTTTCTAGGACGAAGTAAAAGATCACTTTGTTTTGTTAAGAGTTAATTAAGTAACAAGTGGGGTTAAATTTATTAATAAAATTAAAAAATATTGTGGGTGACTTAAAAAGATATTAATTATAATGGTAAACTTGATCCGAAATTTGAAAATTTAATGGCTTATTTCACATTTTTCTAAATACAATGTCTAAATTGGTTCTAAATTTGAAAATTTAGTGGGTTGTTTAATTTTTTTTAAAGTATAATAATTAAATTAATATAATTTATTAAAGAATCATTTATTTAATAATTTATTTTTTTAGTGTGTTTCAAATAATTAAGTACACGAATCAGTAATGAAATCCTAAATAACAAATAATTAATTTAAATTAAAAAAAACAATATAAAAAACATTAACACTCCATTTGCTTGGCTGTAAACCATTTGAAAAATATTTTACATAAGAAATTATTTGTATAATGAGAATGGTAAAATCTTATCATTGCCTCATATCCAAAATATCCCTTGTCAATATATAAGACTTTTTGTTCAAAATGAAAAACTTCTAATTTCTTTTTAACAATTAGCTCTGCATGATCGACTAAATGCTTACTCTCAGTTAACTAATTTCAAATTTTTAAACATGTCTTTTAAATTTTCTTCTTGTAGTTGATTAATGTTGTGTACGTAATCAACTAATTTCAGACAATAAGTATCAATTGTTGGTTTTAATTTGTGTGTCGATTATTAAATAAAGATCGTCAATCAAAGGAAGATAATGCATTTTTTAAGGTTCTTTTAACATCTAATTTAGTCGACTTCTAAAAATGAACAGTTAATAAAATGATCTTAAAATCAAAAGCACAAATACCATATCTCTGTCTAATTGACGACATAAATAGGTTAGTTGAGAAAAAGAAAACAAATTAAATACATTTTAACCATCGTCCAACACCAACTTTAATTAAATTTGAAGGAAAAAATTTTAACCAAATATGAAACAAATACAATTGATATTATTTATAAGCAAAGACACAATTGTCCACGAAAATTATATATTCACCTAATGAAATCAGCATGGCATATGGGAATTACAATAAACTTAATTAGTTATCAATAATGGTGCATCACGGCTAACAATTGCATGTTATCTTCCTTGTCATGGAAAGATTTTTACATTGTTAAGATCGGGCAGATGGAAACGACCAATGAGAGACCATGATTTAGAATCAGTGGACTAGACTAGCTCAACTAAACAAAACCCACTAGCTAGCTTCTATCATAAATAAATTGATTCGAGCGGGGACAATAATAATAATTAATAAAGGGTTACTTTTATGTCAATTATATATAATGCTCCGCCCACTTAATAAGTTAAATTGTCCCATATTTTTCTTTTTTTATTTTTTTGGAGAAGATATTATCGACTCGAAATAAATCATATTTATTTCATGTAAAAATTGGATTCTAATACGTTCATCACCCCCTTCGCCCTTGATCATCCTCATCCATCTATCTATATGGACCACACCACCCCCCCAAGTCCCCGCGCACTTGCAGACTGAATTTTCATCGGAAGCAGTAAAGATTCGATAATGGCTTCCCTCTCTCTCTTCTTTTTCCTCCTCTTTTCTCTCTCAGCCTCGGCCTCGGAGCGCTGCAACCCAAATGATAAAAAAGCCCTCCTCCAGTTCAAAGAATCCCTGGGCAATCCATACGACTTGATCTCCTGGACCCCCGACCAAGACTGCTGCAACTGGTTCTGCTGCGTCGAGTGCCACCCCACCACCCACCGCATCGTCTCCCTCGACGTCTCCTACGCCAACGTCTCCGGCCACATCCCCCCCAGCGTCGGCGACCTCCCCTACCTCGAAACCCTCATCCTCCGCAAGCTCCCCAAACTCACCGGACCCATCCCCCCGGCCATCACCAAGCTCACCCGCCTCAAGATGCTCTGGCTCAACTGGAACAATCTCTCCGGCCCCGTCCCTCCCTTCCTCGCCACCCTCAGAAACCTCGACTACATCAACCTGTCCTTCAACAACCTCACCGGCTCCATCCCGCCCTCCCTTTCCCAGCTCCCCAACCTCGGATACCTTCGCTTGGACCGCAACAAGCTCACCGGAACCATCCCGAAATCCTTCGGCAAGTTCGCCGGAACTGTCCCCGGTCTTTATCTCTCCCACAATCAGCTCACGGGCCCGATACCCAAATCCCTGGGTGATCTCAACTTCACCGACATTGATGTCTCGCGGAACAAGCTTTCGGGCGACGTATCGTTCCTGTTTGGCCCCAAAAGCGTCTTGCAGTTCGCTGATTTCTCGAGGAACATGTTCGAGTTTGATCTCACGAAGGTGGTTTTCCCGGCGAGCTTGACGAGGTTGGATTTGAACCATAACAAGATATATGGGAGCCTCCCGAAAGGGCTGGCCGCCCTGGAATTGCAGTTGCTGAACGTGAGCTACAACCGGCTGTGTGGTCCGATTCCGGTAGGCGGGAGGATGCAGCGTTTCGAGGCGACGGAGTATTTCCATAACCGATGCTTGTGTGGGGCTCCACTGCCAGCCTGCAAGTAGAGAAGGAGCTAGCACTTGCCGGCGTACGGATTCGTTCGCCGGCCGGAAAGCTCATGCTTGTATCTGTAACTGATGCTGGCTGGTTCGAAGTGTTATGTTCTTAAACCTCAAGCATCGTTAATTAACGCAAGCAAATAATAATAACAATAATACGAATGTTTTGGCTGGGGTGAGATCGAATGTATGCGTGTGTGTGTGTGAATCAATGACATCTAACTCTTTTTAAGTATTAATAAATTGTCAGATTACGAAATAATTTATGGAGACAAGCACGTTCCGAAACAGTTTAGGGTTCGATCAGACCATTAATAATGTATGCCGACGGGTTTTCGTTATCACACTCACCAATGAGTGATCTACGTACATAAATACGGACATTAACACATTATTCTTGTTGTGTGGTGTCCCAGCCGCTCATAGCTTGGGATTATGGAAAATGGTAATAATAATGTCGGCAGGGGGACCAATCTTTTTAAAAAGTCAGGAATTAGATTTTTTTTGTTGAAACTTTAAAGTTAAAAAGAAAAAAAAATAATATTGAGGGCTTAAAATATTATATTCTACTACTCTCAAACTGTAAAAACAAATTAAAGATAGATTTTTAACCATGTCCTAATCCTAAATTCCTGAACGAAATTCGCGCAAGCATAACCATCTCCGGCATTCATCTGCCTTATCCAACATTCATATTTGGCGTCGTTGCCACTCACCACCATCTGCCAATCCGATCGCCGGCCAAATGAAGAAAAAGAAGCAACAACAGTACTGAAATGAGGATATTGATGAAGAGCAGCAACAATATGTCCCTCTCAATCTCTCTCTATATGAGTTTCAGTTCACCAGAATATATATATCTATTAATGTAGCAACGTCGGGTTCTTGCGATTTGGAACCCACCTCGATCGTCAGCAGTTCCAGTCGGAATCTTTAGTTCCATCAGCGATGGGTTCCGTTAGCCATTGGATCAAGATCTCTCTCTCTCTCTCTCAGCATATCTAGTGGACCAGCCATCACCCACATTTTATGAAATACAATTATATAATATATAATTTATAATAGATAAATCTTTTCATTAACCATAGATTCAAAGCATAATATTAATATATGTTATACTGTAGGGTATAATTAATTATACCTTTTTATTATAATTGTTTTTAATTAATTTATTTACACAAATAGTGATATGTTCATTTAATTAATTTGGTTATTTTACAAGTTTTCTTTTACCAAATACATAAAAGAAACTTAAAACTCTAATTAAGGCTATGTTTAGTACAATATTTAATTTTTACTATTTTATTCCACAATCTTTGTGAAGAGTTTCTCCTTTGCCACTTGCCTCCGTTTTTCTGTGGTCGTAGGCCTCCGTTTCTCGTTGTCAGTTGCTACCACACTATGAAATCAAGAAAACCCACTCATTGCCCGTATGAGCAGCTCAGTTGATCAAGAAGGGGTATAAAGTATCTTCTGTGGTGAATTTTGGATCAAGATTAAGGATCGAGTGTTACAAGCGACAGTGTGAGGTATTTCTCTCCAAAGTGAGGGGGGCTCCTTGTGCGTGGTGAGACCGAGTCTAGTCATTGCGTTCGACTGGGTCACCATGATTAACCTCTCTCACATTCTGTCGGGTCGGGTGTGGGGGCGCTTGAGGTGAACGATTTCACTTTTTGACCAAGAAAACCCACTCATTCCACAACCCAACCCCTCTGTCGCCAGCCATCACATCTATTAGGAAATTGAAATCAAATAGTATACGAAAACTGTAAATAATTGAAATGAGACTAATTACCTAATTTCACATAATAGAATTGAGTCAGAACTTCGTAGGTTGAATTATTAGTTCAAAAATGAAATCACTAAAGCGGAAATCGTATGTGTGCCACAGCTTAAAAGTCACTAAAAAATCTACTTTGAGAGTTTTGTTTCTTTCTACACAAGTCGAAAGACAACACGTGAACACTTCCTCCATATGTCACACACATATATACTTGCATGCATGAGCATGTTTTTGCCATTTCCATGCTTCTTTTACACTTGAAAGAAGTGGCCTCAATTATTAAATGATAGTTGTCCTCTCAGCAATTGCACACAGTGATTGTAGATCCAAATATGAATATGAATCTGAATCTAGAATCTAGATCCAGAGCCCATCATGGGAAGACCAATTCGAGCACATAATCCAGATTTACTATATGCGATCAGCATACTTTTTTTCTTCGAGAGCTCATTACCATACAAATGTTAAGTATATATAGTAGTTCTATTATCTAAGTAGAGTATGTATACTATACACCAAAACTATCAATCACATTTATATCTCAATTTGATTCATCACTTGTTCAACAAACTTTGTATTTTCAAGTATGATTTAATAAATGATTATAATTAGTTGACCTGTAAATACATTCCATCACTTGTTCAACAAACTTTATATTTTCAAGTATGATTTAATAAATGATTATAATTAGTTGACCTATAAATACATTCAAATGTAACACTCAAATAGATCTTTCTTTTTTCCTAAAATCTTTCAATCATAATTCAATCATTTTTCCATATATGTTTCATATCTAGAAGAATCATACATGGTCTCTGGTAGCATTCCAAGATAGTTACATCGAATTATAACTTCTAGAAATAATTAAAGGTTAAAGGGTGTTTTATTAGATCCTTGTGACCTCGAGAGTCTTACACAATTAAAAGAAGAGATCATCCATATCTTTTGTTATCCTATTTTGGTCAAATTTTACACACATTGTATGAAACATATGCTATAGTATTATTCTTTATTTCCCATGGAGCATATGTCTTTTGTTATATAAATATAGTATAGGTGATAGTTCAAATATACTTAGTATCTAACTTGAGTCTACAACTTTACTTTACACATATTTGTTAAACAGGACTTCTACCTAGCATGCTTACACAAATATGGTGAGAAGGGGGATCTTCATCTTTCGGCTACCTTTTATAGCCTCATCTTGATAACTCATCAATGTAATTTTGTTTTAAACTTGAACTCTCATTAGCTTTCCTTTGTGATATGTTTAAAACTATATTTCATCTATGCACCATTTAGTCATAGATGTGATTATTTGTGTGAGAAAGCCAACTATCTATCCAACATATCTTTAATTCATGCACTTAGCATTATACGCAAAGCATTGCACTTAGTATTATGCATGAAGCATTGTATATATATATATGTAGGAATTAACTAATTTGTCTATTGAAACACAATTGGCATTAATAAAAAAAAAAAAAAAACATGAATCATTTATTAACGTAAATTGGGAAAATAATATTACACATCATTGTTCACAAAAATACATTTAACATTTACACGTTCCCAATGATTTAACAGGACTCTGGAATAAATCTCAAATGGGTTTTGTGAACGAATTTGATATCATTTTGTGTGTAGAGATATATTCGAAGCACACCTCTTTTTGTGCAACAATATCCCCCACAAAATTCTATCTTGTGTCAATTTGTTTTGTCTTTGAATGATATTTTGGGATCCTTAGTAAATGTTATTGCAATTTAACTATCATAATTCATTATAATAAAATTCGAAGAGTCATTCACAACTCCCAAGTGGTTCAAAAACCTCTTTAACCAAATAGTTTCTTATACTGCTACTGATAATACTACAAACTCAGCTGCCATGGTAGACAAAGCTACGCAACCTTGTTCCTTACTACTCCAAGAGATAGCTCCATTGTGAAGTAAAAAAGTATATACAAAGGTAGATTTTCTCTCATCTAAATCTCCTCCCCATTCAGTATCAGTATATCCCTCAAGGCGCGGATCTTTTTTTTTTTTTTTTATAACAGATGGAATAATTCGTTGTACCCTTCATGTACTTCATTATTCTTTTCATGGCTTTCAAATGCAATTGGCCTGGAATTGACTGATATCTACTCACCATGTTAATTGCATAGCAAATATCAGGTCTTGTGCACATTATAATATATATACATAAGACTTCCCACAGCATTGGAAATTCTAGCCATTTGTTTCTTTTAATGTGGAGTTTCTAGGCACACCGATCTTTCTACTAAAGCCTTTGCCTTTAGCAATTGAAGTATTTATAAGCTTGTAATTTTGCATATAAAATCGTTCAAAAATCTTTCAAATATATGGCTCTTGAGAAAGAGTTAATAATCTCTTTGAACAATCTCTCTTGATTTTAACACTAAGAATAAATCTTGCTTTGCCTAAATCTTTCATCTTGAAATTGGAGGATTACCATTCTTTGATAGTCAAAAGATATTCCTTATTATTCCCAATCAAAAGTATGTCATCTACATAAAGTGATAAGAACACAAACTTATCATTAGATCGTTTGACATATACACAGTGGTCTTTATCAATCATTTGAAAATCAAAAGACATAATCGATTGATAAAACCTTAAACATCACTGTTTGGAAGATTATTTTAACCCATAAATAGATCTCATGGGTCTACACACCTTGTGCTCTTGATCATTTTCTATAAAACCTATGGGTTCTTCTATATAAATTTCTTCTTTCAATTCACCATTTTGAAATGTTTTTTTATATTCATTTGGTATAATTTCAAATTTAAAATGGCTACTATTGCTAGGATAAGGTGTATGGAGATAAATCTTACAACAAAAGAAAAAGTTTCTTTGTAATCAATTCATTCCTGCTAAGTATAGCTACTAAACGTGTCTTATATCTCTTAATGGATCCATCAGTCTTTCACTTGATTTTAAGAATCCATTTATTTCCAATAGCCTTGTATCCTTTGGAAGGTTAACCAATGTTAATTTCAATTTCTTCTTCCATTGTCTTTTTTCATTTTTCTTTAGTAGGTCCAGAAAAAGGCTCTTAGACAAAGTTTATTCCTCATCTTATAGGGCAATTAGAAAAGTTTCATCTTCAACATCAAAACAACGTCGAATTATATGTCAACGACTATTTTTTCTAATTTGAAATTCATGTGAAATAGATTCAAAAACTCTCATCGCTTCTATTCAAATTAGATTCCCTAGATACATTTTCAGGTAAATGTACTAAACAATTTCAAACAATAGAATCATCATGATCCTCAATTTTATAAAGGGACAAATTCTGATTTATCTCTCCCATACTAGAAAACTCATTTTTCAATAAAAATGTACCCCAGAATTCAAACTCGGTAACACTCCCACTTGTCTAATCCCCAATAAAGGTATATTCTTTTGAGTATGCTGAGTATCTTACAAATATATTATTTTTGCCTCTCGGACCCAACTTTCCATGTTTATGAAAAGGATTATAAACATAAGTTGCACAACCCCAAGTTCTCAAATGAGTTAAATCATGTTTCCTTCTTGTTCATAATTCATATAGGGTAGAAGGTATTGATTTGTAGGGTACTAAATTGAGTAGATAGACAGCCGTCAATAATACATCACCCCCAAAAGGTGATTGACAACTTTGCCATTTATGTTTATTTACCTATCAATTCCCTTTTCATCGCATAGTAATTTGAATTGTTCAGAAAAGAACTCGCAACCTCTATTGGTTCTTAATACTTTAATTTTTCTATCGAATTGATTCTTTAAGTTCAAATATCTTTTGAAACATTTTAAAGCTTTTGACTTGTGAAAAATCAAATAGACAAAGATAAAACAAGTAAAATCATCAATAAAAGTGATGAAATAAACACCTCCATGTTTGACCTTAACATTCATTAGACTGCATATATTCAAAGCGAATTAATTGCAATGGAGTTTTAGCTTTAATCGCTTTGCCAAATAGTTTTATTGTCATTTTTCCAACCAAACAACTTTCACAAGTTGATAGATCTGCCTTTACAATTTGGCCCAAAAAGTATTCTTTTGTTAATCTATACAATTTATGTTGTCATATATAGCTTAATCTCACATGCCATATATTCACATCTTCATGCAGATTTCTAGTAGTGAGGAAAAAATTAGTACTTTGTAGGTTGCTACTGAAGCATAATCTACATCAAGTACTCAAAAATACAAATCAAATCCACAACAGAGAAGAACAAGTATAGAGATAAGATTTCATTGAATTTTTGGAGCAAACAATACATTATGTAGGTACAAGTTTGACCACCACACATGCACAACTTGCAGGTGTCAATACCTTTAACTTCAACTCTTGTATTGTTTCCCACATAAATCCACTTAATTTCATTTGGTATTTGATGATACTCCACAAAGAAACTTCTGTCTCTTGGTACATAGTTTGTGGCTATTGAATCAAGAGTCCATGAAGAATTAGATTCAGTTAAGAGTACAAAACTCAAAACATAAATAGTATTTGAAAATGCATTTAGGACTTGTATCTCTCTATATTCACTGCAATCACATGCAAAATGCTCTTTCTCACCATAATTGTAGCATTTCACATTTGCTATATTCTTCTTTTTTGAGGGATTGTGAGTTGGTACCTAACCCTTTTCATGGTGAGACTCAATTTTCTCAAAATGAGCACTTTTAATTCTCATTTCGATCGACCTAAGTCATCCAATAAGCTAATGCCCAACATTAGTCGAAGAACCGATCAACCTAAGACAAGAAGCCAATATTCTAACTTACTTCAGTCGACCTAAGGCACAACATCGGTCAACCGAAATTGTCCAATAATCAAAGCCATAACTTTAGTTGAAGATTAGATCGACCTAAAACATGAGGCCAAACTCTCTGGCCGACTTCGATCGATTGAAACTAAATTTTAATCGACCTAATTAATGGCATACGATAATATTCAGACACTCCGTCTCACTTCAGTCGACTTAGGCTAGAATCTCAGTCAACCTAAGATACATAGACACGAAAAAATAAGATTTTTACTTCACGAGAGGCTAATAAAATATATTAATAAAAAATATTTTTATTATTATTAAAATTATATTTATTTACCCTTAACCCTTGCCTTTCTTCCATTGGATCTAACTACTGGGTTTCAGTCTTCTTTATGTAATTATTTTTATGTAAAAATGCATTAAAATTAATTATTTTTATATATATTCGATAATTATATAATTATTTATAATAAAGTATTTTTAGAATTTAAATGAATTTTTATTGATTATTTTTATGTAAAGAAGGCTAAAAATAATTGTTTAGTTATATATTCTATTATTTGGAATTAAATGTTATTTTTATAAAAAAAATATTTTATAATATAAAAGAATATTTTCGTCAACTAAATTAATTTGTACTATTCTGTTTCATCAAAAGAAAATACCAAGCATAATAATAAAATAAAATCGTAACGTGATTCAATTATAAGCCATTAATAAATTATGAAACAAATCCAACTCTGAGCCACCCACAGACAGAGTTGAATAAATACCGGAGGAGGAAGAGGAAGCCAACTTATAATAATAATTTATTAAAATCATAGTGTTATCTAATAAGAGATGTTGTTATTTAAGCAAGGAGGATAAGGAGGTGTAATCTGACCAATAAATAATAATAATAATAATAATAATAATAATAATAATAAGAATGTTACCTATTGTCCTCTAGTCTGATCTGGTGGAGGTGCTTTTCGCTTACTGGTTGGATAATAATAATATTCAAGTCTTCAAAGGCTGGCTGGCTGGCTGGCTGGCTGCTGATTTATATAGATAGATAGATACCCCAACCAGCAAGGAAGGCCTTATTTAAAATATTAAGAAAATATGTTTCCAGGGCCAAAAAACACTCAGTCCAACTTAGACCCCCCAAAAACCACGTCCCCCGGATTAGACTAAGCGACAAAAACGTAACATTATTATTATAAGGTTATCCTCTTTTCTTAGATAGAGCAAATAAATTATTATTATACGCTGGCTTCCTACTCCTCCTCCTCCTCCTCCGGTATTTATTCAACTCGGTCTCCGGGTGACTTATACTTGGATTTGTCTCATAATTAATTAGTGGCTTATAGTTGAATCGCGTTACTATTTTCTTTTGGCCAAAAACATTTTTTTTATTTTTTATTTTTTCTTGTGAAATTCTAAATTTTTTGTAATTTCAAATGTGTCCCTAAATCATATAAAATCATTCATTTAAATATCTAACTAACAACTGATACGTATGTGCGCTGGCGTGGTAATTTTTTTACACCTCCTCAACTTCTTTTTTTTTCCTGTAGCTTTGTCTTCACAACTCTCTTTCTCTCTCTCTTTTTAGCATCTCCTCAACTACCTTTCTTTCTCTAGAAACATCTCTTTTGATTGCGTCTCCTCTTGCTCCCCGACGTTGTCTCCTCATTTCCCTATCTCTATCTATCAAAGCTACAAAGATCTTACTCAAGCAACTCAAACAGTTAAGTGTAGAGGAAGAGTATCTAAAGAGGAAGAGGAAGAGTATCTAAAGAGGAAGAAAACCAAAGCCAAAGCTGCTCAAACTTTACACATGGTTGATTGTAAAGAATCATCTCAGAATCAAATGATAGCAAAAAGAAAAAAATGAGCTAAGGAGACACTAGAAAAAAAGATGAGGAGGAACTGAGGAGACGCAACCAAATAGAAAAAAAGAGATCAGAGATGTTGTCAGGTCTAAGGTGATAGAAAGAGAGAGAGAGAGAGAGAGTAGAAGGGAGTTAAAGAGACACTAGAGAAAGAAAAGAAATGCTGGAAGAGACAAAAGAGATGTCAAAAAGAGAGGAGACGTCAAATGAAATGTAGCTAGAGAGAGAAAGAGAATGAGTTGAGGAGACGCTGGAGAAAAAAAGGAAAAGACCGAAGACGCCATTGGATTTGAGGCAACGCAGCCAATCAGAGAGATATAACTGAGGAGATGCCAAAGAGAAAAAAGAGATGCCGGAGGGAGAGAGAGTTGAAGAGACATCGAGGAGATAAAGAGAACACTAAGGAAACATCGGAACATTACCACATTAGCGCGCATGCGTGTGACTTGTTAGTCAAGTATTAAAATGAGTGATTTTGTACAGTTTAAAAACACATTTAAAACTACGAAAAATTTAGAATTCCATAAAAAAAAATGTAAAAGTTCATGGATAAAAATACACTTTGACCATTTTATTTTATTATTATGCTTGGAATTTTATTTTGATGAACGGAGTACGAATTAATTAGTTGACGAAAATGATTTTTATATTATGAAAGTAAAAAAATTATGAAAATAATATTTGATTCCAAATAATTACACAATTATTGAATATATATAAAAACAATTATTTTTAGCGTTCTTTACATAAAATAATCAATAAAAATTAAGTAATAGAAGTATTAAAATTTCAAAAAAAAATATTTAATTCTAAATAATCATATAATGATTGAACACATTGAAAAAAATTAATTTTAATGCTTTTTTACATAAAAATAATTACATAAAAAGACTGAAACCGAATGGTTGGATCTGACAATGGAAAAGAGGCTAGGGTGGTGTGTTGGGTCTTTGGTAGATAGAGTGGCAAGCATCTATGGCAGGTGAGAAACCAATTTGTTCTTCAAGGGATGGTTTATTATATATGGTTTGAGCGCAACAATTATTATTCCCATGATTAGAAGTATTTGGCAAACTAATTGGCTCATCTAATCCAAAATGTTGTTTGGATAAACCTTTCCATTCTTTATTTTCCTGGGTGATTATGGGAGTTGGCCTTAGTCCACTTATGACACCTGATTTCGGGTCATCTTAGATAATCTAGTGCTTCCTTGGAGCTTCCATTGTTATTAAAATCGCAATTCAATGCGTCTAATTTTACGTGCCAAGGATTTTTAAACGATTCAAATCGTATATAAAATCAGAATTTAGATAAACTCAAAGTGAGTCATGATTCAAATCCATAAAATCGTTGAAATCATGAATTTGATGGCGAGTTTAACAATTTCACTTTTGACTCATGGAAATGTTAGAGATGGAAAGAATTTTGTCTCTAGCCAACACTGTATTAATCTTGATTCAAGGGTTACACTCTACCTGTAGTGGCTCACTACCGGATAGTCCCGCTAGTATAGGATATCCGAAAGGAGGTCATCACAAGTGTGATATAAAACAATAACATACAACACCATAATACTATCCTTAGATAAATTCAGCGGAAGCTAACATAAAGGTTTACAACATCTTAGACCATAGTCTAAACAAAAATGAAATACAAGGGCACTAACAAATTTTACAACATAAAATTTTCTCACACTTGCCCTCATCACAAATACTAACATAGACCATCTAGTTTGGAAGGTCTCTGCACACCTCTAACCTTGGGCTTTAGCCCCACTAGGCTTGCCCTCAACCACTGCTCTACTTGTACCTGGAATGACATGAGAGTAAATAAGGTGAGCCACAAGGCTCAGCAAGTGTATTTATAAAGCATGGAGATATAGAATCAAAGGCAGGGATAATCAAGATAGAATAAACAACTCTATGAGAAGATATTAGTATAACGCGACTCATAAGTTTTCCATTTACATTAATTTCTCATGCCGTGATTATTACATATTTTATGTACTCGTTCTCATGCTCATGCATATGCACCAATAGTAAGGAATTTTTTTCGCATAATTCTTGAGGCTCTCACGGCCAAGTAATAACAATTTGAGCCACGCCTACTGGGTTGATGGCCACCTCACCCGCGTCAAGCGCTCATAGGATATCCTTTCTCACCCACGGACTTCGCCGTCGCGCAAAATAATAGGTGCGCAAATCAGTATAATCATGCATCACATATGCATATCCCAATTTCATGTCAATCCTTAATGATTAAGAAAAATCTCAAATCATGCTTAACATGCACAATTACATAAATTAAAGTGTGCACTATCTTATGATCACATGGTAAATTTTAATACATTTATTTACTCATACTTATAGAAATGCCCAACCAATATTTACGGTATATTTTTACCCCAATAATAATCTCAAGGAATCAAAATTTATACATGCAAGAAACACCAAATCTTGCATGACAGTAGACCCTAATGAATAAATTTCATACCTTAAGAAATGTAGGGTGACACAAAAACCCTATTTAGATTTTAGCAATGTTCATCAAGAAAACGAATTAATATTGCAAGATTTATCGAAATAAGAAGAATAAAACCCTTTTATCCAAAAATGAGGGTTATCAAGAATAATTCAAAAAAAAATGGAAGAACTATACAAAAATCATAATTTTAAACGTAGGAATGATAGACTACATAGGAAGAGTTGAATAACAACATATTTCAGAAATTTCCAGATTTCAAGCATATTTTCAAAAATCCAATCCGGGCTCAATATTTGGTCAAATACCACAAACGATATACCAAATCAAAGCCTAATGAGTCTAGTTTCTGGAACATCAACTGGATTTGAAATCGGAAATAACCACAAGGAGATATTCCACAAAAACCGAAACAAGGCAGAATTTGTAACAGTAATTTACAGAATTCTACATAGAATTCAACAAGGTTGTTATGGGTACAAATCATAACCAAAAATTTCAAATCTTATACCGAATCGAAGCCCATGATGTCTATTTTATAGAAAAATAAATGGATCACAATTTGGATATAACCACAGAGCATTATACCCCAAAAACCGAAGCAAGAACAGATTATTCAAAAACAGAGCAGAAAATTTCCAGATTCTGGGCAAGAATTTACAAGGATACTGTAAGCTCAAAACGCAGCCAAAAATTATAAAAATTTTACCAAATGAAGATTATCAAGTCTAGTTTACACAGAAACAAACGGATCTTGAATCGGTTATAACCACAGAGAGTTATACCCTAAAGAGTACAACAAGGTCAGTTTACTCGAAAGCAGTAAAATTTCCAGATCTTAGCAGGGATTTACAAGGATATAACATGATCAAATCTTAGTCCAAAAATTCGATTCTTGTGTCTAAAATTAAGCTTAAGATGCCTAGTTTACAACCCAACAAACGGATCTCAATTTGGATATAAACACAAGGAGTTATAGACCAAGGAACATAACATGGTCAGTGAATCCGAGAATAAGAATTTAAGAGCAACAACTTAAAAATGAAGGAAACAAGCCTTCTAAGATGGAAACAAGGTTGAAGAACTTGCATTAAAAGATAAATAAGAGAAAAAGAACTTACACAATCATAAGGAGAAGAAGAAGAAGATCTTGCGTATGAAACAAGAAGGAAGGGAACTTGCCTTAGATGGTTGCTAAATCCAAAGAGATGAAGACACCCTTCAAATTGGAAATTCTCCACTTGAAGCTTTAATGAAGAAGAACAATGGAGGAAGAAGAGACAATCGGGAGAGGGAGAAGAAGAAGGGAACAAGAAAGTAAGAAGAAGAAAAGGAGGGAAAAAATGTGGGAGACTTGTCTCCCAACTCCTTTCAATCCATCTCCCTTTTAATTTTTCTCTAATTTGCCCCTCATACTAACACACAAAATTCACATATCTCTTACCCATTTTGGTCATTTTACCATTCTCTTAATTTATTTATTTTTTTAATTAAGATACCATTCTCTATGCCCATAGCCCAAGCCCAAGTCAAAATATATAGCCCAAGCCCAAGTCAAAATATATATATATAGCCCAATCCAACTAAGGCCCAATGGACTTTTCTTGAGATTTGGGTTCAACCCAATTCATTTACACTTAAGATTTAATTATTTATCAATGGTCTAATTCAAATAAGGCCCAAACCCATTTAGCCCACAACTTTGAGACTTTTTCACACCAAATATTATTTTTATTAATTTACCCCCATTACCAACTCATATAATATTTTTAACAATTAATTAATAAAGGCAACAACTCTAATGTGCAAACTAAAATACCCATAACACCTAGACCCACTAACGGGTCGTTACACTACCTCTGTGAATCCTTATCTCTCTCAAGCCTTACACACATTTCAGTCACAGTCTTCTATTGTTGTTCCCCCTTGCCACACGATTATTCAATGTCACCATTGATTCTGTAACACCCGAGAATAATTTTGAGGATAAAAATGATGTTTGATAAAGGGCATAATTGGAATTTTGGAAAAAATAAGACTATAGGGCACACTAACACAGCTTTGGACGACCGAATTAATCAGAGGGAGTACCTCGGACCCTAGATAGCCAAGGAAAATGGTATAGTATCGACGAACAATTAAAATTATGATTTTTAGTGATGAAAGAAATGAGATCGGGAACAGTTTTCGGTATAGCAAAAATACAACTGCCAATTAGGTCGTATTACCGAATTACTGTAAACGACATCCAAAAAGTCAATGGAGAGTGTCAAGAACTAGTATTCGATGTATAGAACAACCCTTAAGAGGTTTCAGATTGAATCGAGTGGATTTGAGGTCAAATAAATCAGTCGGGCCTAAGTGTAATTTTCTAAAAATGCCCGAGGGAGGTCAAAACGGTAAATTTTCAGAAATTTCAAGGGAGAAATGAGAAGTCCTAATCTTGAGGGTCTTAGTGAGGGTGCTAAAGAGATCAGGGGCTTGAGGGTAAGGGCCAAAATGCAAAAGAGAAATTTCAAAGGACCAAAGTGTAATTTTCAGAAAATTGTACAAGCATGGCCGATTTGGCCATAGATTTGGCCGGAAAATCCGGCCATTTGGCAGCCTAGGATCATCAGGGCATGGCCAAGGACTGTCCTGGTGGCGTGTAGGAGGAGTTTTGGCCGGAAATCGGCCACGTGGGGGTCGAATTTGGCTATAAATAGCCAAGGGTTTCGGCCGAAAATGAAACATCAAATTGCTCGGTTTTGAGAGTAAATAGAGGGAAACCAATAAGGGGCTTTTGATCCTTGAGGGAAGAGGATCATTTCTGGAGATTTTGGGAATTTTTGGGGTAGTATAGAGGGTGTTTTCGCATATATATACATTCGGCCGTATATATATATATATATATTTTGCATGAAATACCAAATCGGGTTGTAGAGTGATCGATCGAGCGATCTAATAAGGGGCTTTTGTTCATAAGGTGATGGGTAATTGATCTGGAAAGTTTCGTGCCAATCGGAGTTCGAATCGAGGGTCAATTTGATTCGCCGGAGTTCGGTGGCGGGATAGCTTCGACCGACTGTTTTTGGCCAAATCAGAAGGCTTCCAGTGGTTTTTTCCGAGCAAGATTGGTACCATTGGGATCTACTAAGAGAGAGGAACAGCCTGGTGTCGTCGCTTCAATTTTCCGGTGTACCGTCGCCAGAGAAGATGATCGGAGGTATTTTTTGTGTTTTTTTTAAATACTGAAAATATAGAAAATTTGATAAAAAATAGAATTAAAGGAGTTAAAATTCTGGAAAAATATCCAGAAATTCTAGAAAGATGAATAGTTTATTTTGATGAATTTTTATCTTGGAAATTTCTTGAGAAAATAATTATTTTTGATTTTTGAAAGGAAATATAAATAGAAAATAAATAGGAGGAATTTTTAGAAAATTATGGAAAAATTCCAGAAGTATAAGGAATTTATTTTATGAGTTTTGGTGATTTTGTTTTGAAGTATATTCGAAGTAAATCGATGAGAAATAAATTTTCTCAAGGAAAAGTAATTATGGAAATTTGAGAAAATAGGAGAACAATTTGGAAAATTTCCAGAAAATTCCAGAGGCTTATAAATATTTTTTTATGAATTATTATGTAAAAATATTTGAGAAAATAGTTGTGTAGATATTTATTTTGGATTCTTAGAGAAGAAAATGGGAGAAAAATAGGAAAATTGTGAGAAAATTAAGGAAAATTATAATTGTTGGATAAATGTGATGATTTGGGTGCCTTGAGGGTTGAGACGAAGTGACTCGTGCGAAGATCGAAGAAGGCACGCAAATCGAGGCATACCGAAATATCGCCAAAGGTGAGTGTTCGCCCCCAACTTTGTTTTAACTTATGAGTGGTTCTACCCGAAGGGACCTTGAGTGACATGTAAATGGTTCACTGTGAATGCTCATCCCTATGGCTTGGTGTATTATGGTTGTCCAAACAGTTATTTACACATGCATTGAATTTCGTACAGTAAATTGCATACATTGAGATGTTGATTTTTATGCATGTTATGATTTTTCGGCATTGGCTTGTTTTGTGTCGTCCATGTGGGACGTGGGTTGGTAACCTGTGACGTAGCCCAGAGTGACAACACTCGGGATGCGTACCTAGGATTAATGCTAGGTGACCCACTTGGGACGGGGCTGAGACGGACTTCACCCTACAGGACTCAAGTGGCCGGGCTGAGAGTGGACACCACCCCGGTTGTTGGCTCGAGTGGCGAGGCTGCGAGTGGACACCACCCCAGGTTCCTTTGAGCAATAGCATTAATGCCGAGGTGACGTCGATTCCGAGGATAGTGCTGATGTGACACTCTTGGGGCTAGGGTTGCGTTGGGTTTTGGAATGCTTTTGAGTTGAAGCGTAAAGCCTAACAATGACAATGGGGTGATTCCCGGATTCATATGTCGAGGTTGTCCCTCTTAAGCATGAACTCTCACTTAGATGATTCAGCATCTAATTTGGATTATGTCCCTGGAATATTCAAACGTTCTAGGTGAAAGTAGTGGCGCCAAAGGAAAGAATATCATCGAGATGTAGCAGCTATGTTTAGTTTTCGTAGGTTTTGTCCATGATTACGATGTTCAGAGGTTATGTAATATTTTGATATTTTCATGTGAAACATCAATTTGGTTATTGTAAAGGAATTGTCGGTTATATATCATTGAGGTTTCGATCTTGCTTCCGCTGATGCGATTGTTAATGTCTGTCTTAGTTTATTTATTATTAAATTTTGATATGCTAAGAAGGTACGATCGGGATTGACAGGAAATGATTATGATGAAGGTATATGTATTGAGAGAGTTATGTTGTGTGTTTGATGTTGAAGAAAAAAATTTTCCCGAAATCTCGAGTTAACGCTCGTTGTGGGAAAACGGGGCGTTACAGATTCACAACTCTAATTGCTTGGTGTCGTCGTCAAATCACAAACACAAACACAAACTGTTGGTGTTATGGGTATTTTTCGGACTACCTTTCTTATGGGCTGAACTTGACCCAATAGGCATGCCCAACCCCCTGAAACCCAACCGGCCCAAGGCCGAGGTCGTCAGACTAAGGTCACATCGCAGAGACCCGAGCCCAAACCGCCGAACCAAGCGAGCTCTCAGCAATGCTTCCAGCTCGCTGGTCTAACCGTTCAGCTCGCATAACAACAAGATCGTTGAATAAATGGAGACGGGGCCTACCTACCTTACTTGAGGCAAACCAAATCTGTGGTAATGTGGAATCTACTCCCGATTTTATGGAATTGATAAGGACATCTTGTCTCCATAATATTATCCTATTATTTTGGATTTTATTAAAATTATAAATACTAGGGTCAAAAACCATTGTAGAAGAGAGGATGAACGATAATGATATATTGTTACTCTGCCGGAATAACCAGAGAACAGTCGTAGACTAGGTATCATTCTAGCCGAACCACATAAAAACTTTAATGTGTGTGACTTATTATTTGTTTTCATTTGTTCTTTCTTTTTGTATTTGTGTTTATTTTTCTCATTGCGAGTCTACGAATCACGTTGACTAACTCCGAACGTCAATAGTTGGGCTATTAGTTTGGCTGAGCAACTGTGAGTTGTGACTAGGGTTGGCAATGGTTCGATTTGGTTTCGATTTTTGCCAAAACCATAACCAAACCAAACTTAAATTACTAAAACCAAAATCAAACCATTACCCATTTGGTTTTAAAAATTTAAAACCATAACCAAACCATTCGGTTTCGGTTTAACCATGATTTTTTTAGTTTAATCCATATCAACAAACAAAGACAAATAGCATTCATAAATTTTTTTGATAATTTCACAACAAATAAAGATAAATTCTAATAAAGTTACCTTATTCTTGCATAAAGTTACAAAACTTATTGGATATAAAATCACATTTCCAAACCTACAATTGTTAAGATCAATAAATTAATATGTGCATAATTAAATTGTAATTTAAGCTAAAAAAAATTAGCTACGAAAGTCAATACCTTCATGATTAGTGGTTAATTTTGTAAAAATTTTGTTATAATTATACCCTTCTTTCGATCTTAAATATGGTTTAAATTAGATATTAATATATATTTTATGGTTATATGTAAATTTAAATTGAAAGATGAATGAAATGAAGTTCTAAAGTAAATAATAATAATATATAAAATTATATATAATACATATATATCATTATATGCATGCATTTAATATATATATAATATAATCTAATATATATATGTGCCATGTGTAATACATATATATAATATATAATTTATTAATAACATTAAATTATTTTTATTTTTTTAGGCATGAAGAATTCAAGCCCATGAAGACTTAAAGTCCATGAAGAATTCAAGTCCATGAAGAAATCAAACCCATGGAAAAATAAAGTCCATGAAGAATTCAATTCCATGAAGAAATCAAGCCCATGAAAAATTAAAGTCCATGAAGAATTCAAGCCCATGAAGAATTAAGGCCCAATTTGAGCAACCCATGGAAGATATTATTTGGAGAAGGCCCAAGGATTATTTTTAATCCTAATGAAGATTAAAAATCAATTTATAGAAATCTATTTTTATTTTTTTTGTGAGAGCTTTATTAGGTGTGTTTTTTAGCTAAAATCCACTTAACTATTAGGTGGATATTAGAGCTAAAATCCATTTAACTTTATGAATGCTTTATTAGGTATGTATTTTAGCTAAAATCCATTTAATATTAGGTGTGTATTATAGCTAAAATCCATTTAACTTTAAGTGTGTGAGTGCCCATTAGATATAATTATGTCTAGTTGAATAATTGAAATTGTGTGGTTTGTATTGCATCTTGTGGCCTATAAATAGATCACTTGATTGCATTTGTAAGTGTGATTATTATTCTTGAATCAAAGTTTAGTTGTTTCCTTATAATTCTCTCTTTGAGAATTGTTCTTGTTCTTTCCCCTTTTCTTTAGTATTCTCTCTTGTGATCTTACTTCCTTCCTTTCTTCTTTTAAATTCTTATGTCATTTATTATTACTTTATTATTCACCGCCTAAATGGCCGGTTAATTTGTGCCTTTAAATTTCTGCAATTTTAATTCTTGTCATTTAATTATTCACCGCCTAAATGGCCGGTTAGTTTATGCCTTTAAATTTCTGTAATTTTAATTCTTGTCATTTAATTATCCACCGCCTAAATGGCCGGTTAGTTTATGCCTTTAAATTTCTTGTCATTTAAATTCTGTTATTTAAATTACATCATTTAAATTTATGTCAATTAACTTTCAAATAAAAATGAGTAGTTAAATCTAATCTTGGGTTAAGGCAAGGACAGTGTCCAACGCCAATTATTCCCAAAGAAAGCTGCGCTTTAAATAAGTAACATTAATTTAAATTTCAGTATGAGTGTGTATTAATTATTAAAAAATCACTAGGTTTGGATTGGAGCGTAAGCCTAACTTAGAGCTTTCATGCCATGTATGAGAGTTACTAGAACTGGAAACGCTATCATACCCAAATCCGGATGATTAATTTAGTTGTTTTGTATATTAATTGTAATTGAATTTATGGTAGTTGCTTAAATTAGAATCCCGCATATCATGTATGGGGATTGCTTAACCTAGAACTATCATCATCTCTAATTGCATTTAATAACAAATCCTCATATCTGAAATTAAATTAATGTTGCTAATCTTTTATGCTAAAATTTGGGAATCAACGGGTTGGTACTGAAATTGTCTTAACTCAAGCACTATCCAAATTCATATTTTTACGTTTAATGTTTATTTCAATTTTTGCCTTACTTTATTTTCTAGTATCTGTTGTCTAAAAACAAAACCATAAAAAATCTTGTTGTCAATTTGTCCAAATGCGTGTGCGTGTGTGTGACATTCTTTTTCTTTTGCCATAAATAAATCTCTCGGTGGACGACCTGGATTCATCCAGAAAATATAAATATAAATTTGGACTACAACTGCACTCGTACACTGGCGAGTATAAACCTCTCACTAAAATAAAAAAAATATAAAAGTTTTATTATGATTTGTTTTTATTGTGTTTTAATTGCAGGGTGAGAGTGCAGTCACTTCATCAACAACATTAATATATTCTTCGTAAATTGATGCATATCCATCTGAAATGAATGAGCCAACTCCATCTAACAAAATTATAAATATAAAAAATAAATTAATATGAAGAGAGATGAGGCAGAGAGCGAGAGGCAGCAAGGGTGAGAGAGATCGAGGGCGAGCGAGAGCAAGAGGGGCCAAGCCCTAGCGAGAGCAAGAGAGATGCAGAGAGCGAGGGCGATTGGCGAGTTCGCACGGAGGAGCAAGAGAAATGAGGCAGAAAATGTGAGAGAGATTGAGGGCAAGCGAGAGCAGAGGCAGAGCCCTAGCAAGAGCAAGAGAGATCCAGCAAGGGCGAGCGAGAGCAAAAGACATGCAGAGAGCAAGGGCGAGGGCGGGCAGACGAGCGAGAGGCAGTGAGGGTGAGAGAGAGTGAAAGTGAGGTTGAGAGAGGAAGGAGAAGAGAATGGGAGAAGGGTTTGCAAGCAAGGCAATTGGGCTGGGGTGGGCTAGCCTTAGGTGGGCTGGGCTCAGGTGGGCGGGGTTATATATAATATATATTATATATACATATTATACATATTATATTATATATATATTCGGTTCGGTTCGGTTACCCACCATTCGGTTCGGTTTCGATTCGAGTTTTGGTTTGATTTTAGTGAAAACCATAACTAAATCATACCCGTTGAAACAGTGTTCTGTTTTTTCCCGAACCAAACCATTATCCAGTCAAACGGTTTTTAACTGCGTTGACCGGTTTGGTTTCGATTCGATTCCCTACGATTTCGATTACAATTGACATCCCTAGTTGTGACGCCATCCAATTCACACACACACACAAATTGAATCAAATCAACATTTGCCTACTCAATGCTACCATTCCTCTCCATGCAACATGAATTGATTCAGCACAGTCACAGCTTCGATTACTTGATGTTGTGACTGTCGCCGTCAATTCAACTTAAGAGACTGTATCGACCCTATTTATAGAAATTTTATATTATTTAAAAATTTTATATTATTTAATATTTTTAAAATTGATAGATGAAATTATTTTGAAATAGTACATGCATCTTATTCATAAAAAAGAATAAATCTTTAATAATTATGTTATTAATTAATATTAATTTATTTTTATAAAATTATGTTATTATAAATATATATTTATATAAATCAAAAAATATTTTTAATTAATTTTAAAATAATTTTACAAACTAAATTTACAATTTGATTTTATAAACTCTCCCCTTATTTCATCTAAAATTTCGATTTTAACAACCTTCCAAGCTTTTATACCTATCTATGTTTTTCCTTAGTGTTGTTTTTATTGTTTTTTTGAAGTATGAACTAGGGGTACTTGCGTACAATTTTTTTTTCTATTTTATAAATTTCTCAATTACAAAAAAAAAAATATTACATATAATGCAACTCGTACTATTAATTGCAACCATTCGAAGCCAACCCAGTCAATTCAGTTCACAAAACCAACCAAATGCAAGTACTTAAAACCTACCCACTTTTCCGTCCATGAAAAGAATAGGTAAGAGGCTACGAGAAATTATACCCGTATAAGATTTGATACCAAACATATCATAAAATTGATAAAAATGCTTATAAACCTCACCATTCGGTCTATAAAAATTATTGTTGATGAATGAATGTACCCTCTCATGCCATTTCTGACATTATAAGTGGTCGGCTGAGTTGTAGACCAGCCCTTCAAGTTCCTTTTTTTTTGGTTAAATCTCATTTATTTATGGAACAAGAATAAATATTCTCGTACTCTTTTTCATTCAATTTTTTTTTTTTTTTTAAGAAAACGGTGATTTCAAAACCAAGAACCAATTTTCAGAACCATAACCAAAGGACCCACGAGGGTGTCACTAAATCATGCAACAAAAACAAATCCACCCCGCCTATAATAATAAGATCACTAGATAATCATAAAATTAACAGAAGGAATTTCTATGGGTAACTCCATAAACAGCACAGCAAAATTAAGGTTCTGCATGGTAAACTATAGAAAATGCATCCACTACTGTCGCATAATAGATGAGATGGAAGGGGTTCTGCAACAAGGAGGAGCTTCCCTCTAGAAGACCAGTTCATGAGGTTTCATGCCTGACTTGAGCGAAAACCTTGCAGCCAGGTAGGTCTTCAGGTCTGGGACTCCCTCGATGGATTTCACCAACGCCGCATCCACGGTTTTCTGGTCATCTTTCTTCTCCTGTGGAAGTGTCTTCTTTTCCTGCAATTTGAGGCGGTGAAGTACATAAAATTGGATTTCACCTGAGCAAAACCTACTATTTCCTTAGGCAGATGATGATGCAAGAGAATTAAGGGTAAAACAAACCTCGTTTTCTGCCTCAAAAAATTCGCCCTCTCCTTTCTTCGTCTTCTTTTCTACCGCCTTTGCAAAGTACTTGTCATCAAACTTTTCCACGTTTACCCCAGAAATGTTGATCTTGGTTGAAGTTGCAATGACATAAGATTGGTTCACACGTCTGAGAGGAACGCCATTAATATTAAATGGACCTGTTGTGACATGGGGATTCAATCATTTAGAGCAGAATTCAGGAAAATAAGGTAAAAACAGAGAGGTTGAGGCAACTAAATATTACTTAATACACATGTTTAGCAGGCAAGTACAATCTCGATAAGTCTCACCTTGTGCACACAAGAATATGATAGGAATGAAATAATGGTATGGCAAACTCAAATTTTAAGAGGAAAACGTTAGAGAAATTAACTCATTATTCCAAAAGGAAAGAATCTGTAACGGGCCTTCAAGAATTGTATGGCTCTAATGACTCATAGAGTTAATAAATGTAACATTAGAAACCAAATGAATTGCAATCTTTGCTAATTGACTGATACCTAATCAGTAACATTTGCAAAGCTATTCTATGCATAGCTTTTGCTCCTACTCATTGTTCTGTTGGTATTCTCCTCTTCAAGATAGCGGGCCTGCTAGCTTCTCCAGATGGCTTCAAGCGCTTTAATTTGACTCTCAAAGTGAACTTTCTACTGACAGTTCATCTTTCTCTCCCTCTAACCAGTCCGTACTCTTCAAACTATTCTTTGCCCTCCTTTGTTCTGCCACTCAGTCCCACAGTTTATTTGAAAGGAGTTTCCTTCCTAAATGATTTATGTAAAGCATACATGAATTGCAATGTGATTTCAAATGTCTCCTAGGTTTCAAGAGAAGCATAACAACGTTTTTATAGATTATATTCAGATCAAGACCTATAAGTCATTCATTAAGTTAATGTCGCTTTAGAATCTAGATTGCAAAAACTATTGTATACCCTAAGATGGCGTTAGCTAACCATAATGAATACCTTCAAATCAAGGGCATAAATCAGGAAACCGTTTATCATTTATTGCATTATGTAACTCTAAAAGATGTCTTTCATTTTGAACAATATATTAAACATGAATGATTGTTACCACCATTAACACAATAAAGCTAATATAGAAGGCAAATATCATATGACAGACATATAAAAACAAGAATGATAACAATGAAGCTTTTACATTTGTTAGAAACTCTGCATCTTGCTTGCTCCATAATTTCGACCACAACAACATGATAACACAATTCTCACCAAGAAGAAACAACAGAAGCAATTAGACAGCCCACATCATTATTATTTCAGTACAATTTCATCCTAAAAGCCATAAATTTAATGAAACAACAAAACTCACCAGTAATCAGAAGCAACCCAGATGGCAGCTGTTTCAGAAAAACAACTCTCTTCCCCTTAAACCTCCCGGCCAATATGATCAAAACAGTCCCAGGTGTAATGCGTGCCCTAACCTCATAAAACAAAGATAATCAAATCAAAAACACAAAAGAAAAATGCATCGGAAAAAAATACTTAAAAGATCTACGAGCAAAGAACAAGAGAAAAAAACATAACAAAATATATAAATGCGTATATGAGGACCTGAGCTTGGTGGGCTTGGGCTTCCGCTTGTTCACCAACGGCTTCTTGACGTCGTCAGCCGGGTAAAACTTCGGCGGCTTCTCGGACGGCAGAGGAGCAGCCGGCTTGGGGTCGTGCTTGGGGAAAACACCGCCGTTTTTGGCCTTGATTGCCCAGAGCCCACGCTTGTGGTACATTTTAGACCTGGAGAACTTTCCGATGCCGCGAATGAGATCTGGGTTACGGCTGGTTTTCCGCTTTCCTGCCTTGGGAGCCATTGATGGAAGCTATGGAGTTCTGCTTCTGCAGTCGGCCTTCGGCTTCAGATGAAAACACAGAATCTGAAGGTGGAATGCGATTAAAACCCTAGCGCCGCTCGATGTCGGGCCGGGCCGGGCCTGGCCTGCCACCCCCTTTCTGCATAATAATTAAAATAAAATAATTAGTTTTTATAAATTGTTGTACAGAAAATAAATAAATTTTCATATATTTAAATTGTATATCTTCTGTAATTTTTTACTTGAAATTTGTATATTTTTTATTTATTAAATTTAGAAAGAAAAAGTATGCCTGTCAGGTCCACCAGACCTAGTCTGTGGGCTGGCCCACATGTTTGTCAGGTACCTATAGGCCTTGCTGCCTAACCCTCCTTGGGCCGGCATGACATGGATCGACCCACATAACGGATGCTTTGATAGCAAAAGAAGAAGACGAATGTTTTTGCCACCAATATAATCAACAACTAGTATATCATTGAAATATATGCTTGGTAGAGAAAGGATTCTACCAAGCGGTAGAATCCCTTTTTCCATGTATATATATATATATATATATATACACGTGCATATACACATACATACACACACATATATAGATGTAAACTAATTTTTAAAAATATTTTACAATACAAATAAATATTAAAAAATAAACTAAAAAAATAATTCTGTGAAATGTTTTATATTAAAAAAATTAATTTCCAATGTAAAATAATAAACATCCAAACAAAATTTGATAAATAGTTGAGTTGAGGTAAACTAAAAATAATAAAATAATTGAAAGATGAAGAATAATATATTATTTTTAATTATATTTAAAAAAATTAAATTTAAAATTAAAAGTCAGGGCCATTCCCGCATTTGAGACAATTGAAGTGTAAAATTTGAATTAAAGTATAATTATTATATGTATCTACTTAATTAATGGAGTTAATGTATAAATATAGTTATATGTATTTACATATATTAGCAGACTTAATAAAATATAATGTTGACGGTAAAATTAAAATAAAAAAAATTCTATTTCTTTACTTTTACGAAATTATTACATTTATTTTTCTTTTTTTAGTATAAGATATTGAGAACTATTCTTATAAAACTTATACGTAAATTCTAAATGTGACGTATGAAATTATAGTGTATTTAATTTTAAAAAAAATCTTGAAAGGTAGAGGGTGCCATGGCCCCCGCCTCACTGGGGCGGGGCTGTAGCTATTATAAGCTCAAACATACGGGCCAAACCCGTCTACGGTCTTCACCCTGAATCTCATTTGAACATACGGGCTTCTGTTCTGGGTCCTAAAAATATGGAGTGCTTGTCGTATAGATGGGCCAGCCAGAGGGTTTTGGGCCAAGCCCGCGTTAAAATTAAAAGATTATCTCCCAGTGGAGCTTGCAATGCAAATTAAAAAGAAACAGCTCATCTAAACTTAATTCCGAATAAATTACACTGATGATCACTAATTTAATAAAATTTAAGGTAAGACTCACTGAGATGTCAAGCCAATTACATTACATACCACTGTCAAATTTGTTCGACTAACTCTGCTCTCCCCAATCATCTCAAACCGGAGAATCCCGTGACTTGCGGCCAATTTTTTCTCTCCTGCACAAATGATATCTTTACCACCATGGCATCCCAGTTGGTGTATAATGTCAATACTTATATGTTTATATATTAAAAATGGAATATAAGTAGACGCCAATGGTCTATTTTTTATGTTATAGAAAAAAGAAATGTTGTGTGTTTTTAATTATATGCGTCTATTTATTTTTATTTTTTTTAATTTTCTAGTGTTGTTGGATAAACATAGAAGGAAAGAATAGTGGTGGAGAAGTGTAATTGATCAGAAACGAAGATGACAGGCCTACTTCTTATATGTGTGTTTTCTGTTAGTTGTTTCTATGCTTGCAGGAGTACTCTCTTCGTTTCCTTTGCTTTATGGTTCATGGGATATGATTTTGTGTTTAGGGCTTTGTTATGTTTCCATTATATTGTGCAGCCTGGCCTCTTTAGTTTCTCTTCACTTGGCTATTGGAAAAACATGTAAAGCGGTTTTCATAGTCGTCTTAATTAATTATTAAGGTCCACGACCCTCTTCGGGTCATTTAGTCCTTTACTCAGACAGCTCCTTTGCCGATGGCTTCAACTTATGTTAGTTGTAACCTAATCCCATGTTTTGTTTCTGCTGCAAATTGGTTGGCTTATATCTCTTTGGGTCTAGCCTGCCTTGCCTGCCCAACTCCTTTTTTCCTTTCGTTGGTTTTTGGAATGAATTTTCTGTTTAACAAAACAAAAGATAAAAGAAAAGAAAAAGATGATTTGTAGAACTAGCTAATTGCAAGCTATCTTATATTCACTAGCATATGAACACGATGTTATTTTCCTTTATCATACATTTAAAAAATATCTAAACTTGAAGTCAAACAACTAGAAGTTACCATTAGAAATATAATTAAGAGAAGAATAATTAAGTAGAAGATGGAGGAGGCGAGGAAGGAGAAGAAAGATATCTCTGTTGAACTTAAGAATTTAGAATATTTAGAGCCCTGACCAGTACCAACCGCAGAAGAAAGAGATAACATTACCTAACCAATTTTTACTCATATTTAAATATTTTGTATTCCTAATAATATTAGTCAATCTCAGCTTGTTAATTAGCAAGAATAACCCTTGAACCTTGCTTTTCTTCCTCAAAGCTGTCTTCTCCCAGCTTAATTGATAATTAGCAACCTGCAATAACTCTATTTAATCTCCAAGTCAGAAATGGCTGCGAAATGAAATCATTCCTTTCCAAAATTAGTTAATTCAAAGAAGAAATTAAATTAATTAACCAGCAGAGTATTAAGAAAGATTAATTAGCTCTAGGTTATATATATGTTCTGGTTCTATCTCAATTTTGTGATCTATACATTTATCACGAAAACGAACTGGAAAATATAAGAGAACTTAACCACATATAATAGTAATAATAATAATATAATATGTCTAAGGAAGCATACTAGCTAAAGATACTAATAAGGTACATAATTAACTAGCACTGTCTTTTGTTTTAGTTCTTCTATTTAGTTTTCCTTCTTAATTATTCCTGACGGGGGCGCGACAGCCAGAGGGAGCTGAGGGCACGGAGACGATGGAAGTACTCAGCAATTGCCAGAAAACACCTTGCGGCCTGGCGGGTCGTCAGGACATGGATGAGCCGATGAACCGTTTGCTGCCTCAGATTATCTGCCTACAAGTGCATGCAAATCAAAAGACAATACATATTGGAGAGATCGATGTTATACAAAGTCACCAAGGAAACTTGTAACAAACGTACATAGAAGTGAAATATATATAATTTGAGGGGCATTCCTGTCATTTAACTATTATATGGTTTGATGGCGATATGGAAGGATAGAGGGGATTGATGAAATCGACTCAACTTTGTGAAATTAAGTTGTCTGCGGTAGCAAGTAGTTAAATTGTCAAATGGGGTAAAAGAATTTTAAGGATCATGAAAGTGAAATGTGTAGTCTCTTTTCTTCACTCTGGTTGATAGTTGTGGGGACCATTTTGTTGTTCTAGAATTTAAACATGAGAATGATATTTATTGAAAATTTTTGTACAAGAATTTATTTCATAAGAATAATGTAATATGATGAATAAAATTTTAATTAATTATCCATACTTAATTTGTCTATTCGAAAGTTTCTATGTGGAATTGTATAACGTGAAAAATAGGGGCAAATCGATGAATTGATTCGGTCATATGGTCTTCATTCTACATTAATGTTTTGACATGAAATTGAGAAGAAATAATGATGACAATAGGGATAGAAGTTTGACAATAACGCAGGGCTAATGGGCAAGATTTTCAACTTTGAGCATGGACAAAATCAATAAGGACAAGCAAGTTAACATGAAGTCATGAACCCGGCCCAAGCTAAACAAAACCAATGAAGCTTAGTACAATTAGACGATAACTTAGCTATATATATATATATATATATTCTATGTGGTAAGTCAACAGATGACAGCATAAGTCATCTATGCTTCACATTCACACTAGCTGTAGCTACTGGTGGGATGGTCTCATGTTGGCTCTAAGGTCAAATGGCCGTGACCATAACATCAAGAGCCAAACGTGAGCTTGAGATCTCTATGATGTAGATATCAATGGGGTCCATCTATCTCTCTAGATGTTTATGCACTAGGTGCTTAATTCCTATGCCTCTAACTTGGTTACTTGAATTTAAGAGTTATCTTTCACTAACACTTTCGGAAGAGTACCTATGATAATTTCAATGGCCGGTCCCGACTAGGCTATTGAAGTGGGAGTGCTAATCCCAGTTTAAGGGGCAGTTTCAATGCATTTGGTGCATAAGAGACCTTATGAGCTGGGGGAGTAGGTCATCGGTTGGAGTAGGTTTCCCAACCTGGTCAGTATCAGATTCTTGCACTGTTCGTGGGCCCATCAGTCCAAACCACACTACATATATACTATATATAATAGTACACTCATATATATATATATGTGTGTATATCATCTTCCTATTAAGATATATTAATGACCTGTATGAATCGGTATGCTTGTTTCATTTTCTTGCATGATCATAAGCAGCCACAGAAGAAATAAAAAGAAGGAAGAACAAAATTAAGAATAAGTACCTGTCTGACAAAACCTTCAAGGGTGGAGAGCTTGTTCATGGCAACAGCCATCTGGCCCATGTAGTTGGCCATGTTGGGAGGGCAGCTCATCAGTGATTCGGAAGCAATGGTGTCCGAGAGAGACTGGTTCAGAGTTTCAAGCCCTTGGGACAGAGCTTCCTCAGCTTCCTGAGTCGACTGCTGTAGCCCGCAGATTTCCAGCAGCTGTTGCTCCGACAACGGCTCGATTTGATTCACAATGATCTTGCCCAAACAGACACCATGCACCATTCAAATGTTATACACACATATATATATATATGTCTCCTTGATGAACACAAGGAGAGTTTGTCTGTCTTGTGAATGAAGCAACGAGAGAGAGAGAGAGAGAGATAAAAGACACAGGAGGAAAATAGAGAGCCGTGCAAGAAAATACTCTCTCTCTCTCTCTCTCTCTCTCTCTCTCTATTATATATATATATATATATATATTATTTCCCAAAATTTGCAGTACCAGACATGGCTTTATGTCTGGGTTTGGAATAATACCTAATTCTAGACCATATAATGGAACCCCATATCCAATATATTTCGTCAGCCATTGATGTTTATTTGGAGATCATCTTCTTTCCCATCGCACACTCAACTTCCACATTGCACTATTAACTGTTTCATATATGTGGTTATGTGAACCTCGTGCAGTATCTCAACAAATCTCTACCCATCTCATCAATTTTATCCTTTTCTTGCTCCAACACTTATCCTAGTAGCTTGGGCTTGAAAACTTTTCTTGTATGGTTCACATGATTGAATTGATATGTTAACTAGGGTTTGGAAGATTAAAGATACCTTGATGAGCTCAGATGGCCGAAAGCCTCCCATCCACATGAAGCACCGCTCAGCCGGAGTCTTCCACATGCCAGAGACGAGATGGAAGACGTCGGACTTGGCCACCATGCCCTTGAGGCTTATAAACTCATCAAAGTGGGCTAGGCAGTTTTCAACGAAGATCCGAAGCTCATTCTCCGGCATATGCTCTTGCATCGCTGCTCGGAGCTCGCATATAAGCCGGTTGTGTTCATCCAGCCACCTCGTGTACTCCATGTCAAAGACAGCAGCATCTAAAACATGTACAAATTAATAAACATACCGAATACTGTGACGCCAACAACTTGCAGTCGATGATAATTAATGGATTCGTTACATCTATGATACCTGCACTTATGTTGTTGACGACAGGAAAGGCCTGGTCACCACCCAGCAGAGCGCCTCCCCCAACATAAACACCCTGAAGGAGAAATCAAGTTTTAAAATTAAGCTTAATTAGCTTGCTTGGCATGTAACGAAGATACAGTAGCCATCACCTAGTTGAAGAAGAAACATTCAGTTTATGAGCAGTGTAGTTCTCACTTGAGTTCTAGCCCTTTGGATTTCTTGTTCGAGTTGAGTAAGCCTGATCCTGCTTGACTCCAGCTGCTGAACATAAGCCTACAATTACAGAACATGCAGAGCTATATATGAATGTCATCGTTAATTTGGAGGGAGAAGATCAGTGATACATGTTGAGTATTTATAACTGCTAGAGTTGTACGTAGCCCAGTGGGAGATGATAGCATAGGTAAGCTCGAGATATCGAGTTTGCGTCTTGTGAAGGTCACTTATTCTCTCACTATATCTCTGGTATAATCCACTTCCCAAAAATGTATATATACACATATATACATATATATGTGGACTGACCTTCTTTCTGAGCCTGCTTTTCCTAGCTGCCTCTCTATTCTGAGCAAGCCTCCTCAGTGTCTGCACAGAAATGATCGCGACAGATTTCAGATCAAGAAGGAGATGGAGGAAAGGAATATATATATATATATATATATATATATAAGCTTATGAGTGTATAGATTACTAAATAAAGAGAAGTAAGAAGCAACCTTGGGGTCTGGTGTTTTGGGTACTTCCTGCTCTGCCGAATTACCTGAAGTTGTGCCTTTGCGATTGCCTTCTCGCTGCCACGGCAATGAAAGCAACAGGAATGAGTTCAAAACATTTTAATAACAAGTAAAAAAAAACACTACAGATCTCAGTGGATTAGGAGAAGCTATCTACTGAAATTCAAATAGATATGTGTGTGTGTGTGTGTATAAACAACTTGTTTAATTACCTTGGTGGCTTTATTTGGTGGTTCATGGCCAGGGGTGACATTTTCTTTTGGAATGGACAACTCCATGGACGGCTCAGATGGCCTCTTTGAACCAGACATTGCTGGAGAAACTAACCCAACATTTGCCTACCAAATACGGAATAAACCATTAAAAAAGTTTATATAGTAATGACATAATTAGTTAAGATTAGCAATCAATCAATTAAGTATTATCATAGACTGTTAGTTACCTTGACTGCTGATGGCTCTACATGCATCGGCTGAGAAGGGAAAATGTTCAAAGTTTCAGGCCTCATCCCAGAATTCTCTGCACAAAAGAATCCTCGTAAAGCAGTCATGATCAGAGAGAGAGAGAGTGGTTCAACAGACGAAATAGTTATTATTCTGAGAGAGAGAGAGAGAGTTGTTCAACAGACGAAATAGTTATTATTCTGAGAGAGAGGGGGGGGGGGGGGGGGGGGTATGGGAGAAGAAAGAAAGAATCTTTGGATTGGTCATGCGTTTGTAGCGCTCTGCAAAACCAGACAGGAAAAAGGAAGAACCGAATCGGAAAGGCTGAAAAACACGAATCTCGATTTGTATCATTTTCAGTACAATCAGAAATTCATGAGCAGGGTTTGTTAGATGTCACGGTCTAGTACTCTCAACTCCAAAGAACAGCAAACAATTGAATCAAAAAGGACCCAGGAACAATTTCTTGAAATTAAAGTTTAAAAAGCTTTCTGTGCAAGGATCTGGTCAAAGAAGGCACATCTCTGCAGATTTAATCCGTTCGACATACTTTTCTCATGACCTAAACACCTTTTTTCCCAGAAAGAATTCCAACCAAAATTAGCATAAAATCAAAAGAAAAAAAACTCTCGTCTTGCAGAGAGAGAGAGAGAGAGAGAGAGACTCACGCCTTGGCTCTTGCAAACCAGATGGATCTTGTCCATCAAGATATAGAAAGAGGGCTTGATCTAACTCACCCAAATCATAATTCCCTGCAGGATCTTTGCTTCTGCTCGAAAAAGCAAACGAAAAATCAAAAGCAAAATCAAATTGACAAGGGAGAAGAAGAAGAAGAAGACTACTTAGCAAAAAAGAAGAAAAAAAAAAAGAGGAAGGAGAACAAATTAATTTTGATAGAACAGTCAATCAAAAGCAAGCCGAAATGGGAATCTGTTGGCTCGCTTTAGATTGTGCGAAAAACATTACGCGAAGTTGCCAGGAATGGCGGATGATGATGAAGCCGATTGCATCACTCCATAAGAAACGTGATGCTGGAGATGATGATGCTCCTGAACTTGCTGTTGCTGCTCAACAAGGACCACCTGGGCAGCCGCCTGGGCACTCACTTTCTCGGAAGAAGCCATGAAATTAGCCGAACCCAGAAGAAGGCTGCTCTCTTCCTCGGCCGCTTCAACAACAGCTCTCGAGAACGCCATTAGTACTACTGCCGCTGCCGCTGCCGGAACTGCCTTATATTTTGAGCTCTAAGGATCATCGTCTGATCATCGTCTGGATCATGATCATATAGGGGGGATGATCCGGGGTGAGTCGGTCGGAATGGGAGGGGCGCTGCTAGGTGGAGCAAAACTGAGAGGAGAGAGAAAGCGAATTGAATGCAAAAAAGGCAAAAAGACAAAGCTTTTTTAAGCTCCCGGAGGACTTTCCTTCTGTAAACCAAGTATATTCAGATAAAGCGGTCTTAAGATATCCACTTCAACTCATCTTCTCTTTCTCTCCAAACGGCGAAACCGCTCTAGACCTGCTGGAAGCTGTTTTCTAACCGAGAAAACCGCTTGTTATCTTTGTGAAGCTGGCCTCTCCTCTGGCTTCTTCCTCAATTCCTTGTCTAAGTTGCCTATTCTTTGCTCCTTAAATGACCTTCATGTCCTCGCAACTCTGGTTTTTTTACCTTACCTTTGGATAACGGAGTTGATATATATATATATATATATATATGTATACACACACAAACCCAAACCTTAATCAAACCAATATATGTACTTTGCTATGAGTTGGAAGAGTAAAAATAAAAATACAAAAATATGATCTAACTCAAGTTAAGTTACACGTACGTACGGGGGAGGGGGGGGGGGGACGTCCTTAAAAGTTGTGTGCTGTGATGGCGGTAGCATATGTTTGATGGATTTGAGTTCATTACAATATTGTTTGTATTGTTGTTCATCATCGATCATCACTGTCGCAATTGGATCATGGGATCGATGCACGTACGATATATAGTCGATCGAGCAATAATTTCCGCGGCCAATGGAATTCAACACATCTACGAGATAACTCTCTTGAATTGATTGAGCTTTTCATTACCTTTCATAAAACGACATATATACTTGTTTTGGCTACTAATTACCTTCCTCCTTAATTTCTCCTTAATAATTACACTACATGCATATTATTCTAAGGCCTAGCTAACACATCATTTCAGGCCTATTAAAATAAACTATATATGATGGGCATATAACATGGAATCTACGTTGTTAATTTACATTATATATTAAAAATTTAAATATTTACTTCTCTTTTATTTCTTAACTATTTCTTTATATAAAATTTCTATACACAAATTTGGACAATGAAAAAATTATAAAAATATATACATCAATTTTTTGTTTTATATAATCGAAGCCAAAATTTTCCCTTTTATACATTTTTGTTCAAAACTATATATTGTAAAGTGGTGTTTGTATAAAAATTTTCTTGTTTAATTTACCCACAAAAATTGACCCTGGCAAAGTTTAATTTTGTCGGTATAAATATATTTATTTAAATAAAAAAATAAAAGAGCATAGATACATATATTTACAATTAATTCTACATAAGTTTGAAAAAGACCATATATAAAATACAAATGATGAATGGGCGAGGATCTAAGGGATCAAAACCATTATTAATTAAGGCAGTGATTCTTACTTAATGGGAGATGATTATAGAAGGGAATCAAAGAAGTCTACCAATTAAAAATGGAAATTGAAGAGTTTGACTTTAAAGGGGCACACCAATGAGGTGAAGCCACGTCTGGAGTTTCACATGAACTGGTGGTGGGCGAGCAGTACTGAAGCATCCGGACTCTGAGCCGCTACCCAATCTCCAGGGGCATTTTTGTCATTAAGTATCGCGTGTAATAATCAGCAGCAGCTGTCGCTCGCAAAACCGTTGACTGTAGGGCATGTGTTTCATCGCCGCTTCATCGGACGCTCGAGGGCGTTGGGTGGGGGCCCCACGGTAGGTATTTTAATTGGGATCGGGCGGCTGCGCCTTCTATAGAAAAGAATCAACAATCATATTTTGGTTATTGACAATAAAAATAAAAAGATAATAGCATTCGTTTTAATCTTAAAACTTTTTAAATTTTAAAAAAACTTAGAAACTGCAAAAATATTATTTTTTTTTTTTAATTTTCATTTTTTGGCTCACCTTCAACACTCACTACTACAAATAACCTAACTTAATCAAACTATTATTTAAATTTATTTCAATCACTACTAATAACCATTAACAATTCTATTCCAAAACTATTTCGATCAAATATAACTTCTAGAACTTTTGATCGTCAATAACCATTAATGATTCTACTAGAAGATTATTTCGGTTGGCTACAACTTTTAAAACTTTTGATCGTCAATAACTCTTAATGATTTGAATGCAAGATTATTTCGGTCAAATACAATTTTTGAAGTTTCTACCATCAATAGTTATTGGAGCAATTATTAGCACTAATTATTTTGTGAGTGGTGACTACCCAAAAACAAATATGAGAGTTGTCAATAATTGTGTTGATGACTTGTCATATTGGTTATTGGTAATTTTTGATGTTTTTCAATCTTTAATGAAAATAACTGTAAAATGAAAAATTAAAAATCAAAAAATAAATGCAAAATTGCAAATAATGCAAAGTTGTTAATCAATATGTCATTTTTATTTAAAATGAAAAATCAAAATTAAATTATAAGAAAATTGAAACTAAAAGGTGAAGGCTCTCTCAACTAACCCCTAATTAAAGAGCTAGCAAAAAAGAAAACCTTAAATAATACCATGATGGGAATCAAATAAAATTTTTTTAACAGAAATAATTTAGAGTGTGAATAAATTAAATATTTATATAGGTAAAGAAAATAGATAATTATATATATGTGTGCTTGTAAAAATTATGGGCAACTTATTTATTTATAAACTTTATACATTTATGAAATAAAAAAGAACTCAATACATTTATAAACTTAGTATATAGTTTATCTTTTTAATTTTATTAAAAACATATTTCTTTAGAAAACATCAACAGTATTAATCTAAGATGTCATGTAACTAATATAATTTCCCACGCTATACCAACTTTTAACAGTTTTTATCAACAGAAAAAAAAAATCAAATTAAAAAATTAAATTAAATTTTAATGTTACTATTAATAAAATAAAAAAAATTCCCAATATTTAAAAAGATAAAAGCTTGGCCTGTTCAGGTATAAAAAAACATTTCTTAATTTTTATAATTTTAATTTTATAATTAAACATCCTTTAACATTTTATATTCTGAAAAGTAATAACATTCACTTTCACATAAAATTTAGAAAATATATTTCTAATATTTTCTAATTCATAGTTAATTTGAAAAATTAAACAAATGAGTTTTTATTGTTAATTAGAAATTAAATTATCAATAAAATTTAAATTTCAAAAATTAAAAAATATTTTCTCAGGCACTTAGCTTTTTTATTATAGAAAATAATTAAAATGGGTGTTTATAGAATTTTATAAAAAGAGAAAAGAACATCCGGCAAAAAGTGGGGTCCACGTCAGACCGGCCCCCACCTTTCCCGCGATGTTTCGTTCCGGCTTTCCAACTGCTCTCCAAACAGGGAATTGTCAGCTAACTGCAGAGAAAAGGATGCGATTTAATATATTAATTATTTCTCACATTAATAAAATATATAAAATACGAGGGTTGATCGTGTGCTTCTCACGCATGCAATGCCAATGCATGATTAACTTGCAAAATTATTAAGAAAAATCAGCGGCCAAATACGTATCTTACCCCTTATATTTTTACGTTTTTCCTATTCAAATATTTAATTTTTTTTATTTCAAAACTATTCCTGAATTTTTTCTTATTTTAATTTAAACTTGTAATTAAAATAATAAAAAAATTCAAGAATATAATTGACGCGAAATTGTAAGTTTAGAGGTGTATTTAAAATAACAAAAAATTTGAGTAATTAAATAAAAAAAATACAACTACAGTGTTAAAATATATATTTTGTGAAAAATCAACCCTTAAACATTTTTTCCTGATTTTTTTAAATTTGTATTGACTTTTTAAAATATCCTTGCTATTCTTAGCAGAAATATACATATATATATATACATACATATATATATTTATATATCTTCGCTAGTTTCTTACAAAGACCTTTTAATCTTGTCAAAATCAATATTAATCGTACTTATGTTAATTTTACATAAATAATAAAAACTTAAAATATTTTAGAATGTACTAATAATAACGATGGCAATATAATTAAATAGCAATTATAATGATATATAATTGACTTATAATAACAATAATATTAGTATTATGAAAATTTTAAAATTTATAATTAACCAATATCATTGACTTTGTATTAGTAACAACATTGACAATATTTAGTTAATAATATTAATACTACAATATTATTAATCTGTGTCATCCATAATATTAATATAAAACAATTCTACAATAACACGCAATAATAACAAATAAAGGCAAACACTAAGAAAAAAAAAACATCAAGACCAACCAACCAAAATGAGTTTAAAGGTACATATTAATAATTGGTATATATTTTAGGAGTAGTGTGGTTATAAGTTTTCTTCATGCCTCTAATCTTTTTTACCATTTTAATACTTAAAAACTTTTTGAAAGAGCCAATTTCATACCTGTTTCGGACAAGACTAACTAGTTTTCAGGTCACAAAATTATATATCCTTACCTTTGTAAATAACACAAGAATGCTAGGAAGTTGTTAATAATATGTTAAATCTTCAATTTCTAATTTTGTTCTTGCTCTTGTTTGTCATTTAGATTTTATTGAAGGTAAGTAACATCAAATAAAGGATTTAATTAAGTAATAAACCAGAAGACACTTAACTGTCTTACTATTATTAACATATAATATTTCTTATGAAAAGATTGCCAGTTAACCACTCATATCTTTGCTAATTACTAAACTAATTATTTTCATAACGAACATAAAGGCAAGGAGAAGGCATCAAGAAAGTTGGTAGAGTTTGTAGCTTTTTGAAAAATCGCCATCAAGCTAGTTTTGCTATTTCCAATTATATTCTCATGGAAAAGAAGTTGGAAAGAAGAACAAACAAACCCTCTAAACAGTGTGTGGAAGTAAGATTTCGTTTAGATTTGTTTAATTAATTTAGTTTTTTTATACCTCTTGAGTCTTGAAAACCTATTCCTGGATAAAGATATCGATGATTAAAGAAAACAAAATAATTGGATTAGGTGTATCAGAAAACATCAACAAAGTAAAACTATATATATATATATATATATATGATTTAAATAATTAGGTCTTCTTGAGGCAGATCAAGCAGCTAGGGTTCTCACCAACTCCTAATGGCTGAGTCAACAATTTTGACCTGAAAACAAAAACAAACTCAAAATCAACCTAATTTATACATTATTAATTACTTAAATAAAGAGAATAAAATTAAAGCTATGAATTAATTTAATTTTGTTGCATGGAAGAAATGATTTAGAGGTTCGTTCCTAGTTTTTCTTTTATTTTTTCATTATTTTTAAAGTAAAGCAGGAAATATTGTTTGATTACTTATTTTAATTTGTTTTTAAAGATTTTGATCTTTTAAAGAAAATAAAAACAAAAAAAAAATATGCTTTCACTTTTTTCATCTCATTTTCATTTCCTCTTCTCCTATTTTCTTTACCGTGCATGGACGGCAAAGAAGATATATTGGGGAGGAGGAAATGCAAAGAATAAAAGACAAATTAGAAAAAAAAAAAAAAGAAGAAGTTAATAGTTATCAAACTGAAAGTCAATGGCTCGTTTAGTTGTGAAAAATATTTTCTAACTTTAATTTCTACGTCTCTCATGACTAGTGAACACCCTACCCTTCTGAATGAGCAACCCCTCAAGATCTACTCACACCCATAGAGATTAGTCCTATTCAGGTGATCCCACCATGCATGGGATCTAGTCATTGTTTCGCTACTGTGGCTTCATGTAGCTCAAGTTAATGTGATGAACGTCATTCTTTATCATATAGGTGCTTAAGGAAATTAAACATCATCATTTTAAAGCAAGAAACCCTCTGTACTAGTTTTCAACTCAAATAAGCCTTTATAACTTAATTTATCTCATCTTGGCAAAAGGTTTAAAAGTACTGGCCTCTCGTGTAGAGAGTGCGTCGAGTCGTCGACTACCTGTTACAGGTCATAACTTTTTTTTAGAGTCTTCACAACCATTTGTGCATGCCTCCCCTTCTTGGACAGATGCCTAAGTTTCCTGTGCTGATGATAGGGTGATCAAATTCTTGTTTCAGACTGGAAAATCGATTTAATCCTAGACTGAGAGAATAGTATTTATTTTTAAAAAAAATTAAAAGTATTTTTTGATATTTTTCAATTCATAATATAAAGTTAAAAAATTAGAAAATTGAATATATTCGTATTTTTAATGAACGATTCAACTATTTAATAAAAAAATGGAATTTTACAAAAATGATTTAAAAAAATATTTTCTATAACTAAATAGGAGGCTGTAAGTTTACTTTTTAGATAAAAACAAAAAAAATTGCAAAAATAGATACAAATAAAAATTCTGTGAAGTAACAGGGGGAGCATCTTTCAGATGTACCTGCGGAGGAGGTCTTTCAAGTGGAAAATGATTTAATTTGATAGATGCTGTTGATTTATATTCTCTTGTTTCAATGATTAGCGTTTGTGAACGTATGAAATCAGATTCAATGTATCAAAAGGATTCTTTGGTTTGAATTAGTGTGCTTCGTGAAATTTTCTTTTATTTTTTATATTTGCTTCCAATGCCAGGTCTCTCTCTCTCTCTCTCTCTCTATATATATATATACACACACACGCGTGCGCGCGCGCACGCACACACACTAATATTTTTGTTATTGACTATATATCTATGATTGAGCAACGGGTCAACCAGGAATACCTTGCAGGCTCAGCTTCTGTCCTATGACAAATTAACAACACAACCTTAATTATATAATCATCCATGTCGCTGAGGACCAGCTCCTCATCAGGTTATCCAATTTAAGCAAATGTATATTTTCAACTTATATATATATGTCGGAGAAAGGTAATAGTTTCATTGTTTTTGTTGGTTTCATGGTAGCATTTTATTATGTTCTTTTTTCTGGGTAAAGGGTGAAGCTGAGAATCAGAAAGACACCCGAAATTAGATTAATTTTGCAATTTACAGACAACGCTGGGGGTGAGCATTAATTATTTGGTAAAATTGAATTTTTAAACTAAGTGCGTGTGTGTGAATGTTTGATGGCATGGGGCCAGCGGCTTCAACATCTCACCCAACCTTTACGTACCTTTTAACGTAATAATATCCAGTATCCAAAATTCTTCTCACGTGCATGATTTTCAGAAGATCGTCATATCTGTAACAAGTCTTCACCTGACCCTCTGCTTAATTTCCTCCTAAAAGTTATCACTTTTATCTTTCCAATCTGAATATTTATGTCCTAAGAGTTAATTCATTATTACAAAATGTTACAATCACATCGTTTTTGTGATATTATTATCTATATAAAAACAATCGTTTTTTATTTTCCCTGCTTTCTGCATATAGGCTTTGGTGGCAACCAAAATTGCTTCTTTGTAAATGGAATGACGCAAGTTCAAGTTTATAATTTTGGATTTTGGTACTTGTTCAAGTCCTGGGTGGCTTTGGAAATGCCACAAATTGGTTAAGGAGCTGGTGTGGTGAATGGGAGATTTGTCCATGTTTATATACTTCGCTATTTGAAAGGTTCTCTGTGCTTTATATGCAGCAGCATCGTGTCATGGACTTATGGGGCTAATGGCTGGACTGGTTGAATTAAGCCCGATGATAGTTTTCTGTGTGTTTCAGTTGTGGTTACACTTGCAGCTTGTTCTGTGCGATTTCAGTGTGTTTTGTTTTAGGCAGTGCTTTATTCGTTCAAGGTCGTATGACTTCTTCCAGGGATGGATGCTGCTTTCTTTGTTAATTAATTATAACATTTTATCAAAAAGAACTAATCTGGAATTTGAATCTTTTAAGCCTCTCTCTTGAAGTAGGGAGCTGTAGCTCGACGTAATAATTAATTGTGTACATGATCGTACCAACCATAACCATATTAGCTAGACATTCACATAAATAAGCCAAACAAAAGGTAGATGATGCATGAGGTCACCAAGCATGTGCTAGCTCTACAGATACAGAAACAAATTTAGCTTTTAGGGAACTCTCATATCTGCCATTTCCGTATAGAAATTAAGAACTACAATTAAGAAGTCTCCGAGTTCAAACTTCAACCAGTACCATCCTAGATCATGCATTAATCTTATATATATATGCATCTTCTAATTAACCATCCTGCAAAATTGCTTTACTGTAACTAGTGGGGAGGGTCTAAGAGCTTTTGTCTGGCTTCTAGCTTAATTTTCCAGGAAAATGAGAAAACTTGGTTAGTTTAACGTCCCGTCAATTCCGTACGTGAACACACTCGTCTGCTCAACTTGGTTTTCGGTTTCCCAAATCTTAGAATTGAGAATTGATGGATGAGCGCCAAAAACATAAAATATAATATATATATATATATAATCAAAACAGAATAAGAAGAAAAAAGCAAGTCCAAGTTGTACTCTTTCTTTCGACATAAAAGCGCAAAATTTGTTATGCTAGGTGTCGAGATAGAGATATATAAAAATTAATTAAGGTCGGTAGGACCAGAAAGAGATGGAGAGCCATGACATGATCGGATGGACGTATATATATATATATATATATATATGCTCCCAAATTGCATGTGTTCATCTACTGTACGGAATTGCATGCAAAGAAAAGCCATCAACTACTTGGGCTGGGCTGGGTAGCACAGAGAGTACTCAAAAACCCTAGCTAGCTAGCTAGTTTTATATATATACAAGGTTACATGGAGATAAAGATTTTGCTAAATATAGCAATAAAAGAGAGAGAAAGAGAATCAACCCTCTTCTTCGAAAAATTCACTTTAAAAGAGGGCATCCACACTCCACTGTACAGTGTTAGACTATAACTACGAAAAATTTTGGAGTGTGAATAACATCATCTATATATTTCTTTCCCTCAATGTGTTTATACTTTATATATATATATATATATATTCATATATATATGGTAATGCTATCTATCTATATATTCTATTGCACAAGGAATTAGTGACATTTTTCATAAAATATGAATTAATTTTTAAAAATTATAAACGCTTTATATAGAAACAGTGTCCGTCTTTGAATAACATTAATTATATAAAAATATAAACACGTGTGTGTGTGTGTGTGTGTGTGTGGCGTGTGCAATGGGGCATCTTAATGAATAATTGAGAGAGAGAGAGAGACACTTCTGAGAAGAAGGTGCAAATCCCCAGGTGGAGGCGCCTCTTCTGCTTTCTATATTTAGCAGAAATGTTGGCCTTCTTGCAGGGGATGTGCCTATTTTTGGAGGTTCCGTTTCAGCCTCGTTCAATGCGTCTACTTTTTCCGTTTCTTCCATTGACCAACAAACCCAACCACATTAATATTTCTAAATAATTTTATACCATGTTCCCACTTAATATATTATCAATGACACTCTTGGATTTGATGAATGTTTTTTATTTTTAATATAATCCTATTTTAGAACCTTAATATATATATTTTTTAAATTTTGAATATTTTTATTAATTTATTCATAAATATATCATATTTTAAAATATTTATCAAATATATTAAATATATCTTAGTGAGTACATTAAGAAAAAAATAATGATTGAAAAACCCAGAGAGTTGTGACAGATTAAGTGTCATATTTTAATTAATTTAATAAATATTAAATATTAAATCTAACCTATATTGCTACTTAAAATAAATTTAAAGAAGTCACTAAGTTCAAACTTTATCCCTGACAATATCCAGTATATATATTAATATATGGTGATCAACCAAAGCTCGTGTTATTCTGTGCAAAATTTCAGTTCATATATGGTCTAACTTTGGGATTGAGAGCCAGGTGTTTTGGACTAGGTGATGGCATCTATGTTATAAAGTTGACATGGTATTTGAAGCCCAGCACCCAAATAAATTAAGAAGTGAATGTGATGTAATAATAGCATTGTTTTATACGGAAAAGTTTGGGTAATTCAAATTTTATTTGGATTTAATAAATTTTAATATTTAAAAATTTAACATCTATTTAAACTAATTATATGTTATTACCAAATCACCCATCACCTCCTTAAATTTATGAATCCCATGGATTTCTCAAGCAAGATCTTACTTTATAAAATGACACACCTTAGTTTATAATTTCTTTTAACTTTTTGAGTGGAATTATATGTCAAATTAATAGTGTTTAATGTAATTATAATATTATTATAATAATTATATTTTTTAAGATAGTGATACATTATCTGATGAGGTTGTCTAAGTTAATCGGCTGAGAAAGTGAAATCTTTTATATTTTATATTTTGCAGAGGTAAGTTTGAATCGGATGGTGTCACATGAGACATCATATTGTTGTCCATATTTTTATGTGAATAAATCGATCTGTTTTTATGAAGTAAAATTAATATTGGGTTCAAAAAAAAAAAAGTTAGGCCTGTTAATCAAATCTCATTCCAACCCAACTTAACGAGGCCCAAGTTACTCCAAGAGAGCCCAAGACCCAACCCAAGCCCAATCAAGCCCATATCATTGTGGTCCATGTTAGAACTCAAGATTTTCAACTTGCACGAGCTTCAAGTAGATAATCTCAAATGCAAAAGACTCGGGTCGGATGATCTGAGGCTGAGGCTTGAAGGGTGTCCATCAAATATTGCTAAAGTTGAATCTAATGCTAGTCTTCACTTTTCATTCTACTCAAAATCTAGCCCATTTCTACATCAATTAAGTCAGGGCATAGCAATCTTAAAAGAATTTCTCAGTGAATCCCCATAATGCCCAACTAATCACAATGTGTATTCTCTTGATTGATTGTTTGTCTAAAAAATGTCATTTGGCTTAATTAAAAGCACATCTCCACTGGCAAAGATAGGCCTCTTGGATGCTTCACGACCCCTAGTCATGTGTTCGAGTCTTATCAGTGGAGACATATTCTCGATTTATCTCCTCAGTATAGTTCTAGGGATAAGGTGGCTAAGAACGCTAATAATAGGGCTTAATCTAAAAAACAAAAAAAATCATACTTTTGACAATTTTGTGTATAATGTGTATTCTCTCAATGTTTCCAACATTATCCTCACATGGGTAACGTGTTCCTTCTCAGACCTCAAGTACACAAAAACATCATCTGAGGCTCCAACGACTTCTTACATGGCTTTTGTCCAATGTCCATGTGGCTTTTCCTTAATGTTTCAAACTCTTTCTCATGTTTTGAAATAACCCCTTTTAGAAAGTTTTAAGACAAGCCAAAATTTTTCCACATTTTCCCACTTATCCAAAACTTATGCTTCATTTTTTATAATTCTGCTCAAATATTTTGAAACCTTTGTTTGAAACTTTTTACGTACACTTTAAAACCTTCCTACCTCAGTTGAGCTAGAATCAATCCACACTTGTCTAAGCCATAATTGAGCCCTCGATCGACTGTTTGATCAACTATTCACATTCCAGGCCAATTTTTTACAAATGTTTCATATTTTTATAGCATCGTCATTTCCCAATAATGCACATATTTTAGAAAAATGCATATTTAAGTACCCAAAATTGAGAAGAAAAATTATGAGTTATTGCAATACATAATATGGCAAAGAACTTGACATTTGTTGCCATCAAGATACATATAAGCTTGTCCACATAAGCAATTTGCCTTTAATTATTAGAGGCCAGAGCATATATCAATTATAGCACAATCGTTTGCACTGATTGGTTCTGAGGGCACCTTGCCTCATAAAAATGAGATTATGGTGGATTTCTAACTTAAGCCAACATGATAAAATCTTCACTTTTCATAGACTGAATAAGAACCGCAACTTTTATAAAAGTAAATGTAACCTCCATTTTTGCAGGCTAAATAGTAACCATAACTTTTTCAAGAGGCTCAACCATAACCACTGTCTTTCAAGAATGAGGCGTAAGTTTTGTTTTTATAGACAAAACAAAAACCAACATACATTTTCAAATGATGAGGTAGAATCCTTATAATCATTTGTTGGAAGGAAAAGTTACAAGAAAAACTTATAATAAGGATTCCCTCAAAGAATAAGAAATACTACATGATGGAATAGACAAGAGAAGTGAGGAAACTATAAATAATAAAACACTTCACTCTCTTGTTCCTGATTTCTGATTCAAGAAAATCTACATAAGGCTTAATCAGATAATGGCTTGAAGTGAAGAAATATGAGCATGAAAGGTTGTCACTCAAGGAACAAGGTTTGGCCTGAAAACGGATTTATCTTGGTTGTGTCTGGCTTTAGGTTAGCTTGACATTGTCTTATGTTCACTTGACAACATTACTTGCATTTTATAGAAGTTTTGAAAGTTGAATTTAGCACATGTTATTTACACATATTCACACTTCTTTTTATTTGACTAATAATAGTCAAATTAGTCAATAAAAATATGTGTGATATTAAGATAAAGCATTTGCACACCATACATAGACATTTTTTTATTATTCTTTTATAAGAGAACATAATTAAACTTCAAAAAATAATAAAATAAAACTCTAACGGTCAAAATCTATCATCTCTGACATTTCTCAGAACAACTTTATTTTTCAAAATCTATTAGACGATACTCGATTTAGTTTTAGGCTTACTCGACTAATATAGATTTTTACTCGATTGGATATACTGTGTAATCGATTATATGAAGGGCTTACTCGAGTATGACCAAGTCCTTATTCAACTAATATAGAGCCACAAAAGCTAACATTAAACACTCAATTACAAGGTTAAGATTACTTGACTGATATAGAAATATATTTACTCGAGTATAAATACTTGATACTTGATTAACCTTAAGACCATAAACTTAACCAGCATTCAACCTATCTTTACTCAATTAATAAGATTATACACTCAAGTATAAAATTACATTAGTCGATTATCAAGAAAATTTTACTTAATTAAAAAGATGTTCATAAGATTTAACACATAAATACTCTATTATCAAAAGGATTTACTCGAGTACAAATGATTGATACTCGATTAGAAAAATTCCTTATTCGATTAATTTTTTGAAAATACAGAAAGTTGCATAATATACTCGAGTATGAGATTATGATAGTCGATTATAAAACATTTTTACTCGATTAAACTAATACATGTAATCGACTAATTTGTAAATAACCTGAGCATTACTCGATTGGATTTAAAGCATACTCGATTTGGATTTTTACAAAATATTTTTAAAAGTTTTACTCAATTAACACAAAGAGGTTACTTGATTAGCTCTCACAAGTTTTATGAAATACTCGATTAATATGAACATATACTCGATTATTTTGAAAATATACTTGAGTATAAAATTATCAAACTTAAAAGTATTTCAAAATGTTTTGGAAATCATCAATAAATCAAATTTATTGAAAATATATTTTCTTATTCATTTAATTTTTTTTCAAAAACTATTTTCTCAATAAATTAAAACACAAATTTCTCAACACAAAACATTCTAAAAATTTGATTCGATAAATATAGATATATCTAAGATAAGGCTTTATGATCCTTATGTTGTTTTCCCTCTGTGCTCTATGATTATGACATTTTATCAAATCCAAAAGTGACATAGAGAAAATCTAATATTCCACATCTATGCCAAAATTGCACAAATCATATAACCTACCATAGAGAAAATCTAATATTTCGATCTAATAATGGAATATCATACTTAAAGGTAGTCATTACAAAGATCAAATAATGTCAAACAATAGATAAATAAAAGCCCAATAGAAAATAGATCAACATAGTGGATATGTGTAGATATAGCTGGATTTAGGTAGATTTCGACAAGGATAGAATTGGTCGTCGGCGATAGAGGAAGAAGAAGGTGTCGTCGGCTGGAAAATGTAGAGGGCTTGTCAGAGAATGACGAATGGACGTCGAAAAAGAGAGGCTGACGGTTAGTCAGTCGTGATTGGAGAAGAGACTAAAGCTCATAGTCAAACAAATGCCTGGAGACATCAAAAAGTCGCGAAGCAATCATGATGGCTAGAGAAGAAGAAATCAAATAGTTGTGAGTCGTTGACAGGGAGAAGCACGAGAGAAGGTTGATGCTCGCGCGAGGAGTAAGGCCAAAGAAGACACTAAAACGACCACAATGATCGACGACAATGGTGACATCAGGCGAATTGGTAGCAACAGGTGGTCGACGGGGACAAGTACACAAGCGACGATGATGACAACAACAACAACAATAGCTGAAGAAACTACAAATCCAACGGCTAAGATCTGTCAAAAGTTGATGATTTGATCCAACGGCTCTAATATCAGTTTGTTAGGATTTTGCATCAATAACAAACCACAATCAAACTATCAACCACACAAACAAACACACAAATTTAATGTGCAAAATCTAAATCAAGAAAAAATCACAGGCAGAAAGAACAAAATATCACTATGGTGATAGTTGTACAATAATTCCAAGGCATTGGTCACCTATTTATAGACCTAACACTTGTTCGTAGATATATACAAAAAAATATATTTTAATTAGAAGATAAACCAAGAAGATAAGTCTTTGGTTTGAGATAAATCTCAATCACAGTTAAATTTAATGTCCTAATCATAGTCAAATTTGAAGTCTAAATCATAGTTAAATTAGGAGTCTCAATTTTAGATGAATTTGAATTTTGAGTCATGATTATCACAGCAACACGAGATGAAATTCAACGTATGTTATGTCAGTAACTCGTTTGGAGTTTAAAGATGTGTTTTTGAGATATTAACAAAGAAATCCAAGTCATAATTATTTGCCTAGTGAGAAAGATTGGAGAAAGAAATTTTTTATAAATGGGTTACCATTCATTGGAATTTTAAGTTGTAAAAAAGGAGTTGATCAAATTAGTGAAACCTACTTAAAGTAATCGAAATAGGTTTTTAGGTTTAGGTCTATCTTAACATTTAATTATGTGTGATATGAAAAGATATAGAGAGTTTACAAGTTATTAGGTCGTTTAATGGAAGGGTCCATTAAAGAAACCCTAGAGTTAGATCCCTTTCTCCCGTCTAGGACTTGGATTTCTATTTAAATAGATGTTGACCTTAAGAGTACAATCCATATTTGTTTATAATAACAAATAGATTTTGTCAAAATGCTCCCTAGTAAAATCATCTTAATATATTGCAAGCCTCAATTTATTGAATAATTATGTTAGCGTCTAAAATAACATTCCATGATTAACAATTTGTAAGAATTGGGTGTTTCAATTTTTTTTTGGAATTAAAGACTTTTTATTTAAGGAAAAAGATAGTTATAAATTAAGGAGTTTGTTGACAATTTTTAACTCTTGATACCTAAAAAATTATGCAAATATGCCTTAAACAAGAATAAGCTTTATAAGATCAGATGTTATGACTATGATCGCAAATCTTAAAGCTAAAAGAAAAAACTTAACAAGTTGCAATGAAAAGAAAAAATGTAACACCCCGTTTTCCCACAACGTGCATTACCTCGAGATTTCGGGAATTTTTTTTTTTTTTTTTTCACATCACAACACAAGCCTCTCGACATACATACCTTCATCATAGTCATTTCCCGACAATCCCAATCGTACCTTCTTAGCATATCAAAATTTAAGAATTAATAGACTAAGACAGGTAATATCAATCACATCAGGGGAAGTAAGATCGAAACCTCAATAATATTTAACCGACAATTCTCTTAACCGACAATTCCTTTTACAATAATCAAATCGATGTTTCACATGAAAATATCAAAATATTACATAATCTCTGAACATCGTAATCATGGACAAAACCTACGAAAACTAAACATAGCCGCTACATCTCGATGATATTCTTTCCCTTGGCGCCACTGCATTCACCTGGAACGTTTGAATATTCCAGGGACATAGTCCAATTAGATGCTGAATCATCTAAGTGAGAGTTCAAAAACATTTTCATGCATATATGCAAAATCATATATAAAATCGATAAATCCTGACATGCACCAGCCTAAGAGAATCCCACATAGCACTTAACCCTAACCGGGGAAAATGCAATCTCTCTAAAGGCGACATGACCACTTCGGCCCATTGGCAAAACAATCCTGCTTAAGAGGGACAATCTCGACATATGAACTCGGGAATCACCCCGTTGTCATTGTTAGGCTTTACGCTCCTACTCAAAAGCATTCCAAAACCCAACGCAGTCCTAGCCCCAAGAGTGTCACATCAGCACTATCCTCGGAATCGACGTCACCTCGGCATTAATGCTATTGCTCAAAGGAACCTGGGGTGGTGTCCACTCGCAGCCCCGCTACTTGAGCCAACAACCGGGGTGGTGTCCACTCTTAGCCCCGCCACTTGGGTCTCGTAGGGTGAAGTCCGTCTCAGCCCCGTCCCAAGTAGGTCACCTAGCATTAATCCTAGGTACGCATCCCGAGTGCTGTCACTCTGAGCTACGTCACAGGTTACCAACCCACGTCCCACATGGACGACACAAAACAAGCCAATGCCGAAAAATCATAACATGCATAAAATCAACATCTCAATGTATGTAATTTACCGTACGAAATTCAATGCATGTGTAAATAATTGTTTGGACGACCATAATAAACCAAGTCATAGGGATGAACATTCACAGTAAACCATTCACATGTCACTCAAGGTCCTTTCGGGTAGAACCACTCACAAGTCAAAACAAAGTTGGGGGCGAACACTCACCTTTGGCGAAATTTCAAATTCTTCTCGACAAGCGTAGTACGCCTCGATTTGCGTGCCTGCCTCGATTTGCGTGCCTTCTTCGAACTTCGCACGAGTCACTTAGTCTCAACCCTCAAGGCACCCTAATCATCACATTTATCCAAAAATTATAATTTTCCTTAATTTTCTCACAATTTTCCTATTTTTCTCCCATTTTCTTCTCTAATAATCCAAAATAAATATCTACACAACTATTTTCTCAAATATTTTTACATAATAATTCATAAAACAATATTTATAAGCCTCTGGGATTTTATGAAAATTTTCAGATTTTTCTCCTATTTTCTCAAATTTCCATAATTACTTTTCCTTGAGAAAATTTATTTCTCATCGATTTACTTCGAATATACTTAAATAAAAATCACCAAAACTCATCAAATAAATTCCTTATACTTATGGAATTTTTTCATAATTTTATAAAAATTCCTCGTATTTATTTTCTATTTACATTTCCTTTCAAAAATCAAAAATAATTATTTCCCCAAAACATTTCCAAGATAAAAATTCATCAAAATAAACTATTCATCTTTCTTGAATTTCTGGATATTTTTTCAGAATTTTAATTCCTTTAATTCTATTTTTTTATCGAATTTTCTATATTTTTAGAATTTAAAAAAACACAGAAAATACCTCCAGTCATCTTCTCAAGTGACGACGACCGGCGACCTTCTCCGATGGCTGATCTGAAGACACCATCTTGAAGCTCTCTTCAAGTCGATCACAATGGAATCTTCACATGGCCGAAAAACTTACCGGAAGCTGCCCGATTTGACGATTTACAGTCCGACTCCGGCGAAGCTTTGCGTTTTCCGGCGAGCCAAATTGACCTTCGATTTGAACTCCGATTGACACTAAACTTTCCAGATCAATTACCCATCGCCTTGCGACCAAAAGCCCCTTATTAGATCGCTCAATCGATCACTCCACAACCCGATTTCACCTTCACTCAATATATATATATATATACATGCGGCCGAATGCAAAAACACCTCTACACCGCTCCAAAAATTCTAAAACTCTCCAGAAATGATCCTCTTCCCTCAAGGATCAAAAGCCCCTTATTGGTTTCCCTCGATTCGCTCTCAAACTTGAGCGATTTGATTATTCAAATTCGGCCGAAACCCTTGACTATTTATAGCCAAAATTCGACCCCCACGTGGCCAATTTCCGACCAAAGCTTCTTCCCCACGCCTCCTAGACCACTCTAGGCCACTCCCTGACAGTCCTGAGCTGTCAAATGGCTAGATTTTATGGCCAAATCGGCCATGCTTGTACAACTTTCTGAAAATTGCACTTTGGCCCTTTGAAATTTCTCTTTTGCATTTTGGCCCTTACCCTCAAGCCCCTGATCTCTCTAGCACCATCACTAAGACCCTCAAGATTAGTACTTTTCATTTCTCCCTTGAAATTTCTGAAAATTTACCCTTTTGACCTCCCTCGGGCATTTTTAGAAAATTACACTTAGGCCCGATTGATTGATTTGACCTCAAATCCATTCGATTCTACTTGAAAATTTCTCTCTTTCTGATATAAGATGAATGCTTTGAGGGCTCTTTTGCTTGAATATGATTGTACAAAATTTTAGCTCAACATCTCACTTTTTTCTTGAAACCCATATACCTTTTATAGCCTTTCTTGCCACATAACCGTTAGCCTTTTTTTGTCTTATGGGTAAAACTTGAAAAATAATAAAGATATATTTCATTTTATTTTATCCCAATGGTTAAATATTTAATTTATGCTCAAAGGATATTTTGAAAGCCTTTTTACAATTATTAGAATCAAAACTATGTACTTTTTGGTTGTTTGTAAGGTCGAATAAACTGTTATATCCTGAACTTATGGTCAATTTTTAATTTTATAATGTTTTGACCTTTGCTTCAATTTAGTAATTGAATTTTCACTTTTGTTTCAATTTTATCCTTGATCTAACAAATGTGTCTCCAGCTTATGTGTAACGTCCCGCTCTCACTTACGGGTGTTATTCATGAATAATCAACTTACTATTCACATGCTAGAACAAAGATAAAGAGATGACTATGTTTCAATGAAAAACGACCTAGGTGGGAACTAGGCCTTGCCCTCCCTTCGTTCCACTCAAGATTCGGGAAATATTGAAACGACCCCGCGAAAATAAAACCCGAAATCTCGCAAAGTGTCACCCCTTCTCGAGCTTTTAATGAAGAGCTAAGGATGACTTCCCAGGATTCGACAAAATAAACTAACTCACTTGCTTCATATAAATTATGGCATACAGCTTTAATTATAAGAAAATAATTTTTTTCTTTGCCCCAACTATTAATCTATTTTCTCACTTTCAAATCCGTTAGAAAATATTTGGATTAATATTTCTTTGGAAAAATTTAATAAAATTTTCCTTATCAAATCACTGGTGTTTATTCTTTTTAATTATTTCAAAATACCTCAAATTTCTAACCCTTAGGAAATAAATTTTTGAAATACAAACATCAAGCATCCTTATTCATTTCTCAAAATTTAAGGAAAATACTCCATTATTTATTTTCCAAAATATATGAATTTTCTCACAATTGCCTCAAAATTTATATTAATTTAATAATTAATTTGAAGGCTTAAATACTCATTTATTTAATTATTTAAACATACTTTATTTCAGAAATTCCAAGAATATCATAAATAATTAAATAAACAGAAAAATAAAATAAAATAATAAAAAAAGTATCAACAGCAACAGAGGGCAGGCAGCAGCAGCTAGCCGCGCCCAGCGCATGGGCCGCGCGCTCGTTGGCCGCCTGCCATGAGCGTGCGGCACACTGCCTCCAATTTTTTTTTAATTAAATATATATATATATTAACTCAAACTTTCCAGAATGCTTAAATACATTAAATACCTTCCAAAACATCTAAGTTTGTCACTATTCATCCACATTAAGCATTCACACATATTTAACAAAATAAATACATCATACACAAATCATACACCAATACATACATTCTTCTTGCTTCATTATCTTCAACCTTCCAAAATTCCCTGTCCTTTAGAAGATTCCCCACCTACATAGAGGTCAAAGGACCTTATGAGCCAATACTCAGTAAGGGTGCTATGCATAAGTAAATGTAACATGAGAAATAAACATGTAATGCAAATGCAATGCATATAATGGGTAGTCCTCCATGCCCTCATAACCACATAGGTTAAGGCACCAACCAACCCCTCCCACATCACTAGTTCTCCATATGGCCATAGGTACACTAGAACACAAATCATGTAAATATGAACACTACATGCAACTCATACAAACGATTACAAATGCAAGCAAACCCCACCACTAGGGGTCATCCCTTACCTCTTTTTCCTTGAAACTTCAAGCCCTCACTTGCCAAGACTCTCTCTCTGGCTTTCAACCATCTTAAGAAAAGAATTCTTAAAGCATTAATGATCTTGAAGACTAGAGAAATGAAAGAGAATGAAGACTTACCTACTTTCTAGAAGAGATTTAAATCAAGACTTACATTTCTCTCATTTGGAAGCTCACAAGAGAACTCTCATTGATCTCTAATTTCTTCCACCAAGCAAAACCTCCTCTTAGAAATTTCTCTTCCTTTACATATAATGTCTTGACATCTCACAAGTTCAAGACTAATTTCTAGCCCTTGATCAATCTTTTGAAGATCAAATCCTAACCCTTGAAACTAGCACAATCCTTGTGCTTTTGATAAACTTAATCCTAGCCTTTGATTTAGAAAGAACTAATCTCTACTCTCTAGAAAGACACAATCCTTGCCATCTAGCCTCTTTAAATCTCCACCCTTGATAATAAACTAGAGACCAAATCTCCATCATCCATTCCTTTATTAGGGTTATTAGATATTTATTTATTTGCAAATTTGGTAATCATGCCACTTTCAAGAATCAATTGTAGCCATTAGATCTTGATCCTTTTCAAACTAAATCCTCAACCATTGGATCAAAGCTCCAATTCCCATAATTCTCAATTTTCAAAATTAAGAAATATTGACTAATTTCAAGATTGATTAATTTCCAATTTCCTTTGTCATTTTCTTTAATTACTTTAATGATGACTCTCACTTAATGCTTAAGAGATTATTTCCCTTTTCTTTTTTACTTACTTTAATCTCTTATTTCACAAGATTATGCCAAGTGTCTCACTTACACTTAATCCAACTAATTTCTTATTCCCATATTTAATTAAATCCCTTCCATGAGATCTTGCCAAGTGTCACCAATCTATCTTACTTGGCTTCCATTTTAATTCCACATTTTTCATTCATCTTCCCATGCATTTAAATAATAATTAATTTCTCCCAAAATCAATTCTCTAATATATAAATATTTTCTCCACAAAAAATAAATTACCTTTTATGGGACGAGACTCCAAATTACCGTTTTGCCCTTCTTAAGGCATCCTATATATTATGTGTCTTCTCTTTGATTCAAGGGCAATTATGAAATTTTCATATACCATCATTCTCTTAATTGACAATTTTATCATGACTCATCAAGGGTATTACATTATGTGGTGACTAATGTGTCAAATATCAGTAAAAACGGTGTCATTTCTAAGCCTGGTCATCAATGAGCACGGCCAAAACGATACCATTTTGTCGTGCTGTTGCACAAGGCAAAACAATGTTGTTTTGCTTGTGCATAAAACACCACCCTCATTTGGTGACTTAGGGTTTCCGAAGAGAAGGAGGACGGCGATTACGACGGAGAAGCATAGGAATCAAAGGCGATGCTCGGGTTCGATGGTGATGGACAAGGTTCGAGGGTGACGAAGAAGGTGACACACAACCATCAATAGCCCAAATCCTTTTGGGCATAATGGTTTAGCAGCTATCGCGACTTGCAGGTCTAAGATGGCAACGACAAAACTTGGGTGGCCTGCTTGACAGACAACCGCTGCAACCCTGACTTTTCACCTTTCTATTCTATAGTGCTTGATGGTAGGAGATTGTTGCTGGTCACCACTCTTCTTTGTTCCAAGCAGTGGACAATGATAAAACAAGGAAACAATGGAGGTGATGATGGAGGCAAAAGACCCTTTGTCTTTTCCGTTCCTAGCGCTCGACAGCTATGAGAAGAAGTGATAGCGGAGTCGGCCGCCAAATCTGATGACAGATTGGTGGCGGTGGTTGCGGCTGCTGTCTGGTGTTGGGCCCTTTTTCCTTCTTATCTTTTTTCTTATTTTTTAGGCTAGTTTTTACTTTTTTATTTTTTTATTTTACTATTTATTTATTTTTTGGGTCAGGCCTTTTGGGCTAACAAATTTTTAAAGAATTTGATTATTGATTATTGATTATTGATTTTGTGTATACATATCTGATTATTCTGTATATTTGATTATTGATTTTGTGTATGTGTGCATGATTATTTTATGTATTTGATTATTAATTTATGTATTTAACTATTAATTTTGTATATTTAATTATTGGGTTTGTTTATTCGATTATTAATTTCACTAAAATGATGTTGTTTTGCTTCATGATTTGCGGCAAGAGAAAAGCAAAACGATGTCATTTTGTTGGTATGTCCATTATTAGACATATCAGCACACCACATCAGCCACCATGTAAGATGGGGCACACACATACTGGATAAAAGATAAAATTGAAATAAAAATGAAAATTTGATGATCAAATTGAAGCAAATGTCAAAATAGGATAAAATTGAAAATTGACCCTAAATTCAGGATATAACAATTTATTCGGCATGTCTGTAACGGCTATAATTTTAAGTTTTAGCACATTGTTGCTCAAGTATAAAGAGTTTGTAGTTGAGTATTTTTTTATCTTTACTCAAGTAAACAAAGTTTGTAATTGACTAAGTTTTATCTGTACTTGTAAGTACCCTCGCTCGGATATCCCAACCACCCAGACTATCCGAACGGGAGCGCCTACGAAAGAAAAAATAATGAGACACAAGACAGAAATCACCCTAGCATGCATACACAAAAATAAGAACAGCGGAAGTGAAGCTAAACATATGCATGCACTATGGGTACTCCGCTAGTACAACGGTCACATGATAAATAAATAAATATAGACTCATGTGTCGACATACACGAGACTCGAGGAAATACCTGGCACAATACAAAATAATAGAGTAAATCCTACTCAGACATTAGACTTGACAGGACTGCCTGTACACTATACCGACTCTGCCACTAAAGCTGACTCCCTTGCCACGACCTATGCTGCTACTACCTGGAATGATAAAAAGCAAAGTAAGTCGAGAGACTCAGCAAGCATAAGAAAAGAAAGGCTGAAGGCTGTATAAATCCAATAAATTTTCCCCAAAACACCAACCCTCAAGTACACACAAGCCATGAGATGCTACAACACAATAGTATAGCATAATGAAAACACAAATCGGTCATTGGGGCCCACACAAAACACACGGCACCCAAATCCCATACGAACCTGTCGCTGCCCTGAAAGGCAACATAAATCTCTACAAACTTGCGCGCACTGTCCCGGGTCGATGCTCCTGTCACCCGTGTGTCCGTGTCGGTACTCCCGACACCTGAGCCATAGGCTCCCTCGGAACGGTTCTCCCGTCCGAGAACTAATAACTACCAGTAACCATGCAATGCACATAAAAATACAATGGCGTAATGAGCATCAACGTGATACACTGGCGCCCATACATCCAGGCATTAAGTCATGCTCCACCCACATAGTAAACCACACGCGATGTATATGCCCGTGCTGGATGCAAGCTAACCAAGCTAGAATGTCCGTGTCCAAGCATACTCAATAAATGAATATCCCAACATGCAACCCATACCCATGTGCATATCAAATCATTAATAGCAATATAATGAATCTAACCGTGCAATAAATCACATACTGGCAGAGCTAGTCACCAGTGCCCGACACCGGTCAACGACCAGTGACTAGGAGTGTCCACCCGACGGTCCATATCAGGGCCGTACAATAGTCTACCCTAACATCACCAACAACCGACCCCTACCCCACTGCTCGATAGCTCTAATCAAACCATAAATAAAATCAAGAAAATCATAAATAAACCCGCACGTCTAGGAACCTAGTTCCCAAACTGGGTTCGGCATCATTCCGAAAGGAATGGGGTCGATACAAACCCCGTAGGCACACAATAAATAAAACTCTAGAAGTCTCAGATTTAATTTAAATTAAAACAAATGAACAATAATTCAATAAATAAGGCTAGGCGCTGAATTAGAGTAAGGGATGACATAAAATACGAGAAACCACGGAGTCTCTCATGGGAATTAAAGAACATGAGGGGAGAGTTAGGAACTTGCCTTTGCACGGCCGTTTCTTGTTTTTCTTGCACTCCCACTGCGAAGGAAAATGTTTGATAATGATTAATAAAATCGTGGCTCACATTAATTAAATCTAACCGTGTAATATAAATAATTTAACCGTCTAAAATCTCACATAGGTGCACCACAAATAAAATCTCAATAAGCCTCATATTTATTTTAAATTAAATCATGCCAATAAAATAATCGATTCGTATAATTAATACGCGAAACCAAAACGAATTAAGGGAAGGGGTGAGATTCACAAAAGGGAAAGAGATCGCATGGGTAGAAAGAAGCTTGCCTCTATTTAGCCATTTACAGCGTTTATACACTTGAATGCCACCAAAATAATACACGCTGTAAAATAGATTAAACTCCAAAAAAATTAATAAAATTGGACCCAAAATGAAATTTTCACCGTACATAATGTTTAATACATAATTCTCTACGTATCTGGCTAATTAAATCGCGATTAAACCTCAATTGATCTTGGATTTTCACCCAAATTCCTTCATTTTGTGCGTTGTTTCTTCTTTATTTTCCTTGCAAAATCACCTCTAGTTGCTGCTCAAAAATGGTGGCCGAAGCTCGCTGAAATTGGCACATAAAACAGCAAAAATGTGCGGCTGTAAGTGAGCCACGTGGCAGCTGGGCTGGCTGCTTCCTTCATCCATTAAGCGTTCTTAATTAAATTTAAGGGACCCTCAACCAACTTTCGAGATTTGCACTAGCGCCCCAACACTTTGGAAAACTTCACTTGCACTCCACATTTAATTACACTAACACCCCGAACATTCCTAAAACTTCACCTAATTATTTCTTTCATTCCCATAAATATTCCTAATTAATTTAATTAATTACCCTTAATTTCCTATTCCCTCGAAACAACATAAATTATTATTTTTCCTTAACTCTCCAAATAATTTAATATTTCCTTTAAACTCCAAAACAAATAATTATTTTTTTGAAACAATAAATACTCAATAATCATCGAAATAAAAATTAAATCAATATTTCTTTTGAACCCACAAATATTTAACCATCTCCACAAACACAATAATTAATAATGATTAACCATTTTCAAATAATTTAATTAATTACCTTTAATTCCTTATTTTTCTCAAAACCACAAAAATAATTACTTCCTCTTAAATTCTCAAATATTCAATAATGTCCTCAAACACCGATTTGAATAATTATTATTTATTTTCAAATTTCAGAATATTACAGTATTCGAGTACAAACAGTTTTAATCAACTAATTTTAAAATTTACTCAATTACAAAATAACTTTACTTGAGTATAAATAGACACTTACTCGATTATAAACTTGAGTACTCAATTGCTTTTGCTACACTAAAGACATGACCTAAATACTTGATTACAAGAACATATTTAGTCAAGTACAATTTCATAGTTACTCGAATACATTATAACTTACAATCGATTATATGCAACAGAGAATTGACTTACTCAATTACAAAAGGATTTATACTCAATTAAAATGATGAAATTAAAGACTCAATTACCTAGATCAATAGCTTACTAGAGTAACATGGAATTTGTACTCGTTTAAAACTATGATACACTTTATTAGATCACTCTATCAATTTTCATTTTTAATATATTGTCTTGAATATCATCTAAATAATTTTTTTATCAACAACAACATTTAAATAAATAACATAAACCTTAAGCTCAAATATATAAAACACAATTGTTTGTAAAAGTTGATTAAAACTAACTTTATAATCACATTCACTTGATTACATAGAAGTCTGAGAAGATAAATGAAATATGTTTAAAGCACCTAACTTTGGTAATAAGTTAAGAATAATATATTTTACTCAACTAAAAACTTTCATTTTCTAGATTTAAATGAGAATAATTCTATTAGGCTCATACATCAAATCACAACATGCATGTAACGTAAAGATGCAGCAAACACAATAACATGCTTTTTTATTCACATTTACCTTATGAAACATACTCACATGAAACACTCATAAGTCAAGCAACTCACCATTACTTGACTAAAGTAAAACTTATCTGAATTTTATTATTTAAAATCTAAATCACTAGTATTGATTTTTCAAAAAATAGTTTGACAAATGGCTATATCTATTTGTTTTAAAACAATACCACTTGATTGCATATACTCTTTTATTCAAGTGTTTAACGATCACTTGATTATCAGTATGAGAAGATAGATTTACAGCAACTTAGCCAAATGTTGCTTGATTTATCAAACTATAAATACTCAAATGATTGACATCATTGCAACAAACATTCAACTTTAAAAATTCTTCAATATTTCCTTCTTAAATTTCAAGACTTGAGGATTTTAGAAATTTGATATTAAATATCAAATAGACAAATTTAATCTCTATGAATTAGAACTTAGTGGCCTAAGTACATACATATTTACTCAAGAGTGTTGATGTTTGATGCTTAAACATCAAATAAAACACATTACTCTTATATTTGAGTAATGATTCACATATTTTAAGCACTTAAGATATTTTTCAACTTTAAGTTTGCTCTAAGTATCATGAGGATTTAATATATCTTAAAGGAGAATAAAATATTTTCACATATATAATTATATTAATAGATAAACATATCAAGATTTATTGAGTTTATTCTCAAAGTATCCTTAACATAGAAAATGTCTTATATTAAAGTTTTGCATAAAATTATCATCATCAAAACATTCAAGAACAAACTCAACAATCTGCCTTTTTTTTTTTATGACAAAACTTTAATGTTTAAGAAAATATTTACCACAAATATTCTACTAAACTTTCTCCTCATTTTTGTTATTAGCAAAAAAGATAAGAAGTTTGATATCACATAAAGCATATGATACCAATAAAAAGAGAATAGCCTTCTCCCCATTTTTTAATTTTTTTTTTTCATTGAGAAATAAGTCATCAAGAGACAAAACTCTCCTTGAGTTTATGTCTAAAACTCAATGATTTTTTTTAAAAAAAGTATCACTCGATCGATCATAAAAAATATCAATAGAAAGATACATAAGAGGGAACCAAATTGAAAATTATATAGGAGAGTAGACAAGCTTGGATTCTCTCCCTATTTAAATAATGTTCTCCCTTTTTATAAGAGAGAGACACATAATTCATCCTTCAAAAAATATAAACTTTAATTTCTCTTCCAAGAAGGAGAATACCTCTTTAGAAAGCATATGGAAGAGAGAAAGCCTTAGACAAAATCAAATCGAGGGCATGCTCCCCTTACAAATAAGCAATAATGACTTTTAACAGCAATACTTAATTAGAATTTTTTTCCTGAAAAAGAAAGAAAAATTTACATTTAAACAAACTTCAAACATGACACTTCAAGCAAGTATTTGGTAGACAAACACCAAAATGAACTTGGTCAATCAAGAGGCAATTTAAATAAAATTTGATTCAGAAACTAATTATAATTAGGTAAATGAACATTTTCAAACAATTTATTCAACCAAACACAGGGTCACAGCAAGATAAATTCACGACTTAGCAAAAGAAATTTAAAACAAGTTTACCACATTCAAGGCTTTGCATATAACATTAATCACAAAAGACATTTTCTCAAAGCATGTATAATCAAATTCATTCAAGAAATTTATTACTCACACATGCGAATCAAATCACACAAAATCATACTTCAATTTTCAAATTGTCAAGAATAATAGATTAAACTTACGAATATTTGTATTAAAATATACCAAATGCCTAAAGTGCTTTTAAGTACTTGGACTCTAGCGATCCTAATGTTACTTGAGTGATAAGCTCGAGTTTCTTTAAAAATATCTATTCTATTTTAATAACTCGAGTAATATTTCTTATTACTTGACTAAATTTCTATAGACATCTATTTATTTACTTGATCAACTTTATAGGTTACTCGAATATTTTGAAATTCTTGCTAAAATTACAGCACCATATGGATAAATTTGAAAATCACATTTTAAGACTTCATTCCATGTTCAATTCATTCAATCCTAAAAGATTTATTTCATTCCGAGGATTTCAATTTAAGCCTAATATTATGCAAGTACTTTTCATAACAAATAACTTCATAAGTAATAAATACTTTGTTCTTAAGCACACACAAAAAAAAAAAAAGAAAGAAAAAATGAACACAAGTCTGAACATTCTTGTCATTCTCAAATTTACATCAGATAGATATTCAACATATAAACAACCGCTTTACAGAATTTTAAAGCTTACATGATTACACAACCAATGAGTGCCAACACACTTCAATTTATGAGAGCACTCATTTATGAATACAAATTTGAAAGACAAGGCAAACTGTGAATTTAATCATATCATTAGAAGAGCTTTCTTCCTAATTGCTCATAAGCTATCTATTAGAGAAATAAATTACTCAGTTATTACTCTCTCAATCTTTATTTCAAATTATAAGCTTTCCCATGATACATTTCTTTGAGCAATGTTCATCGTACAACTGAATTGTTTTTAGAAATTCAGCATTAGAATTTGAGTATACCCATGAAACGCCTCAAGAGAGGCTCATTTAAGTTAATATTTTAAGCATATGTTGTCCAAAAAAAAAAAAAATCTTATTACAAAATGTTGAGTATTAAAGATACTCAATTATGCTTATGAATTCCAAATCATCTAAAGAATACTTAGGGTCCTAAAATGTTTAATGCATTTTCAAATTCAAATCATGCACATAAATCAAAAAAATATTTCATATAATGTTTGTACAATTCATGTACACTAAAAAATTAATCACGAATCAATCATTCACAAATATATTAAAAAATACGAGTATCATCACTCTTAAACAAATTCACTCATACGTAAATTAATCATTTCACTCTTAAGGATTTCAAACGAGATACCAAACACATCATCAAAGCATTAGAGTATAGCATTCAATGAGCAAACTCATCCAAAACATGAATATTCAATCAGACACTACAAGAAAAATTAATTTTAGAGACGAAAAAATCTCACTAAAAATAAAAAATTCGTCACTAAATTTTTAGTGATGGCCGTAAAAATTCATCACAAAAAAGAGTATCACTGAATTTTAGTGACAGAGTTGGACCATCCCATCACAGATCGTTTTAAAAAATAAAAAAATATTAAAATTAATTTTAAAATAAAATAAAATATTAAAATTAATTTTAAAATTGAATAAAATAATATTTATCTAATTTATAATATTAATTATAAGTATTTGAATTGAAATTTTATTTCTTCTTTTTAGTGTTTTATTTTAGATAAAAATCTTAAAATCTATTAGTGTGCTCTACATATTTTATAAAAACAAAATAATATTTTTCTTAAATACTATTTTAATTTTTAGTATTTAATTACCTACATTTTTGAATTAAAATAATTATCTAATTTATTTCATATGTTAGTTTTAAATATTTGAATTTAAATTTTATATATTATTTTTAATGTTTTATGTCAAATAATTTTTTTTTGTATTTTTTAATGTGTATATTTTATTTATAACAATAAAAGTAAACTGTATTACATTTAAAAGTAAATTATTAAAAATAAAGTATTACATCAACATTTATTATGTATTTTATTTAAAATTACAGTATTATATTTTAATTAAAAGTAAATTGTTTTCAATTAAAAATAAAAAAACACAAATAACCATTAAACTAAAACAAAATAACTATAACTAAACTAAAACAAAATAACTACAACTAAACTAAAACAAAATAACCATTAAACTGAACTAACACAAAATAATTAAAACTAAACAACACAAAAAAATTACCTTAATGATTGAAAGAGTGGTGGCGATGACACCGGAGTAGTAACAATACCGGTGGGAGACAGCAGTTGCAGAAAAATCAAGAGAACCAAAAGGGAATAGATAAATGGCGTGAGAATAGGGGGAGAGGGGCGAGAAGACATGAGAACCAGAAAGGGGAAGGTGGAGAATGGTCGTTCGGGAGGGGGGTTTTAAACTTAAATCAGTGATGGGCGTGTCATGCCCATCGCTGATCAGTGACGGGCATTGCAGTCTCATCACTGATTAGTGGCGGGCACGGCATGCCCATCACTGATCAGCAACGGGTATAGTAGTCACATCATTGATCAACAACAGATACAGCAATCCTGTCACTGATCTACGACGGGACTTCCAGTCCCATCCCAATTTAGTGATAGGAATTCGTGACCTGTCACTGATTAATGATGGAAATTTCGTCACTGATTAGATTCTGTGATGGATTATTCCGTCACTGATTCCGTTATTAAATTTTGTGACAGGTAAGTCGTCGCTAAAATATTTTTGTGACGGATTTCCGTTAATAAACACGTCACAAATTAGTGATAGGTGGGCCCCCGTCACAAATCCTGTCATTAAATTATGATTTTTTTGTAGTGAGATATGAATGTACTTAGATATAGAGACACCTTAATCAACACACGTAATCACAAGGTCACATTCAAAGAAAAATATAATGAACAAAAGTTAATTGTATCTTAAAGCATCAAACCTACAATTTATCATAACAATCATCAAATAAACAGACATAGTTATTTTAAGAATTAATTAAGCAAGATTCAATCACATGCATAATTAAAGCGAGCATTTTAGTTGAGCAATAACTAAAAAAAAAAAAAAAAAAATTATCAACAAAAAGTATTTTGAATTTAAAGAGCTATGAAATAAGAATACATTACCTGGGGAGAGAGATGTCATTTTCTCCCTAACCTTATTTGTTTCAAGTCCTATGAACTGCATATATAATATGCCTAACAGAAGGTATCCAATCATTTTAGACTTTAAATTTACTAACCTTTACCCTAGTTTGATCTTAAGTCCATGTATTTTCAAAATGTTTATTTTGGTCTGGTGCTAGTTTGGTCCAGTCTAGACCAAATGAGCACCCCTAATTGAGAAAGAAGCTTGCAGGAATTGAACAATCAATAATAGTAAGGTTTTTGAATCAAACCCATATCAACCAAAAATTTTAAATAGTCAGAAGCCAAAGATGATGAAAATATGGACCCAACAAGATAAAACCTAACCTTCAACTTTAATCACAAACCCATTGGTTTGAAAAGACACAATCTAAAGATCATGGATCTTTGTCCATGGGAAGAGGCTATTCTGGATGGCTTGAAAGTCTCAAAAAGGGATGAAAGTGGCACTTGTACGTTAATGCACTCTTGCTAAGAACCCATGGGTACCAAAGTAACCTCACTTGAAGTGTTCATCTTTACCAATGAAATAGTGAGGTTTGAGAATACGAAGAGCTCAAAAGGGTGGTTGTTTGAATTAGGCTTTGATTGTCAGGGCCATTTCTTTGGATCTATCTTTAGATCCCATGGCCAAATCCCTTAATCAAAAAGCTAAGAAGCTTAGAACACATACTGCGTGTGACTTTCAAATGGCTAGTAGAAATAACACTAGGGTTTCTTAATTAAAGGAGAGCAAATGTCCAAGCAAAAACAACTAGAAACAATGGTTATAGCTAACTGAGATGAATAGAGATGAGTTAGGGTGAAAAATTGTAACAAGGGAAGAAGTAGAGCAATGATGAATTTGGACTAGGGTTGGGGCAAACATGCAAAGGTGTGCAAGAGATGGGGTGAATAGAGGTTACTGATGATGTTAGGTGGAGTAATAACAAAGGTGTGGAAGGGTAAAGAAGGCTGGGCACACAAGGGTGAAGACATGAAATTGTGGTTGCGGGAGCTTAATTGGTGGGGAAAGGGGTTATTAGATCCAAACAAAGGTCCTGTAAAACGGGTTAATGGTAGACAACGATGAGTGTAGTGAATTGTGAGAAGCTCAAAGGAGGTGACAATGAGGAAGAGAGATGACTGTGAAGGAGAGTCCATATTTGGACAGATAAAGGAGAAGCTATAATGGCAGGAACTACATCAAACCCTAGAAAATCAAAGAAAAAAGAAAATTCAGTGACGATCCACAAATAGTAAAGGATATTGTCGTCAACGCATTTAAATTCAAAAACTTCTAGGTTTATGAGAGAAGAACTTAAATATTTGAGTGTCTTTCCTAATATATCTCGAAATAATTTTCTTTTGTATTTATAAAATTAAAGTTCGATCTTCAATTTGAAATATTATCAAGAGACATTTTTAGGGACACGAATCCTCTTGTTATCATTGTTATATTATAATACTCTACATCTTATAGGGTGACAAGCTTATTTAATTAATCAAAAAATTCAAATTATCCAATTGTTTCAAATCATTTTAACTAATTAGGTGGATTAAGGATGGCAGCAGGAGCTCCAAGGGGAAAGAGAAAAAAAAAACATGGTGCTTTTAGGGGGTTAAGTGGTTAGCCCATGATAAGTTGTAATTCGCACTAATAGGTTGTGGGTTTGATTATTTGTCTGGGCAATAAGTCAAAGTCTTTACCTGCGATTTAATTCATCTGTCAAAATTAATTAAGAACATGAGCAACGAAAAATCATGTAAGGATAGTAATAAAAAAAAAAAAAATAGTGTCTAAGGCCATCTCCAACGCATGGTCAGAATTCTCCTTAAGCCAAAAAATACGATGAAAGTGCTTAAATTTAGCTCCAACCCACCTATCTATGTCTTGTCACTCCTCAAAATTTGGCTGTGGTTAAAATGGCTCCTTATAGATGAGGAGCTGAAATTTGCTCATTATTCCATTTTATATATTTTTTATATGTACTGAAGTATTGAGTGAATTATATTTTATGTATTTCACTATTATTTTTTTTATATGCGTGTATTTAATTATTTTGTATATTTCATTATATATTTATTTGTATGTAAATATTTAATTATTTTGTATATTTGATTATATATTTTGTGTATGCATGTATTTAATTATTTTGTGTACTTGATTATTCATTTTGTGTGTATTTGATTATTTTATATATTTAATTATTGATTATGTGTATGTGGGTATCTTATTATTTTAATGTAATGTGTATGTGTGTATTTGATTTATTTTGTGTATTACATAATTTTTTTATATGTTTTAATGTAATGTTTTGAAATTGATTTTAAAAATGAACGTTAAAGTTACTTAATTAGATTATTTAATATTATATTTAAAATAATTATTATTACATCACAAGAACAATATTTATTTTTGTGATTTTTACAGTTTGACCAATTAAATTTTGAATTATGGAAATATTTTAAATAATTTTGTTAAATAATTATTTTTAAAAAATATTAGTAAATTTATTTATAAATATATTAAATATTATAAAAATCTAATACTATCATATTTATTATTAAATTATCAAATAAATAATAAAATTTTATAATAATAATAAAAATTATAAGTGAGATAAAATAAATAGAATTGAAATTTATTAATAAATAAGTGGAGTAGGAAATGTAATAGAGAGAAGAATAAAAAGTATAATTGGAGTATGTATAATTTTTTAAATAAAATTAAAATAAAAAATAAATTATTTATAATATAATAAGATGTAAATTAGAAACCCGTTGGTTGGAGATGCCTAGCGGCCACCACAAGAGAATGGATGGGTTTGACCAAAAGTCAGCAAAAGCATCGGCTCCATATTGCATTCCCTGAGTCCCACCGCTTCCAATCATTACCCGCTCACTGTCTCTCTCCCTTCACCTTTTCGTCTCTCAGCGTTCATTCATTTCTTTCGACGTCCGTTGCTCTCTCTCTCGGTCTCTCTCTGTCGCTAAATCTTTCACTTTCTCTCTCCCTCCCTCTCTACATGCATAGCCATGGCGGACTCTATCGAACCTTCAACTTCATCCAGCAATACGGCGTCGTACGTACACCCTCGAAGAGAGCCCTTCGAGCACGGCCTCATCCCCATCCCCAAACTCATCTTCTCCGACGGCACCCAAACCCTAATCCCTCTCAGGGATAAGCTCATCGAGCGATCCAAGCAGTCTTCCACCGCCCGGCTCGACTCCTCCGTCATCTCCGAGATTCTCCAGATCTCGCCCGACCATGGCCGCCTCGTGCTCGACACCCTCGCCACCGTGCTCCACTCCGATTCCGATCCTCTGGTCTCCGCCAAGCCCTCTGAGGTCGATTCCGTCGGCGTTGATGTTTATGATCTCGTTTTGTTTTTGTATATCCAGTCGTATAAGCGGTTGCTCCCGAGAACGCACAAGGACGCTGCCGCTGTGGCGGATGTTTGGCCGTCGACTTCCGCTTTCGATGGGTATTTGTCGGCTCTTTCTCCATTGCAGGTGGGTCACTCTCTCATTTTCGTTTGCAATGATGCTGGTTTTCTTCTTAATTAGATGCTCTGGATTGTTGAATTTTGGAATGGGTTTGTGGACGTTTTGGTTAATTGTGTGCCTTGGCGTGTGATTTTTGAAGGAAAGGGTGCCTATTGATATGGCTTTCTTATAGGACGACATACTTCATTTCCATTATCATTGTTAGTCATCTAAACTAACTTGGCATTTAATTGAGAATTATGCATTCTCAAAGTTGACTAGTACATTTGAAATTGTAATTTTGGAATTGGTTAGTTTATGTCATGAGTCAAGAAATAATAGAAGTGCATCATTGTAATAGGATTGCAATGGTTTGTTAGGATATTTTTATAAGTTAGAAGCACATGGGTGCTATTAGGAATCAATTAACAGCTAGCTAAGGCCTATATAAAGGCTACTTGTAAGGGATTGGGGACCATGCTTGAATTGATGATAGATATTCTCATTTCTCTTTAAAATTCTCTCTCTTAATCTTCTTCACGTTTCTCTCTTGTTTCTCCCCCCCCCCTTCTCTCAATATCTCTCCCTCAATTCTATATGATATCTTTCCCCATTTCTGTCCAATTTCCCTTCTAAATATTATGTTCTTAATCCTAAGCCTCTCGGATCCTTCCGATTGCCAATTCCAACCTTGTTATGAACCTTAGGTTCATTACAAATAGTATCAGAGCATCGTTCATCGACGGTTTTCTTTGTTGATTAATTTCCGACGGATGCTGTCCGATGCAATTGATTCTCGAAATTTGATTCTGACGCACGGAGGAGTGACTCTCGGCTAAGAGTGTTGGTAACTCTGTTTGGAATTGAAGATGAATGGTTCCAAAGGTAATTCTAGCGATCTCAATAGCATGTTAGGATAGGCAGAGTAAGACGACTAGGTGCAGAACTGATTAAGCAATGCTTTCAAGAGATTCGAACGAATTCAAGAGCGTCGACAATTTTTGTAGGCCTCAATGTTGTTAGGCAAGTGCGAACAGTGAATCCAACCTAATCCTAGAGGGTGATGAAGGTGAATTAATGAAGCTGATACAGAGAAGACTCGTAGAGATTGGAGGAACAGGCTAACGATTTTGGTCGTGAATTTCGACAAGCTAGGTGAACTTGGAAGGCGAAGCAAGAGGTGATGCTTGGCGGCGAATTGCAATAATTCTTGGTCGAAGTGGAAGGGTGAAGCAATTTCGACGGAATTGGAAGCCAATTCATAAACTACTCCAGCCATCAAATTCTCAATTCTGGAGAATTTTGTTAGTTGCAACACAATCGAGCAAGGGACGCGAGCAACCTAGGCAATTCTAGCAGTGAATTCCAGCGATTTAGGGAATTCTGATGAGTGGAAGGAATACACTTGATTCTCGGTAATTTCTTAATTGTTAAACTTGGATTTTGGAAGTGCAATTGAGTGGTTGGATAAGGTGAGTCCGACGACGATTCCAGCAGGTATAGGGAATTATTGCAGTAGGCGAGTCAGGAGAATTGGTAGGCCTAGGTGACTCTAGAAGGCGGATCAAGTCGCTGTAATTGTGCGACTGTCGTGTACTGCCTAAAATAACTAATTGTAACTTGGGAGATTGGGAGGGAAATAGAATAACTAATGTGCTCATGCTTGTTGCAAGTGGCGCTGACAGTTAGGATACAAGTTGCTCTAGGCGAGAGAATTTCAATTGAGTGAGGGAAGATCAGTATAAATAGAGACTGATCTTATCCAAGAAGGATATGAATGAATTGAATCTCAAAATTCCCTCTCAATTCCTTTCCTCTTTCTCTATCTCTCTCTCTCCTTGCTTCTCTCTCTCCGATCAAGACTTCTACATAACTCTCTAGAATTCCTTGCAGAATTCTTGAGACTTGTTGGATCCGTTAGACCTAACAATTCTAGTATTAGAGCTCATTCGGGCCAATTCCGATCGTCGTAAATTCAGTTAGATCGAGGAAGGAACGAGGATGAAGAACATGGAGATGCAGTTACAACAATTTGGCTCTATAGTGTCGGATCTGCAGTCGAGAGTGGATCAGTTGGAGCTCGGATCCAATCGCAATCATGAGGCGATCATTTCCATTGATCGCAAATTAGATAGAGCGGTCAGTCAAATTCGTGAGGAAGTGGGAGTGCAAATCAGGGAGCAATTGCAAGGGTTTATGGTGTTGTTTGCTCGTCAAAACTCAGTAAGTCTATCCCTCAATTTTCCTCCTAGAGAAAGAGTAGAATCGATTCTTCCCAGTCATGGGATGAATCAGAGGAGGCCGGAAACGTCTGAGATCAGGGAGGAGTCAGTGGGAATGGGAGAAAATGTAGTTGGAAGGAGCTTGGGAATAATTGGGGGCCAAGGCCATCTGGGAATTCCTATGCCCAAATTGGATATTCCCATGTTTGATGGGAACACCCCTAGATGGTGGATTAGGAGGTGTAAAAGAGCTTTTGAGTGGTATGGGGTGCCGGAGCAGCAGAGGGTGACTCTAGCTGCGGCTTACCTCAATGATGCCGAAGATGATTGGTATCGAGGATGGGCCAAGGTGAAAGAGGAATGCCATTGGGCTAAGTTCACGGAGGAATTATGTGAGAGGTTCAAAGAAAGGGGAATGACCGGTGTAGTAGAAGAATTCAACAAGATTCGACAAGGAGGATTAGTGGCAGATTATCAGAGGAGGTTTGAGGAGTTAAAGGCACTTATGCTTAACCACAATTCTTTTCTCACAGAGGCTTATTTTGTCTCGAGTTTTATAAGTGGATTGAGTGAAGAATTAAGACTTATGGTGAAGGTCTTGCAACCAAGGACCCTCAAGCATGCCACCGACGGTGCAAGGTGACATGAGTTGACAGTGAAAGCACTTATGAAGAAGCAAAGGTTGATGAATAGGGAGGAACACACAATGTGTTGACTCCCATTGGAAAGAATCAAGGAAGGGAGGCTTTTAGGGGAGTGCAAGAGATGAAGAGCGTACCCCTTTTGGGCCCTAAATTACAAGGAGATAGGTTGACGGTGCAAAGGAGGCAGGCTAACCATTGCTTCAAATGTGGGGATAGGTATTTCCCTGGTCATCAATGCAAGAAGCAACTGCTTCTGCTGGAAGGCGAAGAGGAGAATGTGGAAGAAGTGGAAGTGGTGGAAATACATGATGAAGGAGAGGAAGATAATGGTGAAATTTCATTGCACGCGTTGAGGGGATTGACCAATAATAAGGTCATTAAGGTGGAAGGAAGAGTAGGAGAATACAAGTTAATGATTCTCATAGACAGTGGGAGTACTCACAGTTTCCTGGATGAAAGAATTGCTAAAAAGTTAAAGTGTCCCCTAATTAGTACACAACCTCTCACAGTTATTGTAGCAAACGGGAGTAAGGTGGTGAGTAGATCAACGTGTGTGGGGTTTTGTTGGGCAATGCAAGGAGAGAATTTCGAGATTGACCTCCGACTGCTCCAATTGGAGGGATGTGATGTGGTCTTAGGCGTGGATTGGATGAAGCATGTGAGTCCCGTATGCTTTGATTTCAATAGGATGGAGGTGACGTTTGAGAAAGAAGGAAGAAGAATGACATTGGTGGGCCCCAAAGAAGTGGGGATGTGTAAGATGATCACAGGAAAAAGGTTATAGAGGATACTAAAGCAAAAGATGAGCAACGTGGCTTAGCTCTTCTCTATCCAAGCACTCGAAGAAGAAGAGGAGGAATCATGAGCAAAGAGTGAGCTAATGCTGGTGGTCAGCAGTCCAACACATGGGAGGTAAACCAACTTGACTTACTCAATGTACTTTTGGTTGAATATGAGTATCTCTTTAAAGAGCCTAAAACCTTACCTCCAACCCGAACCCACGACCACTCCAGTATCCTGAAACCTCAATCAGAACCTTGTAATGCTCGAGCCTATTGTTACCCCCCCAGCACAGAAAACAGAGATGGAGAGAACGGTCAAAGAAATGTTGCAACACTCTCTCATTCAACCCAGCTATAGCCCCTTTGCATCCCCTGTGTTGTTAGTAAAAAAAGAAAGACGAGTCGTGGCGCTTTTATGTGGATTACCGACAGTTTAATGCCCTTTCTGTCAAAGATAAATTTCCCATTCTCTTCATTGAAGACCTCCTAGATGAAGACCTCTCCTCAACAGAAACTTGAAGTCCTCCCAACCCCTCACCCTTTGTCGCTTTTTCTCCTATTGGAACCACGACAAAGCAGCTCCCTCCAAACACAAAACAGCTGCATCTATTTTCTCCTCATCAGTCATCTCAGTCACCGCAAAATAACGTTCGACTCTGAATATCCAGCCGTTTGGATCGTCGCCTTTGAAGAAAGGCATCTCCAATTGTCGCCCTCTGATTTCCGGCCTCCAACTCCCATCAGCACCCCCTGTCTTGGCGCGCCGCACTCCCACATTCGAGGTCGCCTCGGAATCTTGAATGAATTCCATAGGTTGGCCTCCCCTCTTCTCCTTATTTTTTCGCTCCGGTTCCTGCTCTTCCCACTTCGTTCTCATCACTGTGAACTGCTCCAACAAGTTCGCGACATTCTTCTCCGCCGATTGCATCTCACCCCTCATGGCCTCAACTCCTAGTTACACGCCTTCCATCCTCCCTTCTAATTCTCCTACTTGGTCCGTCAAGTTCACCATTAGGATCGGTGATTCTCTAATACCAAATTGATGAGAACCCAAAGAAAATTCACTAAAAACTGAATTCAAATTCTCACGTCAATTCGATTACAAGAAGAACTGGGCGTTCGAGAGGCCTTTAACTCTCCCAAGACTCAATACAAGAATGATGTCTATCTCCCCAACTTCTTCCCCCCCCCCCCCCAAAATACATATTCTTCCCCCACTCCTTCCCAATAGAAATCTGTTACACGCACTTGCTGGGTCGTTACACAACCCAACGATTTCCCTTCTCTATCCTTACGCACATGGCTGGCTGTAATGCCAGCCATCCAATTTACCCCCTTGCCCCTGCCTCTTGGACCTTCTTTGGTAAGTCAAGTAAACCGAGGGCCTATCATTCTCTCACTCCAGATTGGTACCTGGAGGTGTCAACCAGTTATGATAAGGGAGAATGGACTAAGTAGCTTATGGAGCAGTTAATCCTTGATCCCTCTAATAGACAAGGATACACACTTGGCAATGGTTTGACCGGGCATAAAGGGAGGTTGGTTATTGTTGATAGTGACTCCATTAAGAAGAGGATATTGTAGGCCTTACATGACTCCCCAATTGGGGGACATTTGGGGGTACAAAACACCTATTGCAAGATTAAATAGCTTTTCTATTGGCCTAAGTTGAAGAAGATAATTAAGGAGTTTGTAATGACATGTGATGTTTGCAGCAGATGCAAGCATGAGAATATACACCCCCTTGGCATATTACAACCATTACCCGTACCAGAATAGGCGTGGAGCCATATCAATATGGATTTTGTGGAAGGCTTACCTAAGTCCGAGGGAAGGGATTGTATCCTAGTGGTGGTTGATAGACTGACAAAGTATGCCCATTTTCTCAGCTTAACCCATCCCTTCACGGCCCAAGAGGTGGCCAGGGTATTTTTGGATCAAGTGGGGAAGTTACACAGGATGTCTAAGACGATTGTCTCAGACAGGGACAAATGTTTTACAAGTTTATTGTGGAAAGAGCTAATGAAGTCCTTGGGAACACACTTGCACATGTCCTTAGCCTACTAGTTGGAGACAAAATGGGTAGATTGAGCGAGTAAATCAATGCTTGGAAATGTATTTGAGGTGTTTGTGTTTTGTGCATCCAACCAGGTGGCACAAATGGCTACCCTTGGCCCAATGGTGGTACAATTTCAATTACCATACTGCCCTAAAGATGACCCCATTTGAGGCCCTATATGGGTACAAGCCACCATTATTACCAACGGGGAGGGAAACAACTTCTGTGGCTACTATGGATACCTATTTGCATTAGAGGCAACAGATGATGCCGACTTTAAAGGAGGAGTTAGCCAACACATAGAACTGGATGAAACAATTTGCAGACAAAAAGAGAAGTGAAAGGACGTTCTTAGTGGGAGACAAGGTGTATCTGAAGTTAGTCCAATTGAAGACTCTATCCCAAACACAAGTTACTAAGCTTAGTACCAAATTCTATGGTCCCTATGAGGTGATAGCTCAAGTGGGGAAGGCTGCCTACAGACTATAACTTCCAGAAAGATCCAACATTCATCCAGTGTTTCATGTGTCCCTCAAGCACTCTACCAGAAACAACCCGGTGAGCTCTACTCTACCCCCAACATCCCAACGAGTTCAACAAGAAGCTGAGCCTATAGCCATTGTGGGCAAGCAGGTCATATGTAAACAGGGAGCACCAATCACATAGGTGCTAGTCCGTTGGTCTAATCTACACCCGGAAAATAATACATGGGAATACTTACCTGATCTCCTAAAACAGTTTCCCAAGGCAGCAGGCTTACTCTAACCTTCTAGGGGACAAGCAAGGTTTCAAGCAGGGTAATATGGATTGTATCAAGGGTCTTATTGTAGTAAGGGAAAAGAGGCAGTTATGTAGAAGTGTGTAGAAGGTGTATAATTTAAATTTCTGGCGCCAATCCTCTCAGGATCGATATATAAGCCGAACCCCGCAGCTAATTGAGGCATGGGTGAATAGAATTGAATCATTCCCGCCTCTCTCTTGTTTCTCTCTCTCTCTCTCTCTATATATATATATTCTCTCAGTTCTTCCCTCTCTATCCCTTCTATTCTCTTCGAGAATTCTCAATTCTCCATTGATCAAGGGAGAATTCACCTTGTCAGAATCAGATTCTGACACTAGCTTTACTCTCTGGGCTGCAATCATAAAACACTAACCTTAAGGCACCTGAAAACACATACCTGCATCCATAGCCATTATATCAGTAAACCCACAGGAATAATGGACACCAACGTCAGTGTACGGCTGGCCTTCAGCATTGGGAATCACATGCCTTGACAATAGTGTTCAATTTTTTAAGGTTGAGCATTAGTAGCAACAGTGAGGCTATCCTTTTGTGACTGGAAGGTCGTAGGTTCCAGTTGTGGAAATAACATCTATGCAAAAATCAAGATGAAGATTGCACACAGATATGACCCTCAGCTACCTTGCAAAGCAGGTGGACTTGCATTTTAGTTTTCCTTTATTTTGTTTTATTTCCTGTGTGTTTTGTTGTGAAACACTATCAAATTATTGCTAATTTTACATGCCTGGGTTTTATTTACTTATTTATCAGGTCAGGTTTCTGTATATCATATTCTGGTTTTAGATCTGACCTGACCATAAGTTTGTCCATTTATTGCAGCTTGTGCGCAGTAATAGCCGTCGCTTTATGCCATCACAAGCTGATGAAGAAGCTCACCAGTTATCCTACTTACAAAAGCACTTGTCCAACATCTTGTCTCTTTTAGCAGATCAAGTGGAAGGAGAAGGAGAAGGCGAAGAATCTCTGGTCTGTTAATATTCTTGCAGTGTTTCTGTTTCTCTGTTTTTTTTTGTGCATATATAGACCATTGATATTTTTTAAATAAAATAGATTTATATATACTTGCTAATTATAGCACACTTGTATTTTCTAATGCATTTCAATTTTATTATGTGGATCTGATCTTTCAATCTGTGATTCATGTACTGGAAAAGAGAAAAAAGTGTTGTTCACTAAAAAGTTATATTTGTGTCAGTTTTAAACCATTTAATTTAGTGCTCATTTGTTATTAGCCTTTGGTTTTTGTATTGATCTGTTATTGCAATCAGAGTAGTTAACATTATGTGACATTTGAATGTTGCATTAACATTATGCAATATATTGCGCCAGTTCTTGTAGAAATTTAATGCAATCTTAGGAACTCTTTCTTCATGTGTTAGGAACTCCAGTGGTACTCTAGTTCTGGAAAATGGATCTTTGTTTCCCATTTTTTTCATAAAAACTAGAAAAATGAAAATCTTGTTCAAATGAAAAAAAATTAGAACATTCTATGTTTCAAATTTATATTGAAGGATGGAAAATATCTTTAGGTTGTTTTCCACTAATTTCTTCAAAAAGGGGTGTTTCGTTGTTTTCCAGTTCCAACCAAAATCAATATTGATTGCTCGTGTATTAATTATCAATGTAAATAGTAAATGCTACTATTCCTATCAAGCCTTAATCCCACTAGGTGGGGTCCATGAATTCTACCTCAGCAATCATTTCTATCAGCAGGCATATCTTCTTGAAGGGTCCTTACAACATATTAAACCTAAGAGTTTCCTACAATGTTTTTCTTAGTCTTCCTCTACCTCATTGGAGTTTGTATTGGTTTTCTTCTCAAATGACCAAACTATCTTAATTATTTCTCATACAACTTATTTTCAGCAGGCTTCTTTGACCATATTACCAAGGGTATATTGCATCCATTCCTCCTGTGGTTTGAGCCATTTGCAAGAAGACCCCTTCTAGTTTAAAACTGTCTTGAAGGTTCATGTGGTTTTTTTTTTGTGCATAGATCCTCCTTTGTTAAGTCAAAAGTCCTCATTGGGTACTATGGTTTTGCCTATTTTCACATAGACCCCTATGAGTTACTTTAATTTTTTATAATTCAAATCTCATATCAAAGACAATGTATTTGGGATATTGACTTAAAGGAGGGAGGTTTGTGCAATAAAAGAACACCACATGGACTTTCAAAGACATTTTAAACCACAGATCTTCTTGCGGATGACCGAAACCACAGGGGATCTAAGTGCAACTTACCTCATTTCTAGTTCTATCTTTTATTATATGGCTGGACATTCGTTGTAACATTCTCATTTCCATTATGTTCGTGTTTTGAGCATGGTGGTGCGTTATTATCCAACATTTTTGTATTTTATAACAAAGCTAGTCTTGCAGGCATTTTATAAAATTTACCTTTAGCTTTAATGAAATCTTTCTATAACATAAATTCCCTGGATGTACTTTTTCATTTTAGTTAGTCTGCCTTAATTATTTCTATAGATAACATCCTCATTAAGTTTTTCATCTTTTTGAATGATTGATCCAAGATAACTGATCTTTTCTTGGGATGACTTGATATTCAATTCTCATCATAACATCATTCACATTTATATTTTTATTAAACTTACATTTCATTTATTTGGTCTTCAATCTGCTCAATTTACAACCTATATTGTGCCCATTTTGGCTACTTTACGGATTCCTCTAATCAAGATGCTGCTGCTAAAGTGGGTGAAAAAAAATGGCTCTTGTTTTGCAATTAAGCCCTATTTTGGATAATCATTTGTGTTGAATAACATAAAATAGATGTCCAATAATTAATAATATTGTATTATGAATTTACTTTTAAAGCAAGTCCATCCATTGATCAAATTATATAATTATATTTATGGAGAAACATTGTATGATAGGAGTGAACCCTGAAGCCTCTGATGATAATTATTGCCTTCTTTTGATTCTTACCCTTATCTATCAGTAGTGTGTAGTGTATTAAATAATTTTTATGTATATATGTATGTGCACATACGTGTTAATCAAGTTTTTTGTGTGTTAAAAGTTATGAACAACCATTTTAATATTAATATGTATTCCATTTTCAGGAGTATTGGGTTTCTCCATACAGTCTATGATTCTTCAGTTACATGTGCTTATAATCTTAGGAACTGCCAGATCAGTTACATATTGCTGATGCTTCTTTTGTGTGCCATGTGCCTGCCTTGCTATAGTGGAGTTGTTCCTAACCTGCTTGAATTTGGTAGTGGAAACTTCAATCCCCAATGAAATGTTTTAAGGATGGATCCAACAAGAATCTGACTGATTATGGTGTCAGTAATTTATGTCAGCAAATACACCATTTCTTTCTGCATGATCAGCTCTCTCTCTCTCTCCCTCTCTCTCTCTCTGGGTGTGTAAACATTCTCACAGAGATATCAATTGCACTTGGCTATTTAAGCTTATTTTCACTTCCTGTTGTCTGCGTTATTCATTCAACTGCAGTTTTCATATACTGGACACTTGTGTTTAAGTGCTTTATGTCCTTGCTCTAAATGGTTGCTTATTTGCATCATCAGGTTTTGACTATGGAAAAGTTTGAGCACCTTGAATTTCTACTTTATTATGGTGAAAAAGCATCAGAAAGAATTCCCTTGAGGCAGGCTGCCCTGTTTTTTGCTAACTCAGATCCTGACATGCCTGCTGCTCCTGTTGCTGCATCGCAAGTTCATGACTGGCTTCTACAGAACATTACCTCTGCTTTGGAACATATTTCTGAAAGAGTTTCTGCAAAAGAAAATGGGTCACCCATTGCCTCAGATCAGGATGTTCCAATGTCTGATGCTTGTGCAAGTTCAATAAAGACATCAACCAGCACCAGGGGTCCTAGTTTTATTGAGGGTATATCCAAGTCGTCATATTTGAAGCATGCATCTGATCTAAAAGGATCTTCTGTGAAGGTCTGTTTTCTATCTTGAAAGAGTTTGTCTATTGGGCGTTTGGTTTGTGTGATATTATTATCATCTGAGCATCCTACTTGATTTTATATTGTTTCATTTTTATAGGTAGCCGGAATCTGGGATTTCTTGAAATAGTTGTCAATTTATGGGATTTGCACATCCTACTTAATTTTCTATTGATATCTAGTTGCTTATTTATTTCTTTCAATATTCCATTATTTGGACGATAAAATCTATCACCATCTGGTTGAGCTTGGTTTAAGAATATTGAAAGCTTTTGCAGGAACTGTTTCCTTTTTGATGTATTGTGCTGGACTGTGATGCTTTTATTTGTTTAATGTCTGTACGGAACCCAATTTTTTGTGTTCTATTCATGTCTTCTTAATCTGGAACATGGAAATATTGGATGAATTTTTACATTTTACTATTTTGAACTGGGTGAAGTCTTAATTCTGGCCTGTGAAGAATGGACATGGGAATGAGTATGACTTGAGAAGTTGGTGGCTAAGAATATCTGCAAACTACTACCTACCCCACTCCCCCCTGAATGGAAAGATAATTTTCTTTATTATCTTTCTTTTTCTGCTTAATATTTTCAGGGTAGTTGTGCCTTTATTTTATCACTATTGTTCCTCTTACAGTTGTATTAAATCCTAATTTTTGCACACGTGCTTAAGAGGCACCAGTATCTGCACTTTATGTAGCTTGGCTATTGACTTGTGAGAAACTTGAGTCATGTCAACTAGACAAAAGCAGTTCAAATGTAAGAATCATGGCCATTATGCTGCAACAATCAAGAACATAGCTCAGGCCTCAGTACAAGTTCATTGGCTTTACTGTTTGGGCTATCAAAAAGCAAGCCTACTACACTAGTTCTCAGCTTCCTGTTAATCTTCGTATGTTGGTAAAGGCATATCCTGTAATCTAGGTGGTTTATGGTAGTCTTCAAGGTAAGGCACCTCTTTGGGGCTTGAATTTTGTTTCATACTAGAGTTGATTAAACCAAACCAGATGTAGCGTGGATTTTTCTCAATAATTTGATCCAAGTTTGCAATCCTTGAGCTTTTTAAAGATATTTTCCTTTCCATCTGACAAGACCCCAAATAGGAAGCATTATTTGCAGTCAGTCTAAAAATTTCTTCATGCTATTCGTAATAAAATAGGAGTAGTGCCAATAGAGGAGAAGATGAGAGAGACTAGACTAAGATGGTTTGGTCATGTGAGAAGGAGACCAAGAGACGCTCCTGTGAGGAGAGTTGATGAAATGGAACAATTAATCAAAAAAAGAGGTAGAGGCAGATCTAAGAAGATTTTGGGGGAGACATTAAAGTTTGATATGAAGTGTATGGATCTCAACGAAGATATGACAAAAGATAGAAATACATGGAAGTCTAGAATTCATGTAGCCGACCCCACATAGTGGGATAAAGGCTGGATATGTTGTTGTTGTTGCTATTCTATCTCTCATGCTTTGTGCATTCAATGAGGGCAATTTGAATATTTATTTATTTAATCTTTTAGTTGCTTTAGCTCTTGCGTGCTTCTAACTTCTGTAATTTTTGCAGGTCATAAATTGTCACGATTCTGTCATATACATTTTAGCACCATTGAGATATGCCACCATCTATGGATGCTCTGATACGACTATAGTTGTCGGAGCTGTTGGCAAGGTAGTTATTGAAATGCAGGAAATTATTGCTCCTTTCTGTCAAGTGTTGGAACAATGTCCCTATTCTCTCAGGTCTATGTTCCTTTTAAGTAGCATCCCTGATTATTACAAAGTGATAATCTTCATCTTTGGACAATTGGTACTTGCAATTATGGTAATTATGTTGTAATCTAGCATATTTGAAATCTAAGCATTGTATCCTTTCCAGTGACCTAAATGATGTCTATTGAAAGAGGTTAGTCCAATCTGCCAGAACTTGTTCTGATGCCATATAGGGTTATTCAAACACTCTGGAGCGTGCAAATAGCTCATCACTGTGAAATGAGTGTTTGAACAATATCCTTTTCTTAGGTCTTCTGTCCTTTTAAGGAGCATCTCTGATTATTACAAGTGATAATATTCATCTCTGGAAAATTGGTACTGGCAATTATGCTAATAGTATTGTTATCTAGCATATTTGAAATCTTAGCCTAACATCTGATCAGCAACCTAAATGATGTCTATTGAAAGAGGTCAGTCTAATCTGCCAGAACTCTTTCTGATGCCATATAGGGCTATTGAACTCTGGAGTGTGCAAATAGCTCATAACTGTGAAATGCCAGCTTATTGTGCCAGCTTTCTGACAATTTATTGTGCCACTGTGTTGCTTTTGCAAATTTAATCTTCCCTGTGAATATGTTATTCCTATCAATCTAAATTATATATCATCATTTTTGAACATTCTCCATAGTTTTATCTTTTTTTTTTTGTCCCTTTAGGACTTGTAGTTCGAAGTTGTGTTTCCATGTTGTACGGGTTGGTTTTACAATATCAACTATGTGATGGAATGCAACCATATCAATTATAATTATCTTTGTACACTGCCATCTCATTGAACTTTTCCATACGAAGATGGATTGGTGTTAAACTTCATCTTACCATTCCCTTGCTAGAGGGTTGTGTTAGGAGGGACATTCAACGTAAAATTTTGCCATTTTGTTCTTTTTTTTTTTATTTGTATTGTCAATGTGAATTTTAGAAATTAGTTGACATTATAAATGTCTTGCCACCAACCCCATCTTGTTTAGGATAAGGTGCAGTTGAAGACGTTGATAATGATGCAGATTTGTAATTGGCTCCTCACAAAGAATTAATATTAGATTGGCATCTCTTGTATGATAAAGGCTTGACAGTAATGAATTGTTTTTATTTATGCACTTGTTCATGGTTTCTTGTTGAGGGGGAGTGATCATTATTGTTTTCTTTACTGTGCTTTACATGCTAAAAAACAAAATACATTTGGGCATGTGAGCACAAAATAATCCAGGAGCATGCACCTGTGCTTTTGCAGTGTTTTGACCCTTCCTCATGATAAGTTTCTTCACCCCATCATCAACATATCTATCTCTCAAGTAGATGTGTTATAAAGTGGATAGAAGAAGAATCTTGGCAAGCTGTTTTCTGCATGATCTCAGGTTAAAACTAAGACAAAAATATGCTCTAAAATTAAAAAAGGGATATGCCACTCTCTCCTTTTTTCCTCATAAGCATTTGTTAGTGTCATACTATTAAAATTAATGTTTAGAGTAACCTGAAACTCTGACCAAAATTCTGTCATACAAAGAATTCAAAGAGAAAACTATAAGCTGTGCAGCAAAGAGCCCTCAAGAAGGAAGGCTTATAGTTTGGCTCTGATCTTGTGATTGTGTTACTGTATATTTGTATTCATATATTTTCTGTATTCTGACCGTTTTTATATCTTAGTTTTCTTAATAATATTCTGGCAGTGACTTGCCACCTTTGATTTAAAATGTAAAATATAATTGTTCTGTAATTTGTTCTCTATTTTTAAGTTTGCCGTGATCAGAAATTCCACTTTCGGGCTGGTTGTGTTGGACCTTTGTTCCTAAATACTATCGTGACAATGTAAAGGTCATTACAGATGCATAAGCACCAATTAGTGTCGTATGCTAACTGCTAATTGATTCCTGCATCTCTTTGCTCACTTAATCTTGTAGGCTTTATTGCTTTTCGAATAAGCGCCCGCCAATTATATAAAACAATATATTGCTTTAATGATTTTTTGGTTCATGTGATTTGTTTCCTTGTATTCTAGGTTATGTTTATATTCCTATGGTTATCTATCTTCAGATTCATGGAGTCTAGTAATGGTAAACCAATTTAGCCTTATTTTCTTACATTCATGGTGTTGTTTGCATCACAGGCATTCAAATCATTACCCTGGTTCTAGTTGGCCATTTGTTCGCTCAGTGCGATGAATTATAGATGCTTCCATCTCTTTAACAGAAATACTCTGAACGTGTATTATTGTATTTTTATTTTCTATTTAGGTATTTATTCTTTTGTACAGGCTGTGAGAGTTGAACACTGTGAGCGTGTTCATGTCATTGCAGCAGCTAAGCGAATCTGTATTGCAAATTGCCGTGAGTGTGTATTCTTCTTGGGGGTAAACCAGCGGCCTCTTATTGTTGGTGACAATCATAAACTGCAGGTCTGTGATGCATGCCACTGTTCTCTGCTTTGCACAGACTAATTTGCTCCATTACTATATTCTTCTTGTACTTCAGAATTATGTGGCTTGTGTCTTGTTTTGCCAAAATATGGTTATGTTCTCAATTCCAATGTTCACTTCCAAAACAACAGAATTATATGCCAGTAGAAACCTCTGTTGGTGGTTTTACATGATTGATCAAATGGTAGGAGATGTCTGGTTGCCTCAGAGCTTTAGCATTAAGATATGTAGGCATGTGGTCCTTCCATTGGAAAATTATGCACATCTGAAGCAGAAATTTGACAATAATGATAATGACATAAAAAATTAGTGGAAGCAGTTTATTCTGTTTCACAAAATTCAAGCAATGGTTGTCAGTCCAGCAAAGTTCTAAGATTTGTGGAAATGACTAGAAGACTGAGCAAGCTTTTTGAGTTTGCATGTTGAACTCTATTAAACATCTCAATTGAGCTGTAGTTTTCCATTTTAATAAGCAACAATTTTCATATCATTACTGCCTAAGTCTCTCTCTCTCTCTCTCGCGCGCGCGTGTGCGCACACACCCCATGCACGCACACACACACACTCTTTCACACATGCACATGCTCTCAGACACTCACACACAGATGCCCTCACAGACATATTTACCCTGGCTTGTGTTTTAGTAGTCTTTACCCCCCTTTCTTCAAACCATAGCTTGTGGTGGTTATCCATAGAAGTTGCCACAAATTGCTATGTCAAATTTTTGGTCAAATCCTGTTTTCAATTTTGGGATGAGAATAAATCTCCTTCAAAGTCTATGTTGTGCAGCATCTGTTTGAATATTAATGCTATCAGATGTATAACTTATGTTTCTATTAGACTTGCATATACTTTTGACAATTGACCTGTCAAGTTTTCCGGAAATCTCAGCCTTCATGAGCTCTAGTTTCCATTCTTTTGCTTAGCTGCTTCATGGTGCATTCCTAGAATGTATATTTTTAATCCTTATGCCACTATAGGAAATTCACTTTTGGCTCCAATTATGTACTGGACTGATCTTTAAATCTAATCATCTCAATAGTATCACTACCTTAAAATTCTAAGATTAGTTTTCTGTACTCTTAATGGTCTACTTGATGTTTAAGCTTTCTGTATCTGGTGCAATCAATTTGTTCTGATAAAATACCTTATCTCTCCATTTCATTTAATACTGACTCTTGGAACTTCTTCTCGCCCTTGTGACAAATTTTGTGTTAGGTGGCACCGTATAACACTTTTTATTCTCAATTGGAGGAGCACATGAACCAAGTTGGTATTGAAGCAACTATCAACAGATGGGATGAACCTGTGGCACTGGGAGTGGTTGATCCACACGATTCGCTATCTCATCCTGCAGGAGTGTCTGACGTACAAGCTGAGTCTGCTACTTGTGTAGATCCTGATCAGTTCACAAATTTTTTGGTACTGTTTTTGCGTTGTTATGGCAGACTAGGTTCACTAGTAGCGGCATATAGTTTATACATTTGCTGGCTGAAGTTGGTTTATATCTGTGCATTTCTTAAAATTTCTCAAGTTGTGCGTGTCCTTATGATTAACCAGAACAGTGCATTGTCATGTGCCTAGGAGTATAGGAGGGTCAATGCTGTAATAGGAATATAATAAAGGGGGTAATCTTGTAATAGGTTTATAATAACTGTTAGGATATATTGTTAGCAAGTGGTTAGGCTGTTAGAAGGCAATGACGCCTATATAAGGCTGCTGTTAGGAGTTTGTTGGGATGCTTGAATTGAAGAATGAATTTCAAACTCTATTCTCTCTTAATTCTCTCTCTCGGTTCTTCTCTTTCCTCCCCATTTCTCTCTATTTCAGTTCTATATCTCCCTCCCTTCTTGCTTTCACTTTCCTAAATCCCTCCAAATTCCTATCACAACCCTAGCCAAACCTTAGGATTGTGACAATTGGTATCAGAGCAGTCCATCCTTGGTTGTGGTTTTGATTCGAGTTCCGACGATGATTATCAGGCGTTTGAGGCGAGAATATGCGGCTTGGCAGAAGGCGAGCCAGGATGTCGCGACTGGTGTGAGAGTTCCAAGAGATTGCGGTTAGGTTGCGGGGTTTTTGCAATTGCGGTTTGGTCGGGCAGGCAATCTTGGCCATTGTATCTTAGCGACAATCCTCAACCTCCTTCCATAGTAATCGATCAAGGAAGGCGACCTCGGTTGTGAAAGAAAAGTAGAAGGTTCAACTATTGAGTTCCGGAGCAGTAGGTTGATTTGCTGCTATTTTTCCGAGTCGCTGCAGTTGCAATTTCGAATGTGAGGCAGATCAAAGTGATGCAACTTCAGCGGATTTGGAAGCCAAGTCATATGCTATTGTAACCATCGAATTCTCAATTCTGTAGAATTTCGTTGGTTGCATCATAGTTGCTCAAGGAAGGCGAGCAATCTAGACGATTCCAGTGGGGAAACTTCAGCGATCTGGCAGAATTCCATCTATCTGGAAGGTTGTTCGATTCTTGGAGCAGTGATTTCTAGCGAAAGGAGGTGAGGTAATAATCAGAGTGCGCAGACGAGAAGACGAGGTAAGGGCGACTCTTGGAGCAGAACCTTAGCCTTCAATTTCTTCTTTTGGTGCAATTACGGTTATTCCAGTGAATTGGGCGTTCAAGACAAAGAAGCAACCAGGAGATCCCCAGTGGAATCTCAGAATTGATTACGATGCACAATGGGAAATGAATCCGGCGCACAAGGAGGTGAGGTCGGCTGATGTTTGAGGCTTGGAATTGGAAGACGGCTTGGCCAGTTGATTCCGACGCAAGGAGCTTGACTCTCGGAATTTAAAGGTGATTACGGAAACCAGGATCAACGGGCAATCTAGATCAATTCCGTGACTTCGTCAATCTTAGTTGTGAAGGTGACCATTGTAGCGATTGATTCACACTTCGGATGGAGATCTAGGGAACTCTAGAAGGCCGATTGAATCGCTATAAGTGTGCGATTTCTTCCGCTGCTACAATAGACTTACCTTGAAGCATAACAGTGGTTGCAATTTGCCACTTATTGGATCAATTTTAGAGGTGATTGGGTGAGACAGTTACAAAACGGAAGTGTGGGGATTTAGGATGGACAACACTTCGATTTTGTGGCCTGTGGCTTGTCCAATTCGTGAAATTTCTGCCATGACGAGCAAAGCTTGCATGAGACCATGGGAGCCTAACTTACAACAGAAGGATGTTGCATGTTCAGCTGGAGATAGACATCAGGGGAAGTTTGGCCAGAAGTCTTATGCATGGGAAAAGAAGTTGGAGATGGGGATCCGCCAATTGGACAAAGGAACAAGAAGTGTGGTACATGAATCAAGCAAAGAATTCGGCCAAATGATAAGTGAAAAGTTGCAAGAGTTTGCAATGATACTATCTGAGGAGTATCATTACAATTTTCGCACCGAATATTTTGAGGATTATCATGGGAGTTTTAACAAAGAGGATTTCCTTAACATAGAGCAGCCAAAGAAGGAGTACAACTACAAGTTTCCAGCAAAATTCTTCGACAAACCGAGAAGGAATGTGGCAGATGATCATTCTGAAAATTCTAACCAGAAGAGGATGGATTCCGACAACCATTCAGCAGGAGTGAATCCCAGTAAGCTAAAAGAAGAAGATGTTGCTGATGTGGAGGAGAAAAATGTTGAGAGTGAGATTCAGAAAAATTTCGATGAACGAGATGAAGATGTGGCAGAATTACTGACAGGGGCAGATGGTTTAATTATTGGGGAACCTCAATACAATGATAGGAATTACAACATTGAGGCATCAAAGCCTGGTTATCATGACTCTGTTGGAACTCCTTCCTTATCTTGTCAGAAGCTTGGTGTGAAAATGGATGGAAGAATAGGAACAGAATACAGAAACTCAATTGCTTCATCGACCCTAGAGAAACCGAGGCTAGTGGAATCCTAGATAGTGAAGTTCTTTAAACTTTCTGATTCAGGTAGCCATTCTATTGGTGCTGCAACATCTCACTATGAGGACAAGGAACCTTTTGAATCCCTTGAGGGAATTGAGGCACAAACTATTGGAAAACCTTCCCCTAATGGCAATGACTTATTGTCGGGGGTGACTGATGGGGTTGACTATGTGCCCCAATTCAAGGCTGGAGATGATACTAAAGATTTGGATTTTTTGGGCAGTATTGGCGATTTGGACTTGGGAAAAGATAGCTTCCCTTATTGTCATTCTGGAGGATCTATTAGTTTGATTTATGGAGAACATCCTCATGGGGAACAACCATTTCAAACTCTATTCATAAGAAACATAGACAACAATGTTGAGGACTCTAAGTTTCGGTCTGCTATTCAAGCACTTAGATTTGAATCTAAAGCCATTGAGGTCAATCTGGTTACCCCTATTGAAGTGCTAGTCCAAGTTATGCCGGTGACGATTCTTGGAATCCTAAGAACAAAGAAGAAGAAGCCTAGAAGGAGAAAGAGGGAAAAAGAGATTGAACAGAAAATGAAGGTAGGAGTGGGATGAAGAAAGAGCAGCTCAATGATAATAAGTTTCTTGGGGACAAGAAACATTTTAAGGCGGGGGGAATTGTCATGTACCTAGGAGTATAGAATGGTCAATGATGTAATAGGAATATAATAAAGCGGGTAATCTTGTAATAGGTTTATAATAACTGTTAGGATATTTTGTTAGCAAGTGGTTAGGCTGTTAGAAGGCAATGACGCCTATATAAGGCTGTTGTTAGGAGTTTGTTGGGATGCTTGAATTGAAGAATGAATTTCAAACTCTATTCTCTCTTAATTCTCTCTCTCGGTTCTTCTCTTTTCTCCCCATTTCTCTCTGTTTCAGTTCTATATCTCCCTCCCTTTCTGCTTTCTCTTTCCTAAATCCCTCCAAATTCCTATCACAACCCTAGCCAAACCCTAGGGCTGTGACATGCATGAACCGTGATATCTGCCTATTATGTTACACCTTTTATTTTATTTTTTTATTTTGAGTTCAATCTTAACCTAAATGCTTTGTCCTATTTTGTATTGATCTCCTGTTTATTTGTTCATTATGCACAGATTCCGAACTGGTTTGAAAGTGAAAACTCTGGGTCCACAAAAAACAATCCTTTTCCATTACCAGATGTTTATATGTCATCTCAGCAAAAAAATGTATGTTCATTGAGACATGCTGATCTTTATATTTGCTCATTTAATTTCTGTTTCTAGCAACAGATTTCATATTTTTCTTTTGAAATAATGCTATAGAATTTTAAATTATTCCTAGTTACATTGGAAAAGTATTTAATTAAACAAAATTATGTATTTCAGCACAATAACTTGGGGGAGATTAAACAAATGCTGAGGGAAACACAGCTTGAAGAAAACCGGAAGCGTGAATTATCAAGTGCACTCCACATATACTTCAAGGATTGGTTATATGGTAATCTTTGTTGCTCCCATATTTTCTACAGACCACATACTGTATGTTGATGCATGAATCAGCTTCTTATTCTAATATCTATATAGTGGAACTAGAGTAGTGTGAAAATTCTAAATTGAATTCCAAGCTGTTAGGTTCTATTTTTCACCGTTTTTCTTAATGTAATACTGTCTTTCACCTGCTGAAGATGTGGACAACTGGAGGTGGCATATTTATGTTGCTGAACTACTTAATTGAGTTTGGATGTGTTGAATTGACCCAACTTGATCTTATCACCTTTCTCATGATAGAGAATCTCTCTCATATGAGAGAGTTTGGGATCAACCTGAGATGCTTACACTAATTTATGTGTTCATTAAAGCATCCAACTGGGTGAGCAAAGATCTACAGCCAACTTTTATGGAAGAGGACATAGTTTACCTGACTCAAAGAGTCAACACTAAGTGTCAACTAGATCCAACCCATAGTTCTCAAAGGCTCAAGGCGCAAGAGTGCTTGGAGCCTAGGCACAAGGCTCAAGGTGCAGGGCCAAGCCTTTTGGACGCAGGGCACACATTTAAGAAATCTCTATCAATATACTTAATACCTCGTTATTTTTAATATATACCTCTAAAGTGGTAAATGCAAACTTATAAAATCATAAATAACAAATAACGAACAGTATTTAACTAAACAATGGGGTGTTTTATTGTTTTCTCAAATTTCTTTTGATTCTTTTCTAACAAGTCCATCAAAAAACAAACAAAACAAATTACAGAGCAAAAGGCATGCGCCTTGCACTTCAAGGTGAGGCACATCCTAGCACCTAGGCACGCTATTGATTCCAATCAACTTCACTCCATTTTGGTCCATTTTCATATCTTTCAGTCGACCTATTAGATCAATTTTCTAGTTTAATTAATAGATGAAATTTTCTTATCTATGTTTTTAGTTTTGTTTTTCTTTATTCATTGTATATGTTGGGGGCATGCTTTGGTAGCAATGGTAGGGTTGTTCCTTTATGATTGGAACGTCATGGGTTCGAGTTGGCAAAACATCCTTTATATAAAGCAAGGTTAAGGTTGCATACAAAGATGATTCTTCCTCGAGCTTCACAAAGTGGGAAGTACTTGGTGGCACTTCAAATTGTTGCCTTACTAGGAGTGTAGATGTTATATTTCTCTATTATTATTGTTAAAGAAGAAAGAAGTCCGGATTACTTATATGTATGTTTATTAAGGACATGCATCATCAAGCAGAAAAGTGTGTTAGAATGTTGGGACTAGTGGAGAAGTATTGAGACACATCAAATTGCAAGTAGATTAGATTGAGGATTTGCGTTAAGCTTTTGCCTCTTTACTCTTGCCATCAGTGGACTCATAAAACATGTACAAAAATAAGTGCATTGTGTATGCTATCTACGAACAATATTGTCTTAGTGGATATGTTGTGAATATGTGTGCATGTGCATGAAAGTAGTATTAAGATTGTGGAAAGATCCCACAATCTATGGGATTGATTATCAATCTCAATTATTCCGCAATCTATGGGATTGATTGTGGGATAAGATTGATTATAATTAATCTTAATTATTGGGATTGATTGATTGATATAAATTAATAATTTATGTAATTAGGATTCCTTCATTTTTTCCTTAGTTATAGGGATTTGATTGTTTTCTTTCTCCTATATATATTGTAATCAATCCTAGTGATGTAAATGAGAGAGATACCAAGTTTTTCAGTCTTGTTCTACATTTTTCAGTTTTGTTCTACATGGTATTAGAGCCCTCGATCTCAGCCTGATACGCCTAAAACCCTAGTGCCTTTATTGCACAACCCTTTCTTTGTTCTTTCTAAAGCTCCTCTCCTTTCATCAAAGCCTTTATTGCTTCTTTCAACTTGTATGGAGATTGTGTCTGAAACCTTTGAAGTTGTTGCCCCTACCATAACATCTGGAGATGTAGTTCCAGTTGATCAATCCAATGTAGCTGGTGAATTACCTAGTGTTCATCAGTCCTATCGGTTAGACGGTAGAAATGATCTTCAATGGGCTCAACTTATCAAGATGTTTCTCAAAGGTCGTGGGAAAGGCAACAGCCTAACAGGACTTCCACCAAAGGAGGTAGATCCAACCTTCATAGCCTGGGATGTGGAAGACTCCCATATCATGTCTTGGTTGTGGAGTGCTATACAACTAGAAATCAGCAAGAATTTTATGTTCTTGAGCACGACAAGGGAGATATGGGAGACAGTTCAACAAACATACTCCAAGGTCAAGGATGCTTTGATGATTTTTGAGGTAAAAACTAAGATAAGCTCTACTAAACAAGGTCAGTCAACAATCACTGAGTACTACAATAAGATGAAAGGGTTATGGTTGGAGCTTGATCGCTATCAAGCTATAAAGATGGTGTGTTGTGAGGATGCTACCACCCTCAATCAAATCTTCGAAAGAGACCAGATTGTTGAGTTTCTAGTAGGTCTAAATCCTGAGTTTGATCAAGTAAGGATTCAAGTTCTTAGTAGAAACAAACTTCCTAATTTAAATGAGATTTTTGCAATCATTAGGAGTGAGGAAAATCAAAGATGTGGCATGCTTACAGAGCATAGCTCTAAAGGATCAGCACTGATGATTAGCAACAAAGAAGGAGGGGGAGTCAAATTTGGAAAACTAGCAATCCAAAATTGTAGTTCTAATCGTAAGGGGCAATGATATGCTTATTGCAAGAAGCCACGACATACTAGGGAAACATGCTTCAAATTACATGGGAAAGAAATAGTCTCGAGTAAGATATGAGGCTTCAAAAACATAAAGCATCGAAGTTATCTCTCCAATAAGGATCCAGAGGAAGTAGCTGATAAAGGAGACCCAATTGAGGCTGATCCTTGTCAGCTAAATCCAAAGGAGCTAGGCAAGCTAAAGGTCTTTCTTCAGACATTCCAAGATGGAGCATCCTGCTCACTGGTGCAGTAAGATAAAACCCTAACTAATGAGACTTTTTTAGCTTCTAAATCTAATAGGAATAATATGTGTATCCTTGATTTAGGAGCCATTGACCATATGACCCTCATCTCCATGTTTTTGAAACTTATGAAACCCTTGAAACCACCAAATGATAATACCAAGCATATTATTATTGCAAACGGAGCTTCTCTTCCTATTTTTGGAAGGGACTTTACTACATTGCTTGACTCCATGACCGAGAGGATGATTGAATGCAATATTTTTACAATCAAATTACGAAAATACCCCCCACCCCTTTCCTTGGCCACCTCCTCTTTGCTCTCTCTTCTCCTCTTCCCATGGCTGCCACTCATCACCTTCCTCATTACCGCCTCGCCTCGCGTCAACCGCCGCTGCATCCTCCCTCTCCACCATGAAAAGGGAGGATGTAGCAGTGGTCGGCGTGAGGCGAGGCGATGACGAAGAAGGCGGCTAGTAGCGGCCATGGGAAGGGGAGAAGAGAGGAGGTGGCTAAGGGTGAGGGGTATTTTCGTCATTGCACGTGTGTGTGAAGCTGAATGTGAAGCCCTCGGGCAATGTACTAAAGTCCTTCCAGAAAAGGCAACGTTCTTTTTAACCCTTGGCTACCACTTAATCAAGTCCTTTATGTTCCAAGTTTAACAAGTCTTCTGATTTCTATTCATAAACTGACTAAAGACTTGAATTGCTTTGCTATTTTCTCTCCTCACATGTGTAAGTTTCAGGCCAAGATACAAGAAGGATGATTGGTGTGGCTAAGGAATACAATGGGCTCTATATCTTGGAAGGAAAGAAAACTGTTCTAAAAGGAGACAACATAGAATGGCTTATTCCTCCCAATCAGCTTTTGATCCCTCTACTATTTGGTTGCATCATTTTAGATTAGGTCATCCCCCATTTGTTTTGTTAAAACAAATGTTTCCCACTTTGTTCAATACTCTAGATCCTAGTAGCTTTCAATGTGATGAATGTATTATGGCTAAACATCATCGAGTCTCTTATCCAATTAGCAATAAATTTTCTTCAAAACCATTTAATCTGATTCATTCTGATGTTTGGGGGCCATCTAAGATATCAAACTGTTCCGGGGCAAAATGGTTCATATCTTTTATTGATGATTGTACTTGTATGTGTTGGGTGTTTCTTCTAAAAGATAAGGCTACCATTGGGTCTGTTTTACTCTCTTTTTGCAAAATGATTTACACTCAATTTGGCACTCCTATTAGGAAGTTTAGGACTAATAATGCAAGATATTATTTCAATAATCAGTTGCATCATTACTTCCAACAAGAGGGCATTATTCATAAATCCACTTGCATTGATACTCCACAATAGAATGGAGTAGCTGAAGGGAATATGAGACATCTTCTCAATGTCACCTGAACCCTTCTCCATCATCACCATGTCCCAAAACATTTTTGGGGTGAAGCTATGTTAACAGCCACCTATGTTATCAATAGGGTTTCCCTCTAGGGTGCTCAATAATCAAAGCCCTTTCTAGTATTTAGCATTTTTTTTTCCCTAATCTTAATCTTCATACTCCCTTACCTCTTAGAGTGTTTGGGTGTGTATGTTTTGTCCTCATACCCAAAGTAAATAGGGACAAATTAGATCTTAGGGCTCTTAGATGTGTTTTCTTGGGGTATTCTCCTACTCAAAATGGCTATAAATGTTATCACCCTACCACTTGCTAGTTCAATGTCTCAAAAGATGTGACCTTTATTGAATTCCAATCATTCTTTGGTCCTCCATCTAGACATCAGGAGGAATTTCTTAGACATGATGATTAGAACTTGAGCATCTAGTCCCTATCCTTGAAGCAACACCATTGGGTCCTAGTCAATCTAATCAGCCTGTTGATTCTATTCTTTCTACTTTCCCCATGCATGCTTCTTCGATGCATTCTGTTTTTCCCAGCAAGGAACATGTAGAAACTAAGTTGTTATCTCCCATTAGATACAAGGGTTCTCCTTATGTGTACAAGAGAAGACAACCCATTGATGAGCCACATCCAACACCAACATCAACCCCCTATCCTGGTTTGGAAGTAGCACATCGTGAGGATTCTCCCAGCATTTCTAACCCATATCTTCCTCAGACTAAACCTACAAATTTAGACCTACCCATTGGTATCTAGAAAGGGGTTAGAACTTGTACAAAACACCCATTGGCCTATTATTTATCCTACCATCGCCTGTCACCAAACCATAGAGGCTTTCTCACTTCATTGGATGCAATTGTTATTCCTAAATCAGTGGAAGAGACTTTGAAATATCTCAAATGGAAGGAGACCATGTTAGAGGAGATGAGAGCTCTTAAAAAGAATCATACCTGGGAATTGGTATTTAGACCCAAGGGGATAAAACCAGTAGGCTGCAGGTGGATCTTTAATGTGAAATACAAAGCCAATGGTACACTTGACAGGTATAAGGTACGTCTTATTGCCAAGGGCTATACATAGTCCTATGGCATAGACTATCTTAAAACATTTGCTCTCGTGACCAAAATGACTACTGTTTGGGTTCTCCTAGCATTGGCAGCCAATTATGGGTGGAAGTTACAACAATATGATATTAAAAATGCTTTTTTACATAGAGATTTAGCGGAATATGTTTTTATGGAAATACCACCAAGATTTTAGCATGAGGGAGCAGGGCATGAGCAAGTGTGTAAACTTAAGAAGGCCTTGTATGGGCTCAAGCAATCCCCATGGGCCTGGTTTGGTAGATTCTCAAAGGCTATGACATCTATGAGTTATCGTCAAAGTAAAGGGGATCATACCCTCTTCATCAACCACATAGAAGAGAATGTTGTCTTACTTGTCTATGTTGATGATATTGTAGTAATTGGGAATGATTTAGATGAATAAGGTCTTCTAAAATAGAATTTGACTCGGGAATTTGAAAGAAATGATCTTGGACCACAAAAATATTTCTTAAACATTGAAGTAGCTTACTCACAGGAAGGGATTTTCTTGTCCCAATGAAAATATGTGTTTAGGACTTACTTGCTGAAACTGGTTTGCTAGGGGGAAAAGGAGCAAGGATACTTGTAGATCCTAACACAAAATTGTAGGGGAATTCTAGTGGAAAGGTAATGGATAAAGGGAGATTTCAGCATTTAGTAGAAAGATTAATTTATCTTTCTTATACTAGGCCTGACATAGCATTTGTTGTCAGCCTAGTGAGTCACTTTATGCATAACCCGACTGAAGATCATATGAATACTGTGAGAAGGATCCTAAGCTATCGTAAAGCTACATCAAGTAAGGGAATTTTATTTACTCAAGGAGTTGGTTTGAAGATCCAAGGATATACAAATGCTAACTATGGTGGTTCCCTTGTGGACATGAGATCCAAAATCGGGTATTGTGTCTTCCTAGGGGGGACTTTGGTGTCTTGGAGAAGTAAGAAGCAAGGGGTGGTGGTTAGATCCAGTGCAGAGGCTGAATATCGAGTCATGACCCTTGGTGTGTGTGAGCTTTTGTGGTTACAGATTATCCTAGAAGATTTAAAAGTTTTGGTGCAAAGACCTATTGAACTTTTGGGGAACAATCAATTGGCTATTAGTATTGCTCATAATTCCGTACAGCATGACAGGACAAAGTATATTGAAATTGACTGGCAATTTCTTAAGGAAAAATTAGATTCCGTTCTTCTCCAAATTTCCTATGTTCTCTCCAATCATCAAGTAGCAGATATTCTTACCAACGGGTTGCCTAGTATTCAATTTGAAACTCTAGTAAGCAAATTGAGTATGATTGACATCCACTCCACAATAGCTTGAGGGGTTGTGAATATGTGTGCATGAGCATGAAAGTAGTATTAATATTGTTGAAAAGATTCCACAATCAATAGGATTGATTATCAATCCCAATTATCCTATAATCTATGGGATTGATTATAATCAATCTTATCTCACAATTTATGTGACTTATTATAATCAACCTTAATTGTTGGGATTGATTGATTGATGTAAATTAGTAATTGATGTAATTGGAATTCCTTTCTTTTTTTCCTTAGTTATAGGGATTTCATTGTTTTCTTTCTCCTATTATATACTGTAATCAATCCTAGTGATGTAAATGAGAGAGATACCAAGTTTTTCAGTCTTGTTCTACAGGATAAGACAAAAGAAGGCATAAATAATAACTTTGAATTTAAGAAAAATATCTTAAAATCTGAAGTTTTTAAGTGAGTAGGTTGAAAACTGAATACGTACAATAAAATAGAAGTGTGCATGATGCCATTATGAGACATGGAGATCAAGTTTTTACAAGAAAAGATCAATAATTAGATATCATGGATTAACTGCTCAAAAAGATGGGAGATTGAGGATGATGATACTCAGAATCAAGGTAGGATAATCCAATAAAACCCTTTTAGCTTTCAAGTGATTTTGTGCATAAAAAATTAAATTTGAACTATCCTACATTGAAATCTCAACCACACTTGTTGGGGGATGACTGCCCTATAGGCATTGTTCATTACTCTTTTAATTTAACAGAAACAGAATATACAAGAAGATTTTCACATACATTTGTGTCCTTACAGTTCCTCTATTTAATTCTTAGGGGAAGTTGCAATCCTTGCCCGTCTTTTAAAGCCAAAAGGTGAACTTTAAATATCTCATTTCTTAAATTTGTATTGGGCTTCAAATCGTTGTGTCCCTGATCAAAACAACAATTTATTGAAATGACTGCTACTCCTGCCCTTCGATAAAAATTGATGTTTAAGATTCCCTTCTATTCAATAAGGTGCTTTTGGATGATTGCACAGCTATTATTCTGTATGAGTCCCTGAAGGATTTGATAAAAGTTTGACAAGTTTCTGTTATATTAATTCTTTTTCAATGTGTTAACAGCTTCAGGGAATATCCGGCAGCTTTATTGCTTACAAGGTGATTGAAATATGTGTCAGTGACGTGCTATGAATAAAGGATAGAAGAAGAATCATGGAGCTTTCCAGCTTTTTGTATATTTCTAGTTCCAACACGTGCAAATTCCTCTTGCCTCCCGTCAGTATTGCAGATAACTGAGAATCAACATCAATTATTTCACTGTGGGGAGCCTAGCCTATTTATGCACTGAAATTGTTGTGCAGAATGCTGTTGCTAAATAACTCCCTGTATTTGTTTGTTCTTTTCTCCTATTACAATGACTAGTAGCTTACTGCAATACTTAGTTTACAGCCTGTTCTGTGTCATTGTGAATTTAGATATAGTTATTCTTGGAACTTTTAGTTTTTAGCTTTTTATGAGTCTTTTTCCCATTTTAGGATTTTTTTTTGGTTTTCTTTATTGATATTTTTTTACTAGTTATTGAAATGGGAATTTTTGTAGTGGGGAAGGTTCAATAGGGTGCAAATCCTCTGTATTTGCAAACTAAAGTGACCAGGTCATCTGGATTTTTGGGAGAATTAATTTCTGGTGAGGATATTGGCTTTTGATTAATTGCTTTTAGCATGCAACTTTGTTTTTTGAGTCCCTGTTATGCGCATTTTGATCTCGAAATCATCTTGGCATTAAAGGGAGAACTAGATGAAGAGATATTTTTCCTTCTGATGCGGCTAGTTATTTTCTTTCCTTTTTGGAGATTATAAGATAATAGCCCTTTTGAGACCCTTGATCTGTGTTCATCATCCGAAGCTCATTTATGCATTAGGGTCCTTTGCATGTAGCAAGTAAAAATTGGAAAGGCATTTTTGGCCTCGCATGGGCCGGCCTCGTGGCTTTGCTTGGATGGCCATGGCCCTCGGGTGTATGTTAGGGAATTTAATTAGTTGGGCGTGCTTGTGTTGGTTTACGGTATCATGGTCTTAAATGGGATGATGCAACGGGACAAGTTGAAGGTTTAGGGCCTACGATTAAAGATCTAGGCAGTGGACTCCCTTGATTTACAGGGTTGATTGGTTTCATTGACTTATTGATCTTGGCGGCTTGCATGGGATGCACGTGTGCTTGGCCAATAAGAAGGGATGGGATGTCGCAAGACAAGTGCTTGGCTGATGGTATCTCTGATAAACATCGAAAAATTGAACTACTAACACTCGGAGCAGCCCAATTTGCTCAATTCAGAAGTTACCATCCGCAGTAGCATTAGCCCATCAGCCTTTTCTGAGAAATTGATTAAAAGAAAATACAAAAATTGAAAAGATTGGAGCAGAAGGCTCCTTTTATCCAAACGCAACCTCAGATGGTTTTCGTACCATACAAATCCCCCATAAGTCAACACTCTACCAACCGAGCACAAGAAAGCAGCAACTCAAATCAAATAAAAAATAAAATAAAATAATGGAAGTCTTCAAAGTCTACACGGAAGTCTTTAGCAAATGCTCTTCATCATCATCTTCTATTGTAACTCAAAGCAAAGTTTCGAAGCACATCAAGAGAGACAGAGAGGACGAAAAAGGCATGGGGTTCCTGTCAACAATATGTTGCTGCTTCTATCGCCCTTCCAAGGTGGTCTCTAGAGATGCTGCAAGTGTTGGTTTCTTAGCCAGAAAACCAGTCATTGTTGAAGCAAAAGCTGAAGCTCCTTCTGTTATTGTTGTTCCACACTTCCCTGTGCGTTCAAATCTCCCTCTTTTGTAGCTGCATCTCCCCCTTTCAAGTTTCAATCGCCATGTGTTTGTAAGATCTTTTAATGTCTATTACTAAAAATCTAATATGATGCCACTTTATGTTTCTGTAATTAGCCTTTTTATTTATGTAAAATTGCATAATGAGAGTGTCTGAATAGTTAGATTCAAATTATGTAAATTATTTTCATAAAAAATAAAAGAAAAAAAATAAAAATGTAGGTTTTGATATGATTTAAGACGAAACTTAAGTTCAAGCTTATGTAGAAGTTTGCTTACCCATCACAAATGGCAAATTCTCTTTAACATAGACAAGGATTGTAACTACTAGAATCAGATCAAGGCATGAACTCTTCCTCAAGTTGATAGGCACAGTGGAATTGTAAATATAATTATCTGATTGAAACTAATATCTAGACAAACAAAAAATGTTAATAAGGTGCTAATAATTGACATAAGATATTTACTGGATAAATATAAATTATGTTATTTCTTTAATTAATTAGCAAACATTCATAGAAGTTTTTAAAAATAAGCTCAATGTAAAAAAATAAAGTATTACTAGAATCTATTGACAATGGATTTAAGTGTCTAAAACCTAATAAATAATGAATTATGCTTCCTATCTTAAGTTTTAATTACTAGAATTTATTCTAGATGAATTTGAGTGAGTAAAATTTATCTGTAATCAACGATTACGATGAAGACACACCAATCAAGATACAATGATCATTAATTATCTATAACTAGTGACGAGTAGGTGTGGAAGAGCTATTGATAATGACTAGAGGTTGGTTTTATTTTTTTATTTTTTTAAGGGATTAAGATTAAGATATATTTTTAAATTATATAGGATTTCTGTACAAATGAGTCAAAGAAAAGGATCTTGGGACAATTTATTCAAAATACATAAGATTTAAATCAGAGGCTCATCTTTAAGGGTGACATATAACTTTTGTAGTTCAATGTTTATTTTTGTTTGTCCAAATTTTAAATAAAAAGAAAATGTAATGCTGTGTAAGGTTGCTCTCATGTCTATTTTGATCTATTTTATTTCCTTTAAATAGAATATATAAAGAAAATTCAGAAATTCAGGGCAAATCTAGCATTTTGCTGAATAATAATAGACACACATTTTTTCTTGGTTCGGCCCTTTAGTTATTTATTAACACGTGTCTCCTCATCATAGTTATATTGTTTTTCAACTTATTCTGGCACCATGAGTTAGTTACAACTGCCAATTCTGCAATATTTCTAGATATAAAATTTTGAAATCTAGGGTGTAACTTCTCTTTGATTTCAGAAATAATGACACTCTAACCCCTTCTTTATTTCTTCATTTGACCCCACGAATATAATCTATATGTTAATGTTCCAATCAAGATTCAAGAAAGTAGACTAGACTGTGATGCGTATAATTGGGGAGATTTGATTCTTTGTTTATCAGTAGTTGTAACTCATAGAAGAATAGTCGCTGGTGGAATTGCAAGCAGCAAATTATATCACTGTGGAGTTGAGAAAGAATAATGGTCAATCATGTTCATACGTGCAAACAGGAATTGCACAGGCCTTGTTTCTCAAATGCAAGAAGCAGCCCGTCAAAAATCCTCAAGGGGCTGATGAATAGCAGCTCATCGAAGGCGAGCCAAAGAATCTCGTGTGTGTTGATCTGAAGGACTTGTCATCAAAGAGATCGAGTTCGTTGTCATCTGCAGTGGTGGAGCATTTTTCAGTTCCTGTTGAGACCTCGTCGTGTATCAGATGTGCGAGCGATTCCACCATTTCTGATATTGGTGGACGGAATTCCTTCTCGGGCTGTTTGAAGAAATCCAAGATCCAGAGATCGCCAGATGCATAAACAGTCAGTTTTTTGGCTTTACAATTATTATGACATGATGACAAGCATATTATAGTGGTTCAAATACACGTTAACATGTTTTAGGGAAGCAGAGGAAAATGAGCTGTCACACTCCGACATTAGAGAGGTTGAACCGCTAGCAAGAACATCAAATTTACTGTTGGAAGAATAGTTTCTTCAAGAAGCAGTAAAAAAGGCTTAGTGAAAGTTAATAAATAATGGCCAATATTCAAGGCTGTTTGAGAGTGAAAGTTAAACACATGTCACCTTTTCACTCTCAAACGGAAGTTAAATTCATTAAAATGCCACTGTGCACAATCAATCTGGTATTACCTGAATGCAGAGGGAGACAATGTCAGCAAACCGAGAGAGCACCCTGGAAGAGAATGTTCCTTTCATGCTTGGATCAACCATCCCTTGCAGAGACACCTTATCGTGAAGCCGGGAAGATGCCCAATTCACCAGATATCTCTCTTCCCTTGGTCTTGAACTGCTTTTTGAAGGAACAGAAAAGCTTAGTGAGAAACCTAACAGAAAACAATAGCCAAAAATTAAAAATAAATAAATAAATAAATAAAATCAGGTAATCAGTAAAATATAAGACCTATCAAAAGGCCTCTTTCCTGTTAACAGCTCTAAAAGCAATACCCCGAAGGCATAGATGTCACCCTTTATGCCATCAACTCCATTTTGAATGGATTCAGGTGCAATGTAACTGGTATCCCAAATAGCCATTTCAGAAGCCTGTTTTAACAACAGTAACGTGTTACTACTAGTGCAAAATTGTCAATATAATTTGGTTAGGACGCCATGTAGTGAAGGTGGTGGGCGGCTGTTGTATTGTCTATCCCTTGGCATCACCAAAGGAACAGTTTCTCAGCAGTAGATGCAATACAAAACTGAGTTTTAACAATTTGTACCTTGAGTTTAACACTGTTGCTCTTAAGGGGCCTCAAAATGCTAAGCCCACAGTCAGAGATACAGGGCTTGAGCTCCTCATCAAGTAATATGTTAGCAGCCTTTAAATTGTTGTGAGCAACAGGAGGCAAGCATTTTGAATGCAGATAGCTGAAACATTGCATGAAAGTAGAAAGTGGAGCATGCATGACCAAAAGGACCATGTCTTGAAACAATTACAAAAACAGGAGAAGATATGAGGCAATGCAAGTATCCACATTTTTTGCCATCTTAAATTGCATCTCTGCAAAAGAATGTGGCAATCAGTGGCTGGATTAAGTGCTAAAAGCATTTTGAGTACTTACTCCAAGGCTTGTGCTATGCCAAAAGAAATTCTGAGTCGCAGGCCCCAAGAGAGAGTATTATGTGCTTTGATATGCAGAGCATCGTCAAGACTGAAATTTCTGACATACTCATAGACAAGTAGATGCTGTCCACGCTCAAGACAATAGCCCAGAAGTGCTATAATGTTTGGATGCCTCAAGCAGGCTGCGTTCTGAATCACTTGCAAGAATTGTTCTTCATGGAGAGACAGTGGCACCGTATTGACATTCTTCACTGCCAAAACCTTGCCAAACAAAAGAAAAGGAGTTCAATAAATTCTATATCTTGATTGATCTGTCATTGTGTTTCACCTTCTTTACCTGACCATTGGGAAACTCTGCTTTATAAACAGAACCAAGAGATCCCTCTCCCAGAAGGTTCTTCTCATTGAAGTTGTTTGTTGCTAATTGAAGCTCTGCCACTGAATAAACTTTAGCAGCCACTGGAAATTTCTGCGTCTCGGAGAAACTTCGCACAGACTTCCCACTCCCTCTGGAGCAAGTGGGGGGTACATGCCATGCAGCAGCCACAGGAGGAGCCGAGGATTGTAGGCTCTTTTTTGCATGAGAACAATAATCTATTCCACGTACAACAACAAATAAATGATAAATAACATTCAGTTGGAAATATTGTTTATTAATATGCAGAATAACCTTTGCTGTTTTGAAATGGGTTTAAACAACGAGAGGAACCTTATATCAAACAAACACCAAGAATTTCAAATTTGGAAGGCCACTTGAAACTCCAATGCTAAAAGCATACGCAGAAACATATATAAATAATATCATTCTGTTGGCACATCTTCTGCAAAAAGTTCTGTAAAAATATCAATTTTTTTTTACATTATTTTCATAGTAATTTTTTCACTCCTGTTGAGTCTCCACATCACAATCCAGCCATTTACAATTTCAACAGTAAGAATGTAATTTCCAGATGAGAGAATATATTTGTGAGCAAAATCTAACCTCTGATGGTATTGAGTGGAAGAGAGTGATGTGAGCAATCGCTGCGGATCTCCACACTCAAACGTTTTATCGCTAGAGATCGATGAATGTGGACCACAATGATCAGTGCTGCACAGGTCACCAGTAGAGTTCCACCAACAACCATGCCGGCTACTCCGGCTGGACCAAGTCCTTTCTTCTTGTGGATAGCTCCTTCACGAGGATAAGAAAAATTCTCAATAGCGCTCGACTTATTAGTTGGTGGATGACTAGCATTCTTCCCAGTTGGGATGGTTCCTAACGTGAAATTCCATGGTGGATCATTTTCGCTTGGCTTGAGAGTGTTGCCCCAAAACCTGAACGTAGATTAAGAGGTGAAATCAACAACAGGATGTGTGGCCAGTCTTAGGATTTAAAAAATGCAAATATGGATTTTGCTAACTAACCACAAGTTGTGTATATATTGGAATTGGTTAGGAAGAACACCGCTAAAATGATTATCTTGAATGTTCCTGAAAACAGATGTAGGTGAGTAAACCATTAAATGAAGCAAGTGGAAAGAAAGCCCAAAACTTCCCATAAAAAGGAAAACCCTACAGGTCATGGAGAGGTAGACCAGCCAACAGCATTACCGATCCAGTAAATCTATTATTCTGCAAGAACCTGAATATACATGTCAAATACTGCAAGGGAAACAACAGAATGAAATTACTGCAGATGCATGATTGTCTAATAAAAGAAGAGAAATGAACTCACAATCTACTAAGATTTGTCAAAGATCCAAAGCAACTAGGTAGATCTCCAGTGAAGTTATTGTATGACAGATCCCTGTAGCATTAGCTTGAATATTAGTAAGGGAATGACTTAACAAAATGCAATCTTAGCATAGTCTAGAAGGTGAAGCGAAAAAACAAGCTTAGATTAAAAAAGAAGAATAAGAAGGAATAACAGATGCAATCTAAATTTTCTAAAAAGTGATGTTAACATAATCTCAGAAGGCAAATTTTATTCTTCTGCTACAGTATTCCTAATTGCTCTTTGTTTTACATTTTCCGAAGCTTCTGAATTTACTAAGACTTCTTTGATGTCATGCTTCCTTATGAAAACGTTGGGAGTCAGTCAAGTATGAATAATAAAATCAATTTGCAAAAAATGATAAAGCATCAGAGGCTTTCTACAAGTTGATTTCCAATTATTTAGTAGAAGAACTTCGTTAGAAACAAAGATCAGGATAATGAGTTCTGTCGTATCTTTCCTCAGGTTGCAACTACCTTATGGTTGTATCATCCCCTTTTGTTTTGTTTTTTTCTTTTTTCAAATTTTATAAAAAAACTGCCTTGAGGTTCAAAATATCATCATTTCTGTAAAACCATCATGAAGGTGGGATTGAATATATAAATTAACAATACCAAGGCTGCATAACTGCTTTATACAGCTTTTCAGGTAATGCAAGTCTCTCTAATCCACAAAATGTCAGATACTAACTGATGAACTAGGCAATTTATTTCAAGAGCAAATAAAGAAGGTAATTAAATATCATACAGTTCTTTAAGATTTTGTAGCCCCTCGAATACATTCCCCACAGGCCCAGATAAAAAATTGTGGCTCAAGTTCCTACAAGAAAATTGATTATGATAAATAATCATGGGCCAAACTAGCAAATTAGCAACAAGGGTCAAGTAACTTACAGATGCCACAGATTTTCCAAAGAGGTAACTGTAGATGGGATATTTGCAGTAAAATTGTTGCATGCTAAATTTCTGTAGTTAAGAGAGAGAGAGAGAGAGAGAATCAATCTTTCGTATACATATTGAAGGAACTGTTGGCTGTACAGCATAAATTGATGAAAACATGAATCTTACATGTGTGTGGCATTTGAAGGTAAGCTGTAAGGAATTTCACCCTGAAGGTTATTGAAACTGACATCTCTACAAAGAGAACCACAAGAAAAAAAAAAATCAAGTACAATATAAACTTTCTCAAACTTTAAATTGAGACTTTGCAGGACTGACCACTTACAGCTTCTTCAAGCTGTGGAGATTGGAGAGCTGGAACCCTAGATGTCCAGACAACTCAAGCCCATGAAGTTCGCTGCAGGGTTAAGGAAGCAGGTCAGTTTCGGCAAATTGGCAATTGTTATGTCAAAGCTTACGTGGTTAGTGTAACTAGTTGTAGTTTACAGGAGTATGACTGATGATCCAGAGCAAGAAACTCCTTTCCATGATTCTCTGCAAGGGTCACCATCACTCAGTTTCCATCCCTTGAGTTGTGGTGGCATATTCAGTGCTGCGTACAGATCTTGAAGAGCCATGACTGCAGGAGGTAATGCACAAAATCCTTTAGCGGACGCATTTTCCTTCTGCTTCTATCTCCAGAAAATGCGGAATAAATGCATACTTGGATATTCACTAAGACCAAAATTGATCAGCATTCATTTTATTTTTATTTTTCTTTTTTAAGTTGATGGTTAAAAGAAGGAAATGTGAAAAGTGAAAGAATCAAATGTATAACCATTTTTTACTGCTGCTGATGATTTTGGTTTAATAGGCAAGCTATCTCTCTCTCTCTATATATATATACTCTCTCTCTATATATATATATAGAGAGAGAGAGAGAGAGGAGATAAGGCTATGCAAGTCCTTGGAATATCCAAAAATGAGGGTTATGATCTGGTAGTACACTCTGTTGATCTCTCAATCCACTAACAATAGGTTCCATTTCCCGCCAAAACAGATGTGATCAGGAAGTACAAGAAGATCAAGATAATGATGAATCAAAGATTGCCAGAACAAATTACTAAAGAAAGAAAGAAAAGAAGAAGAAGAAGAAGAAGAAGAAGAAGAAGAAGAAGAAGACAAGATTGATGGAAATACCGTCGAGATAATCAGTAAGTGCGAAGGCCTGCGGAACCAGAAACGCCAAGAAGGCAAGCACAGCGAAATCCAACCATACGTACGACGACTTCATTCTCTGCGAGAGGCGGAGTAGTGACTTGTGCAACCCTAGGATAATGAACATATAGATAGATACTATCAGGAATGAGGAAATTAACTCAAACATCATGAACAAATAATCGCGCGGATTGATAGACTGAAGTAGAGAAAGAGAATTAGATAGGGTTTTTGGTATACCTTTTGAAGAAGATACTCTCTGTTAGTGCCCCTGAGATAAGAGAGAGAGAGAGAGAGAGAGAGAGAGAGTAGTGTTTTTAGAGGGAGCAGTGGCTTTTGAAGGGAATGCTCTCTTCTGAACTGAAGTAGTGAAGGGGAGAGAGAGAGAGAGAGAGCGAGAGAGAGCTGAGTCAGCGGCCACGTGAGCTCAAACGGTTGAAGTCGTTACAGAGCTCACGCGAGCTCGAGGTTGCTTTCTGTTTTTTTTATTTTAATCTTTCCTTGGTAAAAGGAAATAAATAAAATTTTTAATTATTTTTTTGGATTGATTGTCACGACTCTCGGTACTATTAATTATTTCTATTATTTGGGAATTATATTTTTATTTTTAACTAATTAACTCATTTTATCACGAGACAATTGTTTATATATTTTAATAATAAATAATAACGTACTCAAGCTTATTTTTCATTTAACCGAATCACATGAATCTAATCAAATTATAATAATTCAATATAATTTTATATTTAATGTGCCTAATACTTAGAAATGTAAAATAAATCATATAAACTTAGACGATGGAAGCACAACCCATATTACTTGTTTTTTCTTTGAAAGAAGATGAAAAATCATACACTATTTCACATGATGCATTATAATATATGTATTGACTAATATCTCAAATTAGTTTTACAATCCAAAAATATTGAGAAATAAGGAATTGTAAATATAATATACGAAATTCCAAAGAAAGTTTATATGGTTATACTAAACGATTGAATAATATATCAATTTATTTTTGTTTTGTCCAAATTTTAACAAATAAAAATTTGCATTTAAAACAAATAACGACTAACAATTTACAAAGAATAAAATTTAGGAGAGTTTACAAAAATGAATCACTGAAAGCGTGTAAATATCATTGTCGAGTCTCCACATCCAACTAATTATGGAACATATATGTACATCTCCATTGCATTGTGGATCATACCAACCCAATCCTGACCCTCGGCCATTGGCCGATCTAGACCTTTGGCCCATGTCTTGATCCTGGTCTTGCGCCAATCTATAACAACATTATTACAGCCACATGCTAGGTTCTCCATGTCCACTCAAGATCCAATCCTTATTAATAACAGATCTCATCCTCGCAGATTCCATCTACATTAACGAGGGTCTCATCGGTACCATACCACTCTTAGGGAGCTTCATCGACATTGGATATCTAGTCCCATCACCCTGCAAATGCACGACACATGCATATAGAAAGAAACATCTCCTCCTATATAAACCAGTTCTCTCCAGAGTCAATGTATGTTATTCTCTAACCTACTGATACTCTACCTATTTACTCTCTTTGTAACGTCCTGCTTTTTTGAGCATTAAATAACTTAAGAATTTCGGGAATAATTTTTTTTTTCAATATAAATCATTTCCCGACAATTCCGTTTTACCTTCCCAGTATACTAAACAAAAATCAATAAGATAAGACAGGTAATCATCATAAATACGAAGTTTAAAATCGAAACCTGATATGGTACATAACTGAATTTACTTAATCATAGCATAAGAATCTGTACAATCATATCTTCAAATACTGAAATATATGGAGACTTATCTGTACAATCTAATGATTCATCAGAAATACATAATTATACATGATCTTCAATATAGTATAATCTTCTAACTATGGCTAAAGACGTATCCTAAATCCTAACGAAGGAGCATATATCCGAACAACTCGTCGAACCCATCGGCCATGTCATCAATCATTCCCTTGCCATAGCATAAAATCCTAACTAGAACGTTTGAATGTTCCAAGGGCATAACCCAATTAGAAGATAAATCTTCTAGTGAGGGTTTAGAAACATGATACATGCATACGTTATGTAATAACATAAACAATCATATGCCTTAGTGTAACTTCCCTACCCCATCAGTTCGGCACGGAACCCTAAGCAGAATCCCAACTTACTTTCAGGATAATTCTAATGTTGTTCTATCATTCGCCCTTGGGGAATTTTACGGTTACACTATCAGGGTGACATCTCAATCCCATGCATGAGTATCAATATGCCAATAATATCGTGCCATGCAAAAATCATAACTTTCCATGCAATATGACAAAATGATCATAACTTCAATAAATATCGTGCATAATGAAGCAAACCTGTCATATATAGGTTCTCAAGATAAAACCACTCACCTTTAGCATGAAGTTCGGAATACCTCAAAAAATGTGCACCGCCTCGATTTGTGTGTCAACCTCGAAAATAATGCAAATCGTCAAGATGCTTGGCCAAATCACTTCATGGCCAATCATTTCCAAGGAAAAATCAATAATATAATTTTTTTCAGACTTTTTATTATTTTTTATCTATTTTTTATAGTCATAATTTCTTCCAAAATTCAAAATAAATACCTAATCAAGTAATTTCATGAATTTTTATTCATTAAAATTCCTAAAATAATATTTCTAATCTCCATAAATTTTCTGGGAATTTTTCAAAATCTCTTCCTATTATTTTCTTATTAAGTTTCCTTTCAAAAAATCTAAATAATTATTTTCTCATGAAATTTCCTTTAAAAAAATTAATAAACATAAACTATTCATTTTTCCTGTATTTTTGGATATTTTTCTAGAATTTTATCCCTCTTATTTCTATTTTTACTCTATTTGCCTTTATTTTTAATATTTAAAAATAATAAAAATAACCTTGGGTCATCTTTTCCAACACCAGCACACCAAAAAATTAAACTGATTATAACAAAAGATATCCTATCTTGATTCGATCACGTTAGCCAAATTTGAGCTTGAAATAACACTCGAAAGATCTCCCTCCGAGCAAAAATCAATCTGGCTCTAGCGATATTCGATTTTTCCAGCGAAACTCCGATCACCCCTTAGATGAACTCCAAAATTCTTCAAAATTTTCAGAAATGATCCTCACCTCATGGGTAACAAAATTCCTATGGTTTGATGCCTCAATTTGTTTAACAACAAGATCGATTTGAAGCTCAAATCTTGCAAAATCCTCGGCCACCATATCCTCTATTTATAGCCAAATTCGAACTCCAAAATAATAGATCTCGAGCAACCCAACGCCTCTGATGTCTCCTCTTGCCCTTAATGAGCCCAAAACCCACTGAAAGTTGCCTCAAAAATCAATTTACAGTGTGTAAAAATCTAATTTCTTTCAGCCGAAAGTTTGGCCATTTTCGACCAAGCCAAGGCCGATTGCTGGCCTAGGCTCGACCCAAGAGTATTTTAGGCTACTTTCCTCAAGTATTTCGCCACCGAATTCGGTGATAGGAGGTGGTGGAGGAAGCTTGGTTGGCCATGGTAGAATTACTCTTTTTGCAATTTTGTAAAATTATACTTTGACCCTAGTTTCTTCCTATTTTGAACTTTTGGTCATTTTCTTGAAGCTCCTGAGCTTCCCAATAGTGCTATTGCGACCTAAAAGTTCTATTTTTTCCATTGCTCCCTCAAAAATTCTGAAAAAAAATATCATTTCGACTTCCCTTTGATAAAATTAAGAAATTGCACTTAGGTCCGAATCTTCATTTTGGTTGTAAATCCTTTTGTTTCTTGCTAAAACCACTGAAGGGTTGTCCTACATACCGAATATAAAGTCTTTCAAGATTCCATTGACTTCCCGGAAACCCCCTACGATAATTCAGTTTTGTAACATAAATTACAGCTGCATTTTAGCTGTACCGAAAATCGTTCTTGATTCGATTTCTTTCGATATCATAAATTATGTTTCGAAATACTCATATCTACCATATCATTTTTCTTTAACTTCTCGGCTCCAAGGCATTCCCTGCAATCGATTCGATCAATTTTTTAGACTATTTAGATACTAATCTTCCCTAAAATTTTATTTTTCTAATAAAATATTTATTTTTAAATAACCCTAATTTCTTGGATATTACACTCTTACTTATATGAATGTCGGAGTATAGGTACAAACCACCCCACTCGACAGACCAATTACTAGAGTCTATTTCTTATCATCGCAAGCCTCGTCCAACCATCCCATTCGGGCAGGAAGAAACACATTGCTTGTTGGCTTTGTTATTCATGGATAAACATCTTATTATTTGGCCAAAAAAATTGTCATATCAATAATAAAAAAATTAAGTTAATATATTACAATTAATTTATAATTTTCAATTTAAAATATATTCTCTAATTATCTAATTTCTTTGTCACGAGGAGAAACTCCAATAATATAGTTGTATGTAAATATAATCTATTTAAATAAAAGATAAATTAGAAAAAGAAAAACTTTCACTTTTTTTTTAATTTTAGACTACAGTTTTGTTTTTTTTTTTATAAAAAATTTACATTATATATTTAATTTTATAAATAATAATCTTTAATTTTTCTCATATAAATAAAAACTTTTAAATACTGGTGTGACATTCAAAATTAGATTAGCGGCTACCACCTTAAATTTAAAAAGGTTGAAGTGGCCTAAATATATACATGTACACATTCACACATAAATATACATAGATAAATATAGATATAGATACATATAACTAATTTTTAAAAAATATTTTTTTGTAAATTATTTAATAATTTACATTGAAACAAATGAATTTAATTTCCTATTCCACATGCAGCCAAATGAATATAAAACTTTAATCAGTGTATCAGTTATATAATAAATTTTTTAAAATCATTTAAATTTGTATTAATTTTATAACATTGTTAAAATTTAAATAATTAATACTTCTTTGAATATAATAATAATTAATTTTTATTTTCAATTTTTAAATTTAATACTCTATATAATTAGAGTTTATCATTATGGGCACAATTAAAATTGAAAAGTGTGAATAATTAATAATTAACTAATTAATTAAAAACATATTTAGTTATATAAATTTTAAGGAAGATGCTATTGATACATCATTGTGTACACCTTGGGCAACACAATGATGTACCAACGTCTAAAATACCCTCACCCAAAGTGGTGAGGCGCAATGAGGCGATGGGTATTTATATCATTTATGTGCCTTGTGTAGACCAAGGTGTACATAAATAATATACAAATAACATAACCCAAATTTTAACTATATTGTAAAATGAATACAAAACAAAAAAAGTTAAATATATATAAATAGGTTATAACTGTAACACCCTAAATTTCTCGAGCGTGTTATAATTTAGGATTTCGAGAATATAAAAATAATAGTCGTCATATATCACACAATATCCCAAAAACCCTAATTTTCACCTTCTCAGTTTAACAAACCCAATAATCAAATAGTTAAGACAGGCGTTAAAATCTTGAATGTGGAAGCTAAATTGAACTTGATATGGTTCACAACCATAATACTTTATTTATCATAAAATTGTTCAAGACGTCTACAAAATATATTACATGGATATCATCAAGTGATAACTGAACATCTTAAACATATCCAAAATTACATAGGTTCGCATATAAACAGACAGTAATTTAAACTAATTCTTCAGCTACCTCATTTCCCTAGAGCCGCTTGTCGAATCTAGAACGTTTGAATATTCCAGGGACATAGTCCAATTAGAAGATGAATCTTCTAGTGAGAAACTCCAAAAACAGTTTATATTGATGCATGATCAGGCATAAAATGTATGAGAAGACAACGAGAACTACTTCGAAGTGCCTCGTGAACACGTTAGCCTCATCTAACGAGAGCTTTCTCAATGGCGCACGCATAGCGCCTCTCGGGGATATCCGACTTTTGCCCTCGGCCAACAACAATTAGGTACAACAGTATGGCCACACGAATTTTATAAATGCAACAGTTAAAAAGACAATAGCATATATTTTTCAGAAAAATATATTTCATATATGCATCATGATTTCACGTAAGAGAAGAGTTTACGTATAAGAACTTTGCGAAACACGTCTCATGCAATAGAAGTCTCTCATAAGAGAATAAAAATAGAATTTGGAGTATAGGAGTCTCACCTTGCAGGTTTATCTCTTTAACGGTGTAATTTTACAGCAAATGGCATAGGTTTCTGTAGAAAACATGCGTTTTGGTAAACTTAACCTCAAATATTTTTACATAGGATTGAAGGGTATTAAAATAGGGGTATAATTGGAAAATTTAGAGAAAAATAGACCCCTCACGCGCCCTGGAAAGGCGGGCCACACGCCCTCATGCGCAGCCATTTTCCAGCACGTGTAACTCACGCGCAGGCACTAGATTTCAGACAGTAAAGTCTCGTTTTCGTATTTCGGCCATAATTTCCTCGTTTTAACTCCGATTCGACTCCCATTTGAACGTACGCGACCCTCTCTTCCCCCTCTACAGGATTATCAAAAAAAATGGGACTTACATCTCTTTTTTTCTGACTAATTTTGACGAATTCTGGCAAGACCCGCAACTCCAATGAGGCTCGTTCTCCGTCGCTTCTTCGCCGCTTTCTTCCCGCCTTCTTGCCGAACTCCCTTCTCTCTCTCTAGAGCAAGCTCCTCCTCTTAGAGTGATTCAACTCTCAAGTTTGTTTGGAATGATTTGAGAACAACTCATGGTGCATTTTTATAGATTTCTCCAACCAATCACATTATGCCACTTGTCAAAATCTTAGCCATGGACTCCAAAGACTCAAAGCCATAATTGAGTGACTTTTGAAATCCAAAACTAGAATGAATTGAACTTTTGAAATCCAAGCTGATACCCCAAAGTTCTTCCAAATAACACTTTGACCCTTATTTCAAGTCCTCAACTTTAATATTTACCACATAAGCTCTTTATTTTATCCTTATTTCGTTTGAATAATTTTTTAATTACAATTACACCCTCAAACATCAAATTTATTGAGATACTTAAAATCCCAAAATTAATAACTCAAAATTACTCAATATATACGATTTTTCGGAAGTCCCTTACCATCATTCGGTATTTTTAGTCTACAACTTAGCTTAACCGAAAACCATCTCTGATTTGATTTCTTTCAGCGTCATAAATCTCGCCTCGAGACGCTCGTCAAAAATATACCTTTAACCTTATGTATCTAAGCTCTAAGGTACTCCCTACGACTGATTCAGTCACTTGTTGCCATTTCAAGTATATTTTTTGTTATTTTAAACTCACTGAAAATACGTGGTAACTTCACGAAAATATGGGGTATTATATTCTCCCCCCTTTAAATACCTTTAAATAATTATTGGAAAATACCTTTAAATAATTATTGCATTCTGGAATACAATTTCTGGAAGAAAATATAAAAATTTCCTACTCCATTTCCATTTCCTCGAACAAATGAGGATATTTTTTCCTAATTGTTTCCTCAAGTTCCCACGTTACCTCGTCATCCGAGTGCTTTCCCCACTGAACCTTCACTAACGGGATCTCTTTATTTCGCAACATTTGAGTTCGGCGATTTAAAATTGCTCCAGGTGACTCCGGGTAGGTCAAGTCATTCCTTAACTCAATTGTCTCCACCCGAACTCCGAGGGTTGGATCTGGCACATGCCTTCGAAGTTGGGAGACGTGGAACACATTATAAATCCCGGACAAGCTAGGAGGAAGCTCCAATCGATAGGCCAAAGGTCCAACTCTTTCCACAATCGGATATGGTCCTATATACCTTGGCTTCAACTTTCCTTTACTACTTCCACGTGTCACCAAATGCTGGGGCGACACCTTAAGATACACTAGATCCCCTACCTCGAACTCTAGATCCCTTCTTCTTTGATCTGCGTAAGATTTTTGTCGGCTTTGCGCAGCTCGAATCCTCTCTTGGATTATTTGAATCTTATCAGTAGTTTGTTGCACAAGCTCGGGCCCCAACATCTGTTGTTCCCCTACTTCGGTCCAACAGATAGGCGACCGACACTATCTTCCATACAAAGCCTTATAAGGAGCCATCCTAATGCTGCCGTGGTAACTATTGTTGTACGCGAATTCTACCAATGGCAGATGCTCCTCCCAATTTTCTCCAAAATCAAGGGCACAAGATCTCAACGTATTTTCAAGCATTTGAATTGTCCTTTCTGATTGCCCGTTAGTCTGGAGGTGATAAGATGTACTCAATTTCAGCTGGGTCCCCATGCATTCCTGCAAACTCTCCCAAAATCTCGAGGTGAACCTCTGGTCCCGATCTGAAACTATACTTATCAGCGCACCATGGAGTCGTACGATTTCCTTCACGTACTGCTCTGCGAATTTTCGTACCGATTGATCCATCATCGTAGGCAGGAAATGCGCTGACTTTGTCAACTTGTCTACCACCACCCAAATGGCATCATAGCCCCTTCGATTCTTCGGAAATCCTGTCACGAAATCCATCGTGATATGTTACCATTTCCACTCGGGAACTTCCAAAGGTCTCATCAACCCTGCGGGTTTCTGGTGCTCAATCTTTACCCTTTGGCATATATCACATTGTGCCACCCTCCTAGCCACATTGGCCTTCATACCAGGCCACCAATAGATTTCTCGAAGATCTAGATACATCTTCGTGGCTCCTGGGTGCACGGTATACTTAGCTCTGTGGGCTTTATCCAAAATTTTCTGCCTCAACTCCCGAAGGTTTGGCACGTACACTCTACCCCGAAACTTGAGAATGCCATTTCGCATCTCAAAATCTGAACTCTTGGGCTGGCCTTGCTCGTCTACCCATAGACATATACGCCGGTCACTCCCACTAGCCTCCCGTATTTCGATCTCCAGATCCAGTCGAACCGCCAGGCCAACTACTAGGATAGAAGATTCCTTCGGTACTACACTCACCGTCATCAGGCTAAAAGCCTCAATCAACAACCACTCTTGGGCCATCAACTCGGCCATAATAGTAGGCACAGTCCTACTCAAAGCATCAGCTACCACATTGGCACGCCCCGGGTGATACAAGATGGTGCAGTCGTAGTCCTTCAGGAACTCCATCTATCGTCGCTGCCTCATGTTCAACTCTTTCTACAAGAACACATATCTTAGACTTTTTGGTCTGTGAACACATCGAACGTCTCTCCATATAGGTAATGCCTCCATAGCTTCAGAGCATATACCACCGCTGCCAGCTCCAAGTCATGCGTTGGGTAGTTCACTTCATATCTCTTCAATTGGCGCGATCCATATGCGATCACCCGACCATGCTGTATCAATACACAACCCAAACCAACCTTCGAGGCATCGGTGTATACAACATATCTACCGGGCCCACTAGGCATTGCCAGCACAGGTGCCGAGGTTAGTCTGTCCTTAAGCTCTTGAAAGCTTTCCTCGCACTTTGCAGTCCATTCGAACTTTACCTCATTCCGTATGAGTTTTGTTATAGGTGCAACTATTTTCGAAAACCCTTCCACGAATCTTCGATAGTAGCCTGCCAATCCCAAAAAGCTTTGTACTTCGGTCAAGCACGTTGGTTGCTTCCATCCTCGAACAGCCTCAATCTTAGCTGGATCCACTGAGATTCCTTCGGTTGAGATCACATGCCCAAGAAACGCCACTTGGGATAGCCAAAACTCGCACTTCGAGAACTTGGCATACAATTGGTGTTTCTGAGGGTTCCTAGCACTATCCTTAAGTGCTCCTTGTGGTTACTCTTATTCGAAGAATACACCAATATATCATCTATGAAGACGATCACAAACCGATCTAGGTAGGTTTTGAATACTCTATTCATAAGATCCATAAACGTTGTTGGAGCGTTAGTTAATCCGAGTGGCATTACAAAATACTCAAAATGGCCATACCTCGACCGAAATGCCGTCTTCGGAACATCATTTGATTTAATTCTCAGCTGATAATATCCGGATCTCAAATCAATCTTTGAGAACACCTTCGCACCTTGCAGTTTGTAACACCCGAGAATAATTTGAGGATAAAAATGATATTTGATAAAGGGCATAATTGGAATTTTGGAAAAAAATAAGACTATAGGGTACACTAACACAGCTTTGGACGACCGAATTAGTCAGAGGGAGTACCCCGAACCCTAGATGGCCAAGGAAAATTGTATAGAAATGACAAGTGATTTAAATTATGATTTTTAGTGAAAAAAGAAATGAGATCGGGAAGAATTTTCGGTACAGCAAAAATACAGCTGCCAATAAGCTCGTATTACCGAATTGTTATAAACGATGTCCAAAAAGTTAACGGAGAATGTCAAGGACTATTATTTGATGCGTAGAACAACCCTTAAGTGGTTTCAGGTAGAATCGAATGGATTTGAGGTTAAATCAATCAATCGGGCCTAAGTGTAATTTTCTAAAAATGCCCGAGGGAGGTAAAAACGGTAAATTTTCAGAAATTTCAAGGGAGAAATGAGAAGTACTAATCTTGAGGGTCTTAGTGATGGTGCTAGAGAGATCAGGGGGCTTGAGGGTAAGGGCCAAAATGTAAAAGAGAAATTTCAAAGGGCCAAAGTGCAATTTTCAGAAAATTGTACAAGCATGGCCGATTTGGCCATAGATTTGGCCGAAAAATCTGGCCATTTGGTAGCCTAGGACCATCAGGGAGTGGTCTAGGGAGGTCTAGGAGGTGTGGGGAAGAAGCTTTGGCCGGAAATTGGCCACGTGGGGGTCGGATTTTGGCTATAAATAGCCAAGGGTTTCGGCCGAATTTGAATCATCAAATCGCTCAAGTTTGAGAGCGAATCGAGGGAAACCAATAAGGGACTTTTGATCCTTGAGGGAAGAGGATCATTTCTGGAGAGTTTCAGAATTTTTGGAGCGGTGTAGAGGTGTTTTTGCATTCGGCCGCATGTATATACATATATATATCGAGTGAAGGTGAAATCGGGTTGTAGAGTGAGCGATTGAGCGATCTAATAAGGGGATTTTGGTCGCAAGGCGATGGGTAATTGATCTGGAAAGTTTCGTGTCAATCGGAGTTCAAATCGAAGGTCAATTTGGCTCGCCGAAAAACGCAAAGCTTCGCCGAAGCCGGACTGTAAATAGTCAAATCGGGCAGCTTCCAGTAAGTTTTTTGGCCATGTGATGGTTCCATTGTGATCGAATTGAAGAGGGCTTCAAGATGGTGTCTTCAGATCAGCCATCGGAGAAGGTCGCCGGTCGCCGTCGCCTGAGAAGATGATCGGAGGTATTTTTTGTGTTTTTTTAAATACTAAAAATATAGAAAATTCGATAAAAAAATAGAATTAAAGGAATTAAAATTCTATAAAAATATCCATAAATTCAAGAAAGATGAATAGTTTATTTTGATGAATTTTTATCTTGGAAATTTCTTGAGGAAATAATTATTTTTTATTTTTTAAAGGAAATGTAAATAGAAAATAAATAGGAGGAATTTTTGTAAAATTCTGAAAAAATTCCAGAAGTATAAGGAATTTATTTTATGAGTTTTGGTGATTTTTCGTGAAGTATATTCGAAGTAAATCGATGAGAAATAAATTTTCTCAAGGAAAAGTAATTATGGAAATTTGAGAAAATAGGAGAAAAATCTGGAAAATTTCCAGAAAATCCCAGAGGCTTATAAATATTTTTTTATGAATTATTATGTAAAAATATTTGAGAAAATAGTTGTGTAAATATTTATTTTGGATTATTAGAGAAGAAAATGGGAGAAAAATAGGAAAATTGTGAGAAAATTAAGGAAAATTATAATTGTTGGATAAATGTGATGATTAGGGTGCCTTGAGGGTTGAGACGAAGTGACTCGTGCAAATTTCGAAGAAGGCACGCAAATTGAGGCAGGCACGCAAATCGAGGCGTACCGCGCTTGTCGAGAAGAATTTGAAATTTCGCCAAAGGTGAGTGTTCGCCCCCAACTTTGTTTTGACTTGAGAGTGGTTCTACCCGAAAAAACTTTAAGTGACATGTGAATGGTTTACTGTGAATGTTCTTCCCTATGGCTTGGTTTATTATGGTTGTCCAAACAGTTATTTACACATGCATTGAATTTCGTACGGTAAATTGCATACATTGAGATGTTGATTTTTATGCATGTTATAATTTTTTGGCATTGGCTTGTTTTGTGTCGTCCATGTGGGGCGTGGGTTGGTAACCTGTGACGTAGCCCAGAGTGACAGCACTCGGGATACGTACCTAGGATTAATGCTAGGTGACCCACTTGGGAGGGGGCTGAGACGGACTTCACCCTACGGGACCCAAGTGGCGGGGCTGAGAGTGGACACCACCCCGGTTGTTGGCTCAAGTGGCGGGGCTGTGAGTGGACACCACCCCAGGTTCCTTTGAGCAATAGCATTAATGCCGAGGTGACGTCGATTTCGAGGATAGTGCTGATGTGACACTCTTGGGGCTAGGGTTGCGTTGGGTTTTGGATTGCTTTTGAGTTGGAGCGTAAAGCCTAACAATGACAATGGGGTGATTCCCGGGTTCATATGTCGAGGTTGTCCCTCTTAAGCAGGATTGTTTGGCCAATGAGCCGAAGTGGTCGTGTTGCCTTTAGAGAGATTGCATTTTCCCCGGTTAGGGTTAAGTGCTATGTGGCATTCTCTTAGACTGGTGCATGTCGGGATTTATCGATTTTATATATGATTTTGCATATCTGCATGAAAATATTTTTGAACTCTCACTTAAATGATTCAGCATCTAATTTGGACTATGTCCCTGGAATATTCAAACGTTCCAGGTGAAAGCAGTGGCGCCAAGGGAAAGAATGTCGTCGAGATGTAGCTGCTATGTTTAGTTTTCGTAGGGTTTGACTATGATTACGATGTTCAGAGGTTATGTAATATTTTGATATTTTCATGTGAAACATCGATTTGGTTATTGTAAAGGAATTGTCGGTTATATATCATTGAGGTTTCGATCTTGCTTCCGCTGATGTGATTGTTAATACCTGTCTTAGTTTATTTATTATTAAATTTTGATATGCTAAGAAGGTACGATCGGGATTGACGGGAAATGATTATGATGAAGGTATATGTATCGAGAGACTTATGTTGTGTGTTTAAAAAAATATATATATATATATTCCCGAAATCTCGAGTTAACGCACGCTTGGAGAAAAGTGGGGCGTTACACAGTTGATCAAACAACTCATCTATCATTGGGAGCGGATACTTGTTCTTTACAGTGGCCTTATTTAGCTGACGGTAGTCAATGCACATCCGTAGACTCCCGTTTTTCTTCTTTACAAATAGCACTGGTGCGCCCCATGGTGACGTGCTTGGCCTAATGAACCCCTTATCAGTCAACTCCTGTAACTGACTCTTCAATTCTTTCATCTCCGCCGGAGCCATTCGGTATGGCGGAATTGATATCGGCTGGGTTCCTGGCACTAACTTAATTGAGAACTCGATTTCCCGAGATGGAGGTGGTCCCGATAATTCTTCTAGAAACACGTCCTCATATTCTCGTACCACTCGCACCTCATTGAGCTTCGGTACCTCTCTTTCTTCTAATTGAGCATAAGCTATGAATCCATGAGCTCCTCGGCTTAGCAACTTCGCTGCCTTTATTCCTGAAATCATCTTCCAATCTCGGGGTTGCTTTGCCCCTGAAATTTGACCCACCCTCCCTCGGGTTTTCTTATGGTCATTATCTTCCTACGACAGTCTATATTGGCATCGTACTTGGATAAGAAATCCATCCCTAAGTTTACGTCGAAGTCATATACTTCTAACAGAATCAGATCAGTCTGGAACCGAACATTACTCAGGCTAATTTTCCACCCCCTCACCATTTCTGAAGACTTCATACTTTTACCCATAGGTATCGAAATCACCATAAGACACCCCATAGACTCAGTTTCTACTCTCAAACTCCCATCCAAAGCATGCAATATAAAAGAATGAGTAGACCCTGGATCTATCAATGCATGCACAGGAGTATCCAAAATGAAGAGAATACCTTGGATAACTGCAGGGTTTGCTTCTACGTCTTCTTTGGTCAAATTATAGACTCGCCCCTATCTGGTCCATTTTCCTTCTTCAATCTTTAGCGGCTGCTCTTTCTTCTTCGGGCAGTTCCTCAAGATGTGCCCGTGCTGGTTGCAATTGTAACAGATCACACTTACTGGTGTTGCTGCTATAGCTTTACCTTCTTGGACCATTCTCTTCGAGCAATTTTTGGAAGTATGCCCGGGCTGTCCACAGGTGTAACAAATAATGCTTTGGCCATCGCACCTCTTGCCCCGGTGCCTTTTCTTGCATTTAAAGCACGCCTTGCCCTTTTTCATGATCTTCCCATCCCAAGATCCCATAGTCGAGTGGGATTTCTCTGGTTGTCCTCCAGTTTGAACCGTCGTGGCCTTTAGTTCTGTCACTAGTGTCATATTCTCCTCGGTTGTCATAGCTTTGAAAACTATGTCTGCATAAGACTCCACATGGACCAGGCTCATTAGTTGTTGAAATTCAATTCGCAAGTCTTGCAAGAATTTTCGTCCCTTCTCCACATCGTTTATCCCGTACAGCGGCATATACTTGATTAACCGCAAAAATTCAGCCTCGTATTGGGCCACAGACATATTTGGCCCTTGGCGTAAGTTCATGAACTCTCGAGCTCTAGCCAACTTCCAACAAGTGAGAAAGAATTTCCCATTGAACAGTTCCTTAAACCGTTCACACGACATATGGGGTGCCTCCCCCAATTCTACATCTGTTGCTGACCCCTAAGATCTTGTTCGGTTAGGTATTGCTCGATGCATAAACCTCCACCATTGAGCAGCTTCCTCTTCCAGCATATAGGTCGCACACTCGACCTTGTCCTTATTCAGGATTCTCAATCTTCGTAGGATCTTCTCGGTCTGCTCCAACCAATATTCACTAATTGCGGGGTCATCTGCCGATTTTCCTCGAAACACTGACATATTTTGTCGTAGATACCTTTCCAAGGAATCTACTCTTCTTTGCTCGGGCTGCAACTCCAAAATTCGTTCAGCCATGCCTTCTAGGATTCTCTCGATCCAATCAATTCGGCCTTCACCAACGTCAGCTCGTGCATCTCTTTGACCTCCCATACCACCTCCTGGGTGTGGGTTGGTGTTGCTTTCTTCACCATTGCCTCTCTCGCACCTGTTCTTTTTTGTATTCACCATCTGGCAAGAAGACAGGGCGATCTATTAAATCATCACGGTATGGCACAATTCAATTTGAATAAGCAATAAGAGTATGCCACTAAATGTTTCAAAAATCTTAACCTAATTTCCAAAACTTACGGTGGCTTTACTTATCATGCCATAAGCGAACTTTTCCCTAGGTTCGCTCTGATACCAACTGTAACACCCCAAATTTCTCAAGCGTGTTATAACTTAGGATTTCAGGAATATAAAAATAATAGCTGTCATACATCACACAATATCCCAAAAACCCTAATTTTCACATTCTCAGCTTAACAAACCCAATAATCAAATAGCTAAAACAGACGTTAAAATCTTAAATGCGGAAGCTAGATCGAACCTGATATGGTTCACAACCATAATACTTTATTTATCATAAAATTGTTCAAGACGTCTACAAAATATATTACATGGACATCATCAAGTGATAACTGAACATCTTAAACATATCCAAAATTACATAGGTTCGCATATAAACAGACAATAATTTAAGCTAATTCTTCAGCTACCTCATTTCCCTTAGAGCCGCTTGTCGAATCTGGAACATTTGAATATTCCAGGAACATAGTCCAATTAGAAGATGAATCTTCTAGTGAGAAACTCTAAAAACAGTTTATATCGATGCATGATCAGGTATAAAATGTATAAGAAGACAACGAGAACTACTCTGAAGTGCCTCGTGAACACGTTAGCCTCATCCAACGAGAGCTTTCTCAATGGCGCAGGCATAGCGCCTCTCGGGAGGTCCCTAACCATGTCACTTCAGCTCGACCTCATAGAACTCATGCAAGCACCACATCCGTTGTTTCTTAGACTCATAGTCTTCCCCACGAGAGCTTTCTCAATGGCGCACGCATAGCGCCTCTCGGGGGATATCCGACTTTTGCCCTCGGCCAACAACAATTAGGTACAACAGTATGGCCACACAAATTTTATAAATGCAACAGTTAAAAAAACAATAGCATATATTCTTCAAAAAAATACATTTCATATATACATCATGATTTCACGTAAGGGAAGAGTTTACGTATAAGAATTTCGTGAAACACGTCTCATGCAATAGAAGTCTCTCATAAGAGAATAAGAATAGGATTTGGAGTATAGGAGTCTCACCTTGCAGGTTTATCTCTTTGACGGTGTAATTTTACAGCAAACGGCCTAGGTTTCTGTAGAAAACACACGTTTTGGTAAACTTAACCTCAAATATTTTTATATAGGATTGAAGGGTATTAAAGTAGGGGTATAACTGGAAAATTTGGAGAAAAATAGACTCCTTACGCGCCCTGGAAAGGCGGGCCACGCGCCCTCATGCGCAGCCATTTTCCGACGCGTGTAACTCACGCGCAGGCACCAGATTTCGGACAGCAACGACTCGTTTTCGTATTTCGGCCATAACTTTCTCGTTTTAACTCCGATTCGACCCCCGTTTGAACCTACGAGACCCTCTCTTCCCCCTCTACAGGATTATCAAAAAACATTGGACTTACCTCACTTTTTTTCTGACTGATTTTGGTGAATTCCAGCGAAGATCCATAACTCCGACGAGGCTCGTTCTCTGCCGCTTCTTCGCCGCTTTCTTCCCGCCTTCTTGCCAAACTCCCTTCTTTCTCTCTCTAGAGCAAGCTCCTCCTCTTAGAGTGCTTCAACTCTCAAGTTTGTTTGGAATGATTTGAGAACAACCCATGGTACCTTTTTATAGATTTCTCCAACCAATCACATTATGCCAATTGTCAAAATCTTAGCCATGGACTCTAAAAACTCAAAGCCATAATTGAGTGGATTTTGAAATTCAAAACTAGAATGAATTGAACTTTTGAAATCCAAGCTAATACCCCAAAGTTCTTCCAAATAACACTTTGGCCCTTGTTTCAAGTCCTCAATTTTATTATTTACCACATAAGCTCTTTATTTTATCCTTATTTCGTTTGGATAATTTTCTAATTACAATTACACCCTCAAACATCAAATTTATCAATATACTTAAAATTCCAAAATTAATAACTCAAAATTACTCAATATATACGATTTTTCAGAAGCCCCTTACCATAATTCGGTATTTTTAGTCTAAAACTTAGCTTAACTGAAAACCATCTCTGATTTGATTTCTTTCAGCGTCATAAATCTCGCCTCGAGACGCTCGTCAAAAATATACCTTTAACCTTAGGTATCTAAGCTCTAGGGTACTCCCTACGACTGATTCGATCACTTGTTGCCATTTCAAGTATATTTTTTAGTATTTTAAACTCACTTAAAATACGTGGGAACTTCACGAAAATATAGAATATCATAGCAGCTAATCAGAGTAAAGAGTAATGCATAAAAATGCCCCAGGGAGTAGATCAACTGGGAAAGAAAGAATCATTGGGGTATTGCTCTTTGGGCCATCAGGTTCCGTGTTTGAACCTTGACCAAGAGATAGTTTAACAGGTAAGAAGGGACCCTAAAAATGAAAAATACTTGCTACCATCTCATTTGCGGTTGTGTTAGTGGTCAAAACCTGCCTATTAAATTCCCTAATTTACCTTTCTTGCTGAAATCGTGAGGCCGAATAGCGGAGGCGCTCGTGATGGTGCGTTAACCAAAAAAGAAATACATAGAGATTATAGATTCTTTTATTTTAGTGATTTTTCTAGAAATCCATAAAAATAAATATAAAATGAGGCCGGGCTCGAATTAAGTATTCCCCCGCATTGCACAAAGCTTCTTCACTACATGTAAATTGTCGCCCCTGCGAGTATCCGAGAAGCTAGCGTCTCTTCGTGAGCAATCAATGGCAGAAGCATCAAATAACCGAACAGTCGGTGATGATGATGATGTTGAAGAAGAAGAAGATTACATGGGCGACCTCTCTCAATTCCTTCCTTCAGAAACCGCTGCTCCACCAATTTCTTCTAAAAAGGTAGCTTTCCAACTTTTGCACACATATTTGTTCATATACATCTATTTGTCCCTCGCTTAATTCAAAGTAGAATAATTCGTACATGTTTATCTAAAATGAAACCCCAATTTTCTTGATTTTCAGGTCTCTAACCAGAAATCCCAGATTTCCCAATCTTCAAACAAGAAACCCCGAACCCTAAACTGGCAACAACAACGCAACCTCAAGAGAGAGCAAAAACAACTACTAGAGGACCAGCAAACCCTAGAGAAACTAGAATTAGCCATTCCCCAATCCAACGTTGGGTTCAAGTTGCTGAAACAGATGGGTTACACCCCGGGGTCCGCCCTGGGGAAGGGGGGTTCCGGCCGTGCTGAGCCGGTGGGGCTGGAAATCCGGCGGACAAGGGCTGGGATCGGGCGGGAGGACCCGAGTAAGGAGAAGAGGAGGAGAGAGGAGGAGAGGATGGAGTGGAAGAGGATGAAGGAGGAAGATTTGATGGCGGATTTTGGGTATCGGAAGAAGGAACAATGGCGGAGCCGGAGAGTTGCGGTGAATTATCGCAAGGGGAAGGCGGCATTGGATCAGTTGGCGAACAAGGAGGTGGCAGTGGAGGGGCAGAAGGACGAAGACGATGGTGAAAATGAAGAGGAGGAAGAAGAGGAGATAACAGAAGAGGTATATTGCTGTTCAAACATCTTATTTATTTCCTTGTATAATTCTGTATTGTTTGTATATGCTTTAATTCTTCCTTTTTGAAATGAATATAATTCCCATTAAAACTTAATGTGGTTGGAGAGTGACCAAAGAATTTTGGCTGCAAATTCTTGCCATTTTAGCTTTGTATATGCACGTATCCTACTGATTCATTGAACTTGCCTCTTGATCCTTGTATTATCTTTTTTCTTTTTCCTGAAAGTTTGATCTTTTCATTGTAAGTGGGCAATTGATGAGCTTTAGATTGAGTCTTTGATAATGAAAAGGAACAGTAGTGTGCAAATTGTTGACTGACTATTACCTTGAATGCAAATTGCCGATGGGATTTGTTTCAAATTTTTAAAGAACTTTCAATCTTTTCACTAGTATACCGAACTTTATGTTTAGTTTCAATTTTATAACACCCTTTCAATTTTTTCAATAATAAAGTCTTGTGATTCTTCTTCTTGTTTTTTCTCTAGGGTTGGTTGGTTCTAGTTGTTGGGCTAGATATGGAGCACTTGAATTCCTTTAAACCTGGTTGGAAGGAGAAGCAATATCTGAACCTAGGACTGCCTACACAGATTTTCTGGATTTTATTGATACCTTACTGGCTCTTCTGGATTCAAATTGTAGTCCAGCAGCAATGATTTTGTTGCTTTTTTTAAATCATATCACTACTCCTCACATCTATCAGTTTCTGCTTGACAATTAAAGCGGTTGAAAACTGTCTAATATGTAGTTAGACCCGGTAACCAAGAATAAAGGCACTTCTACAGCTAGACTGAGGTGATCAAAAAAATATAACCTCTTTTTCTTTTTTTTAACTGTTTCAACAAACATTTAATATTTCTAAGCAAATACGAAATGATGCTCTTGACTGTCAAGCTTATTCCTTGTGTGTGAGTTTTAAAATTTATTCCTCGTGAATATCTGATGAATTCTGTTGCACACACTGGTTGGTGCAGGATTTGCAAGATGTGTTGATGGAACTGAGGGAGGGATATCAGTACTGCCTATTCTGTGGATGTCGAGTAAGTATTAACAATGATGCTTTATTAATTTAGCATTGCCTGGATATCTCATCTCTTGGACTCATGTGTTATGTCTTCTGTTTCAGTATGAATCAATGGACGCTCTCTTATCCAACTGTCCTGGAATTAATGAAGATGATCACTGAAACATTATAATACTAATTTGTTCAAGCATTGATGAAGATGCTCGAATCATCTCCTGAGGCAGACGGAGCATTGCACCGTCTATAGAAAATTGTTCTGTGGAAGGTTGTATATGGTTCAACCTACCTGATCTCAGCAGCTCAAGCCTTAACCGACCTGGTATTTAAGCCTCGAGTGTCGTTGTAAAGAAAGAAATGAACACCATGAATGCATGTATATCATTCAGTTGTTCTCGAGCATAAGAAGCCATTCTAGGAATCAACTCCACCACGATGAGAGTTCTCTCGGCCGACTCCAAGTTGTACCGATACTTGATATTAAGATGTGGAAGTCATGTAGAATTTCTATTGGGATGTTCATCATTACTCGATGGTTATGTGCCGGGTTGATTTTGTGTATTTGTCAGACGGAGACCACTGGGGTGATTTTTAGAACTCCAGTTTCATTCTTCTAGATCAAGATTTTGAGCTCGAGAAATCAACAATTTAATTCCTGATTAACTGTGGTTACCCATTTGCTTCCTTTTTGATTCTGATCCATGGCTTTCGGCCTTAAAAGAAGCAGAAGAAATTGTGCTTTTCTAACATGCCCCAACAAAAAATGTTGAGCATCAATGTGAAGAACTGCCAATTTAGCAGAAACCCTAAATGCCAATGAAACCAAAACAAAGAGGCATCCCTGTTTATTACTCCCAGGTTTCACAACTTAAGAAAAAGATGCAATCGTCTATGGTTCATCCCAACATGAAACACAAACACAGGAGCCAATAATAGTCATCAAGAGCAAGTCGGTAAGATAACAAGAATGCATAATCCAACTGAGAACCAAGTCATCTCTCACCAAGACGGCCACATAAACAGAAGGGAAAGGTGGGGCACTTAAAGTGACCAGTGCATATGCAGAGTGGAAGAATCATAGGCCTCAGAATGCTCAAGTTCCGGGTACTGCCTTCCACTCTGTTGAGCTAAATCAAGCCTGCTAGAATACTGATCACCAGGATGCGATATCTGATGCAGACCCCAGTCAGGAGGCAGTTTGCGTGATTCGCCAACTTCATTGCCTTTGAGACCCCGCCCGAAGCTTGAGAAGTGATTGACTGCTGCACCATGAGTAACTGCTGATTGAAGCACTGGTGCTCCATCAGCGTTTGGGAAGCTATTTAGCCCAAAACCCCATGGTCGATTTGACAGAAGAGAGAGAGCACAGCTTGAGTCAGAGACTTTGTCAGAGCATTCTCCCGAAGGAATGGTGAAACTTGGATAGCTGGTTCCACTTGCTGAAATTTGCATGATATTGGATGAAGGATTTTCAGATTCACTTCGACATGGATGGGGAAGAAACTTGAATATGGCAGCAGGTTGATTGCTGGAAACCTGTTCGGATGCCCTGGCAATTGGCCAGGGATCACCGCAAGTGGACCTAGGGTAGGTGGTGAAATCCATCGAAAAGGCTTTATCTCTGTTGCTTTCTGTCATTCAGATCAAAGATTTGAACTCAGTTTTAGCAGAAAAGTGAAGAAAAAACCAAAAACTAATTTCATTAAAGCAGTTCTAACACAAGTAATGAGGTGGCCGGCGGGGAGTTCAGTCAGCAAGGCCTAACCAAAGATAGATGATGATAGACGACCATAGCGGGAGGAAAATAAAGATCCATGTGATGGCTTCCTTCGACGTTCATTGTGTCCAGCCAGGCGTCTGCGGCAGCTTCTCTTTCCTAGGTCAAATTCAGGTAGTAGATGGAACCTATGCACAGACGACCGATGACAAGCTTATTAATTATATTTGTAATTATTTATAGGGAGAAAATGTCAAGGAGACAGAAAAGGCAACAAGAAAATAAATAGAAATGATGTTTCAATGAATGATTCTAGAAAACCATGTTATCCTTCATGATTTAAGTATGTCTGAAAGAAACGCACGCACTTAAGAGACAGTTCAACAATTAAATTCAAAAAGCATACTAGTTGATCCTCTTATCACAAACAAAATGTCTCCTCAAGGAGCATTCCTATGTGCGTATTAGCAAGAGCACAAAACTGTCAAAAGAAACTCATAAGCACCACCAACAGAAACCTTTATTATGGTCACATCAGAATCTTCTTTGCCAAATAATAATAATAATAATAACAATCAACAAACAAAACAAAGAAATTAACTTTAAGTTCTAATAAAAAGACAAACTTGATTCAAACTTTCATATGGTTATTTCTCGTTATCATACATACAATCAGAAACTCATCAATTTGGCATTATTTTCCAGTTAGAGACATTCAAGAAGACCATCTAAAGTATCTAGATTATTTTTTCTGGATAAATAACATTTCTAGAAAGTTACTAAATGTATCAAACATAGCAGTTGAAAACAAACCAAAAAGGTTCTTCAGTCAGGTTGCATAAATTTTCAATATTTGTAGTTAACAATTAGGGTTTAAAGCTTGTGATAGTTGCTATTGTAGTTAACAATTAGGTTTAAGCATGAATTCAAACACAAAGACAAAGGTTGAGCCTGATAAACAACAGCATTTTGCAATGAATGTCAAAAACACACATACTTCAAATGAACAAGTTCCAACAGCCAGAATATTTTCATGACTTAAAATTTTTGCAAACAATTGATTTCAAAGTCAGGACATCTATGACAGGCTTTTTATGATTATGAAATTACAAAATCCCTACAGCCTCTACCCCATGACAACAGAAGAAATAGCAATTCTTTTTCTTTCATGCTTGTGCATATTGATCCTGGCAAAAACACGACAATTTTGAATCAGCACTGTCTACTGTAACCAACTAGAAAGTTTAAAACATCTAGAAGATTTGCCTTACATGCTAGTTAAATAAAATTGAGGAATTAGGGTAATCCTATATGATACACAAGTTACACCCTTACAACCTCAAGGTTACAGTCCTGTATCATCATCATTTTGCTCAAATACATCATTCGTATTGACATTGACATTTTTGCACAACCACTACACAGTATTACTTTCTAGTTCCCAAAGTATATGCTCTATCTAACAAAAGTGGATGTACCTGTCATGATTCAGCTTTAGGTTGGGGGATTTAACATTACCAGACTTATGATTCCATCAGTTTTTTGCAAGGTTGTAAAAGGTAAAAGGCGCTCATGATATTATATTGCCTAAGGTGCTAGGTGCCCAAAAAAGTGCTCACCTAAGCCAAGCAAGGTGCTAATAGACCAAAAACATAATAAATATATTTACCATGAAAAAGATAATAAGATAATGTACATATTATATAAGACTTATCAAATACTCTCGAATTCTTTCAAGGGTAAATAACCGAAAAAATACTCAACTTTTACCTTGTTCTCAAATTTGGACGAACTACTAATTTTATCAATTGTGGGTATCAGTCTTTCAATTTGTTTTCAATTATGGACTACAGTCAAAGGTTCTTAGTATTTGCCATTTTCTGCTGACATGTAATCTGACGTGGATGAGCTGAGATGACGTGACAACAGAACCAAAAATATATAGTTAAATCAGTAGAATGACATGGAAAATCAAAACAAACTAACGAGTTCTAGTGGGAAAATTGTGACATTACTCATCTGCAAATCGGCAAGATTTAATGTTTTGAATACTCAATTTCTTTATAGCATTTCAATGAATGGTTGATAGCTGTAAAGCACGGACACGACAAAAGCCCACCGTGCCACTGTCGCCAGTGTGTCAGAAGCGGCGACAAGCCGGCGATACGTGTAAGACACGCCCACGTGGCGTGTGTGACACTGCTTTTGACATTCCCAAAGGGACACGCCCGGGGGGGAACATTGCAAAGACGAACAAGTATCTGCTGTTCGACTGGTCTGAGTTCGATTTATTGCCGCCGCACGACTGCTGGACTAGGTTCTTCATCTGATTCTTCGATCTCCTTATTGAAGCTTCCTTTAAGCTCTATTTAACATCATTCATCAGTTGTCTTGTGGGAACTGGAAGTCTGAAACGTGAACGAGAAAGGCAAGCCCGTGCTTCGCTTCCGTCGAGTCGCCGGCGGAATGGTGTGGTGTGGACTGTGAAGCTGTCATCTCCAGCAGACTGGGGCAAAACATCGATGACAGCGAGCGGGGACTGCCGGACTGGGTGCATTTCCCAATTGCTGCTCGTGCTGTGCCTATCGCGCTGATTCAATTTCCGGTAAGCCCACCTCCAGTCGGACCAGTCTTCCTCGTTTCTTTGCTTAATCTGCTGCTGATTGCTGCTTGTTTTACTTTATTGTATATATATATCAATTTATGTATATACGTAATATTATTTTATATTACATAATACACATGAAAAAACATATGTAAAATGTAATGTAATATAAAATAATATATGCCTTATTGTATGTACATGCTTCATTATATTTCAAGAACATTTTTTGTTAATTTATTTAATATTAGAAATTAGATTGATTAGTATAATATTATTATATATATGTTATTTGATTAATATATATTTTTTATTTTATTTTTATTAGATTGTTTGGAGTCATAGATGGATTCTTCTTCTTAATGTTAATGCTACTAATATTCATTCAGAGGAAAACTTGGAAAAGCCTTTGCGGAGATATGTTATGAAAATTAATACTTCTCAAAAGGGAGGGGGGAACGTTCAATGGCAATGTAACTTTTGCAATGAGAAAAGTAGGGCTCATATAGAAGGATTAGAGCTCGCTTGCTACAAAAATCAGAAGGTGTTGCACCCTATAAGAAAATTCTAGGAGGTGATTTCATTGAGGTACAAAAGTTCAGATGATGAAGCTTGAAAGATAGCGAAGAAGAATGGGCCCAAAAATATTCCTGTGACTCCTCAAAGCAGTTCATCAAAGACTATGGGATCAGGACCATTAGGGGGTTATGTACAAGAAAGTGTTAGCTCAAAAAAGAGAAGAACACTTGTGGGTGAAAGTGGTGGTAGAAGTAGTTCTCTTTCCAAAGCTTTTAATATGCAAGCTTGTAATGAATTGCATACTCACATTGCTAGAATGTTGTATTCAACTGGTTTACCGTTTCATTTTGCTAGGAATCCGTATTATGTGAGTTCTGATACCTATGCAGCTTCTAATGCAATTCCTGGTTATTTGTCTCCTAGACGTAATTTGTTGAAGACTAGTTTGCTACAACAAGAAAAGGCACATGTTGAAAGATAGTTAGAGCCCATCAAAGGAACCTGGAAGGTAAAGGGCATTAGTATTGTGAGTGATGGTTGGAGTGACTCACAAAAGAGACCATTAATTAATTTTATGGCAGTTCCAGATGGTCAGCCCATGTTTCTGAAAGCCATTGACCGTTCAGGGGAAGTTAAAGATAAGAAATTAAATGCTGATCTGATGCAAGAGATGATCAATGAGATTGAGGCTGATAATGTGATTCAGGTAATTGCTGATAATGCCAGAAATTGTGAAGGTGCTGGGCAAATCATTGAATGATTATTTCCAAATATTTTTTGATTCATTGTGTGGTTTATAGGTTGAATTTGGCATTGAAAAATATTTGGCAGCCAGGAATCATGGAAATAATCAAGTTACCTATGATGCATGCAGTTGGATTATAGAAATTCATGATGATGCTTGTCAAATTAAAAATTGCCATTCTATGAGATTGGCAATTTTTCATGAGTTTGTTTAAGTTGTAATCTGCTGCAAATACACAGTTTGCAACAACTATAGTTGTGGAGATTTCGGGCAATATCAGTCATTAGCCAACTAATTATTCTGTTTCTTAGTTTTTGAGTTTCCTTTTTTGTAAAGTCAACTTATTTCCTAGTTGAGTAGAGAGAATAAATCACTCTCTCACAGCTAGCTGTAGGTTTCCTAGGTAGTGTAGATATAACTTCCTATTTTTAGTGTAGATAATAGGAAACCAGCAAGGTTGTTGTCACAGCCTAAGGGGTAAACTTGTAATTAGTCCTCCAGTTAGTTGGGTAGTTACCCGGATGTAGGAGCTACTGTTTGTAGAGAAGCATAGCTAGCTGCACATGGCCACTTGGCTGGCAACTTGGCCAATGTAATAACCATTTCTCTTATAAATAATGAAGGCTACCGAGGATGAGGATCATGCGAGAATTATGCACTAAACTTTTCCCTCCACTTTCCCTCTCAAGTTCTACCTCTATCTTTCTCTATTCTCTCTCTCTCTCTCTCTCTCTCTCTCTCTCTCTCTCTTTCCCTCCCTCAATTCCCTTTCTAGCCTAACCTTCCTTCTCTCAATTACGAGAAGGACCCTAAGCAGACCGAGGGTCTGACAATTGGTATCAAAGCCAGCGACCTGAGCGCGGAGGATGGCTAAAGGCACCAAGGCGAAGTAGACGGAGTCCAGATTGGATGCGGTGGAGGGTGGAATGCGGCAGTATCGGGAGCAAGTAGAGGACCGACTGGATCTATTGGAGCTAGGCATTCGTAACACCTAGGAGGAGATTAATCGTAGTCGATCGAAATACGCCACTAATTTGGATAGGACAGTGGACCAAGCGGTGACGGGGTTACGAGAGGAGATCGCGGGGCTCAGCCAATAGCTTAATCAGCAATTGAGTGCTGCCTTAAGTCTCTTTGCTCAACACCCGCACTCCAGCTTACCCACCGGTTTTCCCCCCAAAGCGTCTTCGACGCCAATTCTCATGACGCCAAGAGAGAGTCAGAGATACCCGAGACATGGGGGGACAGACGAAGGAATGGAAACTGATCAACCTAACTTGAACCGTGGAGGAGGGGGAAATCACTTCACGTTACAAGGACCCAGAATGGACATCCCTCCGTTCGAAAGGGATAGGCCCCGGTGGTGGATCAGGCGGTGCGAGAGAGTCTTTTACCAGTATCAGGTGGCTAAAGGAGAGAAGGTGAACACCGCAGCCGCGTACTTGGACAATGTAGCGGACGCTTGGTTCCAGAATTGGAGCCGAGACAGGATTAAATGGAGTTGGCCGGAGTTCATTAATGGGCTCTGCAATCGGTTCGGGGAGAAGACCAGGACGGACGTTATTGAAGAATTCAATAAGCTAAAACAAAGGGGAACGGTGGAGGAGTACTAGATACGATTCGAGGAGCTACGATCACTACTGTCGCTAGCTCACCTGTCCCTGGATGAAGGATACTTTGTATCTAGCTTTATCAGCGGGTTGGATGACTTGATCCGACCAACGATCAAAATGTTGTACCCCACATCAGTGGGGCAAGCTGCGGAACAGGCCAGACTCCACGAACTGTCCCTAGAAACCTTTGCTAAGAGGCATCGCCTGCCAGTGAAAGGCATGAAGGAGGATACCTCTTACACAGGGGTGAATAGAGGCAGCAACCAATCCTGGCCAAGAAACGGTACATCAGGAAGAAATCCACCAGCCCAATTACCCGCCAGGTCCCTATCCATAGAACAGAAGAGACAACTGGGACTTTGTTTTAGATGCGGGGAAAAGTATGGAGCGGGCCACCAATGTAAAAGGATGTTGTTGACAATGGAAGGGCCGGGAGAGGAAGATAGGGATGAAGCTGAGGAGGAGGAACCAGGGGAACCTATAGAAAATGAGGAAGGGGGGGAATTGTCGATGCATTGCATGCGCTGCAAGGCCAGACCTCGGGCAAGGTGCTCAAAGTGCAGGGACTAGCAGGGAAGAGGGCGTTGGTAGTTCTCATAGACAGTGGTAGCACCCATAGTTTCCTGGATGAGGAAACAGCTGCTGCGTTACACTGCCCTCTACAGGTGACTGCCCCACTCTCTGTATTGATCGCCAACGGCAGCCGGATGGTGAGTCAATCAAAATGCGTGGGGTTCAGATGGGTGATGAATGGGCATGAATTCATTGCTGATCTGCAAATTCTGAGGTTAGGGGGATGTCATGTGGTCCTAGGGGTGGACTGGATGCGAACGGTAAGTCCTTTGGTCTTTGACTTCAATACATTAGAGGTCACCTTTGACAGGGAAGGTTAGAAGATAACTCTGGCAGGATGCCAAGGAACAGGGGATTGCAAGGCAGTAACGGGAAAGAGATTGCAAAGGCTGTTGGAACAAGGGGGGACAGCCATAGGCCAGTTACATTCCCTGTATGCTAGAGAAGTGGATCTCGGTGAAGAGGAGGAGGTTGCACCAGGCCAAGGGAATAGTGGGAAGCAACACTGGGACAAATCTCCACTCACAACAGAAAATCAGGTACATTCTAATGGCTCAATTCACACATTGCTAATGGAGTTTGAGGATTTATTTGCCACACCTACCACACTCCCTCCATTCTGTTTCTTTGACCATTCCATACACCTTAAACCAAACAGTGCACTCATAAACCTCCGAGCCTACCGTTACTCCCCTCTACAAAAAGCTGAAATCGAAAAACTAATTAAGGAAATGCTGTCCAAATCCTTAATTCAACCCAGCCAGAGTCCATTTGCATCTCCGGTTTTGTTAGTAAAGAAAAAAGACAAGTCATGGAGGTTTTGTGTGGATTACCGCCAACTTAACTCCATCACCGTCAAAAACAAATTTCCCATTCCCATTATTGAAGATCTCCTTGACGAGCTAGCAGGAGCATCTATTTTTTCCAAACTCGACCTCACTTCAGGGTACCATCAAATCCGAATGAACCCAAAAGACTATCACAAAACAGCCTTCCGCACACACCAAGGACACTATGAGTTCTTGGTTATGCCCTTCGGCCTCACAAACGCACCGGCAACCTTCCAAGCCCTCATGAACCATATCTTTGCCCCCCACCTTTGAAAATTTGTGTTGGTCTTTTTTTATGACATTCTAGTATATAGTACCAACCTCAACCAACACCTAACCCACCTACGGATGGCCTTTGAAATCCTCAAAAACCATAAGCTCTATGTGAAGAGATCCAAGTGTACCTTCGCAGAATCACAGGTGGAATATCTTGGCCATATTATCTCAGGGCAAGGGGTAAGTACCGACCCACAAAAAATTGCAGCTATGTCCCAATGGCCCAAACCCAAGACCCTCAAGGAATTGAGGGGATTCTTAGGCCTTACGGGCTACTATCGAAGATTCATACAAGACTATGGAATGATCAATAAACCCTTCATCAGTTTATTAAAGAAGAACAGTTTCTTATGGGGAGTGGAGGCTGACCATGCTTTTGTTTCTCTTAAAGAAGCCATGACCAAGGCACCCATTCTGGCACTGCCGGATTTCTCTAAGGAGTTTATATTAGAAACGGACGCTTGTGATTCAGGGGTAGGGGCGGTCCTAATACAAGAAGGTAGGTCGATTTCATACTTGAGTCAAGCTCTAGCTCCAAGGCATGAAGGCCTAAGTATCTACGACAAGGAACTGTTAGTTGTCCTCATGGCAGTGGAAAAATGGAGATACTACTTGGAAGGCAGATCTTTCACTATTCAGACCGACCATGAGAGCCTTAAATTCCTATCCCAACAAATGGCTCACAATCAACTACAACGGAAGGGGATATCTAAGCTCATGGGATTTGATTATATCATCCAGTACAAGAAGGGGCGCGAAAATGTAGTCGCGGATGCTTTATCAAGAAGAGAAGCCCAGGGCAGTGCCCATGCCATCTCAGCATTGATCCCAGACTGGGTGCAGGGCATAACCGCCAGCTATGAAAAGTCTAACTGGATTCAAAATTTACTGGCTCAATTGGCGGTACAATCCCTATGAGACTTGAAGTATACGTTAAAGGAAGGCTTGCTCCGATACAACGGCCGGGTAGTCATTGGGGAGGATGAGCAACTGAAGAAAAAGATCCTACAATCTCTACATGACTCCCCTATAGGGGGACATTCGGGACTGAATGTAACATATCACAGAGTGAAACAACTCTTCTATTGGCCAGGGCTCAAGAAGGATGTAACTCAGCATGTCATCAGATGTACCACTTGTCAACGATGTAAACATGAGCAGGTGCCCTACCCCGGCCTCCTCCAACCCTTGGAGATACCCTCCCAAGTGTGGGAGCAGATAACCATGGACTTTATCGAAGGCCTGCCCAAGTCTGAAGGCTTTGACACCATAATGGTGGTGGTCGATCGGGTCACCAAGTTTGGTCACTTCATTACTCTAGCACATCCCTTCACGGCTACTGAGGTAGCCCGAAAACTTATGGACCATGTGTTCAAGCTCCATGGCGTGCCACGAGCCATCATATCTGATAGAGACAAGATTTTCACTAGCCAATTTTGGAAGACCCTACTGCATGGACTGGGAATTGGGTTACGGTTGTCATCAGCTTATCATTCGAAGACCGACGGCCAAACAAAGCGAGTGAATCAATGCCTTGAAACATACCTACGATGCCTCTGCTTTAACCGACCAAGAAGCTGGAATAGGTGGATAGCTTTGGCCCAATGGTGGTACAACACCAATTACCACACTGCCCATAAGCGGACTCCTTTTGAAGCCCTCTTTGGAAATCCACCTCCCATAATTCCGGCGATCATACATTACAGCCCTGCAGAAACTACAGCGGATCAATACTTACAGGCCAGACAAGCAGCCTTGCAAGTTATTAAACAAGAGCTTACTTCAGCCCAACATCGCATGAAACAGCTGGCGGATAGGCACCGCACGGACCGCAACTTCGAGGTAGGTGCCGAAGTTTTTCTGAAGGTTAAGTGGTTCCAACAACATCTGTTTACCAAGGGGCCTATATCTAAAATCAGTCCTAAGTATTATGGACCCTTCAAGATTGTCGAAAAGATCGGACCAGTGGCATACCGCCTACTCCTTCCAGAGGGTGTGGGATTGCACCCAGTCTTCCATGTCTCTTTATTAAAGAAAGCGACGGGCACCACAGCCGACGTCCACCAAGAGCTACCAGAATTCCAGGACGATCTCATTGTTGAAGCTGAGTCTAAAGCCATACTGGAGAAGCGGGTGACCTACACAAACTCGGTGCCACTTACACAAGTTCTAGTGCAGTGGACACATTTGCATCCTGACCACACAACTTGGGAATACCTCCCTGATCTCCTACAGCGGTTTCCACGGGTCGCTAGTCTCCTGTAATTTCTTGGGGACAAGAAATAATTCAAGGAAGGGGGAGTTGTCACAGCCTAAGGGATAAACTTGTAATTAGTCCTCCAGTTAGTTGGGTAGTTACCCGAGTGTAGGAGCTACTGTTTGTAGAGAAGCATAGCTAGCTGCACATGGCCACTTGGCTGGCAACTTGGCCAATGTAATAATCGTTTCTCTTATAAATAATGAAGGCTACCGAGGATGAGGATCATGTGAGAATTATGCACTGATCTTTTCCCTCCACTTTCCCTCTCAAGTTTTGCCTCTATCTTTCTCTATTTCTCTCTCTCTCTCTCTCTTTTCCCTCCCTCAATTCCCTTTCCCGCCTAACCTTCCTTCTCTCAATTACGAGAAGGACCCTAAGCAGACCGAGGGTCTGACAATTGTATTCTGTATATATACTATTCACTATGATGAATAAAAATAGGTTCTTCTTCCTAAAATCTCTACACGGTATCAGAGCCACCTTAACCAAAAACCCTACGCAGCCATAAATCACAAACATGGCCAAAAAAAGAAATCTCTCTTTAGAGAACATCCCTTGTCCAACCAACAACTCGAGAGCCATAGACAACGACATGTTTACCATCACTGACCGCGAGTTGAACAAGCAAAACTACCTATAGTGGTCCCAATCCGTCATGATGTTCATCTACGAAAAGAGGAAGGATGACTACCTAACTGGAGTCACTAGCAAACCAAAGGAGGAAGACCCAAAGTTCCGGATGCGGAAATGGAAATCTGAGAACAACATGGTAATGTCCTGGCTTATTAACTCCATGACCAATGAGATTGGAGAGAATTTTTCGCTGTATGACACTGCAGATGATATTTGGAAAGCTGCTAAGGAGGCTTATTCACACATTGAAAATGCATTGGAGTTATTTGAAATTGAAAGCATACTTGATGACCAGCAACAAGGAGAGTTCAGTGTTACCCAGTACTTTAATTCACTAAATAAGTGCTAGCTTCAGCAGGATAAGTATGATATAATCTGGTGGAATTGTCCAGAAGATGCAGCCATATACAAACAGTTTAAACAAAAACCTAGATGGTGTGAGAGGAAGAATTCTAGGTACAAAACTTCTACCAAGTATTCAAGAGGCCTTTTCAAAAATCCATCAAGAGGACAGCAGGATGAAAATAATGCTGAAGACTGCCTCTCCAAATCTGGAAACTTCAGCCCTAGCCACTCGGGAGAATCAACTAAACAGAAAAAGGGGCAGAAAGCAACTAGGTCAGATTGGAATTGTTGTGGGGAATGGGATAGGATGTTGGTGAGGAAGATGGGGGTTTGAAGAGTTTTGATGAAGATCTTGGGCCATTCGAAAAACAGATGGATACTGAACTTTCAACTTCTTCAGTTCTTGTTCTAGATGGTAGAAATTCTGTTTATCTGCTTTAAAGACTTGTACTTGTTTTTGAAGGTCAGCTATTCTGTTTTCCATTTGTTGTAAAGAAGTGAGAACAGCAGGCAGGATTCTGTCAACCTTTTCTTCAAGCCGGGTTTGAGTCCTGGCTATGTTTTGCAAAAGCTTATTCTGAGCCACAGCATTCTCAGACTGCCAATTGAGAACTTGTTCTACAGGAGAGGCAATGGTTGGAGTGTCATCTGAACATTTTATGTTTGGATTTTGACCTTCCAAGCATAAGAGACATTCTTTTGGGGGTCTACTCTTGGTTATAAGGAAGGAAATTCTTCATCATATTTTTTAAACTTGGTAACTGTAGGTGATTGGATCATAGCCACAGTAGGAGTGACTAAAGGCAGTACTGGAACGGGAGGTTGCTTTGGGATGATAGGAACGTTGCTTTTTGGAGTAATGCACTTGATATAGTAGTCATACTTGCCAGATGGTTCTCCAAGTAGGCCAATAGAAGGATCACCTTTGTCATAACCGTCCCGAAATGTATGCTAAGAAGACCTATAACATCATCCTCTTGGTTTTAGAGGAGGCTCTAAAGAGAATTCAAATGCATTTTGGCAGCTTTTGCACATGCATTCATCAAGGAGCACAGATGGACAATGGCCATCAGAATCAATGAATGCGAAAATAGGACAGTCATTTGCATCAAAACACATGACCTCCGCCTTAGAGAGAATTAAAACCTTCTTGTAAGATGGCGAACTGAGTGGAGAAACATGATGGGGATGGAGCCTCATGGTGTTTCTTGAAAATGATCTTGACTGAGCCATCTTGGTTCTGCTTATACTTAGGGTCTGCTCATTGAACTGGTTGAGCATTTTTGAAGGCCTGATTTGTTTGTTCGTAGGTTGTAACCCATGAATCAACAAGCAGTTTCACTAGATCTCCTCGGGTGAGTTGTTTGGGCACAAAAGTGCATTTTGGAACATGGTTGGAATCCACATTAAGCAGCAAAGCATCACCTTGATTGTGAGGGAGAGGCGGAGAGCTATGTCTAGAGCATGGTTTTGAACTCTGTAGGCTAGCTGATAGTGCAAGGTAACAGCATATGTAGGTACATCAGAAAGTGCACCAGCAATTTGAACTTGCACCTCAGAGGACAGAAGATAAGGATCATAGATGGCCATGTTAAAGTTGGGAAACATGGTGACAAAGATGGTGCTGGCATTTAGAGTGGTTTCCACAGTACCAATATAGGCATGTTGGCAATTTGAAAATCTAGAATCGAGTGCAAAGTGCAAAGCAATTTAGAGATAGTAAGAAGAGCCTTTCTGCCATGTAAGGCAAGAGCAAAGTGGACTACACCAAAGTGTAGGTGTGTATAGCATTCATTCATCCAAACATGTGGGAGATGAGTTGGGAGTTCAAGAGTAACAAAGTGCTCCTTTTCTAAAGAAGGGATAAAGCATTGATCAAATGAGGTGGCTTGTACATATTCTTTAACAGAGCAAAGGGAAGGAGAAACAAGGGCCCTGACTTTGCAAATTAGAGAAGAATTGGGCTTAGAGAAAGCCTTATAAGGATTGAGCATGGGCAAAGGATGGAAAAACTTGAATATATGGTTATAAAAATGGTGCATTCAAGGAAAGCGAACTACTCTACCACTCACCCCATGGGTGGTTCCAATGGCAAGTGTAGGTGGGGGACATGCTTGAGATCTCAGGTTCGAAATCTCCTAAACGCGTTATATAGAGATTAAATCATGATTTATTTGGGAGTGGGTTGGGGTGAGGCCCACCTCCCCCAAAAATAGTGGGACACAAGTTCTGACACTTGGATTATCAAAAAAAAAAACTTTCAAAGAAATTCTTGCTATGGAATGTGGCATTGAAAAATTTTAAGCTCATCTCATTGGGCATACTTTTATCATCCAAATAGACATGTTCACCTTCCCAAAAATGTTACAATTCAAGCAAAAGGACTTGCCACCCAGTCTCCTTTGATGGCAAGAATGGTTCTCAAAGTTCTCTTTTGAAGTTAAACACATCCCATGGAAAAAAAAAAAAATCTCCTTGCAAATTTTCTCTAGACACCTCTCACCTGTTTTTCCCTTGTTGCAATTACCCTTACCAGTCATTGCCATGGTGAACCCTACCTCCACAGAACCTGCAGAATGGCAGTCAATATTCAACGCTCCCACTGAAATTCACAGACTAATGTTCCATTACCAAATTACCACAATTAGATCCTATGGTTATCATCTCCTTCATGGGCTTGTGTTAGGATCCTAGGGTTCACCTAAGGTTTCAGCAGAGAATTAGGGTAGATTTTAGGAAGAATTCGGGCAAAATTAGAGAAAGTGAGGGGAAAGCAGAAGGAGGCGGAAGAAATAAGGAGATTGAGAGGGGAAATAGAGGGAGAATCGAGAGGAAGAAGGAAGACAAGCTGAGGGAGAGAAACAGACAGATCCGAGAGGGAGAGAGAGAGAGAGAGTTTGGAGAGAGAAAATCAGAAGATTCAATTGATATTTCTGAATAATGCATCTACAACAGCCCTAGTAGCTTTATATAGCTACTTCAATAGCTTAACAAAAAATACAAGTAAAATAACTATTGTTAACAATGTAACAGAATTAAGTACTCCTCCTGAGGAATAATCCGCTACACTCAACCCTATTGTAAGCAACCATACACCCTAGGGTTTTGATAGCTTTGTGTTCATCCAACTTATCCTTTCTACCACTTGTTTTCATGGGTTTCACGTACTGTTTTCCTTCCTTCTCTCTTATGGTTTTTGTGGTACCTACTGAACCAATATTCTACTGGTATCCAATTTCATGTCCAAACTTCCCTTTCATTGGTTCAGCCATTCTAATCTTCCACCTTATGCAAAATATTTTTTGAATGGTTTCATCCCTTGTCCTACTGGAGACAATACTTCCTCAGCATCTCCCTCAAGTCTTCTAATCTATGAGCTCATCCACAAAGTCTACATGTTATTTTGATTTTCTCCAGGGATAAATGGTTTGCATCCAGAACACCTTCAGCAAGATTTGTCAAATACACCTCAACATTCCACGAATATGCAACATTCCCATTCAGTCTTCATATTGATTGAGAATCATACCCACAGGAAATCAGAGAATTCCATAGGCATATGTCCATTATCAATCAGGTATTCCTCCTCAGATATGGCCTCAGCTAAGTGATGATGTTCCATGGGAGCAATACCCGATTAATTATTCTCAAGAACTCTATCAAGCTCAAATAGATTATCTTAATTGCAGCTAAGGTTCCACTTCCATAGATAATCACAAACCAACTGACTTAGCTAGTACAGAAGCATAAAACCAACCTTAGTGGGAAAACCATAGGTCTTCCTTCTAACTCTGATGATCTTCCAGGACCTAAAGCTAATATAGGGACTCCCTAGTTAAACCCGTGATACTCTCTTAGTTGCATTTGCTCAAGCGACCTGAAGCAATATTGTCCGCTTGTGCCAAATAATTTCGATCTTCTATATGTGTTGAAAGGCAATTTGTATTTGTTTGTCTATATTAAACTGTCAATGTTCACGTGTTACTGTCAATAATAAGTTTGGTTTGTCTTCTTTGCTTGTAATATCTTCTCCATGCCTATATAAGGAGAAGGCTTGTAACGGTCAAGGCATCCTAACGCCTACGGAAGGAATAAACTAGTGTGTTTTTTACTTCATGCCTTTATAAAATTTCTTTCATCTGGTCCTTTGTTATTCCATCTAAGATGGTATGAGATGTGGGCATAGTAATGAAGAGAATATGCTCTACGGTTGCCTCTAAGGAGGATCTTCGGTATTAGAAATCTGATTTACAGACCATTGATCCTGATAACCGGGGGTGGGTATGCATGTAGAAGGATAGGCCTAGAAGGGACTATTGCTGCCTTGTTATTGCACGCCCAAGAGTGGCTTGATTGTAGAGGGCTCACCTTGTGCCAGGTCAGTACAAAGTTTCAGAACTCCAGCCCCCTTCCCCCCACCCCAATAAAAAAGAAGAAAAACAAAATGTACAGACCAATTTCTATTCTGGCAAAATTCAGGGGCAGCACCCTGAGCTCCCCAATGGTTAAGAGAACTTTAGGAAGATTCTGCTTGGTCAGTAAGGATGATCCCCTTAATCCCTTCGGTGAGTGATACACAGCACATTTTGCATGGAAGTGTTTCCTAATAGCACTAATTCTTCACCACACCAGATTCAATCTCCATGTATATCACCTGTGAACATAGGCAACTAGCTAGACAACAATAGCAATCACAGGCGTTAATCCCAAGAACTACCCAGACCAAGGAATCTTGTGTGTTCTTCTGTATGTAACATGGCTACACTACACTAGAGATTTTCAGCACTGTAATTTTCCATCCTGTGTTCTGCGTGCAGTAAACAAAATCAATCTCATAAACATCAACAAGAAAGAGCAAATAATAATAATTCCCATGAACAACCCTAATCAGCCAACAAAAAGAGGCCACCAAGAATCAAGTCTGGCTATCCAAACATAACAAAAGCAATAACCAGTAACAGTAGCACCCTATATTCAATAGAAGAAGAAAAACTGAAAACATCAAACCATTGAAATAAATAATTCATGACTCCCAACAACAGAATCAAAATACCTGGCCAATAAATCGAATCAATAGTCATGACTAAACTAAAAAAACAACACTTACCAGTACAACCAAAGAAATATAAGCCAAATCAATCAGTACCAAAAATAAAGGGAAAATCAGTCTAGGGTTGATTACCTACTACATTGCTGGCAAAATCTCTGCTCAAGTCCAGCAACGATGACCTTAGGCGACTTGGAGTGCATGCCACAGACTTTGTGCTTTGAATAGTAAGCTTTGGCATCGGACAGATCTACTTTACACCCTTCAACCTGACACCTGGGTGGCTGTCCGCCGAGAGCAAGCCCGGTCTTCTTGGGCGGCGTCCCACCGGTGGCGGCGGCGGCGGAAGACCCAGCACCGGATTTCTCCAGGGCACCAGCACCCACATCCTCGAAGTAGATTTTCTGGCCGAATTTAAGGCCGTTGAGGGAGTCGGAGGAGTTGGAAGAGGAAGAGGAAGAGGAGGCGGAATCCATCGCCATGTGTGGCGCCCGCCTAGAGCCCATGCCCATTCATCGCATGCCCCCCGGGTTTAGAAAGGAATTGAAGAGAGGCGAAAAAGGCAGTGATGTGAACGTAGATGGAGAGAGGAAAAGGCAGTAGCAGTGGCAGTGGTGGGTGAAGCTAACGAGCAGTGTAAAGGGGAGAGAGAGAGTGAGAGTGAGAGTGAAGTGACTGCTTTTCGGCTTTTGGATGAAGTGATTGGTTTTGGCAGTATTCGTCGCTGTGGCTCTGACTAATAATGGAGAAGCAGCAGATGAGCGGGGCCGAAGCTTTGTGTTTATAACTACTATTCAAATAATATTTCTACTATTCAACTAATGCCCTCCCTTCCGAGTGCAATTTTGTTCACCCTTTAACGGGTGAAGAACGTAACTCTCGTTAGTTGAGGGTTAAAATTGTATTTTGAACGTATACCCATTATCAATTCTGTCTCTCTCTATTTTTCATCGTGTCTCCTCATCTCCAACGTGCATCCCTTCTATCTCTGACATCTATTTTCCATCGTGTCTCTCCATCTCCTGACGTGTGTCCTCTCTACCTTTGACATCGTCTTCTCCTGTCGTCGTCGATCCTTACTAGTAGCGACGTCAGTCTTCTATCGTCCTCTCTAACAGCAGCACCTCTCTCCTACCAATGAGATGATCCAACTAACAACGAGATGAGATGATCCAACCAACTTGAAAACCTAAACAGATGAAGCTTAGCAACAAGAAAGGATCGTTCTTAACATCCCCGACTTTTGTTATATATATGTATATAATATACGCTAAAATAAACTTTTGGATACCATACAGAAGAGAGAGAGAGGAGTTGAAGTTATGAGAAGCAAGATTCAAGTTCTTGTTGAATAACAAATGCGAGGGGAAAAGATGAGAAAAATGAAAAATAAAATAATTGATTTTCTTTTTTGTCTATGAATTATTTTCCGTTTAGGTTACTTGAAATGGGGAAGAAATAAAGTTTTGGAAATGGATTTGGATGCTAAATGCTTAATGTTTTATCCAACACTTAGTTGTTATTCAATTGGTTTACCAATCTATTTTGACACATTTTTAAGTACAAAGCCAATCCAAAAACTACTGTCATTGGACACCAAAAATTTCAATATTGCTGAGAATCTCTTCCTTTTCTTCTTTGGCTTAAAAAAGCAAGGCTGGGTAGTGATTCCAACAATTTTATTTAGATTTGTCGATAAATTAGGCTTTCTACCCATGTTTTGCCTTTTAATTTGTGTCGTATGAAAGACACTATAATGTGTCTCCTGGCTGAGGGAGCCCTGTTGTCATCCTCCCCATTCCTTTTCCTCTTTCTGCCTCTTTTTCTTTTTGTAATTGTGGCTCATTCGGAAGAAAACTAGAAGAAGGGTTGGATTGAAGTTCGTTAATGTTGCTTTCATTCTAGGAGTGGTGTTAACGTTCAATTTCAGCCGACCGTGATTCGTTTTGGGTCACAGTAAGTGAATCCAAAAATGCCAAAAGGAGGAAAACAAAGATCTCAGATATGACTCAACACAAGCGATTTTCACATGGTTCGGCCAGAACGATACCTACTCCACGACCGCACTCTAATTATTCTCTCAGAATGGCGGTGTCTGATTATTCCCCTTCTACCCCTCTTGGTATCTTTGACTCCTATTTATAATGAGGGGCCTTTATAGTTTGGATAACATGTAGAAATATAAAGATGACATTTTGGGGGACAAATAACCCTTATCATCTACACAAAATCGGGAGTGAGATCCTTATTACGAAGAGTATGGGCTATTGCAGGTAAAGTAAATGGACCCTACCCTTGACTTCTTAGTAGCTTTGCCACTTATGCAAGCTGGAGGTTTTAAGCTAGCGATTTGGATGGTCCAGTGAACTAAGGGCTTTGCCGGGAACTCGTTAGTCAATCGCCGAGAGTTCGCTAGGGGCTTTACCGGGAGCTTGCAAGGTGCTTACTTTACGAGCTTCGAATTTCAATAGTGTATGATTTTCTTTGGCGAGCCTGCCTGGGCCTTCTGGGTTTCGGGCGATTGAGTCGGCCGATTGGACTGAGTCTAGCCTATGAGGAATGATGCGAAAAATGCGTACAACAAATGGGTTCTTCTTTAGAGTTGTCGGACTCAACATTTGCCGACTCTTTAACTTTTCTAGGGTTCTAAGTGATCAAAAAAATTGACGCCAAGTTGCCTCAGAAAGCTTTTAACCCGAGAAATTTGTTGAGCTACTAAAGAAGAATGTGGTTGGACACTTTGGGTCAGGAAGGGATGCCACTATTGGTGAGGACCGACAACAACAAAAGGAGATGACACCGGAGGTGGAGGACCATAGTTGGAGAGATATGGTCAAAAGAAAGAGAAAGTGAGAATGAGGAAGAAGCTCTTACGCGAGTGAACAAAACATTAGGCCTTTGAATATTTTGTTTCGTTCGAAAAACTGATGAGTTGATGTTCACCCCTTTTAAATTGCGTTAAAAAGGGTGAATAAAATCGCACTCCTCCCTTCTTGGATGCCCTCTCTCGTAGGGTCTCTATTATTTAGTCTAATTTTCAGTGATTGTGCAATAAGTGAATTCGAAGTTGAAAACCTAGACTGTCCACCACTCCCTGTTAACAACCTAAGACAACCCCAGAAGACGGATGCCCTCCCTTCTAATCATTACAAGTGAAGACGGATGCCCTCCCTTCTAATCATCAGAAGTGCCTTTTACCTCTTTCTTTAGGATAATTATATGAATTATTTTAATATTTAAAAAAATAAATTGATTATCTTTAAAATTTAATATTACATTATATTTTTTATTATTAGTTAATTTGAATTAAATATTAAAAGAATAATTTAAAATCTTTTCCTTTTAATTTTTGAATTTTTTGTTCATAAAAATTTATCATTATTTTAATTTCTATCACTATAATAGCTAATTTTTAATTTTTGTATAGATTCGTTATCTCTTTTAATTTTCTCTAAAATTTTGTTAACACCTAATGCACATTTATCAATAAAAACTCCAAATTTAAAAGTATTTACTGAAATTGAAAGTAATATAAATTTTGGATCAAAAATCAAACCGTATATAGGTTGGATGGGACCAAATCAATTCAGTCCTATTAAATCTTTGTATATATATAACATGTTATAAATATACGGGGCGGATCCTTAAATTTATATTAGAGGGGGTTGAAAATTTTGTTTAAAATGTAAAATTGTATGTCACAAATTTTAAAGTGGATTGTAAATTTTTTTTAATTGAATTATTATTAAAAATTATCTTTTTATATTAAAAAAATTAATTTTAATAATAAACTGGCTCAGGACGACTCACACGCACATCCGCCCCTATAAATACAATAATACATACTACTACAATATATATTGTTATATGTACATAAGTTGTATACTTACAATTGTATACTTGGTATTTACATACTATACTATTATAAATACAGCTCCTGTAAATACAACAATACAGCTTGAGTACAATATTTATACGATATAGCCGCTTGTATATGATACAGCTTTTATACAACAGTTTGTATCGATATGTAGCAATAATACAACAATATACACAACATAACTCGTATTGCGTTAAATAGAGCAGTATGTACGACTATATTTCCTGCAACAATTGCTGAGTAAAGTTACATAAATACACACATATATGGCAATTTATTTCATCTTACAAAAAATTAAGTAAATTCACAAAAGCCAAGATGTCAAATCATATCAATACAGTCACATCGGAGGTCAAACACTAATCATCTCATAATTTTACTTTGTATATCCATTTATCACAAAGAATTTAGCTCATATAGAATTAATCGAAAATAAGTAAGTTGAAAAAACCTAATCTATCTAGAAGATGGATATCAAAATATTTTTTAGGCCAAGCTAATAACCCATTAGTGAGTCTTAATTATTTTTCGATATTATTTTTGGGTGTATTATATTGTGGTCATAAAATGATTAAATTGAGAAAAAAAAAAGAAAAAAGAGATGAAATGATAAATAAATAACGTATATGGAAAAGAAAAGTAAGGGGAAAAAGAAAAAGAAATGTGTACATACATGTATGTTTATTTAAAATGAATTAAATTGAATGAAAACATGGTGGGTATTGACATATTTGAAAAGGGATAAATTAGAAAAATAAAAATATAATTAATGAGGGAGAGGGTGGTTGCTTGTGCACTTCATTCCTCCATTCTCTCTTTTTTTTTTCTTCTTTCTTTTTTTTTTTCTTCCTTTTTCTCGGCCACCTCAAAAATTCCTCTCCTCTACTTATTCCTTCCCCTTCTAGCTTGAATTGTGGGCTATAGTAAGGATCAAAGGTCGGCTTGAAGGTGGTAATTTCGGCTTCAATTGAGTTTTTATAACTTAAGACAAGTTCCTTCTTTTCTTATTATTTATGTATAAATCTGTCTTTTTTTGTGAGTTGATGAAAATAAGTCCTTTGGAGGTTTTGGTGACCCTTGCAAACGATAAATTTTGGGGTTGTTTTGAGATTTGATATGTTTTTACAAAAAATTCATACTTTTATATAAAATCTAGTTGTATGTAAATTTTTTATTTGTTATCGAATTTTCAATGTCTAAGCTCGTAATCTCGTTGGGGCATTGCTCTACCCCATATTTCCTAAGAATTGACACTAGTTTTGAGCCAAAATTGAGTTTAAATGAATTGGGGATTGAAAAATAGGGTTAGGTTTCGGTTTTGTCAATTTTGTTCTATTTTTGTTTGCAAAAGTCAACTTTCAAAGTTAAAAGTTAACTCTATCTCAAAAGTCGACTTTTCATATGTCAAAAGTCGACTTTTCATATATCAAAAGTTGACTCTAGTAGTGGAGTATACTATGCACCTTATACTCTTTTAGCTATAACTTTTTGTCTTGATATCAAAATTAAGATTCGCTTTTCGGATTGTAAACTAAACGTCGAGGGCTTTGATTTGATATGTGATTTGACATATTTTGGTTATAAAATGAACTAAAAAAGTCCTATTGTAAAGTGATATACTATACAAAGAGAATGAATTATCAAATATGTGCCCACAAAGAGTACACGATTGTAAGAAAAGTGACTAAATGATCAAATGAAGATCAAGTTTAGATGAGGCATAACATGATCACATAAATGTTGCACATGCATGATATACTTATATATACAATAGTGCATCTACTATTTTGCGCGAAGAGGAAGAAAAATAATATCCTACAAATGGGAAAGTGTAAGACTGTGGGTTAGAGTCTCACTGCATCTGTACCCCGTGACGTGTGAAACTGCGAGTTAGAGTCTCTCAGTATCTGTCATTGTGATGCGTAAGACTGTGGGTTAGAATCTCACGCCAACTATTTAGACTTGTCTAAAATGAGGTCAGAACGAGGATGGATAGTAGTCCACGAGATGATGGTGCATTCCCTTTACATTGTAGCATATGACATGTTGTGATATGATATATGGGATGCACATAGTGTAGAGTTAGAAATGCATGGTGTAATCACACATGATAAAATAAATTTGTTGTATGTTTATTTGTCTCATTGTTTCCTACTGTTTTACTTTTTCATAAATTATATTTGTTAAGCTTTATGACCCATTTTGCTTATTTCATGTCAATCCAAATAAGGGCAAAGCAGCAGTGGGCGATAAGTCTAGCCACACCTGATGTTGGGAGATGCGTAGTGTATACAGAATCACCTCGGTCGAATAATCCTAGGGAGTATTTTGTTTTCTTTTTGACAGGGCATGAGAAAACAAATGTTTTGATGCAATTTTGCTTCATGCCACCTATGTTTTTTTGTATTGTATGGGCAGTTAAGTCCAAATTAGATATGTTACTGATGTTGTATAAATGTTAAGTTGTATACTTTTAAATGTTAGTGAAATGTCATGAAAATACTGTCGGAATGTTTTATTTTCATTTCTTAGCGACCTTCTCACGGATTGTTTATGCAAGCAGGAACTCTAAGAGGTGGACTTTGATAGAAACATTTATTTGAGAAATCCTTCTCCAAAAGTAATTCTCATAAAATAAACTCTCAACAAAAAAAAATTATTACAATCTAGAAAATAAATAAATTTAAACCTAATATAGAAATGCACAGGATAAGCATTCCAAGTCATTTTGATGTTGTGTATCCTTATCTCAATAAACTAATGATAAAATATTTCACAATTATTTAATAATTTCAATTCAAATTACTCTCAAATTTGCGAAATTGAGAAAAATTAATTAATCCTTAACGATATAAGCGAGACTAGCTAAGTCTTATTATGATTCTCATCACAAAACTCAATCCAAAAGATTAAAAACGATCTTGAGGGTGATTCAAAAGTATTATATTTTACACTAATTTTTTTTTTTTCAAATCTCTAAGCTATTTATATAATTCATGACTTTAAAAGACCTTTTTAACCCAGTTTCGAGACACTTACTTTTACTTCCCTTGTGTAGGAATTTTAAAATCAGATTAAATTTGGACGTGTTTCAAATCATACGAATATAATTAAGAACCTGTCTCAATGTCATTAACATACTGCTACAATACATATTGTTGTCTTTATAGCTATAAACATAACAGTATTTACAGCAATTGTGTATTCATAGTTGTATATTGTTGTATTGCTGAGTAAATACAACAATATACAGCAATACATCCTGTTGTATTACTATATAAATACAATAATAAATAATGTTATATTGCTAAGTGAAGTTATAGTAATTTATTTGTTTTTTGGTCCAAAATTAAAATTAGATTGGACAGAATTAAAGACTAATTTGTTAAATTTTCTGACCAAAGACTGAACCCTACTCATTTGGTATTGGATCAGACTAAAGTTTTTAGTTTGATCGTATTTGATTTTAGTTGGAATCTAAGTTAGAACACCTCTATCCAAAATCAATTGATTGTGGGTTTAGTTTTATTTTAGTATCAAGTGAGTATGATTTATACTAGTTTATTCTATATCAAATTTGGTGAATAGAACTTAACAGAAAACTTTAAGTGAAATTGGACTTTAATAAAAATTATAATTTAATAAGTATGATGATAAAAATTAAAACATAATAAATAATTTATTATAAAATCTGATGTGTCATGAGAAAAAAATCAAAAGAAAATAATTAACAAATTTAAAAAAAAAAAAAGGCCAATCAACTCAAAAAGTCAGGCCAACCTGAACAAGCCAGCCCAAACCCAGAAGTCGGCCACGACGGATGGTTGCTGTGGATGGCTGCAGTAAAGACAGCTGCAGAGCGCTACAGCAGCTGACGGCTAAGGCGTGCAACGACAGGGGCGTGCGATGGCAGTGGCGGAGGGCGGAGAGGCAACGACGATTGCCGCGGTTGAGGTCTACGGCGAGGCGGCGATGACAACCCTCACGAGCCGACCGCAACAGACGGCCCCCTCGTAAGGCGATATCTTACCACCAACGGGCAACAGAATTGGTCCCAATGAGGGGGCAATCTCGCCCCTTGGAGGTGGGCTCACCACCGGAACATTTTCCCCGAAAATAAAGGGGTCTTACTTAATACGCAAATTAAATAATTTTAATATTTAAAATTTTTTTAAGAAGATAAATATAATTTATAAAGGATAAACATTATATGTAAAAATCTTATTCTTGTATAATTTAGGATTATTTCATATTTCTCTATAAAATATAAACATTCATTTCAAAAAGAGTAAATCTTTAATACTGATTTAATATGGCCTTTATCATCTTCATTTTCTAACATAAATATCGAAGTATTTGCACGAAAACTTTCATGTACCTTCTGATTGTTTCTTTTCTTATAAGGTCAGGCAAGAGAAAAGTTGATGCCCGAGAGAGAGACAGAACACAACCTAGAGAGAGAAGCTTCATACCTAAGAGAAAGAGAAGTCGATGCTCAGTCAGTGCTGATATTTGCTGTCGCCGTCAATTTCAAATCCATCAAATCTGTCAGCGTTGATTTCGTCACCTTCGAACCTGTGCTTCTCTATCACCATCGAACCTTGTGCGTTGCCTTCTCCATCACTGTCTCACTCCATCCGTTACCGTTGAACTTGTGCGTCGCCTTTGATTATACTAATTTTTTGTCTCCGTTAACTTGGTCATTGTCCTCTTCGAAACCCTAATCACAAAAAAGAAGGTTTATACACAACTAAAATGACATCATTTTGGCCATACTCAATGACAAGAATGCCATAAATAGTGTTATTTTTGCTAATTTGTTTGTTATTTGATATATCAATTGCCACATTAGCAACCATGTAAGATTGGCCACATGTGTACTAAATTGAGGATGAAATTGAACTAAAAGTAAAAGTTCGATAACCAAATTAAAATAAATGTCAAACACAAGAAAAAATTAAAAATTGATTCAAAATTTATGATATTGTAATTTATTTGACCTTTTTTTTTTTTTTTCTTACCTCAATAGAATTTTATAATCGGAGCTCAATTTAGGTTGAGTTTAGCTCCACTTGTCATTTATATAAACATTACGCCTACTTGAGCCAGTGAGCTCAACTCGTGGATTTGAGATGTGTGAGTTTAACTAGTAGATTTGAGACGTTAAAATTGGTCGAATTTTGATTTTAAAGAAAAATTATTAAAAGTTTTATTTTAAATTTAAGAATTTGATAATATCATAACTTTATAATGATAATTAATAAACCTCAAATAATTTGTATTTTATATACAAATTTATACTTTGTTACAAAAATATTTACATCTCATACACAAAAAGTCATAATTACCTTTAAAAAGTTTAAATATATAAATAAATGTATATCTCCTATACAACCATTGGAATTTAAATTCAAAATATGAAATAATTTTTATATTTTTAAATATTTATAAAATTTAGTACTACTTTTAAAAGTGAAATTGAAAACTATTAAAAGTTTTAATTTTCAAATTTTTAACTTTTATGTTCTAAATTTTTATTTTACAAGTGGAATCTGTATTTTTAAAAATATTTCTATATCTTAGATATTAATTAAGTAAATATATTCTTTAAGATAATCTTTAAACTATTTTGACAAATGAGTTAACTAGACAAGTTTTTATTGGGCTTAGTATGCTCTAAGTGAGCTCATGGCTGAATCAGGCTTTCAATTTGGTTAGCAATCGTGTCCAAACTTGACTCATTCTACTAATGAGTCGCCCCAACCTGACTCATTGAACAAGGGGTAAACAATGGGTCTAAGCTAGGTCGGGCCCAATAACCTAGTCCATTTGAGTTGCCTAAGGAAGACCATTGCTACTCACAATGGATACCATCAAACAGAAGTGGAAGAATAGAAAAAGAAAGTTGCTTGTCTTCAACCTTACATTATAATTCTTATTTAAGATGGAAACAAGAATACAATATCATGCGTTCGTGTCTTTTTTTATTTTGCGTGAGAAATGAGAGCACTTCTTAAAACAGAGAAAACAATCAATAACATTAAATTTTTCCATATGAGGTTTGAGGTTTCCATGTGGTTTTCCACTTCAACATGACTTCCTCTTATTTCTGAAAGGAGAGAACGATGAATTTTGAAATGAAATCAAGCCCATTAAAACATGAATAAATTAAAGCACAGTTTTTAAACAGTTCAAATACAGTGACAACAGATGAATATTGCATTGGACTGTGATTACAAGCCCAATCAATATGCAAAAGGGAGTTGCTATCACAAGAAGAATCACAAGTAATAATAAAAGAAAAAGCCCACATCTGATCTGAAGCCCGAAGAGTACTTGTTTTTCAACAGTTTAGCACCAAAAAGGCTTAGGCTTAATTTTAAACACCTTTCCTGCATTCATCAAAAGAGCATTCTGGGAAGTTGAAAGAGAGGGAATCTCCATAATCAATGCATAACTCTCTCTCTCTCTCTCTCTCTCTTCCATACCATATTACGAAAGCCAACATATTTGATATCATATCTTAAGCAATTCACACGTTTTCATTCTAAGATGGGTATTCTAGTTGCAGGTACAACACATCTCAGCCGCTATAACAAACTATAAGTAAGAAAAACAGCCCCATCCCTTCCTAAAACAATAGAGAAGGAAATCCAAATAAGGAGGAGTGAAAAATGTAATATATAAGAAATTGTGGGGGCTGTAGATCAATTTAGGATGCAAATCGACAAACTCACAAAAAGAGGAAATCTGAAAATTCACTAATAGAAGTGTCATACAACAAGCAAGATATTATAGGAAGGCAGGCAACATTCTCGCTTAAGAAAGTTCGGTTGCTTAGGGTTCCACGCAAGAAGATAGTAGTTAATCTGCCGGGAGCAGCTCCAATGGTAGTACTAGCTTGTCACATCTTACAAGTTGAAATCATAAGCATCATTCTAGCAACTCATAAGTTTCCGAGAGAAATAAAAGTTGACGTTTCAATCTCGAGTGATTTAATTGTGCTTCGCTAGTTGCAACCAATATGATTCTTAAACCATAATGTTGTGCATTGTCTAAACATAAAATCGAGTTATATACGGCAATACCCAGTGTTTCTTCAAAACTAACATTTCCAGTAGCTTATATTGAACGGTTTCTGGGGCTTCCACAGCATACATATTCTGCCACCCAGTCAGCCACTTCAACCAACAGAGCAACAATACATCAATTCTTCTCTTCACAACAACAATCACAAGCGTTAATTGGCGGCACCAATTCTCGTCTTCCATGTTCAAAAAAATCACCGAATAGAATGCCATATAGAGTTATTTAGGTCTGTAGCCAAAAAATGATCTTTGATTCTTTTCTCCTTTTCTTTTACTCTGGTATATGTAATCCTGGATTTTTCAAACTTGTACGGTCTCCTACCATGATGTACGTCTGCATTTATTAAAAAAAATAATAATAAAAAAAGGCCATGGGATCCAGCAAGTGTGAAAATGATCTTCACTAAAGTTCCCGTATTGCCAAATCCAGAAGTTTTCATAAGCCTTCTTTTCCTAGTCTAGTATGTCCATCTTAGAACTCATCCATCTCGACATCCTCACCAGAATATGACAATCTCTGCAGGCGTTTTATTCTGCAAAATCTATATCTCAAAAGTAAATAGCTTTCCATTTCCCAATTTCACTCTCAATTCAGCAGGCATAAAAAGGACCACATAAAACTTGACAAAGGACATCAACCTGGCTACCCTAGTTCTTTCAGATCAATTATTGCAACTCCATCTTTTTGACTTCACTTATTATCCCAAACTGCACGTTTTCTTCCTTGTGTTGTTTGAGACACAAATAGAATAGATCCTAATAGAGTCAAGTTTGAGTGCATTTGCTCTTAGAATCGTACTTCTTGAGTTTCAACAATGCTAGTGTGTTCAAGAAAAAAGTGTTTCAGCTGAGATGAAATTACCAAAACACTCCATTTTAAGTTTCTTTCCCATTTATTTATTTTGTTGGCAAAGAAAATAACACCAAACGGCATAACCAAAAGATAATCTAGGACATGCGGCACTATGTGAGCCTCACTCATCAATAATAACCCTACTATGACCACCAGAATTTCCCCCAGACAATCTGCCCAACCCAGAACACGTTTAGCAATGACATTTGCTGTTTTGCAGCTTACATCTCCTTCCAACTTGATGCTTCAAATTAATACCAAAGAACCAACAAGATCCCATTTCCCACCCAAAGTGACCAAACCAGAGTAGGAAAATTACATGTCACCATTGACTAAGCCAAATGAACTCTGTAGTTCAATGATTAGCATATGGATACAAGAAAATAAAAGTCAAGAACATTAGGTACTAAAACAAGTATGACCAGAAGAATTCATATAGAAGCACCAACCATCAAATCTACCAAACACATAGTACTTGCTTTGTAATATGAAGGTTAGATGTACCTCTAATATAAGGATTTATCTATCATGATATCAGAGATATTTCATAAAAACCACAGTTGAGTATGCATCCTTCCAATTGCTAATCAAACACTACCAGGACATTACCTCACTATTCGGTTTCAGTGTTGGTAGATTACATAATGACTCAACCTTCTGTTATCAAGAGAAGAGTTGATTGAGGATTGTATCCATCAAGTCACATATGCAACATCAATCTGTTCTTGATCCAGCTTGAACTCACTCATACAGTCCCAAATTATATCGACAACTAAACAGCACATGCACATCTATACAGTGCTGAGTCCATATCCAGCACATATATTAACACAAGTCATACAACACACTCCGCAACAAATGTAAAACACCTTGTCCAAGCATGCTATTGATTTATTTGTTTACCAATTTGGTCATTCAGGGTAATACATGTATCTATCCCTTAAATAAAAGAAATTACAACATTGAAGAAAATAATTTGATATCAACATAAAACAATATTTATTTATAATTCTAAATGGCTTTTCTATTACACCCTCTACATTTACAGATTCTGGAACACAAGGCATCTGATTTCTTTTGGAATACAACTCTCTGGAAAAGATATTGAACTTTCTATCCATAATTAAGTTTCCAATATTAAGAATATGAAAATTGAAGATTGATGTATTCTATCCTTTTGATGGAATGCAATTGTATTGTGATTAACATGTTCATCACTAAGATATGTTTTATTTTTTGTATTTTATTTTTTAAGTAGTGATGTTTTTGTTTTCAAGTAGTGTTGCCTCATGCATGGCATATTGTTATTATCTCTGGATCAAGTACTAATATGCATGTCATATAATATGTACAAAAACATACACTTTGCTGTGTACTGTCTTGCATGTTTTGAGAATCACTTTGTCGGCGTGTCCATATATGCCATCTATCTGGCATCTTAAATATAAACCCGTCCAGCTCTCATTTAGTAATCAGTATTTTTCACTTGAAGGATGAAGACTTTTCATAGGAAAACAACAAGAAAACAGATGCAAGATACAAGACAAAGCTAATTAAGATGATTGCAGAATAAGCAACATATTTTGCTAGCCAAGGGAAAAAGATGTTCAATGTTGGCATCACAATAGACAATTGTAGCAATATAATCTACTTTAAAGCTCAGAATAAGACTGTGCATTGGCAAGGAAATGGAATTAGGATCATATGGAAAAATAGCCACAAATAAGAAGAAATATAACATATACGAACCAACAAAAAGTAACTCTCAAACTACTAATGTATCCGACAGAAAAAGGAAGGTAGAAACCAATTGCAAGGAGGGCAGAAACCTCATGTGCATTCCACACCAACTTCAGCAGCTCTCTGAGGCTTGTTCTTCCGTCTGCTTCCATTTTGTCTGAACCCAACGGACTTCACTGAATCATCAGTTCTAGTTTTTGTTCCCACACCATTTTCCTCTTTGACAGAACCCGGATTTTCCTTAGCCTGTGAAGACCTCTTCCTCTTCCTCCCAGTCTCCACAGCTGCCTGATTTTTAACATGTTTGTTTGAGATAGAGCCTTTTGAATTCTCCCCTTCTTCTTCTTCTTCTTCTTCTTCTTGTTCTATCTTCTCAGCTCGTTCTTCTTCCTCAATTTCATCCTTCAGTGGTTTTTGTGGCCTTCCCCTTCTCTTGTGTGGTGGAGTCTTTTCTTCCTCACCACTTCCAGGATCCTCACGATAAGCTAGAGTACTCTGTTTCTTCCCTTTTCCTCTACCTCTACCCATAGTCCTAACTCTTTTTTATATAAATTTCATGCAACAGAGGAAGATTTCTGCAAAAGAAAAAACACATTGAGCTACTCCATGAACTCCTAAAACAACGAATCATCTGAAATCATCACAAAGGAAGAGAAAGGCATCGATAGCTCATTTTCACAACTAGAAATATTCTTTAAAAAGGAAACAAAAAAAACCTTTACTTTAATTCATGACATCTAATAGAATAGAAATGAGATCAAATCAGCTGGAGGCAATAACCATGACTAAACACACCAGCTTTGAGGGAACCTATGCTAGAACTCACTAGAAGGGAGAAAAAGCATACAAAGAAACTAAGACTTATTTCAGAACAAGCACATAAATCCATCTTTTCTTAGTCTAATCCATAGAAAACTCATGCATCCATTAGAAAATGGAAAATCTGGCACGACAAAGCGAACCTCAATAATCAAAACTCAATTAACCCGTGCAATCAAAAAGCATTAGGGGCAATTTTTACCAAGAAACAATCACAGAACTCGAAGTGACACTGTCCAGCCGCTAACCAACGCAAAATGAAATCTAACCTTTGCTAGAAAATCAAATCCATCTATCAACAAAAAGAAGCTACAAAATACAGTTTAGCATCAACACAGATAACTGAGAACTGAGAAAATATGAAGTTATGAAAAAGAGAAGAATTTTTCTAGAAACCAAACACAACGCTGTATCCAATGAAGCTGACCTCGTATGAAACTGCGGTCATTTGCACTACGACGAAGCCCATTTCAAAAAATCTGGTTTACCAATAGAACAATTGAAGGAAACCCAAAAATCAGATGGGTTTATTGCTATCAATAGCTTGAACTAGAGCGGAGGCAAGGAAGCAAATACTGCAAGAAGTGGTGAAAAACTATGATCCGAGCGTTAAACAGAAACACCCAGATCAGATAAGAAGATGTATTGAAAAAGGATTTTAAGAAAGAAATTGGGATTTGAAGAGATTAATGGCTGCCATTAGAGGTTGTGAATGGGTTAGCCAGAGAGCATAGGGCAGAGAGAGAGAGAGAGAGAGAGAGAGAGCGGCACACAGGAATGAATGAATGAATGCAGAAGTGAACGAGAAGAAAAGTAGTATGGTAAGTAGAGGTGAAAAGATATTTTATTTCGTTCACAGGGCGTTTTGGGAATTTAAGACAATTGCCACAATTCAAATGAACATTTGATGTAATTAAAAAAAATAAAAATTATATAACGTTTCAGGCTTTGCCCAATTAATTAATTTCACATGAATTCATGTCTGCTCATAAATTAGGTGACATCTCACTTTAAAGAATAATCATCACGAAATTCATTTTATACCGACAGAGATTTAAGATAAGATATAGTTTTATTAGTAGATTGTGATGATTTATAAAAGATAACGATTTAACAAATTTCTATAACAATAAATTTGATGTGATATTTACTTTTATATAATAAAATTAATACAATAACATTATTTCTATTCAAAGTTGTCAAATTGAAACCATTTATTAGATGAAATTGTCTTTGCTTCGTGTGAATGAATACACTTAACCTGTCGGAATATGAAAATAATTAGAGTTAAGAACAAGAGTAATGTTATCTTGCTCGACAAATGCACAAAAAATCTTATCGAATGTGGTTAAAAAGATCAAAATGTTCTCGTCCAAAATATAAATTTACAAACGATATCACTGGCCGTTGCTCTTTATTCTTTCTCTTCCCAGGGTCATCTCGTCGCCGTTTACCACTGCATTCGCCTTGCTGCCTTACCGCCATCAACTAGGCTATGGTAGCGAGGTGAGGAGATAAGGCGAAGGCAGAGACAATGGCAGATGGCAACGAGATGACTATGGGAATGGAGAGAGGAGAGAGCAACGATTAATGACATTTTATAAATTTGTATTTTGGACAAGAGTATTTTGATCTTTTTAATCACATTGATAAGGCCCTCATTTATCGGACAAAGTAAATTAATTTTAAGAACAATCGTATATTTGATCCTCTAATGATGTTAACATGAGAATCTAGAGGAATAATATACTGACTCAATTATCAAAGAATTTTTTATCCAACTTATGGTGAAATCAATATTTCATTTTGATTTTAATCAATTGAGGTATGTGTGTAGAGCTGAACCCTAAAACCCATTCCTACATTTCACTTCCCTTTTTTGATGGGTTGGATTTACAATTATAATGAAAATGTCATTCTAATAAGAATTTTGAACCTTTATCAAATTGAGTAGTTTGCTTTATTTTATATAAGTACATATATTAGAAGGTAGAAAAAGAGATGCTTGCTTAAGGAGTGGGAAAGTAGAAAAAAAAGAAAGAAAGAAAGGCATCAGCTCAGCAGAAGAAGAAGCGCGTGAAAACGAGGTCTGAGGACTGAGGACTGAGGAGAGGGGACTACTTCTTCTTCTTCTCATTTCTCTAATTGATCTCGCGTGGTCCCAACTCCCAAAGCCCAACAATCACAAAGTCACAAACCAACCCCTTAAAAAGTAAAAGCCTTCAGTTCAGCCCCCCCTACGTGTCGCCTCAAGAAAATTAAAGATGTTTTTATGGGACGAATATTAATAGCAATATATATTAATATTATTTAATAAGTATAATATTTGTAATTTAAAATTTTAATTGAGAAAATAATTTAGTTTCCGCTTTTACATATAACAAGAATCAAAGGCCGCTACCAAAATAAGCCAATACTTGGTTGAGTTGACCAATGAGATTGAGAATTGAAATATTATTATTGTTGTTAATTCTTCAAATTTAAATCTTGGACCCACTTAAGATGACAAAAGGTCCTTCTATTTGTTGGAGATTGTAGGCCAGACCTGGCTGGCTCGGTGGACCACATGCTGAAGAACTTGGGTATTATTGTAAGTTCCCTTTAATAGCTTTTCCCTCACATGCACTGTCATTGTCTAGTGCAGACAATCAATCTTTCTGAAAGAAAATAAATTCAACAAGACAGAAAAGAAAAAAAACAAAGATCCAAGCAAATTCCGAAGTTTATGAATGATATTATAAACCCTTAAAGGTCATTTAACATTATTAGGAATTTAAAGCTCATGATGTCCACCCCACCCCTCTTTTCCTCTTTTCGTAGAATCCCTCACATTTAAGAGCCCCCACACACTATCTCACGCACGTGAAAGGGGTTAATCACAGTACACGATGGTCCCCAACCCTCTTTTCTGTTTGCAAGGAAAGGCATTCCAACAAAGAACACCTTCAACACTAATTCTAAGGAAAGGGTTTCTGTTACACTCACCTGTTAAGTTTTCGCCCAGTTGATCAAAAAGGAAACAATGAACACCCAAGGTATGGAAGTTTCTTCTAAAATAAAAAGGCGTGACTAGTCAATGAGACCCGTTTTGTGAGAGTTGAGGCAAGATTTTCTTTGTTGTTCTGCAAATAGATCTTTTCATCACTCAAATCCATTATCATTTTATTACAAAAGAGTAACCTTATCATTGTTATGAAAGCTCCTTCTCTTAGAAGTGCAGACTACAAATATAAAACCAAGTAGTTGAGGGGAGTCAACAGGAAACCTGTGTGATCACTGGAGTTAAAAAATAATCGAAGGCAGGTTTGTACCGCATCATGTCCAGCAGGGGAAGCTGATTGTACACTACGAGGGTACAGGAACATAAAAATTAGTTTCATTAGCTCCACCTATTACCAACCTTAGAATATCAGAAAGGCAGGTGGGAAAACAAAATAACAATCTGCCCGGAAAAATTAAAAGAACTAACTTCCCTTGAATTATAACTACAACGAGCAAATTCCTTCACATTGTAACCCATAAGCATTTTAACCTGATATGCTTGGTCTATAAATAAACATCTCAACTACAAAAGCTCCTAAAACCTACTACTACGGTTGGCTTTCGGTGGTTTTCAAGATGCCTGAGCTCCTTAGCAGATGCATATTTTCAATTAAGTGCCTACAACAGTCAAAAAGAAAAAAGAGTAGATGAGAAATTAGACTACATGAACAGCTGCGGTGGATGTGTACTTGCAGTATAAAAGAAATAGCTTGATAATTGCCATACTTTGATTGAGCTTTATTGGTTATTTGGCATAGTAGTAAGGGTATCCACTCAGTCCAGTAGGTGGCGCCGCTGGAGGTCCAAGTGAATCCTTTTTAATAGCAAATGAGGAATATGGAATCTGAGATTGGGTCGGATATGGTGCAGCTGCTGTGGGATGGCTAGGGTAAGCAGCACTAGCATAGGGAGCCACGGGTTGAGGGTAAGTGTATCCTACGGGGGCTGCACCAGAGTGTGCTTTTCCACCTTGCGCATATCCAGATGCCATTGGAATTTGCACCGGAACCATAGCTGCTGGCGGCTGTGATTGCAACATTTTGCTCTTGTGATTATCAGCAAGCTTAACAGTGATGTTCCTCCCCTGCAAACAAATGAACAACATTATAATGTTGCCCTTTTATGCCTTTTCTCTCCCTATGTTGTTTTATTTTATTTAAGTTATTAGAGTGAAAACTGAATAAAAGTTTAGTAAAAATATACGTGCATGATGTCATGGTAAAACGGGAAGATTAAGTCATATAAAAAAAAGATTAATTCAAGTATCTTGGATCAATCACCTGAAAAGATGGGGTAATGAGAATGTTGCCTATAGAATTAAGACAAGATGGTTAACATAGAAAAGTGCTTCTAGTGTTCTCTGTGATAATAATATTTCATTAAAGTTCAAAGGAAAATTTTATAACCTACAAAGACTAACTTCATTGTATAGCACAAATTGTTGAGCAATAAAGCATCCATATATGCAAAATATGAGTGTAACAGAGATAAGGATGATAAGATAGATACACGGCCAAATAAGAAATGATAAAATTAGAATGAAGTTATTCTTAATAAGGTTGAAGTGGGTCCTATTGAAGATAAGATGCATGCGACATGATTAAAATAGTTTGATCATACTAAAAGAATACCAATAAAGGCTCATATGTAGTGGAGTGGATGAAATGGAACAAATATTTAGCAAAAGAGGTAGAAGAAAACCAAGAAAAATTCGGTGGGAGACATTGAGGTATGATAAGGGTCTTACAAAAGATAAAGCCATAGATAGAAATAATGGAGAGCTAGAACTCATGTAGCTGACTCTGCATAGTGGGATAAAGATTTGGAATGATGCTTTTATTGTTTACTTCACCTAGTGGGGTAAACACACGATATTTGTTTTTAGTTGTTTTGGTGAAGCAATTGCTTTATATAATTTAGCAAGGTCTGAGTCATCCAACAATATAATACACAGTCTGTAGTGAACAAATCAAACTACCAGCACAAGATAAAATAAGACTGTCTGTGAGAAGATTGGATCAACTTCCCAGTTAAGGAAACAACAGAGGTTAAAAAAGAAAAGGAAGAAAAAATCAAAGGTCAATTTTCATCAAAGAAAATGACAATTAATGTAATAGTTTTGACAATTAATGCAATAGTTTTTTAAGTAAACAAACAGAAAGGTACAATATGCAACAAGTTAAAGAACCATAATATTATGGGAAGTCTGAAGAACATCTACTCATAGTCTAAAATTAATTAGTTGATTCATATGGAACTCCAAACAGACCGTGTGGATCAACTGAAAAACTGGGATATATACCTAAACTCTCAACCCCCCCACACCCCCCCTCCCCCCCAAAAAAAACCCGGCCACATGGAAAATAAAAATAAAAAAATCTTATTTTTAAAAACAGCTCAAAATTGCATTTTGAAGCAGCAACCCTTAAGGTTCTGAAGAACTGAACTGATCTGGTTTCAGGAAACTATATATGGTATGATATCAGGGCTTCAATTGAGACCCAGCCAGAACAGAAGCACAACTCTGCAACTGTCTCCATTCATGAGGTGAGGAGGATATCCAGCTAACACTGAGCTTTCTCTAATTCCTTCTATTATCTATCTACTATGCCCTCTACCTGCCCACTCCCCCTCTTTCCGGTTGTCCTTCTCCTAAGATGTTGGTGAGTAGCAACTTGGCATTCCTCCCCCACAACAGGAAAAAAAAAAAAATACAAGCCCCAATCAACACACATGAAAACCTCAAACTAGTGGGTTATTCTAATGACATCTTCTTCACATGTAATATACATTTTCAAGTTCAGAATTTTTTTTTGAGTGTGTATCTAAATCTTTTAGCTGCAATGTGGAAAAGATGGTATTGTAATTTAAATAGTTGCTTGATTGAGATATATCAGCATTTTTAAAGCTGGTTATAATCCTTTCCCACATGTTTGTGATATTCAGTAACAGTTTAAAGAAATGTTTGAGCATAGCAACATATTTTGACTGATTTCAGGAGAAAATCTTTCACAAGTGTTATTTGCATACATATTTTAGGTATACATACGATATATTTTGAGGTGGTAGGCCAAATCACTTCCACATTAGCTAACTAGATCTCCAAAATCTCTTCTTTTGGAGTCTCAACTCCAGACTGGAAATTGATAGCAATTTCTTTGCCCAGATTAAAGATATGTATTGTTATCTGCATAGATTGTTAATAGAGCCTTTTTGCTTTTTTGATCAATGAGTATTATTTGCTTGTGGCTCACTAGATATGAATTTCAGTGATCTACGAATTCAATTAGGTATATAGTTTTCATAATTAAGGAAGTCCTACATTAGTAGTCTTTAATTAACTTGTTTTATGACTAGCGTATATCAGTCTTTGTCAATCTTTTAACAATGTTCCAAGATCAATCAAATCTTTTAAAGCTTTTTCTCTTTGTACCTATTTGGGGTAAAATGGTTCTTTCCCTTCATCTAAAATTCCAAATTTAACCTCAACCTTTCAATCTTTTTATGTTGCACACTTCTATACACCTTTTGTATGCCATCCAACTTTCATATACCAGGTCAGTAGTTCAACTGAGAGTGGAGATAAGAAAATTTTCTATTATAACAAATACTTCTTATTTGAACTAGTTTCAAAGTTTAAACTAAGAAATGACACAAGTTAGATGAGATGATGGGAGGAAATCCATAGTTGTTTCATGTAAGATTTCAACTCCAGTAAATCACCTGTTAGGTTGTGTTTTTCACACACAATTAAAAACTTGTTTTGCCTGACACAGCTAGTAGCTCCCTCTTTCATTCTGGCTAACTCTTAAGTTAGACTATTATTTCTTAGTTTAAAAATCTTGAAATTAGCTCAAGTAGGAATCATATTATGTGAGAAGATAACTTTGGTAAACTCCATAAATAGGCTGGATCATATTGAGTTAGATATGGAAGTTGGAGAGCTTCAACAAAAAGATTTCAATTTGAAGGTTGACACTCAGAAAAAAAAAAAAAAACAAACTTTGATCCTTTAAGAGAATACCTGTTTTACATACATTTATCTATTCATTATCTTTGACAGATTACTGGTGTGATTATGGTATAAAAGTTTGGTTCTGGTTCAATATAGATAATCCAGTAGTCAAACCAGTTACCCTTGATCCCATCTCTTTTCAGCAGCCCGAGTTTTAAGACATTGCAAACTACAAGGAATCTGGATTTTCCTACAGACAAAAGCAACTATAGTAATCAAATGCTAAAAGAATCTCTATTAACAACCCTCCCTTCCACAAAAACAAATAAATAAAAAGACAATTGAGAAATATAAGTTCATACATTGACAGAGCACAATAGTGATATAGTTTCTTTACCCCAAGTGTCTTTTGTGGATCATCAATAGCTTTCCTTGCTGCCTCTACTGTCTTGTATGTGACAAATCCAAAGCCACTGCAATCAAACATGTGACATATAGCAAATTCTCAGATGTGGTATCACAACTAAATACAGCATCACAGCAGTAACAGCAGATATGGAGTAATAATGATCACAGTAAACAATAACAATGATGACTATATTGCAGCTTAATTAACAAAATAAAAGAAGTGAATTATTTTCTACCGAGATTTGTTTGTGTCTTTGTCGTAAGCAACTGAACCCTCTTCTATCTCACCGTGCCTTCCAAAAAAGAAAAGCAGCATCTCACTTGTTGTATCTGGCGACAATCCACCAACGTAAAGCTTCCTCTGTGCCTGATCAGGTGGAATGCTTGCACTGCTTAAGCCTTCACAAGCAAGGTTACAAGCTGCCATCCGGCCCTGACAATTTGTCAGAAGAAAGAAACAGACCAGTAGCAGAGGCAAAAAGTGCATTAGATGACAATTAGAAGTTATGAACTGTTGTGTGTGATTTTTTTTTTTTTCCCCAAGAAAATGATAATGCTGATCTAGTAGCTACTATATACCTCCAATTTTCAAGGTGTTGTTGCAGAGAACAATTTTTCAACATTACCAGGCAATTTTTAACCAAAAATTACTCTCCATTAATTAATTATTTTTCATTTTCTTCTAAATATTATGATGCATATATATTAGATAAACAAAAGTTCAATGAATAGTAAAACCAAACAAAGAGAGCTTTTTATGCATTTCAAACTAGAACAATAAGACCAAGTATGTAGATTAAGTTTGTACTGGCAAGATGACATCAAAGCTAAAATTTCACTTATATATTCCATGCGTCACTATGATCACCGCCAATGATCAAAATATCATTTAGATTTGCTATTTATATTAGCTAAAAACTGAAAATGGTTCAAAAACATAGGGAAGCAACAAAAAAAATTAGAAACTTTTCCAACATTTGGAAACATAAACCAATGCTTATGCGAAGTTAATCATTAAATAATTAACATGTCTGAAGATGTTTTACATATAGACACAAATAATCAATTTGAAAGCCCAAGTAAATCAATCTTATCAAGCACAAGTGTATGATGTAGGCTTCAATAAGATAAACTTTGACCAAATTATCAGAAATAGCAATAATTACAAATTAATAGTACACAAAGGTCAAATTTGTCTGAAGTTTAGCAGTTCATGCAAACATGTTGAAGTTTTCTATTCCTTTTTTTTTTTTTTTTCATTAAAAGAGAACAAAGTAATGTTTAGTAGAAATCAGTGAATGTTAGATACTCATAAATGAATCCTTTAAGTAGTTAATTAGGGAAATGAGATCACAAAGAAATGATATATTCTAGAAGGAATGGAAAGAAAAATGCCCCAATTATCATATTTATGAAAGGAAGTACCTATAATATCAAAGCAAAAAGATAAGAATTTCAACCATGTCAGAATTCTTTGGCTATCATTTGAAATAAATCTATTTCATTGCTCTCTAATATTTCTTCAATAAAAAAATTCAAATAGAAATAAAAAAAATGTTTCATAGAGTTCAGTAAGAAAAGGAAACCTTTTAGTTCTTTGAATTAGAAGGAAATAATGTTTTGTTCCTTGATTGATACTTTATTTTGCATCGATTAGAATATAAACAATCTGAGCACACAGAAGGATAGTAGAGTTGTCTTGCTGCAGGCAAATCTTAACATATGATGACAATAAGGTTTTTAAAATCGAGATTTTAAGGGGGTTCATAAAATCGGATCGTAAAATCGAATTGTAAAATCATAAAATTTTACGGAAAATTAAAAATACCCTTTAATTTATGTAAATATATGTTTATAATGACATATTGCTTATTATAAATGAAATAGATGTGCCTATTTCAAAATTACTTCATCTATCAATTTCAAAAATACTAAATAATATGAAATTTCAAAATATTAAATTCATCATTCATCCATCCATAATCAAAATTTCAAACAACAAACATTACCATCACCATCAACAAACATTGTTAAAAATAAATAAGAATACTAAGTCCTAAAAACAACGAATATTGTTAAACTTCTACATTATGCCATTACACAAATTAAGTTACCAATACCAAAGAGGTATATTTGTTTCTTACTAATCATCAATCTTAATATAAAATTAAACCCACCCATGATCTAATTGTGACATATTTAAGATTAATTTTTTGAATCTACACCTACTTGTACGTATAGATAACAACATCACAAATAAGAATGTAAACACACAAGCACAGCTGCACAGCACACTCACTCAGCACATCAATTGGATGCAACACAGAGCTCAGCACACCACGCACGCAACATTTGATTACCGGACTTAGCAAAACATAGTCAACTCTCACTCACATACTTGGGTTAGGTTTGATTCTTCGAACTTTCAACGTGAATGAACGAAGAAGAAAGGCCAAAACAAGATCGACAACGATTAGGATTTGCAGAAGGACACAACAAGTGAATGCAGCAAGCACACAAACACAACGTCGTTTAGGGTTTTTAGAAGAACCAAATTCAGAGATTAACAATGATTGTATATATATATATGTGTGTGTGTGTGTGTGTGTTGGTTAGAGACGAAAATATTTTTGTTTCTAACCTCAAAATTGTGGGTAAGACTAAACTCGTAAAATCATAAACTCGGACCCGGTAAACTCGTAGATTTGGGTCCAATTCTATAAAACCCAATCCTCCAAGCGAGTTGACTTGTTTTATGCCTCATGACTCGTAAACTCGTAAAATCATACGAGTTGACTCGCGATTTTAACAATAATGGATGACAACTAGTATTAGTGTATGGCCCTTCATACAACACATTTTATTTAATAAGAAGGCTTACATCAATCAATTTGCTAGGTGCTTTCAGTGCAGCCTGAGCTGACTCCATGTCTTTATAGGTTATGAAACCATAACCACGAGATTTTCCTGTAGTTTTGTCAACGATTACAGCCCCTTCTTCAATTTCTCCATGCATTTCAAATGCCTAGATGAAAAGACATGCAAGCAAAGTCAGAATCTAATGCTGTGCAATGAGTTTTCGAAGAATAAGAGTCACAGGAGACAAAATATCCAAAAAGAAAAAAAGTTAAAAACAAAAGAGGAAGCATGTGAACAAATCAATGATATTTCATCTGCGAATTATTATGGCCAAAACTTGTAAAATATCATAATAATATTGGACAATCACTAAGAGCATACAAACATAATCAACAATCAGCAGCACACTCACAGCACACAAGGTTTCTGAGGTAGTGTTCCAAGCCAAACCACGAACAAAGAGCTTTCGGTGGACAGGATCAGAACTTGCAATACTTATAATTTCTTCAGCAATAGAAGGATATTGGGACCCTCTTCATGCCACGACATGCAAACAAGCACACATGCACGGTGTCAATTCACACAGTACAAGCAGGGAACAACATCTTATGAGCTGCCTTCTAACTTTACCAAGAATGGCACTCTCACATGCAAAATGGACCAGAAACCATACTGAGATATAAAAATAAGTGTAGACATTATGTATATATACCTACTATAGATGCACATGGGCAAGTGTAAACATAAATACAAACACATACTCAATAAAAACACATGCATGGATGCTCGCACATACACACTGGGAGAGTCTATAAACGGCTTTGGAGTTTCTAATAAACATGAGTTGATACCTTGGCAAAAGAGCTAAGAAAACTAGGCACTGACTTGCCACTTGAATGGTTCATACACCAGAGCCCGAAGATTGTCTTATAGATAACACCCAGGACAAGTCATAAGCCTAATGCTTGAAGCTTATTGTCTGGGACCCTGTTTTACTCAACAGAAGTAATGACCTTTCTTATACATGCCACTACCAACAAGTATAGATAAGCGTGCTGCTACTTAGATGGTGCTTCAAATTCCATGATTTACACAAAGTGGGCTGAGAAAACAATAGCATGGGCTGAATTGTATTAATATTTAGTGACTAGAACATGAAAATTCACTATATACATACATGCATATTGGCACATGTTCAGGTCACAAATGTTCAAAGAGAATGGAAGTCTTTTGCATTTGTCCAGTCCCTAAATTTTAAGAATATACTTGAGCTTAAGTAGGTTAATGAAAACAACATTCAAGTCCAACCATGCATAACATCTAATATCAATTAGAACCACTGGTGATTTGGGCAGCATTGCTTGTTTAATTAATGAACATTCACTTTGGAAGCTTAACATGAAACTCATTTATTCCATTTACTGACCTCATAGAAGACTATATGACATATATTAAACACCGATACCTGTCAAACTCATAAAATGTATATTAGACACTCCACATGCATGCCAACAGTAGTGTCATGGTCAAATTGGGCATCATGAAAATCAAAAGTTGGGCATAGTTATTTTTCCCCTTTATGTGTGTCTTCTTCATGGATATCAGATTGTACGAGACTGCAATCATATGTATTGAATGATAATGCTTTTTCAGGGGTTTTCTGGTAATTTTATTGTCAAAGCAATTTTTTTCAATCATTGGCCAAGCATATAGGACAACACTAAAAGCATTTCTTGAATTATCTGGCCAAACACTAGAAGCATTTACTTGAAAGTGATTCTTATAGAAGCGTTTTTGAAGTAATTTTCACAACAACAGTAGTAATTTCAAGCAATATCAGACAAGTAGTAAAGCAAGTCCATGGTGTTCAAGGAAAAACTAAAGAAATTTCAGGGTATTTTATTGTTTCCTTTAATGAACATATCAAAGCTCTGAACCAAAACCTAAGATCTCATAACGGAGTAGATAAAAACCCAAAATTAAACCCAGGCCTAAAGGGAAAAATGCAGAGTCAAACCTAATTCAACTAAATCTTAATTAGTGCTCATCAATTTGGAAAAAGAAGTTCTAACAAGCCTTCGACAAAATCATACCATGATGAGGATACAAGTACGGACCATAAACGGATTCAAGAACGCATGAAAAAGAACATAAATTAAATATGTGTTCTTGAATCAAAGACTACCAAGTTCATGGCAAAATGACAGCAGGCAAATACGTATATGACTAATATCTCATAAACACGACGGGCGAACAAAAATATATCAGAAGCAGAAACCGGCAACAATACACCACAGAAATACAAATTGAAAGCGGCTTCAAAAGGAATACAAGAAGTTATGAGTAGCGACGGAAACGCACAGCTTAGCGAGGAGATCGACCAACTGGGTCTTGGGGAGGGGGTCAAGCAACGACCTTAGCTTCTCTTCTGTTGAATCCGCGAAAGGGTTTTGGCCGTTGCCTTCTTCCTCGATCTTCCTCTTCTTCAAATCCTCCATGCTATCCTCTCTCTCTCTCTCTCTCTCTCTCTCTCCCCGAGTTCTTTGAGGGTTAAAACCTGCTCCTCAGGGCTCATGCTACCCAGCTCAGAGCTGCCGGATGCCCTCTCAGTATTTCGCACACATGATGTTTTCGGCGACAGGAATTTGGGATTTTTTCTTTTTTCAACAACCAAAGCATTTTTAATGGAATTATAATTTAGACCCAATCAGCCCATTTTCCATTATTCATTAGAAAAATTGAAAATTAATCCCCATTAATTGAAAATTGGTCGAATTTTATTTTATAATTTTAAATATCAAAAGATAAAAAAGTAATTTCAAAAATTGAAATTAACTGGGAAAAAATTTGAGCCATACATAGGAAAGGGGGAATCGAGTTAAAGGCAGTTAGGCCACTCATTTATAATATGACATTATTTGTAAATAAGCAAAGTCAATATGATGTATTTAATCATTTATTATATATACTTAATTCCAACTATTTCTATTTGTAAAATATTTCATTAAATAGAGTTCTTTTTTTATTTTTTCAAAATATATTTTAAAAACTTACTTTTAACGCCCTATACCTTAAATTTTAAATTCTAAACTTTTAAAATTTAATTTTAACAAAATTGTTACCAACCCAACCCACTCTCTAAAATATGTTCTCTTTATTGTTTTCAGTTTGTTTTTAGTTTTGAATTTTTCAAAGTACTAAAAATGCATTTATTTTATTATTTTAAAAAACACACTTTAAAAAATAAGAAAAAATTTATAAAAGAAACCCAATTTTTTGTTTGTTTGTTTTGTTTTGGGTGTTTTCAATGAAAACACACTCAAAACACAAAAACATGGAAAACGAGCCTCCCGACCATTCTAATCTGGCATATCTATCTTCTCTCTCTCTCAAGTCCTCAGTCGTCGATCGCGCCCGCTATCTTCGTCATTGTCATGAGCTGTCATCAACCTCACTCGCCACCGATGAAAGTCGCTATTACCCTTCCCCCGACAATTCGATCGTGTTGGTTCTTTCATGTCTCATATCTTTTCTTGATCGCCCCTTGCCATCTCCATTTTTGCCATGAGTCGCCATCAATTGTGCTCGCCATCTTCATCACTGCCACGAGCCGCAATCGACCTCGCCTGCCACCACCGAAAGTTGTCGTTGACTGCCCCCCACCATTTGATCTTATTGGTTCTATCATCTCTCATATCTTATCTCAACTGCCCCTGTCATTAGATCTAAGGAGATTTGACCATTAAATCTTGTTGATTTTTGGGTATGTTGGTTGATGGGCCCTTGAGTGTTGGGTAGTTGCCTCTAATAGCCTGGAAACCATAGCCCAAGGTGGCCGATGGTGACTAGCAGCACATATACATGTGGCCGAAAATTAAAAATTAAATCTATAAAAATCCAATTGTTAAACCTGATCCATTTTTGTGTATGTTAACCCCCTTGGCATGGAGTTTCTAATGGTAGGCTCTGATCGTGTAAATGTTCGATTGGTGGTGGTCGTCGACGATGGAAAAGATGCCGGGCATCGAAGAATAGAAGAAGAAAAAGGAAAAAAAGAAAGAAAAAAAAGAAATACAAAACAAATTTTTAAAATTATAAAGTAAATACGTTTTCTAGTTTTTTATTTTAAGAAATAATTTTTTAGAATGATAAAAAGAATGCGTCTTAAAAAATCTCAAAACAGACACTTAAAACATTAAATTTAAAAAAAATTAAAACTCAAACCTCAAAATTAAAACACGCAAGGGCACTCCTTAACTTTTATTCCCTCACCAATACAACTAACATTGTCTTCCCAATGAAATGCTTTGATATCTTATGCCTAACATTGTCTTCCCAATGAAATGCTTTGATATCTTATGCCTATCGAAACATCCCCAAGTCCACATTAAACTTTGAAGACCCTTCCCACAGTTTGGTCCCTCATTTTGAATAAGCCTCCAAATGCCTTCAAAAAGAATAGTTGCCATGCCCCCGGGCACAACCAAGTGATAAAGGAGGGATTATAAAGAGTAGTCATGTTGAAGATTGTTAGCGTGGGATCAATTCATGAGGAAAGCAATTCGTTCTAGAGATGGTCTTTAGTAAATGTTAGTGGACACAGTCTCCAACCTTGACCACTTAGACATATCTCGCAGTTTACCTCCCTCGTGATGACCTAGAGACGGGTTCGGCGAGAGGCGCGAGTGATGACGCGTAATCCAAAAAAACAAAAAAAGAATAGTTGCCGTGACAAATCTCTCGTGGGTACTCTTTTAGTGAGGTTTTGAGTATATTATTTAGTTTTATGAATTTTTAAGTTGTCTTTTGTTAGTATTTTTGGATGATGACCCATGATGTTACAAATAGTATTAGAGTCAAACAAAATTGCTACCTTATTATGAAAGTGTTTCGAATTAGAATTGAGATTGATTAATTAATATGAGATTTCTAGTCTAACAAGGATACTAAGTATTAAAAGAGATAAGTTTTTCAAAATCCAATTCCACATTAGTAATTGTCTTGAGTATATTATTTGATCTCATGAGCCTATAAATTACTCTTAACTACCACTTTTATATGAAGACCTGCAGTTTTTTTTTTCTTTTAATTTTGGTCCCGTGGTAGAAAGGCTTTGGCCTTTCAATCCAGCCCCAACTAACCATTGTTAAAATCCAACAATTCAGTAGGTTTTCTCGAGTTCAAGACGCCTCTTCATGAGTACAGCAAAATTCATGTACGAGGAAATGAAAAGACACGTTGACTAAATTCATTTTAGAAAACCAAGTACGAGAATTCACTTCATGGACTTGAGTTGTTGCTGATTTCATGGCCTAACCAGGACTGCAATCTGCATGCATGATCAAATTTCCATATTTTTTCTGCTCCATGAAGCAGTAAAGCAGTAAATTTAACCATTGTTCCAACTAGTATTAGCACCACAGGAGTCAAAACAGTAAAGAATCATGGAATGATTCAAGAACAGTATTCCTCCCACCATTATCATTTGAATTCTTGATTCTGTTATGCATGAATGGTGATGAACTTAAAACGTTTCCTTTTATCAGCATTAGGCACGGAAGTGTGCTTTTCGAGCTTAATTCAGAAGGACTGCGGAAACTATATTTGATTTCTTTGTATATTATGCCAAGTAGCATTCATGTGGAAGTTTTCTTCCTTTTTTCTTTTCTACATGAAGGGCTTTATTTCACTCTGCTGGTTGTGGTGTCAACTAACTTATTTTCGACAAGGAAGGAGTATTTACAGAGCCATCCGCTGCAGGAACCGGGGATGTGATATCTGAATTCTGCATCTCAAAAAGGCTCCTATTTGTTCTCTGTTGCTGATCAAACATCATCTTGAGCTGCCTGCCTTGTTCCTCAATCCTCAGCTGCAAATTTCTCTGAATCTGACAGGAAAAACGAATTTAGGCCATTTTTAAGTTTATTATAGAAATGCAGTCTGATTCTGCATTATAAGAGACACAGGCATCTATCTCATTGAAGAACCGATAAAGCCATACCTCTAACTGCTCGTGAAGGCGCCTCTGAACATCGAGCTGAATTTGCAGGGCCTCCCTAATTTGCATGCCGCTGCCAAACAAATGTTATTTTCAGACAGATTTGCACTCCAGAGAGGAAAAGTAAGTTTAAGCCACAATCTAGTTACAGTGAAAATGTTTACGCTTTCATTTCAATCTGTGCGACATCAGTCAAACTAGTCCTTTTCTCGGATCTTCCTGCAATGGACAAAGACCAATGAATTGAAATCAGATATGCATTCATATGCAAAATCCGTATTTTTTTTTTTTATCAGATTTGAAGGGGATGAATTGGCATAAAACCTTGAAAGAGTTGAGCAAAACTGAACAATAATAATTCATTTCAGCACAAGTAAATAAATCTGACAAGATTCTTTGGATCAGATTGATTCGTGAAATTATCATTTAGAGGATATCTAATTGCAATGAAGCCAATTATCATTTAATGGATATATAAGCAAGGATTCACCTTCTGCATGTTCTGGCATGTGCTTTGCAATTCGATATTTCTACAAAAAATATATACATATATATATATTAGAATCAGATGTCTAACATGGAAGCACCATGGGCTCGGGAAAGAAAGTTGTTGGGTTATTTTGTACCTGCAGATGACTTTTGATGTGAAAGATGGTCAACCCCTCTTTGTCCATTAGCTTCTGTATTTGTTTTGGTGTTGCCTCTGAAATTAATGAACAAAAAGGGTTAAGAAGAACTACTCAATCAACAGCGGTTCTTCCTAATCTGGCAAAAGGCTGATATAATTCGTTTTCAGTACTTACTGTCTGCTCCACCTAGGCGATTTACACACTCGACAAACCGGTCATGAAGTTCTTGAGTCCACCGAATTCGTGTTTTGCTCGAAATGGCTGCTCCAGAGTTAATGGAAGCGGCTGCAGTGACTCCAGAAGGCCTGGCAGACTGCCCCAAATGTTCGAGTTGAGGGTTGTAGGCCGTTTCAGAAGCCTGCACCCATATGACATATCACGGTGAGCGGAGAATTGATGCATTGGAGTACAAAATTTAAACTGTAATTAATTGACTTACATTAGGATCCTGATTTCCTTCAAAGGGATTTGAAGGATATCTTCTTTCTGAAGTGTCAAAATCATCTAGCAACTTCTTTTTCAGCAGCAGAATACGCTGAGTCTCCGAGAGCTCATTGCAGGATTGATAGACAGAAAATGGGGACTTCAAGCCTGATTGGAGGCCAGTCTCGGACTGGAAGTTGGGGTCAGGTTGCTGATCCGGTCCCCCAAAATAAAGGCTTTCGACTGAAGATTGATATGGCGGTGTTTGCAGATCACAAGTGGCGGGCTGTTGGGAGCACAGAGTGGGATTTCCAGTTGGATACTCATATTGTGGAAACCCCATATAGAGTTCAGTTGCATAAAAAGAAGAAGCCGGTGATCCAAGGCGGGTGAGGATTGTGCCGGATGGATTAGGATTCCTAGTCTTATGTTGCCGTGATCCTCCCTCCATGGCAGTGAAAATTCCCATGTGATAAGGCTGGTGCTGAAAGAATTGCGAAGAGCAGTTTGGGAATTCTAAATCGTAATCACATAACAAGAAGCCATGGCTTTGTTGAACTTTCTGTTGGCACGTGATCTTCTCGCTGTTCATTTACGGGGTGATAACAAGAAGATGACTTCTTTATTTCTCAATTTTGTCGAGTGAAAACAGCCAAAAATGTATCCAAGCTCATGCTCGATCCAGTCGTTGAGAGTTGGATCCACACAGAATTTGGCACAGAAAAAAGGAAGATGAAAGAGAGAAATAATTGACAAAGAACAGAAATCTTGAATTCAGAACTCACAAACTCCGTCCTATATGCTACAAGAGATGAGATTTATGATACTTTGAATCTATAAATGGATGGTGTCTGTGCAAGCAGCCTTTTAATTATTATTCTTTATATGGATAGGCATGAATAGTAATGTTTGATAAAAACAAGGTCTTAAACTTGCAGAAAAAAAAATACAACTCTCCCTAATGAAAACTAATAAACTTGAGAAACCTTTGTCCTTTGTATCAAGATGAACTTGAATCCTCGCCAATTCCGCCAGCCTCCTTTTAAACATCTCAGCCTTCTTCAAACAAAAACTAAAATAAAAAAAGTAATAATAATTTTCAGATTAATGGCATATATTCATATGAGGTAATGGCATATATTCTTCAAACCAACAGTCTTCATTTTTCAGTAATGACGTGACTTTAGCAACTGCAGACAGAGACCCTGCACAAACCACAAATTACAATTATTCCATTTCTTTTTCACTCTATCTGATTTGGAAAATTTGGCATGGACATAATCTGCAGACAACTTTAAATCTAAAAATGTTTCCTACAACTGAACAGGCCCCGAGAAGACAAAAGAAGCTCAGAAGCTCAACAGTGCAAAACTGCTAATCATATTAGTTGCATGCCAACAATAAATACTCTTTGATATCGGTAAATTAGTTATTCAGCAGAAGGAAAAAAAAAGCTATGCCTTATGTTATTATAAATAAGTTTGGTCATGTGGTTGTGGAGCGATACAGAGACTAAACCTAAAAGCTTAATTCCTTTGCAGATATCACCATCTGATGGTGACATAGGAATGAATAATCAGGTCGAATATGGGTCTCTTCAGCCCAAAAAGTGCACTAAATTTTTGTCCTAATCTGTTGGTGATGCATCATTGGATGGATGACAGGTTTGAGGCTGCAGAAAGAGGACGAGGCAGCATTTTAGGTGTCTCAATCAAAGCAATGAAATTCAAAGGTACAGAAACAAACAGAAATTTCTATTTGATTTCTGGGTGTGGGACCGAGAAGTTTATGCATTGCTTTTTTGTGGGCAACGCACAGATGCTTTATACCTTGCAAACGTTGCCGTTAGGATAAGATTCAAGTCCTGGATTTCATGCTTAAAGGGGTACCTAAAATGATTTTTGTCTGGAAATTTACTATGACTAGGAACTTGCATAATTAGGCTGGAATCCATGAATTAGAACTAGCACTTTCACTTTGCTCATTTGTTCATGAGGTCTGATTTGCTTGCCTTCATAGCGCCATTATTCGATGCTTTCAGACTCATCCAGACAAATTAGCGGATGATAACAAGTTCAAAAGACAAGGAACCCCAGAAGGAGAAAGGCTGCAGCCTCGTTTAGAAATCAACGAAGCCAACCTGGAAATCTGTATATATACATATATATATATATCAGTTTGAATTGATCACAATCACAGAAGCAATTTTCTATTAGACTTATCTGAATTTAACTTGGTTTGAAGATCCTGAATCCCATATCAGGCTGGTTGGATGGTGACAAGTTTGTGAGGCTTTGCCGATGAATCTGTTTATTTCTTTAATCATTGGAATATATATAGTTGGCACGTAAAACCTTGACATTAATAATGCCAAAACAAATGTTTTGTTGATAGGCAAATTAACCATATCTGATTGCCTTACAGGACTAGATTATTCAACCACGAAGGAAATGTTGACACGTGATGGGAAGAGATGCCTATGCCACAGGCAAATCATAAGCATCTCATTAATCTGGTTTCCAACTGTTTAAATAACTATAATAACATTAGAATCAATTAATGCAGATAGATAGACATTTAAATATTGTTAATAACCATGTTTTAGTTTGCAGTGAAGCTGTTTGCCAGCCAAGTGCATGCCGAATTCACAAATGGAATCAACTTAATGTCTTGCGTGCTTGAATTATAAACAAGCTCAACCAACCAAATTAACTACGAACTGTAACTTGAACATGGCCTTGAGATGGGCCAATAAACTAGTGTTGGCCCCATTGTTTTTCATAAATAAAAAAGGCCACGTCTTTGGTGCACATAAATTAATTAGCCTGGCCTGTCCCTTGGTGCCCTGGAAGGCCACATTCAAGCCTAATTCCTTTGTTGGAAAGGAAAGGTCAATTATCTACTGTATCTTCTTGTTAGCCAACAGCTTCCTCTTGTTCTTCTTGTTGTAAGTGTTGTCGCGAGCAAATGTTTTCTTGTGCCAAATAAAGATGCAGGAAAATATGTATGTTCTTAGACTGTGACAAAGCATTATCTACTGTATCTTCTTGTTAGCCAACAATCGAACAGCTTCCTCTTCTTCTTTTTATTGTAAGTGTTGTCGCGAGCAAATGTTTTCTTGTGCCAAATAAAGATGCAGGAAAATATGTATGTTCTTAGACTGTGACAAAGCATTTACATGGCAACTGAAAATAGGAGAATTGGACTCCTAGTCATTAGTTAAGACACAGAAATATTTGGCAAGATTTTAGATCAAATCTATAAGTCAAAGGTGTGTTACATAAACTTTGACAGGAAGAATATTTATTTATGGCAGCAAAGATAGACCCGTAATCGTTTGATATGCAAATTGGATGGACAAAACGCCATCACATCGTACTTCAAGTACACTGGACAAGGTCATAAATTAAAGTTTTATGCTGAGAATTACAGATGTCGACTAATCATGCATAAATCATCCAAAAAAACGATTTTTGTTCTTGGGAACAGAATTTTCCGTGCTCCATGGAAGAACTATTCCCCGGAAAGAAAAATTAAAAATACCCACGAAGCATCTTTGAAGTTCTTGCAGCATGTGCTGTTTATCTCAAGGAGGAATAACAGATATGAGCATTTGATGGGGCTGTTTCATTGCAAATTGGAGGCAACTCCACTGGCCACCGCCAAAGCCCCCCACTTTATACATGTATCTAATGGTAGCTGACTTTAAATATTCTGTTTCGATTCGATGCAGTAGCTTGTTCTGTAATTAGGGTTCAAAATTTTATAGGGGCCAGCCACTACACAAATCAAGGGTTGGTTTTAAATAGGATGGCAATGGATACATGGGTACCTGTTAAATTTTTTGAGAAGCATCATGTACATAAATTTTTTGAAAAGTTCAGAGTGGAGTATTTAAAATATTTGTTAGGGGAGGTGGGAGCCGGGGGATGAAGTATGCTACTTTGTACTATTATTAAAAATAATTAGTGGTAAACCTTTGCGACATACATGCAGGAGAGTTTAATTTAAAAATAAAATATTAAACTTGTTATTTTAAATAATTCTAATAGAATTAATAATTACAATTTTTTTTAATACTCAATTTTTTATCAAAATTTAAGTTTAATTAATTATTCGCTATTCAATATGCTAATGGATAATACTTTTAATTTAATGTATCACTATTCAATGTGCTAAATAATAATTAACATATTAAATAAATTACTTGGCAAAATATTTATAATTTTTTTATTTATTATATTATATTTATTTATAAATAAATATTATAAAATGTATAATATATCCACTCAAAGACGTTTTTTATTTTCTATTTATTATATTATAAATATAAATTAAAATTCTTAAATATGAGTAAGAATAAGTTTTTCAATAATAACAAAACTTTAAAAATATGAATTTTGATTTTTTCTATGGTGTTAAAAATATGATACCTTAAATATTAATTAGCATTGAAAAATCCAAACATTCGATAACCTTAAATATTTTGGTATGAATTTGTTAAGATATCACATTTTCAAGATTATAATATAATTATTAAAGTAAAATTAATAATTAATTAATCACTACCTTTGATTTAATGCAAGTTTTTGAGGGAAAAAATTCACCATGCAAAATACTTTCTTGATTATTCTATTTTAATATTATATATATATATAGAATAAGGATATAAAAATAAGATTTTAAATAAATGAATAATTTTTTATGACTTAATTAATAGTTCAAGTTGTCTAGAAAACTCATACAAATTTAATATAAATTTAGAGGCAAAAACAGCTTGGCAGATTTTTGTAGGAAAAAAAAATTGTAAACTATTATACTTTAATATAATATATTATATATTATTATATTATATAAAGATAGAATTTTATTTAATGAGCAATTTTTTGTGACTTAATTAATACTTTAATTGTCTATTCATATTTCTCATAAATAGTATTTATTTTTTATTGATTGATGAATTAATTAAATATTTAATATTCACATAATAATGTATTGGAAAACCCTGTTTAGTATTAAAAAACTCATATATTTAAAATTTATTATTAATTTTATAGTAATTAGTACTTATTATTTCAAAGGAAAAATTTAAATTATTACTGCAATAAAGACTAAATGCAAATTATTAATGTAAGTTTTGGGGAGAATTTTTTTTCAGACTATCCTACTTTTATATATATAATAATAGATAATAGATAGTTATATTATTGGCTCAAAATCTAATCTTTCTATATTAACTAGCCAACAATAAAAGTTCCCACACATTTCAAGATTTTTAAAAATAAAAATGAATAATCTCAAGTACATTTTCTTATGTTCGTTGTCAAAATAATAAAAATAAAAATAAGAATAAGGTAAATTACACTCCTAGTCTATAAACCCTATCTATTCAAAATTAGTCTAATTTTTATTATAACAACCATGAAACTTTAAAATTTAGTCTCTCTTTTGATTCTTTGTCAAATTTTAACAACCAAAATTGAGGTGGCATACATATAATATAAACCCCACAATCATTTGATAGTAATGTATGTTATGTCAAATTTTGTTAATAGAATTTGACAAAAAAAAGTTAAAAGAGTGATTAAAATATAGTGGTTATACTTACAAAAATAAAATTATAATAATTAATTTATTATAAAATATAAAATTAAAAAACTAAAAGTGTAATTTTATCCCATAATAATATATAGTTTTTAATAATGTTTGCATTAAATATTTTATGAGTCTCATGGGTAGGATATCCAACTGAACTGAACACTAAAGCCCAGGCCAAGTAGAACACTGAAGGAGGCCCTAAATGCCTATGTTGGGCCTCAGTAATTATTTTTTTAAAGCCAAGACTTGCGAGTTTTAAGTTTATGGCCTTGGTATTAGTTTCGACCTCCTCCTGCCTCCTGGAAAGCTTCATCCATGACTACTCTCTGTTAATGGCACACCCATCTTCAATGTCTGGTATCCTTCTTTCGGCCCATGAACCTCAATTAGCTTTAGGTATTGCAATTTGGCTTTAACCTCCTATATATATATATATATAATTCTTTTTCAGTTGATGTAGTTCAACTTTAGCCTCTTGCAATTCCTTTAGTATTTCCTCCTGATAGAGGACATCCTTGTCCCGAACCCTTTTGGAGTTGTTTCAACTTTGGAGGTCTTTAGTTTCTCTCTTTGAGGGCCGTATCCTTCTTTGTAAGAACTAAATTTAGTTTCATTTCAGTTCAGTCTTTAGATTGGCTTCCTGCTCCAGCTCTTCTTCAGGTCGATTTTCAGATTGGCTTCTCGTTCTTGTCCTCCTTCCAAGTTAGTCCTCAATTTGGCTTCCGTATCCTGACTTTCTTTCATTCAGGCTTGCTTCCAATTTTGCTTCCTGAATACATATACACTTTAAGTAATTTTGAAAGTCGTAATAATTAATTTGAAGATTCTAGGAATCCAAGACAGTAAAGAGAGGGAATAAGGAAGCACGAAACTTATTGGAGGATTGATCCTGTTGGACTAATTGGTCGTCTAGAGCTGTTTTGGTTTCTTGATAAATAGAGCTGACAGATTTTCACATTCTCCTTCACAGGATTTTTATTAGATCTTGCTCTATTGTGCGCATGGCGGCTTCGTTTTTCTTCAAAGCAACCTTCAATTCTTCCAAATTAAGTGTAAATTGTTTTTGGGCTAGTAGGGCTTGTTCATAGCGAACTCTGAATCTATTCAAGTTCTAAAAAATGTATTTATGTTGGGAAATGTAATGTTAAGACTTGAGAATCGTACATCAATGTGAAGCGAAAAAGTAGGATAGCATGATGGATAATTCCCATGCAACAGTTGCAGGATCCTCCTCGACAGTGAAAATGAAGGCTGAATTTTTTGGGGAAAACTAAGGCGATGCCTTTAGAAAGAAGAAAAGGGATTGTCTTTTAACGGATTTACAAGCGACTCTAGGAGATCTCAAGGAGTGGATCCATAAAGGTTTTTCTCTTTTTCGAGGTAGGAGGATCGTGAGATGAGAAGCTAGCCTTTTGGCCTTCCTACCATTCCTTTGAACCCTTAGGCTTTCCTATATTTTTGTCAAATCATCAATTCACTATCCAAGTTTCCTTTGTGTTGAGGAGCCTAGTTGTTTTGATGCCTGGGCTTTTTTGTTTTGTTTTTTTTTTTAGCCTTGGTAACTAGATGCCCAAAGCTTCAAGTGGTATGAAATAATGCTATTTATCTAAACTGAAGATTCATCTCGAGTCTAGGTGACACATTTTTATTGAATAATGAAAAAATGCAAGTGTTCATGTTTTTTGTACACATCTTTATTACATAATGAAAAGATGTCACATCCAGTCTAAATAAATAACATTACTTAGTGGTATGGATGTTTTGGTAGGAAGTATCTCACATACTAGTTTTGGGGCTTGAACCCATGGAGAGCAAGATGTTTATAAAGGAGTCTTTGAAAATTGAAATGTTAGGTTGTGTTTCTGAATAATGCCCAAAACAATGACGATGTTTCGGGTGGGTATGATCTTCATAGGTCTCGGCCTGTGATTGAAGTATAGCCCAAAATCACCACTTACTGACAACCCAATTAAAAATTGGGCCATAAGCCCATTTACCATCACTTTGGAGGAGAAATGAGCCTAAACCCATTTGCTCAAGAGATGGACAAGCTCAGCCCATTTGCTTTGTGCAAGCCCATTGTTGTGATGCTCTACCTGCCTCATATAAATACTTTGTTTGTCTCTTTTGGAGACTCAAATCTCCATCTCCCTCATTGTCGGCGTCGATGTCCCCTCCTCATTTACCAACTTTCCTTACCGCTTTGTGCTCCATCTCCTTGTTGATTCATGTGATGATCTTCTTGCCATTCTTGGACCGCGCCTCACCGATTTTTTTCTCTATATATTCGGTATGGCTGATTCTTGGGAGATAAGCTTTGACGATTGTTTCATTCTTGTTTCTCGCTCTATTTTCGTGATTCTTGTTCCTTTGTGGACTTCACTTCGTATAGAACATTCTGTTGGCAAGAGGGTTTCATTTTTTTAGCCAAGAGAGGGGGGCGGTTTGTGGTTGGGTTTTTCGTTGGGGCTTGGTGGCCTTATTCTTGGAGTTACCTAAGTGGTGATTTTTACCTAGATATGAGACTTGAATGCATTCATCGTGACTATCAAATGAAGTTTTCATATACTTTGTGTATATTTTTCGTATTCTATTTTATCGATTATATTGCACTAACCATATCTTTTGTAGATCTTTCGCTCACATGAAGAAATGCCAAATTTTAGGCACAAGGTTGGACACAATGCAGTCATATCCTTAGGAAAAAAAGGATTTTGAATTGGAGCTTACAAGGATGAACATAAATGTGGGTGGAAACGTATAAGAAATGTAAAAATCGAAGTGAATGCTTAAGGTAGGTTTCGACATTACCTTTCGAGCTGCTGAGCTTAACATCAATTAGATGAGATTCTTCAAACCAATTCCCATTCTTGGAGCTGAATATCAATTGATTGTCGCTAATTGAAGGCTACGAGAAGAGAGCACGCCGTTCATTGTTCACATTTCATGCCTTATTTTTCAAAGGAGAGAAAAAATGATGAACAAAAGAGTATTATTGGATTGGCTGGGAAATTTTTTGTTTGTCAAAGGAGAAATTAACTTTTTCTTGCTTCAGCGAGGGGAAACAATGTACCAATCCTCAACTCAAGGGATGTGAAAACAAAATGATTGAAGAGTAGGAAGGGGTCTATCCTATCTTTGTGAAAAATAAAGATAAAAGCTAATAAGAAAAACTTAAGAACAAGGAGATAATTGAGCGAGGACTATGCCATAAAAATCTAGGATCCTCCTTATCTATTTACAAAAAGAGAGCCTAAATCTATAGTAAAAAACACTATAAAAATACTCGTAGATGACCTACCACTGTGCTATAGGGATGGGATGATGGGGGTGTTGAAATATATGACCCAATATTCAAGGATATTGTAGTAAATAATAAAACGAGTTTGCTTCTCTAAGATGTGTGTTCTAGTTCGGCGGTAGAGACAGGGGAATGGTTCAAGAAGTCAAGGTAAGAATGAAGAGTAGGTAGGTTCAATAATATGACTAGGAGGAAGTGATGCAACTGATTGGCGAAGAGAACGAGAAAGACTATTGGGAAAATAAGACTTAGAGATTTGATAAATTGTGAAAGACTTTCAAAATAATCTTTTTTTCACCACATAATAGAATACAAACAAAAATATAATAAGATTTTAACTTAAAAAACCCTCCAATATTGAGAAAAAAGCTACGAAGCAAACTTCAAAAAATATTCTACTATAATAAGGATAATTACAAATATCCTTATACACTCTACTCTCTTTCAAGTAATACAAATTCTCAAAGACTCTTACTTTGAAGTCATTGGCTTCTTGTCTCTCATCTACCTTGAAACTTATTCTTGTTTCTTGGATCCTTAAATTTAAATGTCTCAATCTTATGGAGAGGGGATATTTATAATTATAGCTTACTCCAAACGGGCCTAATTTAGACACAATTAGAATGCCAGATTTAGGCTAAAACCCAACAAAGACGGTGATTGAAAGTGAAAATTGAGAGCGTGGGAAGGACGTTGAGGTGAAAAAATAGGTTAAGTAACTTGTAATTTTCAAAGACAATCAAGCAAGGATGTGGAATACAAATTAGGAAGACTTGGTTCGAGATAGCAAATGATGGCGAATTTAAAAGGTCAAGTTAAATAAATTAAAATTTTTAATCAAATGAGGGAGACCGATTGATGGAATGCCAAAAGTCAAACATTACTTTCCCCTGTATTAGTTTAAAATAAATACTAGTTCTTGAGTAATGCAATGCACCAGATACAATATCTAACAAAAATATAAAATGAATATTATAGCAAATTTAATATACTATATGAATTAGTGAAGAAACAATAATTTTATTTTATTGTGACTAAAGTAAATATTAGAAGACTTCTTTGTATACAATATTTGTGATCGAAATAATTTATTCACCCTCTTTATCACATATTAGGCCATCTCCAATTGAGACGACAAAACGACAAAATCAATCGATTATGCCCTTTTTTCGTCTCCAATGGGATGGCAAAACATCACACCAAAATGGTGTGATGAACAGTGGGATGCCATATTTGGCGTCCCACTGTTCATCCTTGAGGGAAATTCTATTCGCAGCCACGTTTTTACTCTCTGCACCTACTTTTCAATATACCTAAAATACCCTTAAACAAAATTTCAATTTTATCCTTCATCTTCAATACTCAACCACCCACTTGACATCACATTGTCTTCTGCCAGCGAAAGTCTGTAATTTCTTCTTGGCCGCCATAGTAATTATTATTTCATATCGCAAGCGAACCTATTTTCTTCTCAAATCTCTCATCCCTCTTATTTCATACCCATACCCATACTCATCCATTTTCTCTCAAAATATCAGTGACTCAGTCATTTTACGATCATCAATCATGGATTACTACACTCAAATGTTGACGAATAACTGGGAAAAGTTTGAGGAAGAACAAGACAACTATTCAGAAAAAGAATATCACACAAAAGTAAGTAAATCTCTGTTTGTAAGAGTGTAATCTGTGTAACAATGTTGTTGGCTCTGCTTGGCAAAATGGAGGCATTCTCGAATTTATTCGAAGGATTGGGGAAAGAATTGCTTCCCAAATCTCAGGTTTCGGGAAGCCTCGCCTTTCCCGAATCTTGCGATTCGGGAAAGCTTGCCTTCCCCAAATCGCAAGCTTCGGGAAAGGTCAGCCTTCCTGAATTCTGGAATTCGGGGAGGGCAGGCTTCCCCAAATGTTGGGGTTCAGGAAAGTTGTGGCTTTTCGAACTCTTACATTCGAGAATACCATGATTCCCGAATCTTGATTTTTCCTGAGCCCTCGTCTTCCATGGTGTTTTTTAATAAATTTGGTAAGTTATTAGTTTTATTTTATTGATTTTTTCTTATAGGAATCCAATTATGCAATTCAACAATTTGATGTTATTCAACAGTTTACTACTAATCATGTATGATAGATTTTTAATAATTTTTTTGAAATAATTATTTTAGTTAGAGACAAAATATATCTAAATGTTTTTTCTTGTATTAGTTATTTGATATTAGAGAAGCACTCATTGGATGGGCTAAGAAAATTAGAAAAGAAAATGGAATTGTGATAGTGATCAAGAGTTCAGAATGTGGGGCTCTTGAAAAAAAACCTAGAATTCGTCTGGCTTGTGAATGTAGTGAGAAGTATAGACCGTCTAAAAAGAAAGAAGACACAATAGGAGAATTAAAACGCAAGTACATAGGTTCAAAAGAGTGTGATTGTCCATTTGAATTGCTTGCTATGAAATTTGAGCAGTGGGAGTTGAAAGTTGTATGTGGACTGCACAACCATGCACCATTAGCTCAATTGGAGGGTCATTCATATGCAGGGAGGCTTACAGAAAAAGAGAAAGTAATTTTAAAAACAATGTCTGAGAATCTTGTGAAACCTAGAAATATTTTAATGACCCTAAAGGTAGAGGATGAGGATAACGTAACTACTATCAAAACTATATATAATGCGCGTCAAAGATACAAACTTATAGAGAAATGTGGTAGATCACAAATGCAACAGTTGATGAATAAATTAAGAAAATGTAATTATGTGGAGTGGCTTCGAACCGATGGATCAATAGATTGTATTGCAGACTTATTTTGGGCTCATTCGATGTTTATGGATTTATTAAAATTATTTCCACATGTCTTAATAATGGACTGTACATACAAAACTAATAGGTATAGGTATCCACTCCTTGAGATTGTTGGTGTGACATCCACTGAGTTAACTTTTCCTGTTACATTTGCATTTATGAATTATGAATACGAGAATAACTACACATGGGCTATGAGAGATTAAAGAATGTGATGGGACCTAATACATTTCTAAGAGTAGTTGTCACTGATAGAGAATTAGAATTGATGAATGCAATACATAAAGTATTTCCAACTACGATCACCTTATTATGTAGGTGGCATATATAAAAAAATGTACTTGCTAAGTGTAAGAAATTTTTTGATAGAAATGAGACATGAGAGAAGTTTATGTTAGGTTGGAATCTTCTTGTTTTTGCCTCCACTGAGATTGAGTATGAATGTCTGCTTTGTGACTTAATGGTTGAGTACCATGCATATGAGGACACACTTGATTATGTTAGAAAGACATGGTTGAATGATTATAAAGAAAAATTTATTGCAGCGTGGACAAATAAATTATTACATTTTGGCAATGTTACTACTAACAGGTATTCTTTAGTAAACTCAAATGTTATTCTTATTGTTTTTATTGTAATATCTCTAATTAATCTAATACATCAATATGCTTATGCTTGTTCAAGGGATGAGAGTGCACATGCGAAGCTGAAGAGATATCTGGGATCATCTCAAGGTGACTTTGAGTTATCATGGAAAATTATCAACTCTTTTATTGAGTTGCAACATACTGAGATCAAGGGATTTTTTGAGAAGAGTTTAATGTTGGTATAGCATAATTTCTGGCCAAAAATATTTAGAGAATTGAGAGGTATTATATCAAGAAATGCAATGAATATGGTGTTAAAGCAAACACATAGAGCTCAAAAAATTGGGGTGGATAAGGTTGCATATGGATGTGTGATAAGAAGCACACATGGTTTACCTTGTGCACATGAAATTGCAGAATTGATGATGGAGGGACGACCAATTCCTTTATCATTTGTGCACCTTCATTGGACAAAATTAAGTTTGGTGCAGACTGCTGATTTGTCATCCATGCTAACTATTGATCCAGAGTTAGAAAGTATATATAATATATTTCAGTCAGAACCAGCAGGAGGTAAAATCGTATTGAAACAGAAGTTGAGAGAATTAATAGATCTAGCTACGACTTCATTGATGCCACCAAGCGTGAAAGTTCGGATAAAGGGTAAGCCATCATCAAAGAATAAAATTCAGGTTGATACATCCACTCGATGCAATACATCATATTTTGAAATAGTATAGTCTATTCATGACAATACATCTCCAACAACACAGAGCTCAGTTAAGACACCGAATGAAGGTAAGCGTTATCGTACCAGTGTCAAACACAGATTACTAGGCTATGATGCTTCATTCCCATCAAATATACAACATTTTATACACAATATAGTTAATGTGGAGTTGGATGGACATTGTGGGTTTCGTGCTATTGCTGCGTTACTTGAAATGAGCGAGCACAATTGAAGGGATATTCGTATGAATCTGATTGAAGAGTTGCATACTTTTCGTGATGAGTATATAAAGTTATACGGATCTGCTATGCGTGTAGATGAGTTAATGCACACGTTTTCTTGCTTTGAGTGTGTTACACCTCGCCAACATTGGATGATTTTACCTAACATGGGGCATTTGATTGCTTTAAAATATAATGTTGTCTTGGTTCATTTGTCTCGAATGTAGTGTATTACCTACCTTCCATTGAGATCAGTCACCCCTTTAGTGATACAACATAGGATTATTACTATTAGTTTTGTGGATGATTGTCATTTTGTGCAGGTATTATTATTTAATAATTTATTTATGTATTTATATAATTATGTTAATATAAATTTACTATTAACAATTTTGTCTTATCATTTTGTCAGGTGTTTCTTAGATTAGGCTCACCAATTCCTCTCGTAGCACGCAACTAGCATAAATATCGATATGATATTTGTACGTGAATGGGAAACACCATATATAACTCGAATTCAAGCTTTTCTCTCTTATTAACAAAATTGTTATTACAAATGATGTCTTTGATTTAACTGATGAATGATCACAATTTATAAATGTGTATGTTTTACATTATTTGTTTGTAATATTTATTTGTTATATTGATTTGTTAGAAGCCACAACATTCCACAAAGTTATATTTCTTTGTTTTATTAATTTATTTCTTTAATTTTCGGGTAAAACATATTAAAATTATATAAATCATAATAAAATTTAACAATAAATATTAAAATAAAATATTATTACAAGTTATACACAATCCAAAATTATAATTTATGAATAACAACTATAACCAATTATGGTACTCGGTAGTATAATTAGTCTTAATGTCGAAGTGAACTTGATCTTAATTATCTTGGGGGAGATGTACCAGATGTCGATGCTCTAACATTATCGACATTATCAGGATTGAAGCCATACTGAGAGCCTAGAATAATATTTACCCCAAGACATGTCTCTCTCCATACATCAGCAGATACAGGCTCTGTACTTGATATTGTCTAGTCGAGAGCATATAATACTAGTTGATTATGCTGAAAAAAAAATTATATCAATTTTTTTAATTTAAATAAACTAAATTCAATAATAACTTAAATATAGCTTAAAAACTTACTACTTCAGCAAGACTGAGTATATCTTCTTCACCTTTATCAAATCTTGATCGATGTATAAGATTTTGTACAAATGGATGCGTAATAGGTCCATACCACGTTAAATATTTAGGTGTAAAATGCCATGAAAATGCAGAAGGTCTACCACGTCGATGTGGTGGCAATAAATGCATATCCCATCGATTCCAAGTATCATCAATAAATGTATAAATTACCCGATATGATGTCGTACCCGCACCCCACCTAACTTCAACAGGTGATAATAGGGGTGCGGGAACAATCTACATATACCCAAACTGTAGTAAAACCCTCTCAGGATGATATGGTTTTACAATACTTCCATATTTCAGACAAACTAAGAAAAATGTAATTTCTGGCAATGGATGATGTGCACGAACCCTCCGGTATAACGTCCAAATCACCTATAAATATTCTTTATTTTAAAATTTAATTTTAGAATAGATTAATTAACTTGCAAATAATAGTATATAGGATAAATACCTCATCTGGTGATAAAGCATCAATTTGCTCTCTAATAGATTGTAAAGAATCAATATCACGAACAGCCATCCAATAGAGAGCCCATGGCTACTCGTCACTATATAACAAGTTACATCTAATTCTAGTAAAAGGAAAATATTCGTACACCCATGCATGTAAATTTGATATAAACAATTATGTTAAATATATATAAATATATGATATAAATTTATAAAATTAAAATAATTACCTCAAGTAAGGTAAGATATCCAGCGATGCTCTTCACCTCTTGTTTAGTAGCAATGCCGAGTTGTCGATACAAATATGCGAGGTAAGCAGCTCCCCATGCATAATTACCAATCATACTTAAATTATCCAATAATGTCAAATACGCCACTGAAACTAATGTACCACTCTTATCTACAAATAAAGTACAACCTAATAAAAATAACATATATGCTCTACTGATATGTTCAATCTCTTCATTCGAAACCTCATTTGGTAGATACATAAATGTTCTTTTCAACCAATCTAATTTTACAAATGGTCATCGATTTTCTCTAATCTTTTGAACTGCTGCATCTAATGAAACCTCAAGTAACCTACATAATAAATCACTAGCTTCACTAGCTATCAAATGATGAAGCACATATACAGATCTTCCAGTTATTGGAATCTTCAAAATAACAGCAACATTATATAATGTTATACTTATCTCTCCAAATTGTAAATGAAATGTATTAGTCTTAGGCTACCATCTCTCTGTAAATGCTGAAACTGTAGCATGATTTGTATATCGATAAGTACATTCTAGCAATGGTGCCAAACTAGACCTTATAACAATATCACGAACACGAGGCAGATTATCCAATGACCATTAAGGAATTTTAAGGCCATGACTTCTACATTTTAATATGCCTATTTCCTGTTAAAAAAAATTAAAATACGTAATTATTTAAATTATAAAGATAAATTTAAAAAAAAAATACTGCTTCACTTACCTCTCATGCCCATATTGCAAATGCAACATGATTTTTAAAACTTTTTAGAATGGATGGATCATTAAGGCCCTTAGGTAATGGTTCAGAAATATCATCCTGCTGAGAGAAAGATGGTTGATCAGTTGGTTGGTCTTGATCAAGGCCGGGATGCTCCTAAACTAGTAAGGCATAATCTGCTTCTACTGCCTCTGAAATAGGTGGTTGACTAGAACTCTCGAGCCTTCTCATTCTTATCGTTGCAGTAAGACGCTGCCGAGACGAAGAAGGCTAGCGAGATGAAGAAGCTTCACCTCTTTTACCACGTACCCTACCTACAAAATAACACAAAAATATTAAAGAAAATTATGAACACTATAATTATAATAATAAAAAAATATTAACACGAACCCCAAGCCATCGAACCACCGACTCATCGCGCCTCCAAACCCTGGAGTTCGGAGGCTTGGGCCACTTCCGAACCCTGGAGTTCGGAAGCGGCTCGTGCCTCCGAACTCCATGTTTCGGAGGTGGGTTTCGGAAGCGGCCCAAGCCTCTGAACTCTAGGGTTCGGAGGCACTGGTAGCCTCCAAACTCTAGGGTTAGGAGGCGGCCAACACCTCTGAAACCTGGAGTTCGGAGGCGTGGGTCGCTTCCGATTTCAGAAGCGGCCCAAGCCTCTGAAATCCAGGTTTGGGAGGCGCTAGGCGCCTCTGAACCCTAGAGTTCGGAGGCGATGTTGCCTCCGAGTTCGGTGGCGGTGACCGATCCGAACCCAGGGTTCGGAAGCCGCCGCCCCCACCGCCTTCGCCAATCGAACCTCTCCGCCTCCAAGTTCAAACATTCCAACCCAAAAATGTAAAAATTACCTATTATCACCAAGTGCATAGTAGAGACGTGACTGTAGGAAAGGTAACGGCAGTGAGTGGGGGTTGCAAAGAAGCAAATGTTGTAGAGAAGGGGACGACGGCGAGTGGCTGTAGAGAAGGGGACGGGCACGATGTATGGATATATGAGGGTAATTGTAATGGCCCGCTAGCATAGAAGATCCGTGAGAGGGTCATTATTTGAGTGATATAGAACAATAACACAAACTAAAAACTTAGACACCACTCTTATTAAAATCATATCTTTTAAATCTCATAGCATCTCATAGTCATTTTTACATAAGCCTTTACACCGTGAGCCCACCTGGGCTTACATAATACTCATACATCGCAAGAAAATATAAAACATTAACCTTAACATAGGCACAATGACACCCAGGACCTAGTCTCGAGAGGACTCTGCATTTGCTATCATGACTCGATGATTTGGACTCGACTTTGCCAAGCATACCTGTAAACTTAGGGCTCTCTTACCTGGAATGATGGAAAGCAAACGTGAGTCACAAGACTCAGTAAGCTCATGAAAGAAAGGCTGTAGGGTACAGACAAAACTCTTCCCACAACACCCAATGCAATTCATGTCAACGCAGTCACACCATATCATGATCCATACGTGCCTTACTTCTGAATGCATAACATAAAGTTAACTACACATAAAGGAACTACGGGCCCACATAACCCACACATTGGCACCCAAGTCCCGTATACAAACATCTTGCAACCTAAAATAGGCTACCATTTCATCATTCAATAGGACCCGCTTTTTCCTGACCTTGGTCGGATTTTCCTGACATTCAACGTTTGGCTTTTCCTGTCTTCCCTCAGGCTTCCCCCGTGCTAATTTCTAAGGTCTTACCGTGGGTCTCATTCCCAAGGTCTTACCGTGGACTACGCTGCTACTCATACTCATTACTTAAAACTGCACATTCTCACCATGCAGTATAACAATTAGGAAATACAACGGCTTTTGCAGTATAAACGTGATGACAAGGCCCCCATAAACCAAGCATTAGGCCATGCTACGCCCACATAGGAATTCACACATGCGATATGTTCTAAATGGACCGACTCACCTAAAGAACCCAAATCGGCTCTTGGACCAACCGGGTCATGCAATTGCTCACACATCCCGTCACACACAAAGCATGTCCCGACAGTGAATGCAACCCAAGCCCTATGCAGCACACACATCATGATATGCACAAGCCAATGCGAGAATCTGGAAGTACCAGCTCTTCTGGCCCGTCTAACGCTTATCGTGACTGCCGATGACTGGCGCCCATATATCCAGCCATCAACTGCCACGACCCACGATCAACAGTTAGTGGCTTTGTACCCCTTACCCTTAGACACACTTATTGACAACATCAAACTTATACACTTCCAACTTAACATTTATTAAGCTACTCTCATGACATCTCATGCACCCGTAACATAACCATTAATATACCATTCATGTTCTCATTCCTTCTAATTTACATAAAACCCTTTCAACATGCATAATAGACTCTTAACATATTCCCATAATCTAAACCATATCATTTTCTAAGAACCTAGCCCCAACGGGTTCGGCATCATTCCCAAGGAAAGCGGAGCGATACGAAACTCCGTGATGGTCGAAATTAGAGATGGCAAAATGGGCCCGGCCCAGGACTGGGCTAGGGCTAGCAGTTTGCTGGCCCATTTAATGCCGGGCCGATTTGGCCCGGCGGGCCAAATGGTGGCAGGCTGGGCTGGCCCGCCGGCCCGTTAATCGCCCACAAAACCCCCCACCCTCAGCCTCGCCTCTCGCCCTAACTCTCACCCTCGTCTCGCCCTCTGTCATCCTCGCCCTCTGTCGCCCTCGCCTTCTGTCATCCTCGCCCTCTGTCGCCCTCGCCCTCGCCCTCACCCTCGTCTCACCCTCTGTTATCCTCACCTTCTGTCGCCCTCGCCCCCACCCTCTGCCTCGCCCTCGCCCTCACCCTCGTCTCACCCTCTGTCATCCTCGCCCTCGCCCGCGCCCCTCGCTCTCGCCCGCGCCCCTCGCTCTCGCCCGCACCCCTCGCTCTCTCCCTTGCTCTCCCTTGCCCTGGCCCGGGCCCCTCGCTCGCCCTCTGTCTCGCCCTCGCCCTAGCCCTCGCCCGCGCCCCTCGCCCTCACCCTCGCCATCGCCCTCGCTCGCCCTCTGTCTCGCCCTCGCCCCTCGCTCTTGTCCTCGCCCTCGCCCTCGCCCTCGCCCGCGCCCCTCGCTCTAGCCCTCCAGAAATTATGGTATCAAATAAAACAAAACAAAACAAAAAAAATTGGGCGGGCCCGTGGCAGGCCGGGCTAGGGCCAGCAATCTGTTGGCCCGTTTTTAAGCAGGCCGATTTGGCCCGGCCCGCGGGCCACTTGGTGGCGGGCCAGGCCGGGCCAGCCCGGCCCGTTTTCCATCTCTAGTCGAAATGAAAGACACCAAAACATCATTACATAGCTCATTCCACTAACAACAAACTCATTAATAAAATATAAGTCATATGGTGGTTACCACGTGGATTATTATTATTAATACGTGGAATCGAGTGTCGGTGAGGGAGGGAATAAAATACGAAAAATCACAGAGACTTTCACGAGAATTAAAGAACACGAGAAAAGGGTTAAGAGTTTGCTTGTATTTGGCTAATTCTTAACTTTTCTATGCTCCCGATATGAAGTAAAACGTTTTATATAAAATAACAAGTTAACAGCTCAAATTAATTAAATCTAACGGTATAATTCATATAATCTAGCCATGAAAAATACATAATTTTAACATACAATACTTTTACTAATTTTTACCCACTTTCCTGAATATTTTAGATACCAAATAACCCCAAAAATCTCATTAATTTCTCCCATTTTCCTTTCTTCCTTAAGCTACTAGCTACACCTCTTATTTCTCCAATTTCTTCCTCTGCCAAAAGCTCCAGAACGCCCTCATTTAAGGCCTTTAAAGACCCCCTGCTTGCTACCTGAGCCTCCCCCAATTTATATCAAATTAAGTGGCTTGGAAGCCACAAAAAGGAAGGGCTGAGAGGCAGCCACGTCCCCATTTCCCATAAGTTTATTCTATTATAATATTAATCATTTTCAATATAATATAACCTATTTTTCCTTATTATATAATATATATTTATACACCATATTATACATATATATATATGTGCAGCCCCTTAATTTCTCAAATACCTTCACTTTACTTGGCTTATTATTCTATTATTTTATTATTTTATTTTATATATATACATATTAATATTTATAATATTTTATTTATTTTAAACACTTAATAGTAATCTAAGTTCTAAAATTTTTTCCAAACTTTTGATTATTTTCCCATTCGAGAATACAATAAATTTAATATTTTTTTAAATTTTTCTAAGTCACAAATATTCCATAAATCACCAATCGATCTAAAATGTCAAAATTAATAATTATTATTTATCTCCAAAATTCTAGATGTTACAGTAATTTTGGAATGTAAGTGATTGCAAAAAGTAATAATAGTGGATGTGAAGAATAATTGTTAAATTTATTTTAATTATGACTGCGAAAAGTAAAAAACTGGCTACGAATAGAATTTTTCATGGTAAAAATGCTGTGGGAAGTTAATGCCCAAACTATCCTTCCCCTTTCAATGTAAAAAAATGTTATTCTCATTATATCACTTTTTTAATTTTGTTTTAGTATGTATAATTATTGATTTTAATCTTAATTTATATATTTAATTTGATCATTATTTTTAAGAACATAATAAATTTAAATTAAGTAAAAATAATTATAATTATTTAACAAGATAAAATAAATTACTCCATAATATTTTAAAAGTTGAGAACAACATGAGCAATACAGAAACGTAAACATTGAAAATTATTTTGGGGTTCCACTTTTGTACAAACAATTTGTGACCCGCGTGGTCTCAAGAAAAAATATTTTGTAATGAAACAAGAGAGTTGTAAGAAAGATATAGGACGGGCATTTGGGGTTCTACAATCTAAGTTTGCAATAGTTGCAGGACCATCACGCTTTTGACAAAAAAGTGTCTTATACGATATAATGACTACGTGCATTATTATGCACAACATGATTATCAAGGATAAACGTGATGTTGAGGCGCCAATTCGAGATTGGGTAGAAGCACCAAGTCTAGACATTGAAATGGTTGCTGATGAAGGCACTTGATTTCAAAAATTCCTCGCTCAACACCGAAAAATCAAGGATAAAAAGGCTCACATTGCACTTCGAAATAAATTGATTAAACATTTGTAGGAGGAATATACTAATTCTAAGAATTAAATGTCGAGTGTTAATTGTATTTTTTCTTTGTAATGCTTTTTCGTTCAAATAATCCCCTTTTGAATCTTATCGTATTAAATTATAAATCTTGTAGATTGTGATATTATGTATGTTATACGCTATTCCGGCATCCCCCCTTTATGGGCCAGGCTCAGTCCAATGGGCCGGCCCAATCACCTAGAGCTCGGAAGATCCCAGCGACCTTGTCAAATGAAATCCATACACCACCAAAGCCCGAATCCCGTAAAACAAGCACCTTGCGAGCTTCTGATAAAACCCCCTGGCGAGCTCTCGACGATCGACTAACGGGCTCGCTATAAAACCCTCAGTTCGCTGTATCACCTAGGTCGTTGGCCTAAAACCATCAACTAGCATAAGTGGTAAAGCTGTTGAGAAGTCAGAGGTAGGGTCTGTTCACTTTATCTGCAACAGCCCATGCCTCTCCTAATGAGGATCCCACTCCCGGTTTTGTATAGACGATAAGTGTTGTTTGTCCCCCATTATACAATCATTGTATTTCTTTATGTTATCTAAATTGTAAAAGCCTCTCAGTATAAATAAGAATTGTAGATATCATGAGGGGTAGGGACAGAGGGAATAATCAGATACTGCCATTCTGAAGGAATAATCAATCAGAGAGTGGTCGTGGAGTAGGCATCGTTCTGGCCAAACCACGTAAAAATCCTGGTGTTGATTCACTTCGGGGATCTTTGTTTTTCTTCCTCTTAACACTTTGGACTTATTCACCGTGGCCCAAAAACGAATCGGGGTCAGCTGAAATTGAACGTCGACAATGTATAATATCGTATTTAATTTTTTAAATAAATATAATATTTTATGTAAATATGTACAATTTTTTTTACATATTTAATTTGGAATTACTTAAATAATTAAGTAATTTTTTGAAATAAATTAATTGTTATGAATTATAGAAATAAGAAAATAGAAATAACACTATTCATTTGTTGTAAATTTTGGTGTAATAGGTTGGAGATGACTTGATAGGATAGTGTGAAAGTTGCACTATTTTAGTGTAAAAGTTGCACCATTTTGAAGTTTTGGGTTGGAGTGTTAGAACGGGAGCTGCTATGGCACACACCAAGAGGGGGTGAATTGGTATAATTAAAACTCTTGATAGAACTTGAAAACTTTTTGACCCAATTGAGGTTTTAGTGACTTAAAACATACAACATATGAGATGATAAATGTAAAGCAAGAAGAATAAAAGACACAAATGATTTATAGTGGTTTGGCTTAAACCAAGCCTAATCCACTACCTTAGCTCCCACTAAGGATTTTAAACCAATTCACTAAAACCTCCTACTTACACAAGTAAGCCCTCTAGCTACACAGGCTAGGAAATACAACCTCCCAATTTAATGGGCCATTTAGCTACTGCTAAGAAAAATACAACCTCCCAATTTAATGGGCCCTCTAGCTACACAAGCTAGGAAAATAGAAACGATTCAAATGAAAGAGATAAGCTAAGAGTTAACACTCTTAGTTACAAGTTCTCTCACAATGAAAAATAAGGCTTAACAATAAATTTACAATGATAGAACAGCAAAGCCTTGGAGAGAAAAATAAAATAATGAAAGCCCAAACACTGTAAGCTCGAATAAAATTGTTTGCAATTGCTAGATCATCTCGTTTCCGTCCATTAGCCTCTCCTTGATCATCCATGAGTTGTATATATAAGCATCCATAAAGATTGAAGAAGAAACTAACCGTTTTTGTGACCGTTGGAGTTGAAAAACTAGCCGTTATAAAATTATGTGAAACACAATAGTCGACAGAGAAAAGGATTAGTTGACTATTTTTACATGTAAAGCAAGAAATAGTCGACAGACAAAACGAATAGTCGACTATCTTATAACACAAATTTTCAATAGTCGACAGACACATTCCAATAGTCGACAGATGCAAAAATGTGAAGAAAATTTTAAAACTTATGAAAAAAAATAGTCGACAGACCAAAAGGCATAGTCGACTATCCTTACTCGATAGTCAACAGATGTTAAAATAGTCGACAGATGCTTGAATAGTCGACAGAACAATCAAAATAGTCGACTATTTTGAGGAATAGTCAACAAAATGAAAAACATAGTCGACTATCCTTTTGAAAAGATTGAAAATTTATCAAATCCTCATTTGATTCTTTTGAATCCTCATTTTGATTATTTTGAAAGCAAGTTGAGATCATCAAAAGTATATTTTGAAACAAATCACTCTCAACAAGCAAGTTTTTCAAATCACTCTCAACCATACTCAATATTTCTTCTATAAGTTTTCATATCTTGCTTCAAAACTTATATACTAAAAATTCATTTTCTCATTCATATAATCCACATAGTAGAAATTGATTTTCATATAGTCATTTATCAAAACCATTCATTACCAAGAGATATTAGATATCAAAATACTAGGAGATAGTTTTCTAAAATGAACACTTTCTAAAATGAACACACTTTCAAAAACGTGTTCTAGTTGGTCTTTTGCCTTAGAATTATTTTGACTAACGATTTCAAGGAGATTCTTTTTAGATCTTAAAACTTGTTTATGCTAATCTCCAAATAATATAAAAGATCATAGATCATTTTAACAAAATACTTTGAAATTGATTTTTGTTTCCAAACCATATGCTTTGATTGAGAAAAAAATACATTTGAAATTTTTCATCATCAAAACTCAACACAAGAGTAAAATATCATGGAGATGGTCTTAGCATCTTTAACCCATTGCAACTTTTGACTCTTGATATTGTAACGTACAATTACCCATTTATCTCCTTGAATAATTAATATTTAAACAATCATTAATCATATTTATCTGCTATTTAATATGTCTAAGATATATTTTTTATTTTTTATTCCTAAATATTTATCTGTTGTATTCAATAAATTAAATAATTTATTTTTTAATGCATTGGAACTACTGTATTCAATAAATTAAATAATTTATTTTTTAATACATTGGAACCTATTGTATTCAATAAATTGAATAAATTATTAATGAATAATTCATTTTTTGGTGCATTAGAACTAAGGCTGGCAATAAGCCAAGCTGAGCTGAGCTAGGCCTAGCTCAAGCTCAAATCGATTGATTTTAGCTTGACTCATAGCTCAACTCGAGCTCGATATGAGCTAATTTTTTTAGCTCGAGGTCGACTTGATGATGACTACGAGCTGGCTCGGCTCAGCTCGAAACTGACTATTATCTTACTTATATGTATATATATATAAATAATATATTTATAAAATTATTAAGTATATATTTATATTATTGAGTATTAAGGAATAAATATTTTTTATTTAATAAATTTATAAAATTAATATATATATAAGTATATCGAGCTGGCTCGTGAGCCAAATGAGTCGACCTAATGGTAGCTTAAGCTCGGCTCATTTGTATCACAAGCTAACTTATTGAGCCAATTATCAATCGAGTCTTGAGTTACCTCACGAGTAGCTTGACTTATTGCCACCCCTAATTAGAACCTGTTGTATTCAATAAATTGAATGTAGGCACATTCGGTAATATTTATCTACTTAAAGAATTAACGTTGAAACCATTATCAATCATATTTATTTACTGTTTAATGTGTTTAAGATATATTTTTTTATTTTTTAATTCCTAAATATTTATTTGTTGTATTCAATAAATTGAATAATTTATTTTTTTGATGCATTGTAATTGTTGTATTTAATAAATTGAATGTAGACACATTCGGTAATATTTATTTATTTGAAGAATTAACGTTTAAACCATTATTAATCATATTTATCTGTTGTTTAATGTGTCTAACATATATTTTTTTATTTTTTAATTCCTAAATATTTATATGTTGTATTCAATAAATTGAATAATTTATTTCTTGATGTATTGAAGGTGTTGTATTCATTAAATTGAATAATTCATTTTTTTGTGTATTGAAGTCTATTGTATTCAATAAATTAAATGTAAGCAAAGTAATAGCTTGGAATAAAAAAATTAACACAGTTTAGGTGTGAAACTGTGTAAGTCAACTACTAACTATGACTATCTTACTTTTATATATGTATAAAAATATTTTATTGATGGTTAAATCTTTTTGAAGAATACTTTCTCACGCAAAAACAATACTTTCTCAGTCTTAATTAAAAAAAAAATTCCAAAGTGGGGGTCTCTTACGAGCGAAAGACAAAGGTTTAAGTTACTTGTGATATAAATTTTTGAGAATATACATCTTTGCAATTAATAAGATAATAGGAAAGGACACCTACTACCAAATATGTCAAAATAGGGGTAAGAATGATTTCAACTTCCCTCGCATGCGGTCAAGAATGGGTGAGGAAATATTTGTTAAAAAAATAAGATAAATAAAATATAAAGATATTATTAAAATATTTTTTAAATTAAGAAATGAAATGATTAAAATAAGATGGAGAAATATTTTAATATTTTTATTAGATTATTTATTAAATTTATTGAAATATATTAAGAATTGTACTTTTTTTATATATTTGTTAAATGTATATGATAACTATATATCAAGATAAGGATTTCTTTTTATTAAAATATCTCTATTACTAAACTCATTCAAAACTATATGTTAATATCACTAACAAATTTATGATTAAAATAGTATTTTATGATTAATGTGAATTGTCAAAATATTAAAATTAAAATTAAAATTTTATTTTTTAAATATATATTCAAAAATAACTCCTAAAAAGACTCATAAAGTAGAAATAATTATTGATCTAATTACAATAATTTCACATAATTAAAAATTACCAAAACATATTTTTATAATAGATAATAAAATATAAAATTAAATAAAATAATTTAAAAAATTGGTGAAAAGAATTTGTATTAGATAATAAAATATATATTGTTAAGTTCAAGGATAAATAAATATGATTTTGATGATAATAAAAATATTTTCATGATAAAAATGTATTTTTTATTCATACAAAATGTAAATTTATTTTAAATTAAAAGTGGATTCTCTTTAGATATGTTTCCTTGTTTTGATCATTTATGTCTCAAAAGTTTATATTAAAATTTTCATATCTTGATAAATGTATTTCTTATGCATGTATAAAGAAAATTTATTTTGAATTAAAGAAAAATTATTTCGAGACATATTTTCTCTTAGTCATGCAAAAAGTAAATTTATTTTGAATTAAAAGAGAATTATTTTTAGACATATTTTCTTATTTTAATCATTTATGTCTTAAAAGCTTGTATTTGAATTTTAAAATATTGAATTAAAGAAGAATTATTTTTAGACATGTTTTCTCTTACTTATGCAAAAAGTAAATTTATTTTGAATTAAAAGAGAATTACTTTTAGACATGTTTTCTTACTTTAATTATTTATGTAAACACCCCCACCCGAACATCCCAACCACCCAAACTATCCGAACGGGAGCGCCTATAAAAGGAAAAAGAATGAAACATAAGACAGAAACCACCCAGGCATGCATACACAAGAATTAAAACAACAGAAGCTATGCTATACATATGCATGCATTACGGGTACTTTGCTAGCACAGCAGTCACACGATAAATAAATACAAACAGACTTCTGTGCCGACATACAAAAGACACGAGGAATGACCCGGCACAGTCAAGAATAATAGGGTAAATTCTACTCAAATATCAGAGTTGACGGGGACTGACAGGGACTGACAGAACTGCCTGTACACCATACCGACTTTGCCGCTAAACGCTGACTCCCTTGCCCTTGGTCCACGCTGCCACTACCTGGAATAATGAAAAGTAAAGTGAGTCAAGAGACTCAGTAAGCATAAAGAAAGAAAAGATGTAGGCTGAACAAATCCAATAAACCCACCCCAGAACACTAACCTCCAAGCACACACAAGCCATGAGACACCCAACATAACATATAAAAGTGTAAATAAAAGCATATATCGATCCTTGGGGCCCACACAAGACACATGGCACCCAAGTTCCATACCAATCTGCCGTTGTCCTGAAAGGCAACATATATCTCCAACAAACTTGTGTGTGCCATCCCGTGTTGGTGCTCCCGTCACTCGTGTGCTCGCATCGATATGTACACGAGTACGGGATGCATGTTGGGGTATTCATTTATTAAGTATGCTTGGACACGGGCATTCTAGCATGGTTAGATTGCATCTGGCACAGGCATATGCATCACATGTGGTTTACTGTGTGGGCGAGGCATGACTTGATGTATGGATGTATGGGCGCCAGTGTATCACATTGATGCTCACTATGCCACTACATTTTTATGTGCATTGTATGGTTACTAGCAGTTCACAGTTCTCAGACGGGAGGACCGTTCCAATGGAGCCTACGGCTTGGTTATTCTATAGCTCGAGTGTCGGGAGGCGTGTGCATATCAAATCATGAACGATAATACAACATATCAAATCATGCAATAAATCACATAATGGCAAAGTTAATCAGCAGTGTTCGGCACCGGTCAACGGTTAGTGACTAGGAGTGTCCACTCGACGGTCCACTTCAGGGCTGTACAATAGTTTACACCACGTCACCAAACAGTCGACCCTTGTCCCACTGCTCGATAGCTCTAGCTGACCCACACTCGAGAAATCTATAAATAAACCCGTACCACTAAGAACCTAGTCCCCAAGTTGGGTTCAGCATTATTTCCAAGAGAAGTGGAGGCGGTGCAAACCCCCGTAGGCTCACAACAAATAAAGTTCTAGAAGTCCCGGGTTTAATTTAAATCATACCAAATGAATAATAACTCAATAAATAATGCTAGGCGCCGATTTAGCGTAAGGGAGGGGATAAAATACGAGAAACCACAGAGTCTCTCATAGGAATTAAAGAACATGAGGAGAGGGTTAGGAACTTGCCTTTACACGGCTGTTTCTTGCCTTTCTTGCACTCCCGTGCGAAGTAAAATATTTCCCGGCAATAAATAAAATCGTAACTTTCATTAAGTAAATCTAACTGTGTAATATAAATAATTTAGCCGTATAAAATTCTTAAAAATATTACGCTTCTGATACTTTTTACCCACGTATGCACGCCGCAAATAAAACCTCAATGAATCTCCTATTTATTTTAAATTAAATCATGCTAATAAAATCCTCAATTTGTATAATTAATACACGAACGTGAAACGAATTAAGGAAATGCGTGGAATTCATAAAATGGAAGGAGCTCACAGAGGAAGTAAAGAGCTTGTCTCGTTTCAGCAGATTACAGCGTTTTCACGCTTATATGCCACCAAATTAATATACGCTGCAAAATAGCATAACTTCCAAAAATTAATAAAATTGGACCTAAAATTAAATTTCAACTCTACAGAATGATTAATACATAATTCTCTACTTATCTGGCTAATTAAATTACGATTAAACCTTGATTAAACCCTTAATTTCTCTCATATTTCCCTCTTCGCGCGCCTTCTTCTTCTCTGGGCATCGCTTCTTCTTCTTCTTCTTCAAATTTTTCTTTAATTTCTACTACTTCAAGAACTCCCGATTTGGGCTTAAAAGAATTAAAATTATTAATTAATTTTTAAAAATTCAATTCACCCCCTCTTGGGTATTTCTCTGGACAACATATATGGAGAGAGAAATTTAAATTTTAAAAATGTATTAAATAATATTAATTATTCTATAAGAGACATATGAATAATTTAGACTTGTTTGTAAAGTATTAAATAAATTTATTTGGACTGGTATTAGATAAATTTATCTATAAAAAGTCATATAAGAAGTTATATGAGGATTTTTTCGAAAAAAATCATATAAATTTAACAAACACGTTAAAAAGAATATACATTCAAAATACTTTTCATATTTAATTTTTTTATCACATATATCTTACACTACAAGAGTTTTGACTTTTTCCGGCAGTGAGAAAACCGCCGGGAAAAGTTAAAAAACTGCCGGTAAAAGTTTTACCGGCGGTTAAAAAACGCTGGAAAATATCTTTTACCGGCGGTTTTAATAAACCGCCGGTAAAAATAATAATACCGGCGGTTGTAGAACCGCCGGCAAATGAAATATTTTACCGGCGGTTAAAAAACTTTTCCTGGCGGGTTAAAAGCGACTTAGTAAAGTGCTGAATATTTTTACCGGCGGTTTCAAAACCGCCGGTAAAAGTAAACCGCCAAAAAAAAAAATTTAAAAACCTGTATATATTCATTATAAAAAAAATATAAACCTGTATTGTAACAAAAAACCATGGCTGAACACATAGCAATTTGAACTCAGTAAAATGAAATACATAGCAAGCAGATAGTATTAAAACTAGAAACAGGCTGCCGATGCAATAAAATCAAAGCCAAAAGAATTAGGAACCACAGTGAAGTTCAATAGTGATGATAATAATTACCTCATTCAGAGTATCCAACTCTGAAATGGCCTCATCAAAAGCTTGCTTTGCAAGATGACAAGCCCTGACAGAAGCAACTCATACATCAAATAAGACATTAACCAATTTGTACAGATTTCAATTAAATAGAATGCACTGCTAACCTGGTGAATTCATAATCTCATAATAAAAGACTGAGAAATTCAGGGCCAATCCCAATCGAATGGGATGTGTTGGAGGCAAATCAGCCTCTACTGTAGCGGTAGCTGCCTGCAAGAACATTTAGTTACAGAACATGAGAGAGAAAGAGAGAGAGAGAGAGAGAGAGAGAGAGAGAGCAGCATTTTTCATGCCATGTCATTCAACCACTTTTAGCTTTTTATAAGTAAAAAAGAAAGGGGGGGGACACAAAGAGCCACTGGAACCAGCCATATCTTAAATGGAAAACAAGCTGCATTTTGTAGCAAAAACCAGACACCAATTCCATACAATCAGCATTCAACATAATCCAGAGCTCTGAAAACCCAACTGTGAAAGAGCAAGGGGGAAGACAATCATAAACAATGCTGAAAAAACAATGTTCCCAAAACACAATACCCAAAAACTAGTAGTGGAGCTGAAGCAACCCAAAAACTTCATCTAAACAGAAAGCAAAACAACCAATCTGCTACATAGACACAATATCCACAATGCTTGATGAAGATAATTGTAATACCCCGAGAGCCTAGAGAAGTTAGTATATATCGAGGATAGTGTAAGAAAGGAAACAACACCAGCTGGATACCTTTTGGGCTGAATGTTGGCAAAGAACTCCCAAGTTAAGCGTGCTTGACCTGGGGCAATCCAAGGATGGGTGACCCCCTGGGAAGTTCGTGTAGGCCCGTCAGGGTAAGTTGTTCCGAATCTTCCTATCGCTCGAACGGGATGTTACAAATGGTATCAGAGCCGACCCTTGGCGAAAGCGGTCCGATGAGGGCGGGGAGTGGCGCCGGGGCTCGAGGGCCTGTACAAGGAGCGGCTTCTGGCAGGCTTCTAGGATGGCAGCCCCCAAGGGGAGAAGGTCTGGGACCAGTTGTAAGGTCGCATGACGAGGACGTCATGTGCTTAAGGGGGGGAGAATGTAATACCCCGAGAGCCTAGAGAAGTTAGTATATATCGAGGATAGTGTAAGAAAGGAAACAACACCAGCTGGATACCTTTTGGGCTGAATGTTGGCAAAGAACTCCCAAGTTAAGCGTGCTTGACCTGGGGCAATCCAAGGATGGGTGACCCCCTGGGAAGTTCGTGTAGGCCCGTCAGGGTAAGTTGTTCCGAATCTTCCTATCGCTCGAGCGGGATGTTACAGGTGGTATCAGAGCCGACCCTTGGCGAAAGCGGTCCAATGAGGGCGGGGAGTGGCGCCGGGGCTTGAGGGCCTGTACAAGGAGCGGCTTCTGGCAGGCTTCTAAGATGGCAGCCTCCAAGGGGAGAAGGTCTGGGACTAGTTGTAAGGTCGCATGACGAGGACGTCATGTGCTCAAGGGGGGGAGAATGTAATACCCCGAGAGCCCAGAGAAGTTAGAATATATCGAGGATAGTGTAAGAAAGGAAACAACACCAGCTGGATACCTTTTGGGCTGAATGTTGGCAAAGAACTCCCAAGTTAAGCGTGCTTGACCTGGGGTAATCCAAGGATGGGTGACCCCCCTGGGAAGTTCGCGTAGGCCCATCAGGGTAAGTTGTTCCGGTTCTTCCTATCGCTCGAGCGGGATGTTACAATAATAGTAATCCCTAATTTGAATAGGCTGCACGAAGTCACAATCATAGACTTCTAATAAGTTTAACAATGTTCAAATGATCTCATAAGATAGTCTTAACTTTATAGAATATTACAGGGAAAAAAAATTTTTATAGAACTCAGCACCAAAATTTTGGAATCTAGACCTATTTGATTTCATACTTATTAATGACAAGTCCAAAAATAAATGACTACTCTTTAATGTCCTTTTGAGTAGGCTGAGCATGGCATTGAACTAGTTACATTCCCTTCAATCTAATGATTCATTAATACATACTAGTGTTTCAAGTGTTTCAGGGCACTCTTCATACTGAATGGTAAACAGGTGATAATGCCAACAATAACCATAACAACAATCATAAGTTCTTAACAAATAAGTATTAATAGAAGTAATACTACTTTAGGCCTAACCAAGACAACACAATTTCAACCACTTCAACATTTTAATAAAGTCTAATAGTTTACCTAGTTCATAGAAAATCAATGGCAATGAATGTCCACAGAATCAATAGAACATGTGCATAAAAAATTAGCACATGTTTGAGGAGAGAGAAACATCTCAAATCAACCATAAGCTTACAATTTTCTTTAAACAAGATCAAAATAAAACAGTTTGCTAGCTCCAAGGAACACCTTAGGAGAGTGAGTCAGCAATGGACATCATTGGGATTAAGAAGCATCGAGTAATTCTATCTCTTCCTTCTTCTTTTTTAGTTATTATTATGGCTAAGACTCACATCTAATTGGTCTGAATACCCCAACACATAAAGGAGAGCCATGGGATGGGTGTGTGATAAAGGCTGGGTACCTACCACCCCTCGGCGCGGATAAACCACGGGTAAGATATTATAAATTTGAACATGAGTAAACAAAATTACAGAACAAACATATCTATTGACAAAATTATTGACAAGTCAAAGCTATCTGATTGCATAAAATGAAGAATAATCCATATAGGCATTCACAAAGCCTACGAGGTGCTATACAAACATTGGTGAAAGACACATTATGGTGAAAGACTTAATGTCAGAAGCAATTCTAGCTCTGTCGAGAAGTATCTCAGCCAAAAACCCTGCCCTTCTGCTCTTAAAAATCAAATTCAAAGTCGGGAATGGGTCTATATTCCCGGCGATTTATAAAAACCGCCGGAGATATCTGTACCATAGCCAGCGGTTTTCAAAACCGCCGGTTATTGTGTTAAATCCCCGGCGGTTTTGTAAACCGTCGGGGATTGTAGTGTTTTCCCGACGATTTCTCAAACCGCCGAGAAAAATTCGCCGACAATACCAATTTTTCTTGTAGTGTTAATTAATAAATACTACCTAAAAGTTAACATTTTATATTTGACTATAATATTAGAGGCCTTTTCAAAAGTGTCCTATAGAGTCTTTAATTTGTTTGTCTCGCAAGAAAATTGAGAGACAAAAGGTAATAAAAAGGAAATTGAGCCAATTAATAAACTAATCCAAACAAGTGAAATCATCATGTGCAAATTCTACACAAACTCAAAGAAGTTTGTGTTATTATTTTATTAAGTGAACATGTGAGGAGATCACACAGTTGATGGGTTTGGATAAGCCCATTAACCAGTGGCGGAGCCACGTTCTGGGCAACGTCCCGGCTGATTTTTTAATTTTATATATATATATATATTATTATAAATAATTATAATTTTTATAATTTGATCAGAACTAAAATTATAATTTAATTCGAATTAAAATTCTTTCTTAACTCCGCCATTACTATTAACCAACTTAATCACCAATGAAGGTGATTGAGTTATTTTTTCTCATTTAGTTAATATTAGCTTTGAGTCCAAACAATATATAAATCTAAACATATGTTTTAAGTTAATAGTTCAAATTCCTTTTAATTACTCTTTGCTTATCAATAAAGTGTGAGGTCAAAAAATTACTGTTTTGACCCCTCAGACAAATTTAGAAAATTGTACTTAGGCCCGACTGGTTAATTTGACCTTAAATCCGTTCGATTCAACCCAAAATTACGTAAGGGTTATTCTACACATTAAATACTAGTCCTTAACCCGCTCCGTTGATCTTCTAAACATCTCCTACATCAATTTGGTTTTCTCAGCCCGATCAATAGCTGTACCGAAAACTGTTCCCGATCCACTTTCTTTCATCACTAAGAATCATAATTTAAATCACTCGTCGATACTATACCATTTTCCTTGGCTATCTAAGATCTGGGGTACTCCCTCCAACTGATTCAGTCATCTAAACTACGTTAGTGTACCTTATAGCCTCATTTTTTCAAAAATTCCATTTATGCCCTTCATTAAATATTATTTATGACCTTAAATCATTCCCGGGTATTACATATCGTAAGACTGCAGGTGCATTCGACTCTGTTGGGTCCAGATCGTCGAGTCATGATAGCAAGTGCAGAGCTCTCCTGAACCTAGGTCCTGAGTGTCATTGTATAATGTTATATAATTTTGAGTTAGATAAATGTTGTGTAAGCCAAATGGGCACATGGTGATTAGCTGTGTAAAGATGATTATGTGATGTTATATAAAAGAAAGATTATGATTTTAATAAGGGTTGTGTGAGAGTTGTAGTTGTGTTATTGTTCGGTATCACTCAAATAATGACCCTCTCACGGATTCTCTATACGCGGTAGGGGCTCTGGGAAACGGGCCGTTACATTTATAATAGATAATAAAATATAAAATTGAATAAAATAATTTAAAAATTGGTGAAAGGAATTTGTATTATAGAATAAAATATATATAGAGAGAGAAATTTAAATTTTAAAAATATATTAAATAATATTAATTATTCTATAAGAGGCATATGAGTAATTTAGATTTATCTGTAAAATATTAAATAAATTTATTTGGACTGAGGTCAGATGAATTTATCTATAAAAAGTCATATAAAAAGTTATATGAAGATTTTTTCGAAAAAAATCAAATAAGTTTAACAAACACGTTAAAAAGAATATACATTCAAAATATTTTTTATATTTAATTTTTTTATCACATATATCTTAATTAATAAATACTACCTAAAAGTTAACATTTTATATTTGACTATAATATTAGAGGCCTTTTCAAAAGTGTCCTATAGAGTCTTTAATTTGTTTGTCTCGCAAGAAAATTGAGAGACAAAAGGTAATAAAAAGGAAATTGAGCCAATTAATAAACTAATACAAACAAGTGAAATCATCATGTGCAAATTCTACACAAACTCAAAGAAGTTTGTGTTATTATTTTATTAAGTGAACATGTGAGGAGATCACACAGTTGATGGGTTTGGATAAGCCCATTAACCAGTGGCGGAGCCACGTTCTGGGCAACGTACCAGCTGATTTTTTTATTTTTTTTATTTTTTATATATATTATTATAAATAATTATAATTTTTATAATTTGATTAGAACTAAAATTATAATTTGATCCGAATTAAAATTCTTTCTTGACTCCGCCACCACCATTAACCAACTTAATCACCAATGAAGGTGATTGAGTTATTTTTTCTCATTTAGTTAATATTAGCTTTGAGTCCAAACAATATATAAATCTAAACATATGTTTTAAGTTAATAGTTCAAATTCCTTTTAATCACTCTCTGCTTATCAATAAAGTGTGAGTTAACTTTATATTGTTTTTTTTTTTTTTTTTGAAATATGACACTATCTTAGGACATTTTTTAAATATAAAATTTTCAAAAGTAAGGTAACAATTGGATTCTTCATTAATTGTAATTAACTTCGGTGAGTCTTTAATTCCAAGTTAAAAATAAAATTCGCTTCAATGTGATTTAACTATAAAGATTAAAAGAAAGTTAGAAACAATTATATATAAACTGTTGTCAATATGATTTATAGTATTTTTATTGTTAAATACATAGTGAGTACCCCACAACATCAAAGTCTTTCTCCAATAATCCAAGTCAAAAATTAAAGCTGTTTTTCCTTTAAAAATAATAATTTCCAAATTTAAGTGTTACCATCACCATGGTCATGGTGGAAAAAAGAGAGGAAGAGGAAATACCCCCATTTCATCTCATTTTTTTCAAACGCGCATGATCTCACCTCATGCATAGTACTAACTAGACAGTGAAGTGCCTGAAAAATCCAAAATTAAAACTTAAAAAATATAGTAAGTCCCTTATTGTTGTTGCAACTTGAGGAGATCGAGGAGATTATCCCCTCAAGTTAAGAGGCATATAAATGATTAAACAAAGAGAGTTATAAAGAGCAAAAACATGTTTTTAGCCTTGCCAAATTGTTCATGTCATTGCCCATACTTAATTTAATTAATTAATGATTCCTAAATTTATAAATATTATTAGTAGCTTTTTAAATATAAAATTTACGTATCACTGTCGGGTTACGTGTAGATGTGGAACACGGAATATCAGCTCGCGATTGGAAACATAATTATAATTACTAAAACTAAATCCCTAGGCTTTGGAGTCGATCGGCTTTGATTGATATATGAATAAATATATCTTGATTAATTTATAATTGTTGTCACCTTTTCTGATGAAATCCAAATATCAATTTCACCGACAATTAAGTTGTGTTGATCCATCAACTCAATATGTGATGGTACTCATCATGATTTTGGGTGGGTAGAATCACATAGCCCACTTAATTAATTAAGGTGATTATATAAGTTAATTCATTTAATTTTTTTTTAACTTCAATTTGGACGGTAACCCAAATGAATCAAACTCTCTTGTAAAAGATCTTATCCCCATAGTGCATTGTCATTGCATGACTTTTCTTTTATATATATATAAATAAAAATTGTCTTTCCTTGATTTGACCAAACTAGTTATTTGTCTTCTTCTATATATCTTTTGAAATATAATAATAATTTTATGAAATTTTTAAATGCAACAATTATACGCTTTTATTAAAATTATTATTATTATTTTTCTTGAACCATTAAAATTAATTTTAAAATACAAATGAATATGAATAAAATGATTATTTTAGTAAATCTGATTTGAAGAGATACGTATGAGATACATCTATATATATATTTAGATTAGATCTGGATGCATAGACAAATGACAAGCATGCTTAGAATGAAATACTAAAATCTGCGTCCGTAGACTTGGAGTCAATCGTGATCGATTTGAGGGTAATTAATTAATTGATAAATAATATATTGATTAATTAATTTATAAATATTGTTTGTAGTTGTTGAATCTAAATCTCAGTCGCCTACGGTTTGTGCTAACCTATTAACCAACATGTGAATATATATAGATATTATAGACCATGAAATTGATGGGATGGGATGGGAAATGTGTGACGCATGCATGAATGCATGGTATCAACTGAAGATAAATTTTATTTTTCATTTTTAAATTTATTAAATACTAATCACTCAACATAATTGGCTCTGTGATCACTTAATTAGTAATGATATTATAGTTCTTTTAATTGTTGTATGATTTTAAATTTTGAGTTCTAATTTTATAATTAAGCATGTCCTAATATTTTACATTTACAAAAAAAATTATAACATTTACTTTTAGAAAATTTTAAAAATATTTTTTATATTTTATAATTTAAAGTAAAAATTCTTTAAAATAAAAAGTGATTTACTGTTTTTTTTTTTTTTTGGGGGGGGGGGGGGGGGGGGGACAACCAAACCGATTTGATGGCTGAGTCTCAATTTTTCCAATCAAACTAGCGGGAGAAATCTATATATATACACTTGAAATTATATATGATTTTTTATTGTTTAAAAAAGGAATTATTCGGTCTTTTGTTATTGTTGTTATTTTTAAATTTGTTACCATCCATCGGAATCCGCAGTGTCATTTCCTCCCCACTGCTTCAATCTCAGCCAATATCACAATGCCTGCAGGTTAATTAGTTGTCACACATTATTATTATTATTATTATTATTATATAAGATTAATTAGCTTAAGAGAGTCGCCATTTAGGGGGGCACTTGTCAACCCAAGAAACACGCCAAGATCCTGTCATAAATCATAACAAAAAAAAAAAAAAAAACAAGATCCTTTTATAAATCGACAATTTCAACCAGAGCCACATTACGCATATCCTTCGCACAACATGCCTGGCCCATCTCATCATCTCAAACCCTCTTCTTCTTCCTCTTCTTCTTCTTCTTCCATGAAGCTCAAAACCTTGCTCCAGATTCTCATCTCCCGAGCCAAGTCCATTCTCGTTCAGCTCATTGACCCTCTTGTAAAGAAGAAGAACAAGGCCAAGACCAATAATCAGCTCTTCCTGGGCTCCTTCCGCCTCCACTACAACTGGAGCTCCTCTCGCGTCCTGGACGTCTACTACGATCCCACTTGGAGTCCCGCTTTTACTTTTGCGGAGCGCGACGAGCCCGGCGAGTCGCCGGAGCTCTCGGGGTACCTCCGGTGGCTGGAGGAGGATCGGTATCACGACAAGGCCGCCGCGGCGGTTGATGAGAAGGAGAATTGTGGCGGCGAGATTGACATGCTGGCGGAAATGTTCATAGCGAGCTGCCATGAGAAGTTCAAGTTGGAGAAGCAGGAGTCTTACAGGAGATTCCAGGAGATGATGGCTAGGAGTGTGTGAGTCACTGATCGATCGATGATGAATTAATTTAATTCAACTTATGTGAAATTATATCCCTTTGTAATAATTTTAATTAATCAGCCAACTTTCCCTTTAATTTAGCTCCCTTAATTTCTTCTTTTCTTTCTTTCTTTTTTTTCTTTTTGGCTATTAAGTAGACATGGAAAGCGAATGTTTAACCTTTCAGTTTCAGTAGCTAGTGCCTAGTAGGTAGCTGCTATATATTTGTCCATGCATGTGTAACTGTGTGTGGGTGTGAGTGTGTGTCGGTTGGATGAAGAATCCGATTTCTGTGGTGACTGATATATAGAACCCATTTTGGTTCCATCCATACATACATAATAATTCACATTCAGCCTGGCTTGATTAATCCACACTGGAATTGCATGAGACAACTTCCCTCTTTTCGTGGGGATTTGGCATTTCTTCTGGATCTTTCTGTCCACTATAAGTTTTGTACTCTCTCTCTCTCTCTCTCTCATAAAATGTAGTGTTATTTTATATGAGATATATATTTGGCGTTAATTCTTACTCTTATCACTCGATAACTTACAAAAGTGGTGATTCTTGTGTACAACCCAAGCTGGGCAGATCCAAAATGACTCAAAAGTGGCCTCGACTGATCAGCTGCTCCCGCTAGCTGCACTTGAAAGTCTTTTGGCTCCGACCTTAATTAATTACGCCTTTTAATTGAAAAAGAAAATAAGAATAAACTTGCGTATTTATTTACTAGACTTTCTACTTAAATTTGTGGGAGTAGAAGGTGGAGTCTGAAAGAATCAACGGTAGTGGAAGAAAGGAGGGGAAAGCAGCAGCAGGGAGCAGAAGAGTGTGAAAAGCAGCATCCAATTTTCCAAAATGGTTCGGTAATTAAGGAAGCAGTCAAAGGAGATTTCAGATATATATTTCTAATTAATTTTCTACTACCTTACCTAATTAGGATCAAACTTGTAATAGAATAGTAGCCACGTCATTACGTGGATTCACATTCACTTTCCCAAAGAAAATAAAATAAAGAGCAAAAGTTCTGGCCCTCCCATGCTCATGGCAGTTGGATAACTATGAACTGAATATAAGTGTATTCCACAACTCTTAGTCGTGAATTTGTTTTTTTCTTATTTTTTCTTTCTTTCTAGATTGAATGGGTCGTTTCATTTTTGTCATCTTTGGATTGGACCACACTTAATGCCAATATATGTTAAGGTATATATATATATATATGTGATGATACACAAACAAAATAACTTTGGGTTGCAATCTGGCTTATATATGTAGATGATATTGACTGTGTCTGCGCGTATCGAGGCTCAGGCAATTCTTTTGGGACTTGGGCTAGCCATGGCCCATGGAGGTTGGTTGGTTTCACCAACTTGGGTGTCGAAAGTGAGCTATTGGCAATATTATTACGTCAGGTTCGCACTGGTTGGCCTTGCTTGGTCCCTAAAGAAACGTCATTTTAATTTCTATAGAAGAGAATAGAATAGAATAGAATTAGCAAGTTCAAGGTTGGAGCATTCATGTCATGTCAGCCAAACAAAGTTTGAATGACATGTGGGGCCCAGGCCTGGCTAAGCACATCTTTTTAATCGCTTCTCAATGATTTCTCCGAGTAATGCTGGGGGCACTTGGCACAAGTCTCTAAGGCGAAAAGGATCGAAAGAAAGAAAGAACCACAAACAGAGAATGCCTTGTATATGTATGCATGGGAAGTTATGTGTTGGTATATATCTCGTAAAAAATGTGTTAAATACATAACAAAAAAAAAAGTGTATAAAATATAATAGGGATGGAATAAGGTCTCTAACGTTTAATTGATTAATTTGGACAGCATTCCTATAATCGAATCGAATTATTCGAGATTTTTTTATTTTATTTTTAAATATTAAAAATAAGACCAACTGAAATTAAATAAGTGTCTAAATTTTCATAGCCAGTTTTTATTTAACCATTATTAAATGCAATCAATGGTTGGCTAATGTATCTATCTTTATAAAAGTTTAACGAATTATTTTATTTATTTTAAAGTTTAATGAGTAATTTGAAACTTTATTTTTTTTAAATATTTCTAAAATCCCAATCATGGTGATTGATTTGTGAAAATGAATATAAAAATTTTATAATAAGATATGACCTCTTTAACCTCTTCTAATAAGACGACGCCACATAAGTGATGACAAATATTATTCTTGAATAAATTATTGTTGGAAAAATTAGAAGTTGAATCTTGATTATAGCCAAAAATCAAGTGATAAAGTTGTTGGGATATTTTTAAGATAAAGTGATAAGAAACAAGAGATAATAGAAGGTTACAAGATAAGATGATAAGGTTCTAGATAACAGTTCATAAAAGACAATTCTAATAGAGAATAAAATTTAAATTTTTTGATTATCCTTATCATATGAAAATTTAAATGTATTTATATTTTAGATGTCTTCTATATACACACTCACCATCCTAGAGTTCTATAAAAAAGTAGAAAAAACATTTCTATTCAATTGAGTATTCCCTTCTCAAGTAAATCCTTTTTCATACTTGAGTAATTCATTTGAGGTACTCGAATATATCTTTCATTTATTCAATTTATTTAAATTTGTACATAGTATCAAAGCCATCAATGGTCAAAACTAATTCTTCTAACAATTTCTCATTGTTCGCTTCCTTAAAGGGTACAAACTCCTTTCATTCAAAACTTTATCTAGCTACCATCTCTCGAAAATCATTCATTCTACATTACTCAACACAAACTAAATAAAATCAATTTTAAAAAATGATTATTGTTCGTCTTTCTTGTCCTTAAAGGTAAAGAAAAAAGTCGAGTATGTCAATGGTGTAATTTCAATACTAGCCTCAATAGTACCAACTTACGGTGCTTGGGATGCAACAAAATTTTATCGTGATGGCATAGTTGATCAATTTCATAGAACTTAAGTTTGAAAAAACTTACTTATTTTACAACACAACCAAAGGAATATGAGAGATATATAAGAAATATACTCTGATTTCAAAAACACATCATAGTGTTTTTCAATTTGAAAAAGGAAAGCAAGGAACAATCTGACCTATTCATGAAAACTCGGTGATCTATTTGGTCGTCTATTTTGAAATTTAGGGGTCACTTGACCCCTGGGTTAAAGCATATATTGACCAATATTTGGCACTTTGCCCTGTAGAAAGAATGTCTCTTTTTGAAAAAAAAAAAAAAAGAAGATTTAAATTATTTTACTTTAATCATAAAAATTTTTTAATTGTAAGATAATGGTACTTAATACACTTTTAAATTTAATAAGTACAATAGATTATAAATTTTGTTTTTTATATTATTATAATCTAAATTAATATATATTTATTTATTTTATAAAAATATATTCTACTCTGACCATGATTCGATCACTTTGATTATAAACCTTTCTTATTTTCTGAACATTCCATTTGTATGAATTAAAAGAAAAGTGAATTGTTGGAATTATTTGGGTGAAGGTACAAAAATATTCTTGTAATTTATCAAAAATATCGTATGCCACCCCAAACTATTAAACACTTATTAGGTAATATCCAAATTTAATGTGGAAGTGTGACATGCATGTGCAGATGGCTCACATATACATATATATATATATTTATACACCCTTCTCAACCCCTCGGCCACCACCTCCCTCCATCCTCCAAACTCCTGTTTCTCCTCTATTTCCACGGCGGCCGCTTTATCCTCTTTAGCGCTTCCTCCCAACCCTTCCACGACTCCTGCTCCTCCATCGCCGCCCAAACCCCTGCCCTCATCCTCTCCATTGACTACCATCTCGCCCCCCCCGAGCACCACCTTCCCGCCACTTACAATGCGGCTTTACACGCACTCAATCTTGATCTTTCTTTCTCCGGTAAAGATCCAAGGGCTGATAATGAACCAGCCTTTTTTCAGTGGGGTTCGCCAAATGGCATCGGATGTCAAATTCATTAACGACAAGATTGTGCCGTTAGCGACCAGCGATCTCCTATGGTCACTCGCATTGCCCAGCGATGCTGACCGCAATCATGAGTACTGCAATCCAATGGTTGTAAGCGACGATGGGAAGATCGGACAGCTGCTAAGGTGCATAGTGAGGGCAATTGGTGGGGACCCACTAATGGATTAGCAGAATATGTTTAATAGTCCTTGCCAGAGCAGAATATAGTATTTTGGTGTTGAGTGAATAATATAATATTAAATTTAGTGGTATATTATTCATTAAGATCAATTTTTTTTTTAATTTTGCCCATAACTTCAAAATAATTTATTCTCTTTATATTCTTTATCACTTTTATTATATTTGTATATTTTGATTAATAATTAAAAATATAAATTAAATTATTATAAAAAATATATATCAATGAAAATATTTTATTAAGATCCATAAAATAAGTATAATATTGAATATATTTTAAAATATTTAATATATTTTATAAATACAGTGTTAATATAAAATGAACTAAATTTGTTTATGTATATGAAATTTTTTTACTTCAATAATTACTTGATAGAAAGAAAATATTCTTAATGCAAAAACTCAATAATATAATAAAAAGTAATAACATTTTCATTAACTTCAATTAAAAATACATGATAAAAATAAAAATGAAATAAAATAAAAAACAGCAACAACATGGCTTAAAAATAAAATACTTTCTATTCTTAATTCTAAACTACCATTTAAAAATTCATAAGGTCATTTTCATTTTCTCCATAAATTAATTAATATTTATTAAATATTTATTTATAAAATATTTTTTAAAAATTCTCTTTGCACCAATTTAATGTTAGCATATTGAAAACAACACGAATTTGGTATTAGAGAATTTGGTGTAAAATACTATTGGACACCAAATTAGCGTTGAATTTGGTGTCCAACGTTGGAAATGCTCTAAACGTGTTCGTCTTTTGACATAAAAAACAAAATATTGTCATGTTTTTATAATCTTAAGCATCAAGAAAGATGTCTTTCCCTTACTCGGTCCTTTGACATCTCTTTTATTTGTATCTCTAGTGTCAATTGCATCTCATCTGACTACGTCTCATGCATCTCTGATTGAAAACACAACTTAAAAGAGAAAGAGAAGCAAACGCAAGGGCTTTCTATCACAAGATACGTGGCACGTCCCTATTAGCTCAGCCCTAGACTATTCCTAAGTGATCTTGCACAATTTGTTGATTATATAGAAATGCGTTTAATAGTTTCACAATAATTCTATTTTTTTTAAAATAAAAATATTTAATTTGATGTTTTAAAAGTTTAAGATACCACACCACGATTTTTGTAGGGGGCGTATTTCAATAAATTAACATGCCATGGCAGCTCGATGGACGATGACATGCATGCGAGCACAAGGGATGGATGCATGTGATGACATGTGATATAATGAAAGTCGCAGTTACGTGGACGATGGCATGATGCCATCCAAGTAATGATGTGATGACATGTAACCTAACAATAATCAAGTGCTTCTATATACACACACACACATGTAAACCCTACCAATTTGTCACAACCACAGCACCCAGAACTAATATTTCTAACCTAACATATATATTGTACATCAAGATTGTTTATGAGTTGGATTAATTAGTTTGGTTTTTAAATAAATTTTGAAGTGAATTAGTTATGATCAAAATCTAAAATTCTGAATTAAATTGATCAAATCATAAAATAAAATCAAACTAATCAATCTGGCCAAATTAATTAAATTCAAGTTTAATCTAGTTAGATAGCAATTTCAAAATTAAAACTTGAGACACAAAAAAAAATATATATATTAATATATAAAATATGTGTTAACATAAATATTTAGAAAAAAAAGCACAAGCAAAACAAACTAAACTGGCCCAATCATGTAAATTTAAATCAATCCTCCAATCTATATATATATATATATATTCAACCTTAATTACGAGACCCAAAATCATGTTTGACTTGTAGACGTTATGCAGGCAGGCAGGCAGGCAGGCAGGCAGGCATTTTAAAAATTGATCCTGTCCTTGTCCTACATTAAAATAAACCAACAAACAAACAAAAAATAATTCATTCTCAAACCCACTTGACTATTCATTCTTCTCTTCCCCCCCCCCCCCCACATATTTATATTTTTGTCTAAGTCAAGTCGACACTACTCCTGTCATTATTTATTCAGCTAAAGTCTTACTGCCGTACTAACCACTCCAGCCGGCCACCCTAGCCCTCATCGATCGCAGGCCATTCGAAGCCAGCTAAATGTTAATTTCTTTTTTATAAAAGATGGAGATCATTAATTAGTCAAAAGTTTCCTTCTAATTCTGTTAATCTCTCTCTCTCTCTCAATCATCATAATCTTACGCTTGCCTAGTTGATGATGAACACGATTTTATTATAACTTGCTTCGGTGTAGGAATAGAATAGTCTAATTGAGACATTTATATATATATATATATTAATAATTACTTTACTTTGAAAAGTCTTTCACCCCAACTCATGAACTCTTTAACTAATTAATAAGATCGAAACTCTTGTAGAACAAGTAGTCATATGATTAAAACAATAATTATATATCGGTTTGCGATTACCCAAATGATAATCAAATGCTTTAAATTTGTTGCATTTCGTGGAACAGTTTCCTCACCACATCAAGTCTTCCTATCGCAAGAAAAATAGGAAGAAATTAGTGTGGAAAAGAGCTTACAAATTGGATCTTCCATTAATCTTAATCCTAATTAAGTTTCTTTATTACAAATTGTTTTTGTTACTTTTTACAGTGGATGAAATTAAAAGAGCTTTAGCAAAGTCAATTATGGGTTCTTTTTTGTCTCCTTATCTTTAATTTGGTGAGACACCATCCAATGGCCCAGCCCATTTATTAGATAGAGACATCAGCCCATCCACAATGGAAATTTACAAATGGGCTATCTTAAACTAAATCATTATTGCATCCGTTATGATCAATAAACTACAAAAAGCTCACGTGACGCCGGATTGACCGTCCCTACTTCCTCCCACTAAACTACAAAAGCTCACGTGATCAGGCACGTGAATCCAATGAATTGAGTCCCCCCTCCTCCCCTCTCTCTCTCTCTCTCTCTCTGTGCGCTTACACAAATAAAAAGTGTCCAACAATAACGTGGCATTAATAATTTTGGGTAAATGTGAGTCACACCATACATCTGTCTTAGCTTTCGTGTGCTCCCAATCAAACTCCTGCTGTATGACTTTTTAGCAGTAACAACTAACAAAGGGTGGTCACAAAAATTATCTTCAAGTTAGTGAATTTAATTCCTAAATATCCCACTAACCCATATTAAACAATTCACAACTAACACATAAATGTTAATTTGTACATAATTTTTATTTGTTTAGTTTTAATGTATTATTATTATACAAGTAATTTAAGGTAAATTACTTAGAACATTTTTAAGACTTCTCTTGAAATTATTAACTGCGGAGCACTTCTCCCCTCCCATGAGATAATTAAATGTGAAGCACTTCTCTTCTTTCCCCTAATTAATGCTTGTGTCTGGTAGCAGCATCGCGATGAGGCTCCTTCCTCACAACAGTAGCAGCGGTTCTCTCCAAATCTACAACGGCGAAGGCGACAACCCGTCCTTCGATTATGGTGTGGTGGCCCAACTCTCCTTGTGCAGTTGCATCTCGTCAAAACAGTGGGTCTCCATACCATTTTTTTTTTCTCATATTTTGCGAAATCTTTATTAATTTTACCTTGCTCTCTCTAAATCTCTCTCATTCTTAAAATAATTTTAAAGTAATCTATTATTTGTACTTTGTTTTCTTCACAACCCATTTCTTTTTAAGAAATAATTAATAACTGGCTTTGCATATTATAGCACAATCATGACATCTCATGACTAAAACAATTATCTTCTATTTTTTTTCCTAATAATTCATTGTATTTACTCCTATAGTATAATAAATAGATATAAAAAGAGTTGATTCAATAATGAAGAAGTTTATTAGATTTACTTGCTCTATTGGTTGCATTTAACAAGAATTTTACCAATGTTTATTATGTAATGGAGAAATTTATTTAATTCTATCTTAAATTCCTTAGTCTTATGGCAGTTTGAAGGAAAAAAAAACGAAGAACCCATGTTTCTTTGGGAAATTGAAGCGAAGCAATTCTATTTGGGTTTGTCTTAATTATACATTTATATCATGTTGGTCTCTTAGGATATGGCCACTAAGAAGGAGATTGAATTGAGTGATTAATTTTTTTTTTAATTTTAATAAATATTATTAAAAAAATTTAGAAAATATATTTGATAAATATAATAAATTATGTTTAAGATTAATAATAAATGTAAGTCACAAGATATAAAAAAAATAAATAATATGAGACACAACATAATTTATAATAGTTCAGTATTTCCATACACACCTAATCCACTTTCCCAAGATCTAACCACCCTTTGAATTCCACTAAATCAAAATTACCAATGTTTTCATACTAGCTCACATTGAAAACTAGATACACACCTAGATTACAATAGGTTCTAGGTAGCCACTATACCAAGATTTTCTTCCTATTTTACCTTGGAAACTAGATTCACCTAGATTTTAACAAATCTAGAAAACCTATACAGTCATCAATAATAATTTAAATGTTTATAAATAATTTATCCACATTTGGACATAAATAAGCAATTAAGAACAAATTATACAAGAAAATAATATTTAAATAAATAAATAAATTTATAATCTTAAATGGAAAAGTTCAGATTTGTCGTAGAAAACTTGAAGAACTTTTCTCCTCTTACCTTGTGGTTCTTCGGTGGATGTGCAATAATGCTTCGAGAGCCTTAGACTACTTGAATGTTTTGCTTGAGTGCGTTTGAGAGCTTTTGAGTACTTTGGATATGCAATGGAAGTATTTGAATACTCAAAAAATGAGTTGGGGGGGTATTTTTAGGCATTTTAGCCACTTTTCCAATGGTCAAAAATCTGACTATTATAGTAGAAAAAATTTAATATAACTTAAATTTAATATGTACATTTAAATAATAAAGAGGCTTGTAGACTAGTTGGTGAAAGAAAGCTTTTGTTAGTTTGAGGTTGTGGGATCAAATCATGGGAGACACAACTAGTTTGTTATATTTTTTGTGATACATAAGTTATAAAAATATTTTATAAATTAATTTAAAATATATTTAAAAAAATATTTTAATAGAAAATAATATTTTTAATAATGCATATATTTTGAAAATATTTTATAAATTAATCTAAAAAATATTTTCAACAAGAAGTAATATTTTTGGTAATACATATGTTATGAAAAAAATATTTTATAAATTAATAAAAAATAATTCGATACTACAATTAATATATTTAACAAAAATACTCTTTTTGTTAATCACTAAAAATACTATAATTTGTATATTAAAAATTCTCTTTTTGTTAATCATCAAAACTTAATTAATATGAACAAGTTGGCTCAACAGATCAGTTTTGCCTCGATTAATTTGATAAATCAAATGGTTTGACTCAATTCGATATTATTATTTTTCTTTCAAAAATTAAACTTTAAACTTTTTTAACTATATATGAGAACCTCAATATTATGTTTACTCTTACCTTATAACATGAATATCATTATATTATTTTATGTATATCCTATTGTTGTACTACAAATATTATGTTATACCACAAATATCTTAATTTTTACCACAGATGCTACAATATCATACCATGTTTATTCAAATATTATATTACAAACACACCAATATTGTATCACGAGTACCATAACATTATATTACATATATCCAACTTTATATAATAAATTCTTTAATGTTGTATTATGGATATATACCTATAAATTATACCACTTATACCCTTATATTATACCATAGATACTCGTAATATTGTATAACAAATACCTTTATATTGTAGCATACATACATGCACATTATACTAGAGATACCTATATATCATACCACAAATATTCTTATGTTATACCTAATATATACTTACATTTGTTAGTGTTATGTGTCCTAACGCTAAATTTGGATGACATCTAGCGGGTTTATTTTATACATTCATTGTATCTTTGTATAAATCTATAAAAGACAAAGTTCTCTTTATTCATATTTTCTCCAATCATTTATATGAATAAGTCTTTAGATTTTTTGTGTGAGAATCTTATTCTCAAAGGGTTTAGAATGTGTGACAAGATTATCTAATAGTAGAACTTTTTAAACTATTCCTAGTTCTTATATTCTTTGGATGGGGACTCTGATTAATCAAGTATAGACTAACACAAAGGTTACTACCTTATTTAGTATAGGGATACTAATGGGGGTGGTGTGTCACGACCATATAACATGAGATATCGTTAGTAAACCTGTGGGTGGTCTTTAGGGAACGATCAGTCGAATGTGATGTCAATGACTGACCACATGGCATGGTGGATAATGGTCAAATCATCAAGTTGCGATAGTATGTTGATCCTCAGACTTGAACTGACATGATTATTTTGTGTATTGGTGTGCAAGATTTGCTAATAAATCGAACCATTCAATTGGAAGATGGAAATGTTCATCTATATGGTTCCGTATTGCTAGTATATGGAGACAGGTGTTAGGAATATGATTTATCGGCCTCGTTGGTATTTGATGAGGTGAATGTCCTATATAATCTACTATTAATGTGAGAGTACAATCCCTGATTAAGGCAGATTAAAAGTCAGGAAAGATATTTTCTAAGGTGTCATTTACTCACATTAATGAGTTTTGACATATAGTTACTGAGTTTGTAAGTTTATCGTTCCATGACTCTTACTCAGTCAGGATATTAGATGATAAAAGAATTATAACACATAGTAATCGTCAGCTGTAATAAGTTCACTTGAAGTAAGACTTTACTTCCACCTATACTGTCATGAATAACTGCTGAGCGTTATTCAAGAACTCTCGAAACTTCATTGGAATTTGGAGAAGTTCCGGTGATGGGTCAAAGGGTTGACCGATACTGAAAGGAGTTTCGGTATTATCTGAGTGCTAGCAAGTAGTGAATCTAGAAAGTTATACACTGTATAGTGTTGTGTTTGGTATTAACATTGTGTGCCTGAAATATCTCTGAAAATGGTTGGTTAAAAGTTAACCTTAGCCCCACCAGCCAATAATAGAGTCAACAATTATTGATTGCATAGTATAATTAATAATTATTAATTATTGATTGTATAGTAAAGTTAATAATTATTGATTTCATAGTAGAATTAATAATTATTAATTGCATAGTAATTCCATAGTAAAGGGGCAACGAATTTGAGGAGAAATTGAATTTGGGGAAGGACATTAATTATTAAATGGATGGAGAGTCTTCTTATTGACTCTCTCATCTCCTTTACGTCTTCTTCTTCTTTTTCTTCCTCTACTTCCTCTAAAAATCTTCTATTGTCAGAGATATTTTACGTGTAAAGATTACACATAAAATTTTGAGATGCAAGTACTAGTGATACATGAACCCCTTATGTTTAGCACAGCAAGAGGTGACTGAAATAGTACCATTCAACATACTAGGTGTGGACAGATTAGGACCATCACAACGTGAGGTGGATACGGTCTTAGTATAGAAATTGTTTATGTATCCCAACCATATATTGGACAGCAGGTATGTATTTATTTATATTCTTTTAATGAATATGTGTGTTGTTTAAATACTCAAGATAGTGTATGGTGTGTATATTATATTCTGTTGCGTATATCTGATACACAGTAAAAAAATTATTTTTGTCCGTACTGCCACATACTAATGATTCCATTTAGTAGTATCAGAGTCTCATCTTGGCATTTAATACATATACACAAATGTATGTGTCAAATATTGCTTTTAATCGGTATGCCGATTCCAACACCCAGGCAGCATGCTCTAATTGCTTCATTTTGATAGTTGTGCGGTAATTCGCGTTGGACATTAACACAAAGATTTAGATATGTGTGTTTGGATATTGGATTATATTATTTAACATATGCAGGATAAATGTTTTCGAAACTGTTTTGAAACACCAAAAGCGAATATATGTACAAGATGAGCATGACCTTAGTTTGAATGAATGAATGTTACAGGGATTTATTTGATTTAATTCAAATTTGTAATAATTCATTCATTCGGATATGTTTTGAGACATAAGCCTCAAATAGCTTCTTTTTGTCTTTATTTTATAAATGTTGTAAATTGAAGACGACGTTAAAGAGTTGAGCGCAATAGAAATAGTGATGCAAGTAGTCTATCAAAAAGTTGATATATGACATGGTTTAAACTTTGGAGGCTCGAGTTTATTCTATGTGTAAGCCCATGGTCATCCTGGTTTATTTATTGTTCTTTTATTATGCAATTGTTGTATGATTGAATGATTGATGATGTATGATGAGACTTTAAAATAAGAAACCCAAAAATCTTCTCATAAAATTAATATTAGATCTAAATAGTAGATCTAATTTATTGTGGCTTTTCATTGTCGTAGAGGTTCATCAGTTTGATTGGGTGTATCCAATAATTAAAATGTGATGGTGCATTTTATTAAAAATTGTTTGATTTCTCCTATTAACCATGAGATGAGGCGGTGTTTAACAGATTTCTCTGAACCAAGTAACTAAAATGTGAGGGAGTGTGATATTCAACCCATTGCACTTAGCCAGACAATGGATGGAATTTAACTAGTCCATCAGGCCAAATAACTAAAATATGAGATTTGTGATGCGTTGGAAGCCAATGGTCGAGCTCCATATATGATGTGATGGCAAGTGTTGTCTACTTAATTATGAGACTATTTCAAGTAACTAAAATGTGAGGGGTATTCTTATGAAAGAGAATTCGACCACCTACTATTGAATTTTGAATAAGGATCACGTTTTCTACTTGGCAAGTGAAGAATTCAAAAAATTTAGTGAAAGTACCCATTTAATCAAAAGTCCTTAATTAAATGAAATTTTACAAAGATACAAGTTAATATATCTATTTATTTTCTACAGATGAAATGACTAGTTTAAATCCGTTAAGTCGTATTCTAGAAACTAAACGCTCACTAGCCCTAATTTTTCTGATTGGTTTCGAAGTCTAAAAATAGTGCTCAATATGGAAAAAATAAATGACACTTTGTCTTATATAGAACCTATTGAAATTCTTTTAACTGCGACTAAGGATGAGATTATCACTTGGAAGATTTTGAAAAAACATGACATGAGGGCCTGTATCTGTATTCTCACATCGATGTCCAACGATTTATAGCGTCAATTTGAGCACTTCCTGAGTGATGTGATCATGATACATCTTAAGGACTTCTTTGGCGAGCATAGTCGGATAGCTTGATATGAGATATTGAATAAGCTATTTTGGGCCCAAATGCTTAAGGGCTCAGATGTCAGAAACCATGCCATCAGTATGATCAATACGATTAGTCAACTGGATGTCTTGGAATTCCTAACGAACACTCAATTTCAAACTGATCTTGTCCTACAATTGTTACTGGATTATTTTTCCTCTTTTATTACTTATTTTTATATGAAAAAGATTGAGTATTCTTTCCTGAGTTATTAAATATGATAATAACTACCCAATCACAGATGAAAGGAAGGGGATGGAGCGCGTCTCAACTACTTCATTCTCTCTTTTAATCAATGGCAACCTATGTGGGTTCTTTAAAGGGAATAAGGGTTTAACGCAAGGGGATCCCCTGTCCGCGTTTCTGTTTGTATTGTGTATGGAATACTTCTCCAGATTGCTAAAGATTGCGACTAACAACTTAGAGTTTAATTTTCATCCTCGCTATGGTAGCCTTCGAATTACTCTCCTTGCTTTTGCGGATGATTTGATGTTTCAAGTCTAATATGTATTGTGTTGGTATTAAAGACCATGACCTTGAGGCCATTTAGAATTTATCTAAGTTTTTGAATGGTCAAATGCCATTTCGGTATCTTGGCATCCCGATTGCAGCTATAAAGCTCAAAGTTAACTATTATTCACCTCTGATTGATAAAATTGTTGGTTATATTAAAGTTTGGAATTGTGTGACGCTGTCCTATGTAAGTAGGGCTAAGCTGATCAAGAGTATTCTCTAAGGGGGTAGAGTGTTTTTGGTTCACTATTTTACCTATTCTAGTCACTGTCATCGACAAGATTACTCAATTGTGTAAGCAGTTTCTTTGGAACCCCCCTCATTCTCTAGCAGCTTGGAAGGATGTCTGCCTTAAGAAAGAAAGAGGCTTGGGCTTTAAGGATTTGAGATGCTGGAACTCAGCTCTGCTGGCCAAAGTGTTATGGAAATTTCATAGTAAGAAGGACTTCATCTGGTGTCAGATGGGTTAATCATGTTTACCTTAGGAATACTTCGATTTGGGAGAGATCATTTAAAAAAGATGATTCTCCTCTATTGAAAAAAATATATATTTGCAATCATGGATTTTTTGTCCCATTCAGAGGGTTCGGTTGCTGCTGCTATTCAGTTAATCAAAAGTTGGAATCAATGGGATTATATCAGAATGTCGAGTGCCTATAATCACGTCTGTCCAAAAGGGATTAATAAAATATGGGTTGGGGATGTTTAGAATTCTGTTATGCCTCCTAAACAGGCGTTCATTTTGTGGCTTAGTGGCTGCACTCTCACCCTGCAATTAAAATACAAAACAAAACACAATAAAAAATTTATATATATATATATATATATATTTTATTTACGTGAGAGGTTTATACTCGTCAGTATACGAGTGCAGTTGTAGTCCAAATTTAAATTTATACTTTATGGATGAGTCCAGGTCGTCTACTGAGAGATTTATTTATGGCAAAAGAAAAAAAATGTCACACACGCACACGCATTTAGATGGATTGGTAACAAGATTTTTTTATAATTTTTAGATAACAGATACTAGAAAATAAAGTAAGGTAGAAGTTGAAATAAATGTTTAATGTGAGGATATAAAATTGGATAGCACTTGAGTTAAAACAATTCCAGCACCAACCCGTTAATTCCCAAATTTTAGCAGATAAGGTTAGTAACATTAATTTAATTTCAGGTATGAGAGTTTGTTACTAAATGCAATTAGAGATGATGATAGTTCTAGTTTAAGCAATCCTCATACATGATATGTGATATTCTAATTTAAGCAACTACCATAAATCCAATTACAATTAATATACAAAACAACTAAATTAATCATCCGAATTTAGGTATGATAGCGTTTCCAATTCTAGTAACTCCCATGCGTGACATGAAAGCTCTAAGTTAAGCTTACGTTCCAATCCAAATCTAGTGATTTTTCAATAATTAAAACACACTCATACTGAAATTTAAATTAATGTTACTCATTTAAAACGCAATTTTCTTTAGGAATCATTAGCGTTGAACACTGTCCTTGCCTTAACCCAAGATTAAGTTTAGCTACTCATTTCCATTTAAAAGTTAATTAACAAGAATTTAAATGACATAATTTAAATAACAGAATTTAAATGACAAGAATTAAGATAGCATAAACTAACCGCCTATTTAGGCGGTAGATAATTAAGAGACAAGAATTAAAATTGCAGAAATTTAAAGACATAAATTAACCGGCTATTTAGGCGGTGGATAATAAAGTAACAATAAATGACATAAGAATTTAAAAGAAAAAAGGAAGGAAGTAAGATTACGAGAGAAAACAAGAGAGAGAATAAGAACAATTCTCTAAGAGAAACTCTAAGAACAAAACTAAACTTTGATTCAAGTAATAACCACTTTCTTTAAAAATGCACCCAAGTGAGCTATTTATAGCTCACAAGATGCAATACAAACCACACAATTATTCAACTAAACATAATTATATCTAATGGGCACTCACAAAACATTCACCTAACTAATGGAAGAAAATTAGGTAAAAGACAAAAAATACCAAAGACTTTAGGTGGTGGACTACTCATAAGAATACAAAAAACTTTAGGTGGTAAATCACTTATAAAAAAAATACAAAACAAAGAAAAGTCTTCTACAAGTTGGGCTTTTGTTGGGCCTTTGGTTGGACTCCATTTAATAGTTGGGCCAAGTGCACTTGAAATATCCTCTAGACTCTATAATTGGCCTTTTAATTTGAGCAATAAAAATGGGTAATCCAATGTCTTCGATTATGCCCCTAATTAATTGTAGAAGCCAACTACCTTGCTTCATCCTGAAATAATATGTAATGCGAATAATTATTTACTTTAAGCATAAATATAAATCCAAAATAAGGATATAATTCATTAGGATATAGGAAATATTGACCCTTATCACACCCCCCAACTTGAATATTGCTAGTCCCTTAGCAATTAGATTATACACCAGCCATGATCTAATCGCAATACTAGCATGAATATAAAAATTTTAAATTCGAAACCAAAATGCGTAGAGTAGTTTGGCATACAGTCGAATATTCAAAATTAGATTTCTGGTTAAAGGTCATACAATCTCAGGAATGGCAATCAGGATGACCAATACACAGATTTACTCCCTTAAAATTTTGACTTTAAACCTTACTGTGGATTTTCCCTCCAATAAAACGATTCCTCAGGTGTACACACAAGGGGGTGCACCGTTATAAGAATAAATGTAAAACAAGTTCAAAACTCGGAGTCATCCCAAATACAAGGAACGTATTTTCATGAAAGAACGGGGAAATTGACATAGCTTCATGACTGGAATAATGCCCTAGATAAATAACTTCTGAATTTAAACATAATTCCCTACTCCGAACTCGAATTCTGAGATCACATAATTTATAGCATCAAAAGGGATCAGACCCGGTTATAATGGGGTTATAAGGTTAATACAGGTTGTCAAAGAAAATGATAGAGTATGCAAATGGTGTGCTGGGATTTTTTTTTTTTTTTTTTTTTGAAACAATTGTGCTGAATAGCTAAGAGAAATTTTTTTTTTTCTCTTTTTTTTTTTAATATGAAAATAGCTAGACATACTAATTCCCAAAATTACACCAGGTTGGATAAAATTCATATGATTATGGGTTAAACGAGGATAATGAAAGAAATTGTACTACAAATGGCTCACATGGGCTAACAAGGGAGATTAATGTAAATAAAGAAAAAAGGTTAATAGGCCCAAAATAAAAGAAATTGATCCCCCTATCATGCTTCTACAAAACAATGTTACTCAGTCATCTAATTTGAAATTTGAAACTAGTCAAATTCATCCGCTATTATACTAGACATTCAAGGCGAATTGATGTTTTGAAACCATTGAAAAGATGAGATAAACAATAAAGCATATTTAGAGTAAGTGTTATTTCACTCGGAATTAACAGTTATTAGGCTCAAACACTCACTTGAAAAATAGTCTCCACTTCTGTTTAGGGATCATACAGTGTACTAATCAGCTAATTACTATCACCTTTGACTTTATGACCGATAACCAATTTTTTTTTTTTTTTTAAATTTTGAATACTTGATGAATGCAAATTACTTGTTCCGATGCATATACGTTTTCAAATAAGAAATCAATGCATTCATATTTCGTATTGCAGACTTAACCAACTATCAATGCATAACTCCAAAGCTTTAGGAATAACGTTATTTAAAACACAAATTTTTTTATTTTTTTATTTTTTTATTTTTTTTTATAAGAGCAGATAAGGATAATCAATTCACACAAGACTACAAGCTAGTAATAGCAAACTCACAGTTAAATATGAATCAGATAATTCATAACTAGACCTTACACCCCCCAACTTGAATTGTAGTAATAAATTAGGGTTGTTAGGAATACCTGTAACTTCACAAGTCTATAGATTTTTTGTGAACTGTTAAAACTCAAACAAACAAATGAGCATACCATATGTATATATATATATTTTTATATTTTCACACCAAAATAAAAATTTCATGCAAGTCATAAGATAAACAAAATACGTCTCAAGAGTACAAAAAATACTCCTTACTCAGCCATTTTATCATAGACTCGTCTAACAACATTCCACAGTTTTTTTTTTTTTTTAAGAACACAAGAAAAGAAATTTTGTACAAGTCATAGAAGATGCATCTCAAGAGTACAAAAAGTACTCATTGCTCAGTCATCTTATCATAGACTTGCCTTACAGAGATAAATCTAAATTAATCGAACCTTTTTGGCGCTTGTTCCTGATTACCTTAGACCAATCTATCCTAGGCTCATAAGGATCGTGCTGTGGAACATAAGCGTGTAATTTTTCTAGCAGCTCCTCAATGGTAGATGTAGAAATGAGAATCTTTCTTGCTGAAAGAGAAATGAACTTTTATTCCACAACCTGATCAAGAAAATAGAGCAACCCATCAAAAAAATGATTAACATTTAAAAGTCCAATGGGTTTGGTATAGAGATTGCTCTTAACCCAGGAGATTATATAGAAAATTTCTTCAAGTGTACCAAAACCTCCTGGTAAAGCGATGAAAGCGTCTGACTGATAAATCTTATAAGCCATGCGCTCGGACATAGAAGTCGTTTCTATAAGTTGACCGCGTGTAATCTCGAAAATACGTGGTTCAGCCAAAGGGATTGGCATTACACCTACCACATATGCTTTTCCAAGATGTGCAGCTTATGAAACACAACCATTCAATCCACGACTTCCCCCTCCATATATCAAATTAATTTTTCTTTCTCCCAATTTTAGGCCTAGTTCGTTTGCTGCAAGTGCGTAACTACTGTCGCTCCCTAGTTGAGAGCCACATAGTACGCATATGGTATTGATTCGATGAACTAACTGACCTTCCATTTATGTTTGTTCCTTATGTAGGCCCTGAAAAAAAAAAGAGGTGTGGTGATCAAAAGTAGTTATACAAAAATTCAACAAGAAATAGACACAAACAAAAATCATGCATATATACAAATAGTTGTAATTGTGGCTCACATCTTCCTCTGGTTTTACGTCTAGAAACGGCTTAAACACCTTCTATGAAGTGGGGATAAGCTTCCCATCCAATTTTCTTAAAGATTGGCAAACAGGGTTGTTTTTAGTCAGATTCCCAAGACTATAGCGTTGGTAGTCACTTATAAACTGGGTCCATAAAGCAAAAAGTTCTCTTTGCACTATTCCACATGGATGCGTCTCAAGAGTCAATCGGATATCATCCAAAGACTCCTTACTCAGCCCATCCTTTATGAAACTAATTTTATCTTCTCGATTTACGGACGTAAACCTCACAGATTTGCATCGTGTGTTACAGGTTCAACGAGGACATTTGTGACAACCATTCACTCTTTTCGCTCATCGTTTTTTCGCAAAACTACTCTTTTCCAAACCTGGAAAGTGCTTAAAACTAGGTGAAGTTTCGCCTAGTAATCGAACTTTTGCTTCGATCAACCAGCGAATATCTTCATTGGGAGAGATGGATAGTACTTGCGAATTTTTGAGAGTTGAAGATCCATTTTTTTTTTTTATTAAAACACAACTATAATAAAATAAAACTAAAAACTATGAATCTTGTAAAATGAACGAGAGTACCTGATCGGAGAACAACACGAAAGAAAGGAGACTGAGCTTGCTTGCAGAAGTGTGGCTTACCTCATACACATATGGAGTCTCTTATAGAGCAATGGGTATCACTATTCTACACTCGACTCGAGGCACGCCATAATTGTAGGGTCTGGCGCTTCTCTTTTTTCAACGCTCGCTGCCTCATTTTTCAACATTTGGCAGTGTGCCTCTTCCTTTATAGCACAGTGTGATTGCACTGCCCGAGAAAAATAGCTACCACCAGTGCTAATTCTGTCTCTCTCAATTCAATTTTTTTTTTTGGTTTTTGTTTTTTCTTTATTATTTTTCTTTTTTTAGGGTTTTTTTTTTAGAGGCCTAATAAAATTATATATATACCACACAAGACAATATTATCGAGTCAAACAAAATTATTTGCACAATGGATCAATTTCAAACACCAATAAATCAATTCTTAAGTACACCTTACCCCCCAACTTGAATTGCGCATTGTCCTCAATCGGCAATAAAATGATAGAAGATAGGCATACCTGGCAGTCTTCAGTGCATGAACTCGTATGCAAAAATTTTATTTAAACTGCACATAAAGAAACATTATTTAAGTAATGCACAAAAGAAACAATTTATATATATATATATTTTATATACTCTTTTTTTTTTTCAAATCTAGAAACTTTCATTTAACCTAAATGGAAATGTGGTCTTTTAACGTCAGATTCCCATACGACATGAAACGTCCCTTACTCATCAGATGATGGTGGATCATCCAAATTCACAACACCTTCATTCTCCTCAACATTACCTTGGTATGGTTTCAACCTATGACCATTGACTGTAAGAAGCTGTCCTGACTCCAGATTTTCTATCTCAAAGGCCCCATATTCTGAGATGGACTTGATTACAAAGGGACCGACCCATCGAGACTTCAATTTTCCTAGAAACAGATGCAATCGAGAATCATACAAGAGTACCTATTGCCCTACCTGAAAGCTTTTTCGTATGAAATGCCGATCATGTAACTCTTTCATGCGAACCTTAGCTAATCGTGCATTTTCAAATGCCTCATTCCGAATTTCCTCAAGCTCATTCAATTGGAGCTTCCTAAATAGGCCTGCTTCAATTAGACTCTTGTTGATCTTTTGAATTACCCAATATGCTCTATGCTCAATTTCCACCGACAGATGACAAGATTTACCGTATACTAGCCTATAGGGAGACATTCCTAAAATTGTTTTGTAAGTTGTCCTGTATGCCCAAAGAGCGTCTACTAGTCTTAAGGACCAATCCTTATGATTAGCAGCAACAGTCTTTTTCAATATGCGCTTAATCTCCCTATTGGCTAGCTCGACTTGACCATTAGTTTGGGGATGGTATGGTGTTGCAACCTTATGCAATACACCATATTTCTTCATTAATCCTGCCACAACTTTATTACAAAAATGAGAACCCCCATCATCGATGATTGCTTGTGGCATCCCAAATCGACTGAATATGTTTTCTTTCAAAAATTTCACAACAGTCCTATGGTCATTTGTTCTAGCTGGGATTACTTCGACCAAATGAATTGACAAATGGGCCCATAAAATCCATACCCCAACAGTCAAAAACTTCTAACACTTGGATCAGATGTAATGGCATCATGTTTCTCCTTGACAGGCTTCTTAACCTTTGACATCGATCGCAACTTGAACAGAACTTGTACACATCCTTGAACAGTGTCAGCCAATAAAATCCACTCTGAAAAATTTTTGCAACTGTTTTCTTGACAGAAAAATGGCCTCCACATGCAAGAGTATGACAGAAATTAATGACACTTTGTTGCTCATGATCGGGTATGCATCTACGGATGATTTGGTCAGGACAATACTTGAAGAGGTAGGGCTCATCCCAAAAGAAGGTTCTGACTTTTCTTAAGAATTTATGCCTATCTAGCTTACTCCAATGGTCTGGGATCAGACCAGTTGCCAGGTAGTTCGCAATGTCGGCATACCAAGGGACAACAGATAATACATGAATACCATTCACTTCAAACAGTTGCTCATCAGGGAAATTGTCATGGATTGGTTCATCAAATTGTGTGAGATCTTGACCTGGAATCCTTGACAAATGATCAGCCACCACATTCTCTACTCCCTTCTTGTCTCTGATTTCAATGTTGAATTCTTGTAGGAGTAAGATCTATCAAAGGAGATGGGGTTTTGCATCTTGCTTTGTGAACAGATACTTCAGAACAGCGTGATTAGTAAAAATGATCACTAGTGACCCTACGAGGTAAGATCGGAACTTGTCTAGGGTAAAGACAATTGTTAGTAACTCTTTCTCTGTACTTGTATAATTCTTTTACGCCTCATTAAGAGTTTTGCTAGCATAGTATATCACATGAGGTTTCTTATCCTTCATCTGCCCTAACACAGCTCCTACAGCGTAATCACTAGCATCGCACATAAGTTCAAATGGGAGGGACCAATCAGGGGACTGAATGATAGGTGCTGAAATGAGTGCATCTTTCAATTTATCAAAAGCATTTTGACAGGTAGGAGTCCATTCAAACGGAACATCCTGAGACAACAAATGGCACAAGGGCCTTGTTATGGTGCTAAATGAAGCAATGAATCTCCTATAAAACCCTGCATGTCCTAAAAAACTTCTAACGTCTTTCACATTCCTAGGGGTGGGGAGTTTTTGAATGGTTTCAATTTTTGACCTGTCTACCTCCATCCCCCTAGATGAAACAATGTGCCACAAGACTATGCCCTGTTTCACCATGAAGTGACACTTTTTCCAGTTGAGTATCAGATTTGTTTTCTCACATCTTGCTAAAACCTTTTTCAAATTCTCCAAACATGCCTCAAAGTTACTTCCATAAACAGAAAAGTCGTCCATGAATACTTCAACAATCTGCTCAACCATTTCACTAAAAATGCTCATCATACACCTTTGAAAGGTGGCTGGAGCATTGCATAACCCAAATGGCATACGCATGTATGCAAATGTCCCAAATGGACATGTGAAAGTAGTCTTCTCTTGATCTTCTAATACAATTTATATCTGATTGTACCCTGAGTACCCATCTAAGAAACAATAGTAGACTTGGCCTGTTATTCTCTCCAGAACTTAATCCAAGACAGGTAAAGGAAAATGATCTTTTCTTGTCACAGAATTGAGCTTTCTATAATCAATGCACATACGTCATCATGTCTGGATGCGCGTGGGAATCAGTTCATTGTTCTCATTTTTTACAACAGTGACTCCAGACTTTTTTGGTACTACCTGTGTTGGACTTACCCACTTAGAATCAAAGATTGGGTAAATTATTCCAGCATCCAATAGCTTAAGGACTTCTTTTCTGACAACTTCTTTCATATTAGGATTTAATCTCCTTTGCATTTGCCTAACTGGTTTTGCTCTTTCTTCCAAGAATATCTTATGAGTACAGATCAAAGGGATAATACCTTGCAAATCTGAAATGGTCCATCCTAATGACTTCCTGTGTGTTTTTAGAACTTCTATCAGTTGTTGCTCTTACTGAGGTGTCAAACTAGAACAGATCACCACTGTGAATGCTTCCCCTTCTCCTAGAAAGACATACTTCAAATCACTAGGCAACGACTTTCTCTCAGGTGTGGACTGATGGCTATCAGAAGCTGTGAGCTTACTGTCCAAGTTCCTTAATGACTCTAAACTAAGCATCCATGTAGGCTTCTCACCTTCTTTGCCTATGACTTCCACTTCTCTTATTTCCTCAAGATCTTGATTTCCTTCTTTGGGTCTTCTCTTGACCTCTTCAAAATAATCATCGGTAAGTGTTTGGATCAAGTCTACCTCATCCACTTCACTCTCAGTGTCCTGATGTTTGGCTACCCTGAAGATATTCATTTCTACAGTTATGTTCCCAAAAGATAGCTTTAACACACCATTCCTACAGTTGATGATGGCATTTGATGTGGCAAGGAATGGTCGACCTAAGATGACTGGAACAGAAGGTTGAGGCCCCTGATGCGGCTGGGAGTCCAAAACAATAAAGTCTATAGGAAAGTAGAACTTATCGATTTGTACCAGAACATCCTCCACAATTCCTCGTGGAACTTTGACTGATCGATCAGCCAGCTGAAAGGTCACTCTAGTGGGTTTGAGTTCACATAATCCCAATTGTTGATACACACTGTATGGCAACAAATTGACATTAGCTCCTAAATCCAAGAGTGCCCGATCAACCTTTTGACTTCCTATGATGCATGTAATGGTTGGACAGCCTGGGTCCTTATATTTGGGAGGAGTTTTCAATTAGAGAATGGCACTGACTTGTTCAGTCAGGAAAGCCTTTTCATACACATTTGTTCTTCTTTTGACAATGCACAGATCTTTCAAAAATTTTGCATATGAAGGTGTTTGTTTGATTGCATCCAACAATGGGATGTTGATTCTCACTTGCTTAAACACTTCATATATATCTGCATTTTGTTGCTCTTTTTTCAAATGACTCAACCTTTGTGGAAAAGATGGTTTGGGCCTATATTGAATTTCTTTCCCATCTTCTTTTTGTTTTTCATTTTTATCATTTTTTTCATTTTTTTCCATGGTGTATTCATGATCTTTTTGTTCTTCCTCTTCAGCAGCAGGTTGGTTTATCCTAGGATCAGTTGGTTTTTTAATTAATCTTCCATTTCTTAGGGCAATCATCGCTTGCACTTGTTCATGAGTGTTGGTTTCACTATTTGAAGTTTCTACCTGGTTGGTTTGCCTAATTGGGTTAGGATTAATTTGGGATGGAAACCTTCCGGGTTCTCTCACACTCAATGTTTGTATTAGCTTGGTCAACTGGCTCCTAATGTCTTCCATGGCTTTGTTAGTTTGGTCTTGAGTTTGGCAACTTGATTATTGATGCCTGTTTGACTTTGGATGAACTGGTGCAAGGTATCTTCCAAAGATCTCCTATGAGGAGGTTGGTAAGTATTGGATGAAGAACCTTGATTCTATTGGAAAGTGTGTTGTTGTACAGGGAAAGGAGATTGAGAATGATTTCCAGAATCATTTCTTCAAGAAAAATTAGGGTGATTTCTATTATTGGGATGATATGAAATGTAGTTCTGATTATTCCCATAATAGGCTCTACTCTGATTTTGATTTTGTCTCCCCTCAAAATTGTGTGAATGATTGTTATTAGTCTGCCTATATAATACCTCCTTGAAAGCATGTAGGGTAGGACATTCTTCAGTTGAATGATCTGTTGCATCACACACAACACACTTTACTTCCACTTGATTAACGGATTGCACCTTTTTGAGTTGCATGTTTTCAACTTTCTTTGTTAAATCAGTTAGTCTTGCATTTAAATCGTCACTCACTCAGTTGGTATCTCCCTCTAGGTTGTGAATTTTCTCTTGAATCAAGAGCAGATGTTGGACCAACTTCTCAGTTCCTTGTATTCTCAGCCAATGTGTCAAAGAAGTGAAAAGCTTCTTCTGGAGTCTTCTCATAGAATTCTCCATTGCACATTGTAGAAACTGGCATTTTCAATTAGGGAGTGAGTGAATCATAAAAGAAACTGACCACTCTCCATTGCTCAAAAGTATGGTGCGGACAAGTGTGAAGAAGGTCTTTAAACCTTTCCCACGCTTGAGCAAAATTCTCATTTGGTTTACAGGAAAAATTCATGATTTGTCTTTGAAGAGTAGCAGTTCTGTTGGCATGGAAGTATTTTTTTAAGAAAGTTGCTTGCATTTCTCTCCAAGTTCCTATAGATCTAGGTGGGAGAGTGCCTAACCACATTTTTGCCTTATCTTTCAGTGAAAATGGAAAGAATTTTAATCTTATGACATCCTCATTTGTTGTATGGTCCATGCAAGTGCTACATACTTTCTCAAATTCTTTCATATGAGTATATGGATTTTCAGAATTCATACCATGAAAAGTTGGCAACAATTGGATTGTGCCAGGTTTGAAGTTGAACCTATGATGGTTGATGGGAAAAATAATGCATGAAGGGATTGTCTGCCTAGAAGGATAAAGATACTCCTTAAGGGGTCTGATCATCTTTTGATCAATGCAGTTAGGGTCACCGTGGTCACTACCACGTGCAGACATGTTGTGTGCAAGATGCATGTTCTCGTTGTGTTGAGACATGAGTGATTGATATTCTATAGTTCTACCTGACCTAAGTATCATACACTATATACAAACAAAAATAAAGTAAAAAGAAAAAAAAAAAGAAACAGAGTTACCGAATTTATCAGGAGATGCTTATTCTTATATTTTTTATTCTTTTTGTTTTTGCCTCAATCTCCCCGGCAACGGCGCCAAAATTTGGCTGCACTCTCACCCTGCAATTAAAACACAAAACAAAACACAATAAAAAATTTATATATATATTTTTTATTTAGGTGAGAGGTTTATACTCGTCAGTGTACGAGTGCAGTTGTAGTCCAAATTTAAATTTATACTTTTTGGATGAGTCCAGGTCGTCCACTGAGAGATTTATTTATGGCAAAAGAAAAAGAATATCACACACGCATACGCATTTAGATGGATTGGTAACAAGATTTTTTTATAATTTTTAGATAACAGATATTAGAAAATAAAGCAAGGTATAAGTTGAAATAAATGCTTAATGTGAGGATATAAAATTGGATAGCACTTGAGTTAAGACAATTCCAGCACCAACCCGTTAATTCCCAAATTTTAGCAGATAAGGTTAGTAACATTAATTTAATTTCAGATATGAGAGTTTGTTACTAAATGCAATTAGAGATGATGATAGTTCTATTTTAAGCAATCCCCATACATGATATGTGAGATTCTAATTTAAGCAACTACCATAAATTCAATTACAATTAATATACAAAACAACTAAATTAATCATCCGGATTTGGGTATGATAGCGTTTCCAGTTCTAGTAACTCCCATGCGTGACATGAAATCTCTAAGTTAGGCTTACACCCAAATCCAAATCTAGTGATTTTCCAATAATTAAAACACACTCATACTGAAATTTAAATTAATGTTACTCATTTAAAGCATAGTTTTCTTTAGGAATCATTAGCGTTGGACACTGTCCTTGCCTTAACCCAAGATTAGATTTAGCTACTCATTTCCATTTAAAAGTTAATTAACAAGAATTTAAATGGCGTAATTTAAATAACAGAATTTAAATGACAAGAATTAAAATAGCATAAACTAACCGACGATTTAGGCGATGGATAATTAAAAGACAAGAATTAAAATTGCAGAAATTTAAAGGTAGAAATTAACCAGCCATTTAGGCGGTGGATAATAAAGAAACAATAAATGACATAAGAATTTAAAAGAAGAAATTGTTAGAACGGGAGATGCTATGGCACATACCAAGAGGGGGGTGAATTGGTATAATTAAAAACTTGGTAGAAACTTGAAAACTTTTTGATACAGGTTGAAGTTTTAATAATTAAAAAACGTGAAGCATATAAAATGACAAATGTGAATCAAGTGAGGAATTAAGGAATGCTTGGAAAGATAAAGATGATTTAAAGAACACAAGCACACAAGAACACCAAGATTTATAGTGGTTCGGCTTAACCCAAGCCTAATCCACTACCTTAGCTCCTCACTAAGGATTTTTCAAACCATCCACTAAAACCCCCTACTTAAACCAAGTAGGTCCTCTAGTCCGAGACTAGGAATTACAAAACCTCCCACTCAAATGGGCTCTCTAGCTATACAAGCTAGGAAAACAAGAAATATATAGTTGGAGAGAATCTAAGAGATGAATCTCTTAGTTACAATGTCTCTCAAAAATGATACAAGGCTTAAATGAATGTAAACAAATTAAGATCACAGCCTTGAAGAGAGAAAATTGAAGCACAGTGAATGTAAATAGAAATGAGTGTAAAATGTAAGCTCAATTCAATTCATTCCCATCCATTAGCCTTCTCTTGATCATCTATGACATGTATATATAAGTGTCCCACGAAGTTGAAGAGAAATATAGCCGTTTGGAGCCGTTGGGATTTGAAAAAATAGCCGTTGGAACTTTCTGCAAAAAGAAATAGTCGACAGAAGAAATATATAGTTGACTATTTTTACAACTAAAGCAAGAAATAGTCGACAGACAAAACGAATAGTCGACTATTTTATAACACAAAATTTCAATAGTCGACAGACACATTCCAATAGTCGACAGATGCTGAGATATGAAGAAATTTTTGAAACTTATGAACAAAAATAGTCGACAGATCAGAAGGCATAGTCGACTATTTTTACTCGATAGTCGACAGATGCTAAAATAGTCGACAGATGCTTAAATAGTCGACAGAACATAAAAAATAGTCGACTATTTTGAAGCATAGTCGACAGAATGATCCGACAGAATGATCCTGATAGTCGACTATTCTTTAGAAAAACTTGAATTTTCAAAACAACCTTATTCGATTCTTTAAAAACTCATTTTGATTATCTTTAAAACAAGTTGAGATTATCAAAAGTATATATTTGAAACAAATCACACTCAACAAGAAAGTTTTTCAAAACACTTTCAACCATACTCAATATTTCTTCTATAAGTTTTCATATCTTACTTCAAAACTTATATACTAAAAATTCATTTTCTCATTCATATAAGCCACATGATAGAAATTGATTTTTATATAGACATTCATCAAAACCATTTCATTACTAAGAGATATTAGATATCAAAATACTAAGAGATAGTTTTCTAAAATGAACACTTTCTAAAATGAACACACTTTCAAAAACATGTTCTAGTTGGTCTTTTGCCTTAGAACAATTTTAGCTCTATGTTGACCAACGACTTCAAAGCTAATTTGAAAATCATTTTAGGAGATTCTTTTAAGACTAAAAACTTGACTTTGCAAATCTCTAACTAAAATAGAAAATCATAAATCTTTTTGGTTTTCATTTTAACAATGCACTTGAAATTGATTTTGTTGAAAACCACCACCTTGATTCATGACTTAGGGATTTAATAACATATGTTTTTCATCATCAAAACTAAGTACAAGGGTAGAACATCAGAAATGAAGGAAGTAAGATTACGAGAGAAAACAAGATAGAGAATAAGAGCAATTCTCTAAGAGAAACTCTAAGAACAAAACTAAAATTTGATTCAAGTAATAACCACATTTTTCACAAATGCACCCAAGTGAGCTATTTATAGCTCACAAGATGCAATACAAACCACATAATTATTCAACTAAACATAATTATATCTAATGGGTACTCAAAAAACATTGACCTAACTAATGGAAGAAAATTAGGTAAAAGACAAAAAATACCAAAGACTTTAAGTGGTGGACTACTCATAAGAATACAAAAGACTTTAGGTGGTAAATCACTTGTAAAAAAATACAAAACAACGAAAAGTCTTCTACAAGTTGGGCTTTTGTTGGGCCTTTGGTTGGTTTTGGGCCTTTGGTTGGACTCCATTTGATAGTTGGGCCAAGTGCACTTGAAACATCCTCTAGACTCCATAATTGGCCTTTGAATTTGAGCAATAAAAAATGGGTAATCCAATGTTTTCGATTATGCCCCTAATTAATTGTAGAAGCCAACTACCTTGCTTCATGCTGAAATAATATGTAATACGAATAATTATTTACTTTAAACATAAATATAAAGCCAAAAGAGGGATATAATTCATTAGGATATAGGAAATCTTGACCATTATCACTTAGCACTAACTCCATATTGTTAACAAAGGATAACTTATTTTTTCTTGACATTGAGAGAGGTTGCGGCCTTTGCGGTTCATGCAATGAATCCCACTAGCATTTATTTTTCCAATGCCCAGTGTGTTTGGAGATTTGGAAGCAGATTAAAGTTTGGATTGACATCTGTTGATCTATGTTATCTATTGTCAATACTTTAAAATGGCTAAAAAAAAAAAACTCATAGGTCATCTTGGCAGTCTAAGGCCAAGAGAATTGCTCTTGCCAATTAGAGATGTCAAAAGAGTCGGCCCACTGGCTTTTTAAACGGCCCGGGCCCAGGCCCTTTTGTTGTGGATAGGGCCGGGCCTGGCCCACGACCCTCTTACAAGGGGGCCGGGTCGGGCCCCTTAGCCGACAGGGCCTAGCGGCCCAAGCCTGGTGAGCCCGACCCTTTTTTTTCTTTTTTTTTAAATATTTTTTTTAAAATAATGCATATAATATATACAAATATAAATATCAAAATAATACATATATAAAAATCAATTTTTTTTCTTTTTAAAATATTTTCTATCTTAATTCTTAAGTTTCAAATATTATTTCATCATTTTATATTTCAAAATTATATATGCCTTATAAATTTTCTTGTGAATTAATATGAAAAATAATGTACATATAAAAAAGAGAATGTTTATTTATAATTTAAATATATAAAAAATTTTAACTTAAAAATTTTAAATAAATTGATGGTTATTATTTATATATATTGCGAAATGTAAATTTTTTAGTATCCAATATCAATAATTACTAAAGAATAATAAAATTAAAAAAAAATGAGTAAGGGCCTAACTAACTGGCCCATAAGGGCCTCATGAGCCCGGCCCATAAGGGCCCAATGGGCCACGGGTTGGGCCAGGCAGTGGGCCCAATTTCTTTGGCCCAGATCGGCCCTTTTGACACTTCTATCTTGCCTGCATAATCTACTATATATGGACAGCTCGCAATCGCCACATTTTTTAAGACTAAAGCCCTTCTATTGATATCATCGTTAGTAGAGTTAAAACACAAGTATACAGGATTATTTTTTCTTTGTATCCTCGTGTTTTAACTCATTTTGAATCCCTCGCTATGGGTTATTAGTTTTGGTCCTTTCATTTGTTGTTCCTAGGTATGCCCAATGTATTTATATAGTCCCATTTTGATCAATGTATATATTTATTTACGGATAAAAAAAATACCTTACATTATATTATAGATTTATGTATTCCACAAATACCACCAAGTTACATTATGAATATCTTTATATTACACCACAAATGCTTTTTAAATTATACCACAATTATCTCTATTCTTATGCTGCATATACCCTTATCTTTACCACAAAATCCCTATATTATCTAATGGATATACCTACAGTTTATCACGAATGCACATATACTAATATCACAAATACCTTTTATATTATACCTTGGATATCAAAAGTTATAACATGACTACTCTCATATTATATTATGGATATAACTATATTATACCATAAATACCCTTACGTTTTATTACACATACTTTATATTATATTGCAAATATCATTAAATTACTCTATGGATACCCAACATTATAAAATAGATACTCTTATATTGTACCATAATACACACTTATATTATATCACAAATATCCTTATGTTATACTATATATACACTTATGTTATATCATAGATACAGTTTTGTTATACTATAGGTACCCTTATAATATACTACGAATTCTCTTACAGTATATCATAGATATTTCTATATTTTACCATAAATACACTTGAAATAATTGTCATTGTATGATTTCTAGTGCTCGTGCCCTCAATTATGTTAGGGAAGGTAAATCGTAAATTGGACTTTGGATTCTTACGTAGGGTGAAAATCGAATTCAAACCCATTGAATTGAGATTAACATATTACTTATTCGATCGCTCGACTTATGCGTCAAACACCTTTAATGAATACACTTATGTTACACTTATATTATACCACAAATATTTTTATCTTATATCAAAAATACATCGATATTATACTACGAATATTATAGGTTATATCAAGAATAATCATATGTTATATCATAAATATTCTTATATTTTACCGTATATATAATATATCATAAATACCACTGCATCACATTATGGATAAAGCTATGTTGGCCCAAGTCTAATTTTGGGGTGGGATTGTTGCCCCTTATTTTTTAGATAATATGCATTTATTACATATTATTTTTAGTTTTTAAATAATTTTATTAATTAATAATAAATATATCGTATTTATTAGATCGTGTGCATTTATTGCAACAATGACACCTTATTTCTTAAATCATGTACATTTATTGTATCTTAAACATTGCTCTTAGTGTTAGCATTATCATATATATATATATATATATAATTTTGATATTTAAAAGTTCAATAAAATAATTTCTAAAATATCTTTTATAGATTTTACAAAAAACTAAAACATGCAACAATAAAAATATTATTTCTTTAATTAAACTCATAACCTATAAATTAGAATAAGTTTAAAAATAACTTTACCATTACATTAAAATTTACAGAAAAATAAAAATTACAATTACAATTTCCAAGTCTCATCTCTTCAAAGTTAGCTTTCATTTAAACCACCCCCAGTATTATGTAAATATTGTTCTCTTGGTAGATAGTATCAAAACAAACAACGTAGCCCCCATCATTCATATTCAAAAATCTAAAGCATAAAAACACGACTTCTACCTAAAACACCAAATTTATGAGTAACTATTAACACTTAGAGTGTATTTGATTGTACACATTTTTCTTGAAAAATATGTAATTATTACATATTTTATATAGAAAATAATCAAACACTCTTAATTCTTTCATAGAAAAATATGCATGGTATAACCATTTAAATTTTTTTTTCATAGAATTCATTTACCAAGGGGGTGAGATAGTTTTTGTTTTCTAGGCAATATTACGTAGAATTAAATTCTAGGTAATGCAATCAAACACACCTTTAGAGTGTTTGATTACACACATTTATCATGAAAAATATGTAATTATTATACATTTTCTATGGAAAACAATCAAACACTCTTAGAGTGTGTTTGATTGTACGTATTTACCATGGAAAATATGTAATTATTACATATTTTCTATAAAAAACAATCAAACTCTTAACTTTTTTGTGAAAAAATATATATGGTACAATTATTTAAAACTTCTTTCCATGGAATTCATTTTCTTGGGTGGGGGTGATTTTTGTTTTCTAGACAATATTATCTAGAATTAAATTCTAGATAATGCAATCAAACACACCTTTAATTTTTCTATGAAAAAATATGTATGGTACAAGCATTTAAAGTTTCTTTTCATGGAATTCATTTTCTAAGGGGATGGGGTGGTTTTTGTTTTCTAGACAATATTACCTAAAATTAAATTCTAGGTAATGCAATCAAAATTTATAACATTTAGTTAGAAAATAAAATATTTTTTAACTTGCATGGAAAATAAAAAACACCTCCCCTAGATGAAATTTTTCATGAAAAAGATGTCAAAATATGTTTTAATAGTTGTACTATGGAATTAAATTCCACGGAAAAAGTAATGTATCAAACAACAAAGATGAAATTCAATTCTTTAGATGAGACATTTTTCATGGACTTTTCATACTATTAAACACACCTTCCGGTTACAGTTGCTTTTTCAAAGCTATTTTTGTTTTTGATTTAGGGATTTTAGCTTTTATGAAAAATGAAAATCTAAAAGGTGTTTGAGCATTTTATCAAAACATATTTTTCTTTGGTCTTATAACTGAAAACTAAAAATGAAAGGCCTACCAAATGGCTACACCCCATTTTCTTTCTTTATTATTAAATTAGTGAAACAAAACCAAAATAAGTACTAAAAAAACAGTAAAGTTATTGAAATTCAGATAATCAAATCAATGAAAAGAAACATAAAACCCCTACAACTAAACTAATTCAGATACAGAGACTTTTTACTTTTTGCCATGAGCATGTTATGTTTGCAATTTCTCCTTTGGCTTTGGACTTCAGAGAAAGACAAGAGGCTGCAGCTACAATTAAATTAGCAAGATACATCTCAAACTTCAAAGTATAAAAAGGGGGATAGAAAACAAAAATAAAAAACCTATCAGTACAAAAGACAATTCGCCCCATACAGTGTAATGTACAAATACAGCCCACCACCTTCACTTCCTTGATCTCTTCTTTGGCTGTCTGGAAGCTGAAGTCTCGGCATCACCGCCTTCCCTACCTCGTTTCCCTGCAACTCCAGGCTGCGGGTGAGGTGGAGCTGCAGCCCTCTTTGGCGGCCGACCAACACTTCGCTTTGCCGGGCTTTCTTGTTCCTTCACTTGCCTGCCCCCGGCAGCCCTCCTAGAAGCCTGCTCTTTCTTCCCGTTACCCTTGCCATTGCTGCTAGCCTTCTGATCACCGGCTCCTCCTCCTCTGCTATTGTTGGAACTAATAGCCGAGGTCTTTAATGTATCGAGCAAAGATCCGTTGTTTGTGGACGAGCCTCGCTTCATTCTGTTCAAGAAGTTAGCCGCACTTCTTTTCTTTGCACCTGCCACAGTGGTGGTGTTCCTCTCACTTTTTGCCTCTGAACGCTCGGTTGAAGACCCGCCCTTCCCTTGGTTTTGACTGGAAACATTTTCTGAATTCTTTTCGGGATTGGCCTGATTCTTGCCCCCATTTTTCTTTGAGCTTCCCGGACCTGAAGCAAATCTGTCTCTAGTTCTTTTCTTTGTGACTCTATTTTCTTCTGTGTTCTTCGAGGTTTTACTAGGTTGCTTCCAATCTAAAATCGGTTTCTCTTCAAGCAATGCTGCTTTTTGTTCCCTCTTTCTATCTGCTGCTCCCAATGATGATCCCGATGCTTTAGCAATTGAACTGCGCTTCCGGCAAACTATAATCGGATTGGAAATCTTTGGCTTCAGTAGTAAGGAATCACTTGGTTCAGGGTCTGGCTTTGAGGAAAGGGGTAAAGGTGGCAATGAAGTTTGTTCTCCAGCTGACAATTCCAACTTGGGTGTCCTCTGGATCATCTCTTTGGAAATAAGTTGTCGAAGCTCAATAGCTGCAACAGATTCTCGGGACTTTTTGCCAAAGAAAATGATTGCATTGTTGAAGAGCAGCAGCATATCACGAAAGAACTTCTTGTTGCAACCTGAGTAGCAACCTTCCTCAATCCTCATTCGGATAGTTTCAAGATCCATATGTTGTCGAATCAAGTTCTTGTACTCTGGCGTTTCCTGCAAGGTTCAGAAGGAAATATATCAAGTGACTTTAATTTTAATCAAATGCCCTAAAATTCTGTCGACAACAAAATGGTTTGCTAACCAATTAACAATTAGCTGTAATTTATGCTTGCCTACCTGTAATATTTAAACTGTGAAAGCTATCCAAAGTGCACATTTGAAGCCAGATAAATTACGCAAACATTATCCACTCAACTAGAAATCTTAATGCATATAAAAAGATCATCCTAGCACATGGAAAGATGAAATATTCAGCACCATAGTCTTGTTCATATCAAATGCACACCTTCAGATGAGAAGTTAGGCAATAACTAGCACCCTGACCACACTGATTCCTGAGTTTTTTTTTTTTTAATTTTTTTTCTTCATCCTTCTTCCCCCTGTACTCTCCAACATTTTGGAACAGGAATGAATGATTGATATAAGTCCAAAGGAGCTGCAACCAACACCTGCTAGCTACCTGGACCACAAGAAAACAGGTTGGGTGGGCTCATCAGGGGGGGGGGGCAGGCTTTTAAGTGCAGGGGGTATAACCATTGTGATGCAGCCAAATGCCATAATTAGATCACACACACCACGGAACTGAAATCAAGAGAAACAGAACACAGAGAATTGAGAACATGGTTCGGACTGAATACTACATTCAGGATACAGCAATGGAATAATCCAATAACTCAAGCGAGATAACAGTTTTTACACAAATAAAAGTTAAAACTGAAAACCCTTCTCAATGCTCTTACTCCGGATAACTGGTCAGTTGCACTAATGACTCTGTTTATCTGGCTGTAGCACTTATTCTATCTCTAATTCTATTAGGGATATGCCTATGTGTAGACAATATGGAACAATGTCGATGGGATTGGATCTCCTACCTTTATGTTTATACTTAATCACAATATTACTGAGAAACATTTTTTTTTTATCAAACTATCCTTACCAAATAAGTTCACCAATCTTCATTTTCTTTGACTTTGAGAGCTATCTAACACCAAACACAGCCCAAAATATGCAGGTTTTGAAAAGAAAATAGATGAGGATAGATCAAGCAAGCAAAGAAGAGGCAATGAGTGGTGCCGAACAAGAGGAAAGAAAAGGAGAGAAGGCAGAGCTTATTGGCAATACAAACATACTCAAGACTCAAGAGGATCATAGGAAGAGAATAAATAGGACCTAGGTAGCAATAATAATGGCAGAAGTTCATTTGATTAATTAATTATTAATTAGGTCATATGCATTTTTTTTATCATCTGGTTTAGAAGGTTACATATGGTGTTGAGTAAATCAAATAATCTCCCAGAAGTCGTAAACTTAATAAGAGATACTTTGTATAGAAATCAATAGCGGACAAGAGAATGCGGGTGTGGTTCCCACAGCCCTGAAATGTCAAAAACAGCAACAAAAAGGCTATCACCGGTGGCCATAACTACATGGTCCGAGAGTATGTGTCAATTAATTCACCAGCTAAGGAACACACAAGCAAAGGGACCCAGCCGCCATCAATGGAAAATACTCGAACAACCCTAGAAGCGTAGTAACATCAAAGAGTTGGCTGGGGCAGCAAAGTAATATCCAGTTCTAAGCCTGAAAACGTAAGCCCTCGTTGGTCAAATTACACGTGGTTTCCGCCAAAAAAAAAAAAAGTAAAAAAAAAAAAATCGATGGTTTTAACATATAAACTTACCGCACAAGTCCAACCATAAAGGAAATATAAATATTAACTTTCTAATCAGCTGCACAAAGTGAGAGGCTATTGATTTGGCAGCTACTTACCCTTCTATTCAATTTGACAACTAGCCCTCCACAAACACAACTCAGGTGGGGCATAATTTAATTATATCAAAAGAGATTTTAGTACCTAAGCTAACCAATTTTTATTTTATACCAAATTTGGTAATATATAACACCCAACTAAAATCTCAAATATTAATATCATTAAGTGGGGTAGTTACGTAAATACTCAACATCCGATCATGTCTGCCGGAGAATAAGAATATTATTATATATAAATATATATATATATAAATGTGATAATTTAATGTATTCAAATTGTAATAGCAAAGTCGGAGAATCAAAAGAATTTATTATTTTAACCAGACCCAAGAAAAAACAAATCAATTACATAAGCGCGGTTATAGTTGCGCCATTGGAAATTTTAGAAATACTTAAATTTTTTTTATTGTACTTCTAAAAGCTAGCAATTTAACAATTAAATAACCGAATAGAATACTAGTAATCCATTTACCTGGCTCTCGAGCCGGCGCTCAAAAACCGAGCCAAGCCTGTGAGACCGGACAATCTCAAGGATATCAACTAACGGTTGCGATTTAACGGAGATCACTTTCATGGCGGGAGATTGATCATCGTTTTCGGGTTCATCACCGCTGATGCAGCCGGAGCGCAGCTTATCGGACACTCCTTCCTTTCTCGATTTGCTCGCCGAGCTCTGCACGTCACTACTTTCCTTCGCCGTGGCCTCATCGCCGGCATGACCATCCTTCGACTCGGCCACCGATTCCCACAACTCGGCCACCGATTCCCACAACTCGGCCGAGTCCCTTGCTCCCCGGTCCGGTTCAGCCTTCACTGACTCCCGGACCGGCATCTTCTCTATACTATCCGAGCTACCGTTACACGAATTCTCGCCGACCGGTTTTGTTGAACCGCCGGCGAGGTCCTGAGCTTCCGGCTTTCGTTCTCCGGTCCGAATAGGTTCCGGTTCTTTGCCATCGTCTCCGGTTTTATAGGTCTCGCCCTTCGGATCTGTCGAGTTGGACTCGCTCACGGACTGGTTCTCTCGGTTGGATTCGTTGCCGGCGACCGGATCTCCGGCAACTGATCTCGGGGACAATTTATCAGGCTCACCGCGTTGTTCTCTTTTCTCTTCCTCATCTCTTTTTCTGTGCACATTTTTGTCCAGATCTGACTTCTCTCCGCCGTTGTCGCCTTTCCTCAGACTCTCTTCTCGTTCCTCGTTCAATCTCTTCACCTTCAGTTGCAGAGATCTGGCAACAAACACATCCAAATCGAAACGTTCATATACATATAGACATCGAGATAGGCACATATAGATTTTACAGATGTATGTAGGGCCGGCGATTGGAGGCTTTACACGATGGAGAGATCGCAGCGCTCAAGTTCGCGTCTGAGCTCGGCGACTCGGAGCTTTCTCAACTCGTCGAGCCAGGGGACGGCGTCGGCCTTGTTGTCATCACCGTCACGCGGTGATACGGTGCCGTTCTGGTGGGAGAATCGGCGCTTAAGATCCTGATATTTCTTTTTACAGTGGTCGGGGCTGAGGACAGCGGAGGCGGAGCTCCGCCGCTGAACCTCGCCGGCGACGGAGTCCCAACTGTTGGTACCGTAGCGGTGGACGGCGCAGGCGAGGAGGAGCTCCTCCCACGTCCCCCAAGGCGTCTCCGGTTCTCTATTCACCACTGTCGTTTCGTCCGTTTTGGCCATGAAAAGGGGGGGGGTATCGAGTTTTAAGTTTTTAAGTTGTTATATGCATTTCCTCCATATTTAGGGCTTCGTTTATCGTCTCTCTGTGTACGTTCGGCTCGGCTTGGTTATAAGGCTACCGATCGCGACCACGTAACCCAGTGTTGACGACGGCTCCCTGTTGAGCTTCGCTTTTACTAAAATACCCTTGGTTAGGTTACAATGCTTACTTCTTTTTTTTTTTTTTTTTTTAAATTTGCAACGATACTTTTCTATGCAATGACGAAACTGCCGTGGCCCTCCGGGTAGGAAATTGCAATCTAGTGTAGATAGAAACCTGAACTAAAGGGTCCAAGACTGAGAAAACCCGAAACGGCGACCCATCTGAAGGGTAGGCCCGCTCTGAACTCTGGGTACAAGCCCAGAGTTGAAAACCCACGTGAATATATATATATATATGTTTTCTCTCTAATAACATGAAAAATTAATACGACTTCATGATTTGTTGAAAAGTTAAAATTTTAAAGACTCAGACTTATTTAAAATTTTAAATAAATAAATTAAAACCTAAAATTTAGCACTTAAAACAAATTAAATGCTCTGAGTCACAAGATATAAAAATTAAATCAAAATATATTTATTAAACTAAATAAATAAAAATGAGTAGAGTTCTAAATCCCCCCGCAACCGCAAGCAGCTTTTAAGAAGAAGTTTATTGAACTGCTTTGAATCCTAATCCTATTGGCTATTGGCTGTTGGCTGTTGGCTATTCGTGCGTATGTACGGATACTTTTTTCGTAATTTTTTTTTGCAAAAAACATATGCATAATATTGAAGGGATAGCATGCATTATAATTATCTACTAGTGTGAAACAAAACAAGAAGAAGACCATAATAGTATTGGATTCAAAATTCGAATTGATGTTTAGTTAAGGGTAGGCCGTCAGATCGTGAAAAACGGCTTAATTGTCGTGGCAACTTGAAAATAGTTGATTTTGTGACTTGGTCCAATTTTAGAATATAGTGTCAGCGTCATGCTTTCGGCCACCACCAAGCAAGCAACAACAGGAGCTTCTGCTCCCTTTAAAGCATATAATAATAATAATAATAATTTGTGTTTTATTTGATGTAATTTATTTTCAGTATTCAGGGGGGGGGGGGGGGGGGGTACGTTGTTCTAAATTTACTTTTTTCATAAAGACTCTTCAAAATTCAAATGGGGTTATTTTTATGTTAAATTTAAAATTTATAAAATATTGAAAGTAAAATTGTAAGAATTGAATGAAAGCTCTCCTCTTGACTCTTATTTTTGGATAAGTGAGCCCCCTCAATTACTACTACTATGAAAATATATCCTCAATAATAACTTAATTGATGGAGTGGGGTCTTTGAAAAAAGATAAAAAAACTGTATTGGGTCTGCCTGCTTTATTTGCTATAATAGCAATAAAGGGAATGGGGATGAGAATAGGAATGGAATCATTGGCTCTATTGTTATATTTGTTACAGTCAGTAATTGAATCATCAATTAGAATTCTATTGCTATGTTTGGTATGTTAAAATTTATATCGAATAGAATAAAAATAAAAATAAAAATAAAACCTTTGTGACAAAAGTACCCTTAGTCTGAAAATAACCAAATATTATTTTTATTTTTTGGATGTTAGTAAAATATTATTTTGGGTGTTAAAAAAAAAAATTTTTCCTTTATTTGTGAGTTAATAAAATATTGTTTTATTTTTTTATCTAAGGATATTTTATAACTTTTGAAAAATAGGGAAGATAAAAAAAAATAATTGAATATATGTTTGGTTGAATGAAATTAGAATTCCATATAGATTCATTAATTCAATTAGGTAACCATTATCACCATATATATGATAGAAGTAAATACTATTTGTGATGTAGTGAAGTCCTCTTTAGTTTTTATAATAGACCGGTGGGCCTTTTGTATCTTAAATATGTCCAAAATAATCCTTTTGATATATTTCAAAATAGTTTTTAAATGTTCAAAAAGGCTCATTTTAATGTCTCCACCAGTGAGATTTTTTTTTTTCTATTGTATTATAAAATTATTTATTGTTATTAGATATTAGAATAAATTTTAAATACAAATAAAAAATAATTTGACAATTTTTATTTTATTTTTAAATATGTTAAAATAAACATAAACATAAAAATAAAATACAAAATTAATTTTGAAATTCAAAACTAACCAATGTTGTTTTAAGACTAGTAAATGAATAAAAAATGATAGTTTTTAACATGGATAATTTTTTAATTTTAATAAAAATAAAAAATAACATTTTTTTTTAATTTAAACAACCCCCCTTACTCACAATTTAAATAATCCCCACTCATCCACAATCATGGATAAAAGGGATTTTTTTTTTTATTATTCTTTCTATATCTAATGGATGCCCAAAAATGTTTCAAGAGTAGTGTGAATTGGATTTATGAAAAATTGAATGTCCTTAGTAAAAGTCAGTTGGTGATAATTTGAGATATGATATTTTTTTTTCAAGATATGCAAGTAATAAATAATATCATAAAAATACAAGTTTTATAGAAATTCGGTTATAAGGGTCTTCTTTCTCTCTCTTCAAGATATGACGTAATTGAGGGTACGAATATCAGGAGCCGCGCAAGGACGATTATCTGAAGATGCCTCTTAAAATGTTTAAATGAAAAACAATCTCTAACCTTTGTTCATAAACTAGTAACTTCCATTATAACCCTAATCTTTATACAAAAGCTAATAAATATTAATTACAATCTTACAAAGAAAACAACCTCTTGATGCAAATAATTTAAATCTCACAAAAATCTTAATAGAAAACTTACAAAGCATTAATTTGACAATAATGATGCTAAATGAACTCAACCATAAATATTCAACCTTCAACACTCCTCTTTGCTTCAACACAATAGTTCACTTCTATTCTCAAATTTTCTATGTTTTGGTTTGAACAAAAATGAAGGTTTCTTCTATACAATTTCTTCAACTAGTTAGTAGAGACAAAAGTGATGGTGGTTGGACATCTTTAGTAAGTACTCCTTTATATTATAAGCCATCAGATGTAATGAATAAAGTTAAGATAAATCCTGTAAAAATAATATTTAAATGTAATATTATCTTTAGAAAATAAAAACTCTCAAGTCAACATAGATTAAGATAATAATTGTTACATAAATTAGCAAAAATGACACAAAATCTAAAATAACAAAACTAGGAAATGCTTACAAGCTTTTTACTTTTTGAAACTTTAAGATATAAGACAAAATAATAAGTAAGAATGAAAAAATATTTAAAGATTAGATGTAGATATTTGGTTCAAATATCTATAAAATGGTTGTTCTTGAATGAATTTGTAATTCTCGTGACAATATTTAAACATCTAAGGGTACCTTTTCAGATGTCTATAAGATGTTTCAAAGGTTTTAACAAATTTGGTATAAAAATCTAAACAAACTTTAGAAACAAAAAATACTTACTAGTTAATCTTTAGACATTTATACCCATTGATTTTCTGCACGAAACCTTAGGAATTAGGATGCATTTTGGAAATGTTTTAGACTTTTGTAACATGAATCTCAATCGTTTGTATAAAGTCTTTACTTAGAGACACATATTGGAAGTGTTTTGAACTCTTGTATCTTCTTATTTAGATGTTTGAATAAAGATTTTGAGATTAGTTGTATTTTGAATAAAATTTGGACATATGAGTATGAGTTTCAGACATTTTGTACGACAATTCAAATAAGATAATATTTTTAGAATTGATTTAGACGTCCGGTTGCTCTTCTTTAGATGTTTGAATTATCATCAACATTCGAATATCACAATTTAGTTCTTTGAATTTTTTAAAATTGTTTAAGACATAACTTAGCATTGTGTATTTTATTTTTTGTGTTGTAAACTACTTTTGTTATTATCAAAATTAAACTATTCAAGATCAACACTAACTTTTATACTATTTTATTATACAATTATTATATATTAGAATAAATTTAAAACACAAACAAGAAATTAATTTAAAATTGAAATTATCCCATATTCAAATTGTATATATATCTAACTTTTTTTCTATTTCACTATACAATTTTTTAGTATTATTATATATTACAATTAACTTAAAATTAGAATTATCCCATGTTCAATCTATTTTCTCTATATCTATTTTTTAATTTTATTATACAATTATTATTATTATTATTACATATTATAATAAACATAAAATACAAACAAGAACTTAATTTGAAATTAAAATCATCCCATCTTCGTATTTTTTTGACCAAAGAGTTTTTTATATATGGGTATTATAAACATTTTTTATTGTATTATTCAATTATTTATTGTATATTATTGATTAAAAATGTTATTTTATATATTGAAAAGAATGTTTATTTGGCATCTATATTCCTACAAATTTTGAAATAAGAAAGCATATCCATATTTCAAAATTATGCAAAAAAATATATTGGACTTTTCAAGACAAGAACAGAAAAATAAAATAATTTTTGAGTCATGTTCTCAAATTTTTTTTTTTTTTTTTTTGCTTTTGAATTTAAAACTGGGTCATGTTATCTTTTGATTTTTTTGATAAATTATAATTTATTTTTATCATATTTAAAAAAAATGCATTTTTCATTTATAATTAGTTGTCATATTTGTATGCTTTGTTTGTTTTAAAAAAGTAAAAAATTAAAATTTGAATTTTTCATCCCAGGATGGTAAACAGAAATAATTTCTCTTTGTTAATTTTTCTAAATTTTCTCATTTTTAAAAATCTTAATTTAGAATCTTTCCTTAATATTAATATTTTTTATGATTTTGTTAATAAATTATATGTATAACTAGGTAAAATTTTCAAAATATTTTGTTGATTAGTGCATAGATAATTAATTAATTTTGAAAATATATATTAATTAAAATTTATATAATTTTATAAAATTAAATAGTAAAAAAATCAATTAAAAATTCCCATGCATGGCATGAGCATTATCACTTTTTTGTTTCTTTTGGTTAAGTGGGTTACCTTTATATTTATAATACACTAACATAATAAAATATAAATATATTCATTTGATAACGTTATCGAAATAGTAAGAGCCGAAATCAACCCATTGTAGAGGACTCAAAATTAAAGCATAGACCCAACCTAATGGGAGAAAAGGCCCAAGTTAAGGCGTCAATCCAACCCATTTGGAGAGAACCCAAGCTAAGCTTATAAACATTAATAGCATCTCTTCTTCTTTTACATTTATAGCATCATATACTTTATCCCATGACTGTCTCACCTATTTTGATTTGAGTGTTAAAGAGAGTCACCACCTCCATAACTTCTTATTTTGCAAGTTTAATAAAAAGTCACATTCGTTTTGATCAGTCCAGCATTCTCCAACAACTTAAAAGGCATTGATGATGCATTTTTCCAAATCATCATATATATATTAGTTAATACATATTGATCAAGAATACACCTTCTACCCATTTATCTGTGTGTGTGGGTATTTCTTTACCCATTTGTACTCTCCATATTGGATAAAAATAAACACTTTTTTACTGTTTTATAAAACTGAAAACAATAAAGAAAATATGGCCTTAGTTTCTCTAATATTTTTTTTTTTTTTTTACATGCAAGATTAACTCATTTATTTAATGGAGATCAAGAGGTAGAGTATTAATTTATAAGTAAATTAAGTTGTAAAAACAACGAAAATATAATATGTGATCGCATGATTCAATTTTCTCTCTATAAAATCATTAGAAAAGTTATGGTTTAAAGATAGGAGAATAATATGATCAAATAGTAAGGGAGAAGACAATGGATACAATTTGAAGATCAGTGCTATGTTACTTTTTCATTGAATGCCTTATTATATGCCTAGCGAAAAAGGAAAAAGATGCTTTTGACTTAATTTCATCAAGATCAAGTATATATATATTATGAGGGTATAATTTAATATAAGATATATCTTATATGTTTCACTAACAAGAATTAATTATTTGACACAAAATAAAAATATAAGATCCAGGAGACAATTGAAGTGTCTCGATCGATGCACTTCAATTGACTCAACCCTTAACGTAGATTAACTAAATTTGGTGTTCGAAATAACTTAAACTTTTCTAGTGTTCTTCGATTGACTAAACATAGTACTTGATCAAATTTGTACAATACGGGAACCTATCATTCTATTTAACTTAAATCAACCAAAGTAATATCTTGGGTCCACCAAGCTTGGACCTAACATTCTAGCTATGGTTGGTCAATTGAACTCCTTAGGTTGATTCAAAAATGTTTTAAACTTTTGATAAAAATACTAAAACAAAAACTTTTATATTTTATGTAAAAATAAATTACAATTTTTGTTATTATTAAAGTATTTAGTGTCGAGTTTATATTTTATTTTTGTTATTATCAAAATAATAATTATACCTTGAAATTAACAAGTTCAATTTGGACCCATCTTGACTATCTTCAATTTCTTATTAAGAATGATCATTTTTGTCAAATTTTAATTAAATATTTGAAGAAAAAAATTAATAAATTATATTGATGGAGTAGAATATACCTTATCCAATAATAGACTAAATATAATATGGTATGAGTACAAATATCGACATAAAAGAAAGTACAACCAATCAGTAGCTAATCCTACACAGAAAATCATGTTTAAGATGTCACTTTCCAATTTGAATGTATATGGTTGCATCAATGTCTCTTACAACAATTCAATAGCTGACTACACAAAAAATCATGTTTAAGATGTCAGTTTCCAATTTGAATATATATATGGTTGCATCAATATCTCTTAAAATCATTTAATGATGTCATTATCTTATAAGAAGCTTCTTAATTAGCTTATTTATTCTTTTATTTTTAGAGCTAACAGCGTAAAAAAATTAAACCTTTTCACTTTTTTACAATTTTATCTAAACGTTTTAGTTTTGGCAATAACGTCCGATTTGGTCAATTGATTATAATTTTAGCCACAACTCAAATTCGATTCAAGAGATGTGTGCACTTGTTGACGTGGCACGCTACTTTTATATATATATATATATATATATATATAAAGAGAAGAAAGGCTGTAATATCCCAAATTTGAAAATAAATAATAATTATTCAAATCAGTGTTTAAGGACATTAATGAATATTCAAAAATTTAAGAGGAAATATTTATTTAGGTAGTTTTGAGAAAATAAGGGATTAAAGATACTTAATTAAATTATTAGAACTAGTTAATAAATAAAGATATTAATATAATAATTAATATATTGTATGGGATAAATTTAAATAATAATAATAAAATAAGGCAAGTGAAGGAATCTTGAAGTGAAGTGGCTAATTATGCGTATATGTGATGATATACTGTGTTAATAGCAAATATTAATTTAAGTTTATACCTATTATGCTAATATCTTATTATATTAATTTAGTAAACATATTATGTGTGTGGAAAAAATCAAGGGAAATGGAAATGAGGATATTTCCATGAGCTGCCACCTCAATTAATGCATGTGTGTGCGTGTCCCTAGTAGGTGAAAATCAAACGGCTGGGAAGAGATGAGGGAGAAAAGACAATTGAAAGCAAAAAATTGGCAGGAGGCCATGATTACGTCTGGGGAGAGTGAAATGGGATAGAGACTTAGCCTCCAAGGTTTCAATTGCATGCTATATACATGACTATATGAATCAATATTTAATTGTTAGCATAATATATTATTAAAGAGGATTGAGATTGAGGCAGTGGAGTCGGCAGAAACTTAAGAGCATATATATATATATATGCTAGTTTTGCAAAGCTATGATATATATATATATATATATAACTAACAGTGAGCTTGATGGGTTAGGAAGCTGCCATGGCCGACGAGGAGCAGCCGCGGCTTGAAGAAGTCGCGGCCATGGCGACGTGAAGCAGCGGCAGTCGGGGCGGCGCGGGTGGCGCTCGGTGATGGCCGGAGGCAGGCCCGGCGACCAGCGGAGGGCCGGACAGAGAAGGCCGGCCGCAGCCATGCGTGGTTGCAGGCGGCCGGATGCGTGGGAGGAGAAGAAGGAGGTAGCAGCGCGGGGAAGAAGAAGAAGAAGAAGAAAGGAAGAAGAGGAAAATGAAGAAGAAAAGAAGAAGAATGAAAGGAAAGGAGAAGAAGAAATGGAGTTGCAGGCACGGGTGAAGAAGAAGAAGAAGAAGAAGAAGAAGAAGAAGAAGAAGAGGAGGAAGAAAATAAAGAAAAAAATAAAGGAATTTTGGGATTTTTCGACAAGGGAAGTGATCAAGTACATGGGTAAAAATTTGTCGAAGCATGTTACGTTTAAATTATAAATTTTACGCGATTAAAATTAATTAATTTGAGTCCCGATTGTGTTATTTGCTAGGAAATGATTTAATTTGCATCGGGAGCTCGAGTGAGGTCGGAATCAGCTAATTTCAGGCAAGTTCCAATCCCTTTCCTCGTATTCTTTAATTCCCGTGAGAAACCCCGTGATTTCCTGTATTTTATCACCTCCCTTACTTTAATTCGGCACATTGCCTTATTGGTTGAACTATTATTCATTTGTTTTAATTTAAATTAAATCTGAGGCTTCTATAATTTTATTCGTTGTGAGCCTAAGGGGGTTTGTACCGCCCCCATTCCTTTCGGAATGATGCTGAACCCAGTTAGGGAACTAGGTTCCTAGTCGTGCGGTTTTTATTACAGTTTTTCTCGGATTTATTTATGATTTGGTTAGAGCTATTGAGCAGTGGGGCAGGGGTCAACCGTTTGGTGACGTTGGGGTAGACTATGGTACGGCCCTGATGTGGACCGTCGGGTGGACACCCCTAGTCACTGGCCGTTGACCGGTGCCGAGCATTGCTGAGTAACTCTGCCGGTATGTGATTTATTGTATGAGTAGATGCATTGTATTACTGTTCATGATTTGGTATGCACATGGGTATGGGATGCATGTTGGGATATTCATTTATTGAGTATGCTTGGACACGGACATTCTAGCTTGGTTAGGTTGCATCCAGCGCGGCATATGCATGGCGTGTGGTTTACTATGTGGGCGGAGCATGGCCTGATGCCTGGATATATGGGCGCCTTGTATCACGTTGATGCTCACTACGCCATTGCATTTCTATGTGCATTGCATGGATACTGATAGTATTTAGTTCTCGGACGGGAGTACCGTTCCGAGGGAGCCTATGGCTCGGTTGTCGGGAGTACCGACGGATACAGGTGACGGGAGTACCGGCCTGGGACAGCGCGCGCAGGTTTGTTGCAGATATTTGTTGCCTTTCAGGGCAGCGGCAGGTTGGTATGGGACTTGGGTGCCGTGTGTCTTGTGTGGGCCCCAAGGACCGATATGTGCTTTTATTTTGTTATGCTATTGAGCTGTTGTGTTGTAGTGTCTCATGGCTTGTGTGTACCTGGGGGTTTATTCTGGGGTGAGATTTCTGGTTTTGAGTAGCCTTATGCCTTTTCTTCCTTGTGCTTGCTGAGTCTCTCGACTCACCTTGCTTTCCATCATTCCAGGTAGTGGCGGCGTGAGCCACGGCAAGGGAGTCAGCTTTAACGGCAGAGTCGGTGTGGTGTACAGGCAGTCTCGTCAATCCCTATCCACTCTGATGTCTAAGTAGAATTTACTCTATTATTTCGTACTGTGCCAGGTGTTTTCTCGAGTCTTGTGTATGTCGGCACAGGAGTTTGTATTTATTTATTTATCTTGTGACTGCTGTGTTAGCGGGGTACCCATAGTGCATGCATGTCTTGAGCTTTGCTTCCGCTGTTCTTATTTTTTTTTTGTGTATGCATGCCGGGGTGGTCTTTGTCTGGTGTTTATTACTTTTCTCCTCCCGTAGGTGCTCCCGTTCGGGTAGTCCGGGTGGTTGGGGATATCCGGGCGGGGGTGCTTACAATGTTGGTATCAGAGCGTAGTTGAGTCAGTTTTTGGGACGAGTTCCTGTACACCAAGGTTGTCGGGTAGAGTTAGGGGAGTTTTGGTGTGAATCGAATAGAGTCTGGTTGCGTCACGTTGAGTTGCTAATTCGTGGGAAAGATGGTGTCTTAATTTATATTTGCGCAAGGGTGATAAGTGCACGTTAGGATGGGACCGTGAGGTGGTATAAATGAGATTTATTTAGGACTTGTGCCTGCCCTAAGTGTTTGGGTAAGAGTTGTTTTAGCAAGGGATTGACCCTGCAATTGAGCCGGGTAGCCTTGAGGAATAAATGTCTTCTCTCCCGAGCAGATGATTTGTCGGGCTAACTCTGAGGTGTTTTTAAAGAGGTCTGAAGTTCCTTGGTCTCACCAGGTGTTGTCGACGCCCTATTAAGGCTTGTGTTAATCTCATGAGAGATGATGTCGTGGTAGAATGTGATCTGGAGGTTCATGATTGAATTTTGCCAGGAGTGGTACGGGAAGGTCCCACATGGTGGAAAATGTGCTATAGGAGTCCAATGGTTACTAGTAGATCTGTAAGTACCGAGATGTGTATAGGGTGTACTGAGATGGGAAACTGAAGGTTGGGTAGTGCGGTAGCTCGTGTGTAACAGTTAAATTGTCTGTACTTATTTAGTCGAGAGATGTGTTATATGATGAGGTATGGAGGTAAATTGAGGTTCTGAGGGGTTTGCATTTCCTTGGAGGTTTAGGGCAGCAACCCTAAGTTTTAATCGATTTTGGATGGATAACTCGGAACACTAATACAAAGTCCAAAAAAAGATCTGTGATGAGAATTCACTGAAAGACTATTATGGAATTGAGGACTTGGCTTTTACAGTGGTTATGCTGTTTGGAGATTTGGCATTACTACCTGGCTAGGGTATAGGTGTTTAGTTCTCACAGGTGGAGCGGAGTTCAGGTGACGCCGCGATTGGCGTGTCGAAAGACTAAGGCTGTGAGATTCTGTAATAAATAGGGTAAAGCAAAGATGATAGTAGACATTTTGGATCGCTGTGGAGCATCTGTGATAAAGTGAATTAGGAATAAGAAGACCCCTCTAAGATTATTGTTGTGGGAGATACCCAGGTGTATGGCCAAGGCCGAAATTGGATATAGGGTTAAGTAACTGTTGGTTTTGCTGCAAGGATAGTAGTTGCTATGAGTACGTGCGGTGCTAATCACAGACCACATGCCCTAGGGTCGGTTATTGACGAGTGAGGAGATGAGACTCCTTTGGTGCTGGTCAAGTGGTACATCGGCAAAAACATGAGATGGTATTATGCAGCCAAAAGAATGCTTAACCCACTTCAGTTACTTTTCGTGGTTGATGAGACTTATAAGATGCCTTGGAGATTAGATAGTTACTGACACGGTGAGGTGCTTTCAGCTAGTAGGCTTTACAGAGGTGGAAAATGGTTTTAAAGCTTATGTTCTAGTAGCCTATTGAGTCTTTGAGGAGTGCCAATTCCTTTAAGGAGGGGAGATCTGGTGACATTTTAGATCTCGAGATATGTTGAGTAGAGAGCGTATAATCTTTGATAGTCTTGATTAGATGGCTACCAATATTTATTGATGGGATCCTGAGCATTCGCAGCAAATTGTGGGAGAAAGTACTGTCGAGAAAATGCAGTGTACCTGATTACGAATCAATTGAAAAAAAAAATCAGACTAAAGGATATTGCTGTTGAATCCTTGATTGAGTATGTGGTATCGTCTCCGTGTCCCTATGCTTCGTAGGTACGTGGCAGGTCCCAATCACATTACCGAGACCTAGCCTCTCGTCATGCAAGATGATGGTTCCATTCTTGTCACTATCGGTTGTATCTGGAATTAGTTGCATTTGCATAGAGCCTGATCTTGCGAGTCAGTTTATCATTGAGATTGAATATCTCTAAATTTTGAGCTCTTATTTAGGTTGATATGTGGTTGAGATAGTACCAAACGGAAGTGTGATGAGAACGTGAGATAGCTTTAGAGGCAGTGGGACTAGGATATGATAATAGGAAAACCTTGTTGCTTTGAGTAATATGATTGATGATATTTCTTAAGCTAGTTAAGGTATTAGTGATCATATCGTGGCCCTATTGAGGTGATGGATTAGGGAAGTGTGCTAGTATATTAAGTCAAACCGGATGTGTAGTAGACTTTGACTTGGGAGAACTGGAAAATAATGATATGGAAGGTCTCGAAAAATATGCTAAGTAATATCGTGAGAATTGTGAGTGTATTTTGAAGACATAGATTGAGCGCGAATTTCGAGGACGAAATTCTATAAGGAGGGGAGAATTGTAATATCCCAAATTTGAAAATAAATAATAATTATTCAAATCAGTGTTTAAGGACATTAATGAATATTCAAAAATTTAAGAGGAAATATTTATTTAGGTAGTTTTGAGAAAATAAGGGATTAAAGATACTTAATTAAATTATTAGAACTAGTTAATAAATAAAGATATTAATATAATAATTAATATATTGTATGGGATAAATTTAAATAATAATAATAAAATAAGGCAAGTGAAGGAATCTTGAAGTGAAGTGGCTAATGTGCGTATATGTGATGATATACTGTGTTAATAGCAAATATTAATTTAAGTTTATACCTATTATGCTAATATCTTATTATATTAATTTAGTAAACATATTATGTGTGTGGAAAAAATCAAGGGAAATGGAAATGAGGATATTTCCATGAGCTGCCACCTCAATTAATGCATGTGTGTGCGTGTCCCTAGTAGGTGAAAATCAAACGGCTGGGAAGAGATGAGGGAGAAAAGACAATTGAAAGCAAAAATTGGCAGGAGGCCATGATTACGTCTGGGGAGAGTGAAATGGGATAGAGACTTAGCCTCCAAGGTTTCAATTGCATGCTATATACATGAGTATATGAATCAATATTTAATTGTTAGCATAATATATTATTAAAGAGGATTGAGATTGAGGCAGTGGAGTCGGCAGAAACTTAAGAGCATATATATATATGCTAGTTTTGTAAAGCTATGATAATATATATATAACTAACAGTGAGCTTGATGGGTTAGGAAGCTGCCATGGCCGACGAGGAGCAGCCGCGGCTTGAAGAAGTCGCGGCCATGGCGACGTGAAGCAGCGACAGTCGGGGCGGCGCGGTGGCGCGCGGTGATGGCCGGAGGCAGGCCCGGCGACCAGCGGAGGGCCAGACAGAGAAGGCCGGCCGCAGCCATGCGTGGTTGCAGGCGGCCGGATGCGTGGGAGGAGAAGAAGGAGGCAGCAGCGCGGGGAAGAAGAAGAAGAAGAAGAAAGGAAGAAGAGGAAAATGAAGAAGAAAAGAAGAAGAATGAAAGGAAAGGAGAAGAAGAAATGGAGTTGCAGGCGCGGGTGAAGCAGGGAAGAAGAAGAAGAAGAAGAAGAAGAAGAAGAAGAAGAAGAAGAAGAAGAAGAGGAAGAAAATAAAGAAAAAAATAAAGGAATTTTGGGATTTTTCGACAAGGGAAGTGATCAGGTACATGGGTAAAAATTTGTAGAAGCATGTTACGTTTAAATTATAAATTTTACGCGATTAAAATTAATTAATTTGAGTCCCGATTGTGTTATTTGCTAGGAAATGATTTAATTTGCATCGGAGCTCGAGTGAGGTCGGAATCAGCTAATTTCAGGCAAGTTCCAATCCCTTTCCTCGTATTCTTTAATTCCCGTGAGAAACCCCGTGATTTCCTGTATTTTATCACCTCCCTTACTTTAATTCGGCACATTGCCTTATTGGTTGAACTATTATTCATTTGTTTTAATTTAAATTAAATCTGAGGCTTCTATAATTTTATTCGTTGTGAGCCTAAGGGGGTTTGTACCGCCCCATTCCTTTCGGAATGATGCTGAACCCAGTTAGGGAACTAGGTTCCTAGTCGTGCGGGTTTTATTTACAGTTTTTCTCGGATTTATTTATGATTTGGTTAGAGCTATTGAGCAGTGGGGCAGGGGTCAACCGTTTGGTGACGTTGGGGTAGACTATGGTACGGCCCTGATGTGGACCGTCGGGTGGACACCCCTAGTCACTGGCCGTTGACCGGTGCCGAGCATTGCTGAGTAACTCTGCCGGTATGTGATTTATTGTATGAGTAGATGCATTGTATTACTGTTCATGATTTGGTATGCACATGGGTATGGGATGCATGTTGGGATATTCATTTATTGAGTATGCTTGGACACGGACATTCTAGCTTGGTTAGGTTGCATCCAGCGCGGCATATGCATGGCGTGTGTGGTTTACTATGTGGGCGGAGCATGGCCTGATGCCTGGATGTATGGGCGCCTTGTATCACGTTGATGCTCACTACGCCATTGCATTTCTATGTGCATTGCATGGATACTGATAGTATTTAGTTCTCGGACGGGAGTACCGTTCCGAGGGAGCCTATGGCTCGGTTGTCGGGAGTACCGACGGATACAGGTGACGGGAGTACCGGCCTGGGACAGCGCGCGCAGGTTTGTTGCAGATATTTGTTGCCTTTCAGGGCAGCGGCAGGTTTGTATGGGACTTGGGTGCCGTGTGTCTTGTGTGGCCCCAAGGACCGATATGTGCTTTTATTTGTTATGCTATTGAGCTGTTGTGTTGTAGTGTCTCATGGCTTGTGTGTACCTGGGGGTTTATTCTGGGGTGAGATTTCTGGTTTTGAGTAGCCTTATGCCTTTTCTTCCTTGTGCTTGCTGAGTCTCTCGACTCACCTTGCTTTCCATCATTCCAGGTAGTGGCGGCGTGAGCCACGGCAAGGGAGTCAGCTTTAACGGCAGAGTCGGTGTGGTGTACAGGCAGTCTCGTCAATCCCTATCCACTCTGATGTCTAAGTAGAATTTACTCTATTATTTCGTACTGTGCCAGGTGTTTTCTCGAGTCTTGTGTATGTCGGCACAGGAGTTTGTATTTATTATTATTTATCTTGTGACCGCTGTGTTAGCGGGTACCCATAGTGCATGCATGTCTTGAGCTTTGCTTCCGCTGTTCTTATTTTTTTTTTTGTGTATGCATGCCGGGGTGGTCTTTGTCTGGTGTTTATTACTTTTCTCCTCCCGTAGGTGCTCCCGTTCGGGTAGTCCGGTGGTTGGGGATATCCGGGCGGGGGTGCTTACAAAGGCAATCAGAGGATGGAGACAGAGACGGGGACAATGATCGACAACGGCATTGAGTTGGAAGTGATGGCTGATCTAGAAGCTAGAGGTAGTATGAAGACCGATCTAGAAGCGATCTAAAATCTGAAAACTTGATGATTGATCGTTGACTTCAATAGAGCTGACAAAGGACATCATCAGCCGATAAGAACAAAGGATCGTTGGTTGCTTTCTATGAGGTGGCTGTGAACAGGAAGAAGCCTAAATCGATCATTGTCACCATGAGTAAGAAGTGGCTATGAGTAAGAGGAAGCCTAGATCAATTGTTGCTTCTAACTTCTAGATCGACCGTTGTCGTAGCCATTGTCATTCTCTTTCATTGCCATCCGACCCATCCTCGTCCTTCCCTTGCTTCGTTCTTGTCCTTCGCCTATTTCTTCTCTCTATGTATATATATAACATTTTTTTAAATTTTTTTCACGTGTATCAATATGGATTCATTCAAAATATTTTAAAATACAGATGACATGCCACGTCAACGAATACACACGTTTTTTAAATCAGATTCAGGTCATGATTAAGATTGTAACCAATTGACCAAATTGAGGGTCTATTACTAAAATTAAAATATTTAAATAAAATTACAAAAACACAAAAAAAATATTTGATTTTTTCGTGCTAATAGCCTTTATTATATATCTAAATTATTCAAGCAAAAATGTGCCCAAAGTCCAACCTTCCTTTTATATATATAAGAAAAATTTACACTGTTACCGCATTTTCCTACAAGCCCAAACTAAACAAATGTAATAGAAAAAGCAAAACATCGATATTCATGACCAAACTAACCCTTATCCATTTTATATGAAAAGAGAAAGACAATAACCCATAAACCAAAAATAAAGACATGACGTCATAAATGCTAGTCCATACACACTGGGGCTAGAGCCGCTGCAAAATCCGGCGACGCCGCGGAGTTTAAGCTCCGGCGTGGCCATTTTCCTGCTTTCAACTCGTTGTTGAGGTTGCCTTCCGATCCTCTTCCTCCAGGACCATCCAATGCTGATGATTTTTTGTTGCCATTGCTTCGCCGGTCGCCTCTCTCGGCTTCTCTATACTTGCCCGACTCACCGCCTTCTGCGGCGGCGCATAAGGGCAATTTTCCGACGGGCAGTTGCGACCTCAGGTCGTCCACGGCTTTCCTAAGCATCCCATTCTCCGCCTGGATAACTTCCAACTGATGTTTCACAGCCAAACAAGTCTTTGCCACGTCATCGACATAAGGGGAATTTAACGCTGCGTGATGGCGCACCTTAGAGGAATCCTTTGAGGGATCGTCAGCCACGTGTTCGACGCTGATTTTGTTCATCACGAGGAGGGGGAGCTTGTCGATCGAAAATCCCAGCCGCCGGACCGCTTCTTCTCTCCTCCGCCGGGAATCTGAATCCCCAACGGAGATTCACCACGGCGCGGTTCAGCACCGGAAAGGTCGTCTTGGCGCTCGCCTCTGTACCTCTCAATAATCCACAAATCAGCCTCGCAGCCGACGACTCCGACTGCAAAGCCCTAATTTTCTCGTCGGAGAACAGCCCGCTCTTCACTGCCGGCGACTCCACCACTTCAATCGATCCGTCGTCGTCGGATACCGCTCCGCTCGCCTTCGCCCTCACAGTCTTAACGAACTCGGACGACTGAGAACTTCTTGATGCAGAAATCGCCGAACTTAGGCTTGAAGTGAACGAAGAAGCTAGGGTTTTGGTTCCCGATCAAATTGAACTCAGCGCTCATAGTCATCGGGCTCGAAATCGGCGATCCGAAGTGGCCAATCCCGGTCTTGAACACGAGAGAGAACGGATTCAACGAATCGTTGGGGCGGTAGGCGAGCTTCAGAGAAGGGCCGGAGTCGAAGAACGTGCCGAGATTCAACGACAGTTCTTTGGACTCCCCCGAAACGACGCCGGACTGGAAGGGGAGGCCGAGAATGCTGAGAGGGACTTTGGCTCGCAACAGCGGCTTCTGGTCTTCACGGAACTTGATTGAAGCCTTCATCATTCCCGCTCCGAAAACCAATAATCCGATGGATTTGATTTGAAAGTGATTGGGGATTGGGTGTTTGGATTCCTGTCCGGAACAATGGGTATTTATAGTGCGAAAATTGTAGATTTTGAGTCTTGGGCGTTTGAATGAGGAAGAAGAAGAAGAAAGGCGCGCCGTCGCTGCTGGTGAGATCGACGGAGCTTCCGCTGGTTTTACTTTTAGCTGGCTGGGGTTGAGTTTGGCATTTTCCGGTACAGAAATGCCCTTCTAAACTCGTTAAATTACGGCCATGGGTAAGTGATAATGTGGGTTGTGGGTGGGGGCTATTTTCGTCAATTCAGGGAATGAGGCAGTGAGTTTTGTTAAGAGGTGGTGAAATATCAGCCGTTTAAAAGAATTTAAAATTCAAAATTTGAAGAGTGGAGGGGTCTTTTGAGTTTTTCCTCCTTTTTTTCGGGGGGTTTAAATTTTTATTTATTATTTTAACAAAACAAAACATAAACAATTGCAGCTTAGCACTGTTGTCTGTTGATTTGATTTTTATTATAACGCTTGTTTGTTTCTATCACTCCTTTTATGTTCAAGTATTGCTTTGGTTTACAGTGGACTTCTTACCTTAATTTATGCAAAGACTAAAGAGTGCTCATGCTTATGCTTATGCGAGATCTCACAGTCTTTTATCTTTTTCTCGAAACAGAACAAGTAATTTTTGATATATTCAAAATAAATTTTTTTACCTGTATATGGACTTTTTTTTGCTAAGCAGGTGCTAATTAATTATTGGATAGGAAAAGTAGGTGCTAAATATATTTGTCATGATTCCTTTGTGTGGCTTCTCTTTTGTCTCACGTGTCAATCACTAAACTTGATTAGAGTTCATTTTGAGTTTTAAATGAACTCAAATTTAACTCAATCATGAGTTTATCATTTTAAATTTAGAATTAAACCAATCAACTCAAATCTAAATTGGATATAATTGAGCATGCAATTGGGTCTCCGTGGGTGCCAATACTTACATAGCCATACTAACAATTATTTTTATATATTACAAAATGTGTAAGTAACAAAATTATACAGCTCTTTTGGAGCTAAAATGTATATAAAAAATTCATATTGTCCTACTTATTTGTACATAATTAGCAAATTGACATACCAAAAATACCAAAAAAAAAATTAAAAAAATCCCTCCTTTGAAATAAAATGAAAAAATTGAGGAGATCTTGTCCATAGACCCAAATCAATGCCAACTAAGTCTAGTTTTATTGGGACCCAAACTCAAAAAAAAGAAAAAAAGAAAAATCCAAATAGACTATCTTAAATAACCTCAGTTCGGATTGATCCCCAAATCTACCAAAATCCATAAAAATTTTAGAAGACCATTAGTGGCATCTGGTAATGAATAACTCGCAGGAAATGATACAATAAACACAGCAATAAAATCAATTGCTACGAAAATACGCAATTTATCCTCACTTCAAAATAGTACAACACCCAACCGATCTATCCTCCAATGATAAAAAGAGTCATTTAAAACACAAGAGGGGGAAAGGACATTTACTTATTTTTGCTAATGACGTTACAACAGAACAGAAGCCGCTTGATACGGAATAGTACTTGAATTGTCTCACTACTTCTAGTTGTCTTTAGGAATGTCGAGATCTGCAAATACTGGGCTATCGACTCCAACTCCCATCGCATTCAGGCCGTTGTCCACGTATACAATAGCGCCAGTGATTGCAGAAGCCAGTGGCGACGCAAGGAAGGCGGCCGTGTTTTCTACTTCCTCTGTTCCATTCATTTCTCAGGCTCAGAAGTTGAAAATAG